>NC_069781.1:12212998-12812998 GCF_027406575.1 Nycticebus coucang | reverse complement strand
AATAGAAAAACTAGCCGGGTGTTGTGGTGGGTACCTATAGTCCTAGCTACTCGGGAGGCTGAGGCAAGAGGATTGCTTGAGCCCAAGAGACTGAGGTTGCTGTGAGCTATAATGGTGCCACAGCACTCTACCCAAGGCAACAGAGTGGGACTCTGTCTCAAAAAAAAAAAAAAGAAAAAGGAAAAGATGACAAAATTCTGTTTTCCAGAGATAACATTTAGGCATATTCCCCATCACCCTTTATCTGGGCATATAATATTATATATATTTCTTTCCTTTTCAAAATCAAAGCCTTGTTCTTTCTGCTGAGCAAGCATTTGTGTTTTTCGCTTTCCCTGCAGGTGTTTTCTGCATTGTCTCAGTCAGGGGTATCCCTTTGCATCCTGTTCTTTGTCTCTTGCTGTTCAATCCCAGCACCTGGCCTGGGGTACAGCTCAGTCCAGAACCCCACCACCACAGGGGATGGTCCAAAGTGAATGGGACCCCCTCTAGGTTATGCATCAAGAGAATCTGCAGGATTTTGTCTGTTACATTTAACTCTGACCAACCCTATGAAAATCCTTACTCATAATGATTTGATTCTGGTGACTATATCCTGGGGCTACTGGACGCAAAACAGTGTTGTGACTTTTGATTGTATAACTACATTTATATTTCAGTTTGTGCCACTTGAAAATGCCACAAGTCGTGTGTTTATATTACTAATGTACCACAAGTACCTAGCACAGTACACCCATTTAGAAAGCACAGGCCAGGTTTTATTTGTGTTCCCAGCATCCCACATAGCATGAATGAGTGAATATGTGGAAAAATAATTTAGTCAACTCAAGAAAAGAATATGTTCTCTGGAGGTGTCATCACAGAGTGGTGAAGAGAGCATGGGCTGACAAGCCAGGTCTCTGACTCAGCTCTGTCCTGTGTGATCTTGAGCATATTAAACCCCCTCTCAGAGCCTCAGCTTCCTGATCTGAATGGACACAAATGTATAGCTGTCTCCTAGGTTGCCATGAAGTTCAGCCACAACAAAGGACATCAAAGTGCTTGGCAAAACACAAAGCGAGGGGTCATTACTGTTACCCACCCCAGCCCCAAGCTCACGGGGGCCAGCACCCTTGCCCCGATGTCTCCTCACTGCTTAAGAACATCTTGTAAAATCTATCTTGTCATTTAATTATAAAAGAGCTGACGTGTTCATTGTAACACATTCAAACCCAGACCGAACCGTCGTTAAGGTAGCTGTGTGTTTGCTCCCAGGCTTTGGGTGTGCGTGTGTTTTCACAAGTCCACGGAAGTTTTTACATCAGTGGGCTTACATCATGCGTGATGTTGTGAACTTTTTCATTACTGAGCAACACATCATGGAGATCTTTCCGCATCAGAGACCCATTTATCCATCTTACCAGAGGCAGGGCATCCTGAGGAGGGAGGAGCCGCAGTTGTCATCCACTCCCCCAGTGGATGGCCCGTTAGCTGGTCCCCAGTCTTTCAACCTTACCATGAGAGTCTGCTCACATCACTTCCCTTCTGCCGTGTCACCCCAGAGGCACGGTGGGAAACCCCCATCCCTCAAACACAGAGCCCTCAGTGTCCCCTCCATCCTCCTGCTCTCTCTCCTTCCCCGCACTGGCTCACACCTGCCCCGCGCCCCCCATGCGCACTAGAGCGTCTGCCCTGTCCCTGTCTCCTGCCTCTAGGCTTTGTCTCAGAAGCTGGTGGAGCCTGTCTGCGCTTTCTGGAACTTCAGTATCAGGTAAGTTTCCCTTTCCAGGCTTTTAAAATAAGGTAACTTTTTAAGACACCCACTGTGCTTGGAGATGAGATGGGACTCCAGTGTGGTTTGGGCCTGCATTCCCCATCTGCCTTGCTCCAAGACAAGCTGGGAACAGTGTTACTTTGTGGGTAGTGAGCTCGCTGTCACAGGAGGTATGTGAAGGAGGAGGCCCTCCTTGAGGTGCCTACTAAGGGGCTGATGTGGCAAATAGGTGTTAGACTTGATTACAGCTATGACCAGGGCCCGAGGTCATGTAAGGGGCCAAGGAGTCCAGGGATTAGTCCCAGCTTCCTCCTCTGATCTTTAGCTGAGGGAATGAACACAGTCACAGTTGCTTAGTAATTAATGAAGTGAATAAATGGCAATCACTGGTATCAGCCCCGTCCTCCTGCCACCTGAGCATGTTACACATGTTCTATAGGTGGGAAACTGAGGCCCAGGGAAGGGCAGTGACTTGCTAAGTTCATATTGCTGGTTAAAGGCCAAGCAGCAATGGGCCCTAAGCTTTGGGAAGAGGCTTTTCCCTGCTTGCCACTGGTCCTCCCACCCTATATCCACCCATCTCAAGGGCCTTCTGTTCCCTCCCCATCCCCAAGCCCAGACACAGGGGGAGCCTGGGCCACCAGCGGCTGCTCTGTGGCCGCCTTGTACCAGAACTCGGCCACCTGCTTCTGCAATCACAGCACCAACTTTGCCATCCTGTTGCAGGTGTACGAGGTCCAGGTGAGTGTGGGGTCAGGCAGCCCTGGTGTTTGGCAGGGGTATTCTCAGCTGGAAAAGAAGGAAAGTGCCAATTGCTAAAGCCATGGGTGGCTGGGAGAGGCCCTGAGGGCCTCCAGCATTGACAGATGGGGGAGACAGACTCTAGCAGGACACAGGGACCCAGCGGAGGATGGGGGGAGCAGTCACGGGAGCTGGAAAAAGACTGGCCACTTACTGACAGATCAAGTTAGACGGGGCCTGAGCCTCTGAACGCTGGGCTGACTTGGTGCGTGTGAGCACCCTAGAGAAACATGTTCAATGCATTTTTCCTGTAAAATCAGAGCACAGATATTTCCCCATGTCATAAACAACCCATCTGCTGTCTCTAAGGACCACTTCTGTGGGATCCCCTCCACACAGGGGACAGAGGTGTCGTAGCTTCCAGTGGAGTGTGCTTAGGAGCGTCTGCGTTGGTAGAAGCTGGGCTGACTGGGTCAGCTTAGGAAGAGCCGGCAGGAAGGAACAACACACGCGCGCGCACACACACACACACACACACACACGCTTACCAAGTGCCTGCTGTGCAGGCCTGGGCCCTGCGGCTGATACTGTCACCATCTCTGCTTTCCTCGGAGGCGAATGAGGCTCATGGAGCCTTGCGGTGGCCGAGGTCTGGTCGGTATCAGGTCGAGGTGGTGTGGGGTCTTTCTCTGTCCTTCCCTGCAGAGAAGTCCTGAGGAGGAGTCGCTGCTGAGGACTCTGTCATTTGTGGGCTGTGGCGTGTCCTTCTGTGCTCTTGCCACTACCTTCTTGCTCTTCCTGGCGGCCGGGTGAGGAGCACTTACCAAGAGGCCTGGCAGCCTCGGCCCCACCCCTGCCTGTGCCTCTCTGGTCAGGTGTCTGTCCTGGATCCCTGCAGAGCCTGGGCCCCAGTGGAGCTTCCTGCCCTGCCTCCATCTGGCTCCACAGAGGCAGGGCAGAGCCTGGTAGGCCTGGTCAACTGACTCCTCTGCCCGTCCAGGGTCCCCAAGTCGGAGCGAACCACAGTCCACAAGAACCTCACCTTCTCCCTGGCCTCTGCTGAGGGCTTCCTCATGGCCAGCGAGTGGGCAAAGGCCAACAAGGTGGGCATCCAGCGGGCAGCTTGTGAGTTATGGGGAGCCTGGGGAAAATGCCTATGGACTTTTCTAGGTTGCCTCCCCCATCTTCATTTGGCTGCATTTCCCTGGGAAGGAGCAAGGCCCACGCAGGAAAGGCCCCCAAACACTGGATCAAGGCCCAGGGCACTGCCTTCTCTGAACCAGCAACACCACGCGAGGCAGGGCTACACCTGTGGCTGACTTTGGTGGCGTCCCTCCCTGCAGGTGGCATGTGTGGCAGTCACAGCTGCAATGCACCTCCTCTTTTTGGTGGCATTCTCCTGGATGCTGGTGGAAGGACTCCTGCTGTGGACCAAGGTAGTGGCCGTGAACATGCGCCCAGGCCCCAGGATGAGGCTCTACTATGTCACAGGCTGGGGTGAGGTCCCTTGCTCCCCACCATCACTCTGTTCTCAACTGTGCCTGGATAGACACTGCTGCCACCCAACACTCCCCACTCCCAGCACTACCCAGTGCTCAGCTCCCCTCTTCGTGCCCTCCAGCGGCCAGCACCCACATCCACTCCTCACCACTACCAGCACCACCTACCCCCCTCTCTCAGTTATCCCACACTGTCAACTTCTAATTTTACCAACCCCAGCTCTTCATAAACCTGCTCCACTTCAGCAACCTTACCCCACCTCCAGCTCTGTTCCTAGCAGTCCGGGAGCAGCTGTCCCGCTGCCAGTACCACCTTCTACCTCCAGAGTCTCCCAGCACCAGCTTCAGTCCACTCTCAGCTCTGTCTGCCCCCACACCACTCCTGGCTCCATTGCCACCCCAGCAGTGCCAGGCCCCCTCAACCCTGCTCCAATTGCTTACAGTATAATTGCTGCTAAGGGACAGCTGTGTGCTGCAGCTTGGGGGACAGGGGCCAGGTCCTGGAGAGAAGAGAGTGGGCAGCATGGCCCTGAGGCTGCTTCTCCCCTCCCCAGGCATGCCTGTGGGCATCATGGCCATCACCCTGGCCACGTCCCCCCATGACTACGTGGCCCCTGGACACTGCTGGCTCAATGTGCACACAGACACCATCTGGGCCTTCGTGGGGCCTGTGCTCTTCGTGCTGACTGTGAGCTGGGAGGTCCTAAGGGTAGGGCCATACTGGGGACAGGGAATGCCTCTCACCCACTGACACCTGGTCTTCAGGTCAACACTTGCATCCTGGTGCGTGTGGTGATGGTCACCGTGTCCAGTGCCCGCCACCGTACCCGCATGCTGAGCCCACAGCCCTGCCTGCAGCAGCAGGTCAGGATCCAGATATGGTGAGGCCCATACTGGGGTAGGCCGTCTGTTGCCAAGTGCAAGGCCATGAGCTTGTGTGTGTACACATGTCCCTGCTTATATGTCACACGTGCATATCAATGTGTGTAAGCATGTGCCCATGTGTCATGTGTGGTGATGGTCCTTGATCCCATGTGAGGCCACTGTCCTGGGGCATACTGTCTGTAGAAAGCACCCATAGTCTGGTAAGGACAAGGTCATCTCCAGAAGTTCAGGTTCAGGATGAGGACCCAGATCCTTCCAGGGACCCCCATCACTCTCCAGAGCCAAGCTGTGCTGTCGAGGGAGCCTCAGCTGGCCTCCCCTCAGCCTTGCCTCCTCTCTGGCCTTCCTCTTCCCCACCCATCCACCACTAAGGTTAGGATAGCCCAAGCCAGTGGGTCCCTGAAAAGCCAGGGAACCCCATGAGTCTTTGGGGAAGGGAGAGGGGAGCCCTGCTGACTCCTGGCCCAATGCCCAGGCCTCAGCCTGCCCTCTGGGCAGCTGCCATCCCAGTCCTTTCAGCCAGGTTTGGGACTGGGACCCCAGTGCCACCACCCGTACTTTATGCCACCTCTGGGTCTTTTAAAAGGGCACAACAAAGTCCAGTGAAAGGTTCTGACTACAACTAAGTTCTGCCTTGCTGTGGTCCCCAATCTGCAGCTCCACCCTTCTCCCAGCCCTGCTCCTGGGCCCTGCAGGGAACTACCCAGGCTGCCCAATCCCCTCAGTCCTGCCCGCCCTCCCTCAGGGCCACAGTGAAGCCCGTGCTGGTTCTGCTGCCAGTCCTGGGCCTGACCTGGCTGGTTGGCATCCTGGTGCACCGCGGCCCTGCCTGGTCCTACGCTGCCGTGGGCCTCAACGCCCTCCAGGTACCTGCAGGCCCTGAGCCGGCTGGGGCTAGAGGTCTGGGGGACAGAGCTGGTTTGTTGGGGACTGGGACTCAAACCTGAGAGGCGTTCAGCAGGAGCTGGGGACACTCTACCAAAAGGAGGTGGTTTGAGTGTGAGGGTGGAAGCGGCAACAGGCAACCTTGAATCACAGGAGTTCAAGGGGAAGGACTGTGCGGCCCACTGGACAGTTAATGCCAAGGCCTGAGAAAGCCACTTTTAGGGTTCATGGTACCCTGACATTTAGGGTACAGCAGCAACTACAGCCCCCAGGCCGTGCCAGAGCCACTTCGGTCCTCTCCAGGAGGCCCAGGGTGGGGTGCAGGGCACCAGCCTCCTCTCCTCTTGGGGCCTGTGACCAGCTGTGGGATCAGCACAAGCTGCTGGTCAGAGGACAGCAGTGTGGGGAGGAGGCTGGTGCTGGGCCCACATTGAGAGCAGGGACAGGGGGTGGGGGGGCCACAGAAGAATGCCTGAGCACCAGTGTGTCCTGGAAACACAAAGGTGAGGCCAACTGGGTCCCTGTCCTCAGAGCTATCAAGGACCTGGACATGGACAGATAGTAGCAGCCTAAAGCACTGAGTGCTGAGAGAGGAGGAGGCCCAGGGAGGGTCCTTCTTGGCCCCCTGCTCTTCCCCTGGGCCTCCCTACACTGCCCCCAGGCCTTCTCCTGGCCACCTGCACCCACCACCCCCGGTCCCCTCTCAGGGCCCAGGCTACACTAAGCAGACTCCATCTAGGGTCCATGTATCCTTAGAGGGGCCTTCCTAGGGACCCTCCATCTTTCCTTGGAAAAGGGAAGCCAAGGCAGTAAAAGCCACTTACAATGCCTGGGTGCTTGTCTCTGAAAAGGACCCAGGCATTGTAAGTGGCTGGGCCGGGCTCCTATTTATAACTCCTGACAAGCTTTGCAAGTGGGGAAACTGAGCACTCACGAAGTCACTTGCCCAAGGCTGCCTACAGGAAAGCACAGAGCGGGCGCCCTCTGCCACAGCCTGTGTTCTCAGCCTTGGGGTATCCAGCCTGGATGACAGCTGGGTCCTGACCTGCTCCTGGGGAGTGTCCCTGGCCCAGTCACCCCTCGTCCCACATACCACTCACCAAACACCCACAATGTGCCAGGTGCTGCTCTGGGCATGGGGGACCCAGCAGCGTACCAGACAGCAAAAGTTTCTGTTTTCGTGGAACTGCCCTTTGAGTGGGGGAGGCAGCCATGGTGAGATGAAGAAATGAAGTAAAAAGTCAGGGGATGAGGCAGGAGGGGGAGGGGAGCCCCTGGGCCATTCTGGCCTTGGGGACTCAGCCATCTTCTGCCAGGCCAGCACGGAGATGGAGAGAGAAAGGGGGGACTGCAGGGAGGTGGGGGGCCTGCCTGGAGCGGCGTCCTGGGGTTCCCTACGCCATTCTCAGAGAGCCTGGTTCTGGAGACCTGACTGGGCCCGAGCGGTGGGTGAGCTGCGCTGCACCCCCTTCCCTGACACAGGTGAGCCCTTCCTCCTCGTCCTGCACCCTGGGGCTTCATGGCTTCCCGCTCCAGCTTGGCCCCTCTCAGTGTGACCCAGGCGAGGTGACCCTCTCCTGCTGAAGTACGGGAAGGGCAGCAGCAGCACATCGCCATGGCAACCCCTCCAGGTCCTTGTTGGGTGCTCCTCCATGTCCCTGATGCTCCCACCCCCACCTGGGCTCCTCAGCCAGGCAGAGGCATGGCCCTGGGGACAGCGCCACCGTCGCTTGTGCCTCACACCCTAACCCTCTCATTCTTTCCTCTCCGTGTCTCGCCCTTTGTCTCTGTCTCTGAGTTTTCTCCGAGAGATTCTTTCTCTCTCAGACTCCCTGTCTCTGTCCCTCTCTCCCTCAGCCGCAGGTAATCTTCCTGGCATGGATCCCTCCTGGCTCTTCCTGGCCTTTTCTATATCTGTCACACCCCCGTCTCTCTGACGTCCCATCTTTTCATCTCCGTCCATCTCAGGAGGCGTGACCCTCTTTCATCCCCTCCCATCAACCTTAGCCTCAGACCTGCCTTAGGGAGGTCTCCTGCCAAAAGTGGAGGACAGGCTGCCCTCTGGGGACCTGGGCCTGCCTGATGTCATGTCACCCTCTTGGGCTCAGGGTCCTATTCTCTGGGTCTCTCTCCCCAGGCCTGGCCCTTCCCTTCTCTTGTTTCTGTCACACCTGCTCTGTGTCACCTCCCACATCTGGCCAGTCCTCTCACCCTCTGCCTATTTTGGTGCACAGGAGCAAAGAATCCATCTGTAGAGTTCTCAGCCTGCGGGAGAGACAAGACAACAAAATTGTACCAGAGGCACAGTGTGGTACAATTGAGGCTGAGAGACCAAGGGATGATCAAGGCAGAAGGGGACAGAGGAGCCACTCATGGGGAGGCAGAAGGGCTGCTGCTTGGAGGGGGGATTCTCAGTGAAGACCTGACGGGTGCATAGAGAGAAAGAAAGGGATGTTTGTAGCCAGGGAGTATGGTGAGGTCAAAGTGAGGGAGACCCGAGGGGGGAAGGCTGGTGAGAAGGGAGGCAGTAAGGGATGTGGGGGCCAGACTGTTATGGGTCCCAGAGCCACTGTACAGAGCTCAGACTTTGTCCCAGTCTAACATGGGGCTTGGGAGAAGGGCTTGCCTGTGTCGTGGTACTTAGGAGCCACGGAGTGTGTTAGGCAGGTGCTGGTGTAGTTGGGTTGGAGTGTGGAAAGATGCCTTTGATTGTGAGGAGTGAGTAAAAGGGGTTGAGATGGGGAAGACTGCAGACAGGGTACAGGCCGAGTGTCGGGCTCGGAGGCTGGAGAGTAGCAGCAGCATCTCCTTTGGTGCCTAAGCACCAGAGGGAACAGCTGGGCTCTGAGCCTCCAGCTTTCAAGCCTGGGAGTCTGGAAGGTCTCACAGAATCCCACATACCCCAACCTGAGTCCTCCAGTCTAAGCCTCAGGCCATAGGGAGTCTGAGGAGGTCCTGGGCTGCTGGACCACCTGCTGGGTCACAGTGGAGCTTGGGACTCATTCCTCTGTCCCCCCTCCCTGGGCTGCAGGGTGAACAACACCACACACACACACACACACACACACACACACACGTCGTGGAGCTGCTATGAAGGTCAAGTAAGATCCCCAATGCGATGGTACTTTGTGAGAGGCCGGGTCCTCTTGCCCCTATACCTTGGTGAGGGAAGCCAGCTGTGCCCCAGCCACTGTGCTAGGTCCTTCTCACCCAGCACCCCCAGCCCCTCAAAGGCAAGTCCTGGCCTCATCCCTACTTTCCAGATGAAGAGACAGAGGTTCAGGGAGGAGAAGGGCACTCAGCTTAAGGCAAAGTGAGAATGCACTCACAGGTCTGCTGTCCTGGGACCTGACTTGGCCCTAGAGCTAAGAAAGGTGTTCCCCCTCCCATCCCCAAGCCCTGCAGGACGGTGAGGCTGGGAGCATGGAGGAGGCCTGGAAGGTAGGCATGAGAGGTTAGAGGGGCTGCAGGCACTGGGCAGAGTGGGGGAAGGCCCCCTCTGGGTCCCCTCTCCAGCTGATGCTGCAGCCCCCCCCCCCCACTATCAGGCAGGAGGACAGGGTGGGCTTTGTGTTCCTCAGCGTTCATCTGTGCTGTGGTGTGGCAACTACTAGCACCATGACCCCAGGCAGGGCAGGAGGCCAAGCCATTGGGAACAGGTGTCCCAGGCTGTGGCACCTGCCCACCTGAGGGGTCTGTCTCCAGGGGCCGTACATCTTCCTGGTCTATGCAGCCTGCAATGGGGAGGTGAGTCTGGGCATGCCGGCTGTAGGAGGGGTGGACTGGGGTGGAGTGGGGTGCTCAGCACCCCCCCAGGCCTGATCTCCAGCCATCCCCCAGGTGTGGAGCGCCCTGCAGAGGATGACTAAGAAGAAGGCAGCTGAGGTGCTCATGGGGCGGTGGGGTAGGAGGCCCAGACACTGAGGGGCAGGGTCTGAGCACCGATATCCTGTCCTTTCAGACCCAGGGAGCCAGCCAGCGGCCCCCTGGTCCATGGGAGGCAGCACAGGCCAGCCACATTGCCTTAGCTGCCCCCCGAAGACACGTGGCTCTTAGAGGTATGGCCTCACCACCCCTCCAGTCCGAGTGCTGCCCAGTGCCTCAGTTTTGCCAGTGCTTGGAGCTGGGAGGACAGGGGCAGGTTCTGTTAGCCCGTCCAAATGATAAAGTAATAGAAGCCCAATAAAGTGTAACCTTAGGGCTTGGGGAATGGCTTAGAAATGGCTTGTTACCAGGAGACCAGATTCCCTGGTGCCCAACCTGCAGGTGGGTCTTGCCTGGGGTGGTCTTCTCTGAGTCTTCATACAGAGAGAGAGTTGGGGGACTTGCAGAGATAGGTGAGTGGATGGGGGATTGGAGCCCTAAGGCAGGACATGGGTTGGATGCCTTCAAGGTAAGGCCAGGGGTTCCGATCACGGCTCCCACCTTACCCCTGCATGCCCTTGGACAAGGCCTTCCCTCTCTAGGCCTTAGTTTCATCACTAATCCGTGGGCTAGACCTTTGAGTGGATTCTTAGGGTATTTGATAATGATGGTGCCACTCTCAGGATGGGGGAGCAAAGAGAGGGTCCTGCCTCAGTCTCCCCAAAGTTTGCCAACTCTAATGTTTCTCCTCACCAGGGACCCATGGCCCCAGAATCCCCACAGCCTTCTCCTCCATTGCAGAACCCGAGAGACCGGTGAGGCTGGGCCAGATGGGCCCTACAGAGATCTTGCAGGGGGCTGGCCTGAGTAGCCCTCAGGATTGGAGATATCACAGGGACTAGAGGAGAGGCTGGAGTGGAGGTGCCCCCTGGAATGAGTTCCTTAGTTACCAGGCTGCAGGGCTCCGGGAGCAGCGGGAGCTGCTGCCCGTGTGCTGGCAGGCCCTGAATGCCAAGGCCATGGGGAGGGAGGAGTGATATCCAAGGTAGCTAAGAGAAAGGGGGAGCATAGAGGTGGGGCTTACCCCCCTGATGGGCTCCTCTGTCCTCAGGCTGTGGAGCTGACGGCATTCAAAGCTTCAGGTACAGCTCCCACCTTATGGGGCTCCCTTGTTCCCCTTCTGACCTTGTCACCCCCTCAGCCCCACTGCACCAGGAGAAAGTGATTTGAAGACCACCCACACCCAGCCTCCCTCCCCTCACTCTGCTCCTTGCTGGTCCCCAAAAGTCCTCCATTAATGCACAGCAAGCCTTGGAAGGGGGCTATTTAGGGAATAGTTAGGGGGCTAGTTGGTGGAACCCCTTTAAAAGCTGATGCTGCCTGAAGGGGAGGGGCAGTGAACAAGAAGCCTGCCTTCCCTCTGTCCACCATTCTCTGTCCCCAAAACCAGCCCCCGCTCTGAGGGCCTCGCTCATGACGTCTTGTGATCTGAAAGGCCTTCCAGACCCAGTGGGGGCCAAGTACCTCCAAGGCCTCAGTTTCCCCAGCTGGACAGCAGATAGGGGCACCATATTGTGGGGGGGGGGGGGCGCGGCGGAGTGTTGCAGTAGCTGGGCAAGGCCAGGGACACTCCAGCCCTGCTCAGGGAGAGGACTGAGGCTGAGAGCTCAGCCTGGGCAGAGGGGAACCATGGGGGGCCCTGCTCTCTGTCAGCCTCCCTGCACCTGAGTCCCCACAATCTTAAACCACGCTCCCCAGCCTCAAAACACATGACTGCTTCCAGCCGGGCAAGAGGCCTGCTGCTAAACCCCAGGCACCTGCTGATTCAACCCAGTGAATGGCCTTGCTGTTTTCTCCCATTACGTGGGTGAGGAAGCTGAGGCACAGAGAGTAGCCCCAACTTGTTA
This sequence comes from Nycticebus coucang, assembly GCF_027406575.1. Taxonomy (NCBI): domain Eukaryota; kingdom Metazoa; phylum Chordata; class Mammalia; order Primates; family Lorisidae; genus Nycticebus; species Nycticebus coucang. The sequence goes on along the minus strand of NC_069781.1, from coordinate 12,801,464 downwards.
GAGTCAGTAGCAGAGCTGGAGTCAAGCCCTATCCACACGGATGGGGAACAGGCACAGCCGTGGTCTTTGGGTATAAGCATAAGCACATCTGATCCCAGGTCTGTGTGACCCCAAGCCCCCAGCTGGCCCCTGCCTCTGGCTGGTGTCTCAGGCTCTTGGAGTCACACCTTCCTCTTTCCAAAGTGGGCCGGGGGCGCCCCCTGCAGGCCGCGGGGAGTAGGCGCGGCGAGCGCTCCCCGAGCCCAGAGCTGCCCCCGCCCCCGCGCCCACCCCGCCCCACCCCGCCCCCACCCGCGGCGCCGGCTGCGGGAACTAGAGCGTGCGGCTGCGCCTCTGCGCTCAAGTGACAGCGCCTTTGTCTCCGCTGAATGGGTGCGTTGCTAGGGCCGCCCGTAGCAACGGAGCCGCTTCCACCTCGGCCCCACCCTCTGGAACCCCGGATCCTGGCCCGCGCCCCCCTCAGTCCCCACCCCGCTTCTAGCCCCGGGTCCTTACTCAGGTGGCCCGAGCAAGAGGTTGGGGGAGTGGAGACTGTCAGTTGTGGCCCTCAGGGAGGCTGCCAGTGCCCCTCCTAAAAGCTCACGGAGCCCTCCGGGCATGCAGGTGTTCTCAGAGTGGAGAAACTGAGGCTCAGAGCTGGGACTGCCCAGTGTCTGCCTCCAGTCTCAATTCCCAGCCCTCTCCCCCATGTTAGGGGTCTTCACCAGCGTTCCCTGCCGCCCTAGCTTAAAGGACACACTTTCCTCCCAGGTTTCTAGACAGACTGGAGGGGGCACTTTCCTCCAAGCTCCGCCCCAGCTGACCCCAGCCCCGTAGGCGCAGCCTGTGACAGCAGCGGCGCCTGGACCACCCCTACTCCCGCCGCCTGGGCCTCGAGCTCCTCCTAAGGAACTGTGAGCCCCAGCTCCGAAGTCCTGCTAACCCACCCGCCACCGCATTCCACGGCTGTGTCCCCTGGTCGTGCTGTCTGTGATTTGTTCCTTCCGCCTGCCCAGAAGTTCTGTGTGCCCTGTGGTTGTCTGTGGTAATAAACAGTACTGTTGAGGTTCTGCTGGTCCCTGGGGCAGGGGCCCAGGTGGGTGAATGGGGTGGGATGGGGGGCTCATACTGGCCTGGGGAGGGGGGAAAGAGTCCAGGCCCTCTGGGAGGAGGGAGGGAAGAAGAAAAGCTGTTACTTTTGCTGTACAAAAGAGGACTCAGAGGTGATGTCTCCCCACTGGGGTCTCCATGGCCGGTGACATAGCAGCCAGGATGGTGGCATTATGAGTGGAAGCCACCCAGGCAGACTGCTCAGAGGAGGCACTAGGGACCTGCTGAGTCTTGATGCCTCTGAGTCAGGCTGGGGGACCAGGCCCTGCCACCAGCCACTATGTGGCCCTGGGCAAGGTTATTCTCTGAGTCTTGGACACTTCTTTGGTAGAATAGGCTTTAGAGTGAGGAGAGCAGCAGGGATGATGTTATTGCTCAGCACCAGGCCTGGGACCAAGGTGGGCCCCAAGGCAAGGGGCAGGCAAAGAGCTGGGACTTGGGGTGCAGCAGCTGCAAACACCTGCTGGCATCAGCCTGGCTCAGATCCTGCTGGGCCAGACTGGCACAGCTGAGCAGTGCCACCGTAGCCCCTCTGTAGCAAGTGGGGCAGGGCTGAGTGAGGAGCAGCAGAAGCCCAGAGAGGCCCCCCAGCACCCAATGGCCTTCGTAGCTTCCACTCTGACCCTGCCCGGGTTGAGTCTGGGGCAAAATCTATCCCAGGGTGTTTGACCCACCCACACAAGCACCATTCTAGGTGTTTCATGAGGGGATGCGGCCTGTTTACCTTTGAAAACCCAGTCTGTCATCTGTAGCATGGGGGACATTGGGTCTCTGAGGCAAGCAACATGAGGTGTTGCCACAGGCCTGGGCTAGTGCTGGGCACGGAGCCTGGCACACAATAGGCACTTAGGAAATGTCAGCTGTGGCCAGATGTGTGAGTTTGTGGGAGCCAGACCCTGAGGCCCAGAGGAGGGAATGTTCTAGGGCTTAAAGGTGCCAGGAGGGGATGGTGTCTGGAAAGAAGCCAGTGCGGCCCCATGGAGGGATAGCAGAGCCCCCAGCCTGCATTAGGAAGGTGGAGGAAGGGCTGGGCCAAAGCTAGGCCACCCTATCCTGAGCAGGGCGGGCCCCTACGTGCTGTGGGGGCAAATGGTTGGGGATGGAGCCTGAAGGGGCAGCAAGGTGGTGCGCAGGTCACTTGGTGGGCCCTTACTGCTTGCATTTTAGTGTCTTCCGACTCTTTTCCCCTCACCTTTAGGGCGTCTCCTGTCTCCTCCCAAACTAATCACGTGGGCTATGGGGGATGAGCCAGAGATGGGGCCATGGCGTCCTTTCCAGTTGCCCCTCCCCTGTCCCCAAACATTGCCAGCTGACACCCCTCCATCCTTCTGCTCACACTGCTCCCTCTGCCTGGACTGCTCGTAACTCCTGTCTGGCCGGGGAACTCCTGGGCATCCTTTAAAACCTAATTTGGATGACGCTTCTGCTATGAAGCCTTCCTGTGCCTTCCCCTGTCCCTCTAGGAGCAGAGTCCATCATTTCATCTTATCCGGCTCAGGTACATGAAGCATCACAAGCATCACATCGGACTGCAATTTGAGTAAGATTGTCTCCTCCTACAAGAGATGTCCAAGGCTGGGCATTGCCCAGGGCAGGATGTAGGGTGCCTGCTTCATTTCTGCAGGAACCAAGAAGAGAATGCCTTTTTTTTTGCATAAAAGTCACTACCAAGGCATTTGCCCAGGGCTACATTCCCCTGGAAGGGGGTGCCTTTTTCTATTTTGCACAGAAGCAATGGGAGGACCAGAGTGGCCCTGGAGATTAACTATTTAAGTTGGCCAAAGTGAGTAAGGAAGATGGAGCTTTACACAATGCTGTCCACTTTTCATCTGTGTGGCCTTGGGACAAGCCACGTGTTCTATGTCTCAGTTTCCTCATCTGTAATCAGGGGCTTCCACCTGCACAAGTGGCTTTGAAGAGCAGATAGGATGACAGGACCAGGGGGAGCTCTGATGTGCTCACTGCTGCCACCAAGTATGCAGTGGGACAGGCCAGGGATTCATGAGGGACATGGCAGGGCAAAAAGGAAAAGCCCAATGTTCTGACAACAGACAGACCCAGGTTTTCTGGCCGGGGGGGCCTTGGCAAGTGCTTTTCTCTCCGTATTAAACCCCAGCCTCACGGGGCTACTGTAGGGACAGTGAGATGAGGGATGGCACACAGTAGTTGCTCATTAAATGATGGCTCCCCTCCACTCAAGCTGGCATGGCCAGGGAAGTAGAACTGAAGCTGAGCCCCTGGAAGACCACAGCATCTCCTAGGCCTCCTGATGCTTCAGGGACCCAAGGTGAGGTGAAGCCCAGGGTCCAAAAGTGCCTAGCATATCCCCACCCAGCCCCAGCAACCCACCTCTCCTCCCCAAGTTTTGAACCAAAGGTTGTCTGCAAGTCCTCTCTATCCTGGTCAGAACATTGTCCCACCCCAGCCCACCACCCAAACCCCCTGCCCAGGAGCTTATGCCTTGACCCCAGAATGTAACTAGGCAAAGGTAGCTGGAAACTAACTGCAAAATTTATTCCAGGGCTGTGGGGGCTGGGGAGATTCTTAAGGGCACTTCTCGTTTGGGGTCTGTGGGTCTCTGGCCTTGGCAGGGACACACATTTCAGGGGGGAGAGACAGGAACTGAGACAGGGTGGTGGAAGGCAGGGGCATGAATGCCCAATCTTGTGGGAAGGAAGCCAGGGAGCTGAGGCCCAGTTTCCTGGGTTTGCAGCAAAGGACCCAATGGACGGGGCCATGAGGGAGGGGCCCGTCAGCATTGTCTTTGATCTAGAGACCCACACACCCGCCCAAGTCCCCCTATACTTCAATGCACAGTGACTCTGAGCTCCTCACCTGCCCCGGGGCATCTCGCTGTCCATCTGGAGAGGTGGACAAGAAACACCTGTCTCTGGACTGGGGTGGGGGCTGGGAGATAGGGAGTCCGCACCATCCATAGGGTGCTTGATGTGAGAGTGTCTGCAGGAGAAACCAAGGGCCATGCTTGATACTAACCCCTAAATCCCAGCCCCGGTCCTCAGATGTACCCCCTGCCTGCCATCACACACATCTTTCAGGGAGTATCTGGGCAAAAACAAAAACCGAAACACAAAAAAAAAACAAAGCCTCTTGATGGCAGCCTTGCAGATAAATACCAGCCTGGGCTAGCCAACTGTGGGTGTGGCTCACATGTACCAAACGTCCCCCCCTGGTGGGAGCAGGATCAAAAGATGATTGTGGCAAAATTCCTTTAAGATAATGGAGCAAAGCTCCCCCCTGCAGAAGCCAGATGGGGTTGAAGGGCCAGGGAGGAGGTCTCTTTGTCCTAACCGGTCTGCCAGTGCTCTCCAGGGCCCAACAGCCCCTGATCAATTTAGCAAACTCGGTTTCCCTGGTTTACGAAGCAGAGAGCTTCCCTCCGATCTCCATGGAGGACCTCTGGGGACCCTCTCTTCTCCCCCAGTTGACACCCACTCAGTTTCTCCCAGTCACTGTTGTCAGGAGCAGGGGAAGGGATGATCTCTGACCCAAGGGACATCAAAGCCCACCAAGGAATGCCAAACCTCCTCCCAGACTTTGCTTTTCAGACTCCAGGACAGACAGCTGGGAGCAGGGGGACAGAAGAGGGGTCTCAGCAGCTGCCTCCCGGGGGCACTCTGAGAAGCAGGCAAGTGCCAGTGGCTGGCGGGAGCCACCCCACCTCAGCCAGGCCCAGCTGGCCTTACCCGCCTTCCCAAACACACAGTGTCAGAGCTCAGGAGCAGGGGCCTACAGAAGGGGGCTCCTGGGTTGGCATAATCAAATAAACCATCTAGAGGGCTGGAAGGTGGCTGCACCCCGTGGCCCCGGCCCTGCCCAGCCGGCCCAGGCTCAAGTCTGCTTGGCTTGCAGCATCTCGATGAGCAGGTTGTTGCGGGGCATCTCGTTGCCCAGGTGCTTGTGGTACAGGTACTCCTTGGCCTGCATGCTCAGGGCCCGCACCTCCACCAGGCACAGCAGCAGCTGCTGGAACTTGTCCCCGCAGTGCGGGTAGTGGCACAGGGTGTAATCGAGCAGGGCAGCATTGGCCTTCTCCTGAGCATCCTTCACTAGGCTGTGATTATTCAGAAACTTCACATCTGCAAAGGGAACAGCTTGGTTACCATCCTGTCACCATCCCCATCAGGGTCAGACCAATACTGTCACCAGCATCACCAATACCACTTTGCCTATGAACACCAAAGACACGGGCATTGCCACCATCAACCATGCAACCACAACCTCCCATCACCATTATTCTCACTATGGTTAACAAATGCCACCACTGTCCTCAGTCACCAGTACCTACATCCTTGTGGCTTTCACAAACACAGACACTGCCGCCATCAGCCACCCAATCACAGTCACCGTCATCACTACCATTGTCACCATTGCAATGGTCATGATAAACATCCAGAGTCACCCAAACCATCTCCAGCCTCACAAGTATATCCTGACATGTTATTTAACCTCTCACCTTCCTCATCAGCAAAATGGGGTGACAACAGTACCTATTTGGCAAGATTATCATAAGAATTTGGGGAGTTGATATGTAAAAAGTGCTTAGAAGTGTCTGGCATGTGAGAAACTCAGGTCTGTTGATGTCATTATTATTCCTGCTCTCACCACTGCTGCCACTGCCAATACCATCCCGGCCACCATGGTCAACATTATGTGGTTGCCAACATCACCAATGCCTCGTCCCCACCACCGTGACCTTCAGCATTACTGTGCAATGTGCACCGTGCACTGTGAGTGAAGGGTCCTATCTTATGAGGTGAGGCATGAGGACCAGAGGCCCCGTTCTAGAGAACAGTGGGCACTCTTTTGGTCTCCAATAGAGAGGCTCCCGTCCTGAGGGGACATAGATGTTCATTGCAGCAGTACAGACGCTCCTCAGCTTACCTGAGTCCCAATCATGAGCTAAAAATATCATAAGTCGAAAATGCATTTAATGCACCTAGCTTGCCAAGCATCGTACCTTGGCCTACCCACCTGAACTGCCTGACTTCCATTAGGCTGTCGTTAGGCAATGTCATCTAACACAGTCTATTTTATTCAAAAGTATCTAATGTCGCATGTACTAAAAATGAAAATCAAAATGGCTACATGGGTACTCTAAGCATGCTGTGTACCCAGTGCAAATGGCTTTCCCACCATCATAAAGTCAACATATCATGAATGGAACCAAGGCTGAGCCAAGGGTTGTTTGATTTTACAGTGGGAGGAGGTGGTCTAGAAGGCCATGTGGTGGCTGCACCCCAAGAACTATGTGCAGAAGACAGAAGTGATGGGGAAGGCAGAGCACAAAGCAAATGGATGGATCTTTGAGCTGAGCACGGGGCTGAGTGGAAAACAAAACACATAAAAAGAAGACCCAGAATGAGATCTATAAGGCAGGGCCATTTACATAAATTAAAAGTGCTTGTGCACAAAGCAGACGTTATGTAAGAACGGGGACAAATGGGAGATGCGTGTTGAACGTGAAGGAATGGCTCCGCGTGGGAGGGAGAGGAGGGCTTTGGCCTATGCGGACTGCGGTTGAAGCACCCCCCAGGTCCAGGGAGGAGCACAATGTCTCTGGAGGGAGACAGGCCAGGTTCCAATCCCAGCCTTCGTGTAGGAGCAGTGGCCCCCTGATGAGTCCCTGTCCCCTTGCAGGGAGGGGATAGGTGTGGGGAGAGCCTGGGTCAGTTTCTTGTCACCCTATTCCTCCTCTCAGCTTGCAGGCCTCCCCCACCTCCTGAACAGACTCCCCTGTGGTACCCTGACTGGTGGGGGCCTGGGGTTAGCAGGCATCCACAGAATCAGCCCCCGGCCCTCAAGTCCTAGCCAGCCTCGCCTGGGACATGGCGACCAGAGGCTCAGAAAATGGTCATTTCTCTGCTTCCCCGCTGTCCCTATCACCCCAGTCCTGCTGCTGCGGGGGAGTTCAGAGCCAGCATGTGTAGCCCCCAGCTCCTTAATCCCTCTTAACACCCGCTGCACCAGAAGAGCTCCCCGCTCCTGGCAACCCTGATCCCCGGCCACCCCCAGCACGCCTGCCAAGGCCTATGTTGTCCAAAGTCGGATTTAGGGAAACCGGAGCTGGGCCCAGAGCTGGGCCCGGGGCAGTTGGCAGGATCTGGCCTCCATCCTCCACCCCCACCCCTGACCCCTTATCCTCCCTTCAGGGTCATTCCTTCCTCATCTCCCCAGAATCACCACTTGCCCATAAGCCACCTTCATTCCAGTTGGAAGTTCTCCCTTGCCCAGAGAGGTACATCTGGATTTCAGCCCTCACTCCACCCCGGCCTGGGTGCCCTTGTGCAGCGAGCATCCTGTCCAACTGTACATAGCAGCCCTACTCCCTAACCTGGCCTGCCCCAGACACACTCAAAGGTCATGGGAAGTCACACCATCCAGCTAGGCTTCTGGGGGCAACAGATGTCTGCTGGCTCCATCCCTATCCTAACCTCTTCCCATCCTTCTCCGGTCCCATTTGCCTTCACTTTCCACTGTCCCTGTCCCCCAGAGCTGGGCAAGTCTCCTGATAATCATCTTCTGACAATTCACAAGAAGTCTGGGGGTCTAGAGGACAGGGACCAGCTCAAGGCCACAAAGCAGTAAAAGGGTCTGCAGGAAACAGCTGGGGTGGGGAGGACTGGCCGGAATGCTGCCTTTGGGACAGGGGTGGGAGGGGTCTGGAGAGGACCAGGGCCTTGGCTTTACTAGGATTTACTGTTCCCAGCTGCACAGTACCAGGGACTACAGTGCCGGGGGTGGGTGCAGACAAAGACAGGATTCAGGTGCAGCCCCTCCTAGACATTCTGTGGTTTCTCAGCTCTCAGCAGGCTGGAGACCCCGACTCCCCCCATGAGGGCAGCTATCACGGGGCTGGCAGAAGGAAGCATGGTCATGAATTGCACCCCAGGAACTGCAGTCTAAAAGTCTGGACCCAGTTTCCTGGGCACCCACCTGGCACCTTGCACCCAGCTCAGATAATCCCCCACAGACATCCAGACACGCAGGGACAGACGGCCCCAAGGCTCACAGAGTCAGGGCGTGCCTGAGGCACACAAGGGATACCCAGGCTTCTCTCACTGCAAAGTCCAAGCCTCCCCCTGTGGGCAAGCAGGGCTGGGTCCCCCTGCCTGGCGGGTGAGTCAAGCTTGGCCACCAATTCCTGGGGGATTGGACATAACATTATATTCCACCCAAGAGGTTCCACCCCTGGGGACCCAGGGTTACCCCACAGAGGGTACTCTGGCCCCTAGACTTGACTTTCTCCTCATTTGAGAACCTGGGCAAGTCACTCCCCTTCTCCAGGCTTCCATGGGCCCTCAGGCTCTAAAGACCCTACGAGATGATGGGTGTGACAGCCCACAGCCCACTGAACATCATGTTCTTCCTCCACGAACCCGGAGACGCCCCTGCCATGAGTCAGGGGTTCAAATCCAAGCTCCACAGTCAGCTGTGTGACCTTGGGCAAGTCACTTCCTCTCTCTGAGTTTCACTTTCCTGTCATCTGCAGTGGAAGCAAATTAACCTCTACCTCACAGGATGGCCAAGAACTGGACCTCGCCTGTGTGCCCAGCTCTGGGCCCTGAGTGCCCACAGATTATGGATGGGCACGTTGGAGACAAGCCTGCGCCCCCACAGCCCCCCAAGCGTGCTCGTGCTCAGCTCCCCTGCAGTGCTGAGGCTGGGCGGTGGAAGGGGGCTGGGAGATGCCAGCCCCACCTCGGAAAGCGGCCCTCAAGCTCTGTGGAGCTGGGGGCTCCCAGGTTCTCAGAAAAGCCCCCTTTTCACGGTTTAATTGAATATTTGAATAATCCTTTCATTCCAGCGAGGCATAAAGAATGTTGTCCCAATAGCGGTGACTCAGGCAGGCGCCCCCGCGCACAATGGCCCCTCGAGTGGGGCTGCTATTCAGGCCGCCTTTTGTTGGCGCGGAGCAGTGGGTAAATTGCAAACGCTTAAGGGAATGCTGCTGCCTCCGCCTCAATGGGAGTCAGGAAATCGAATGTTAGGTCAATCCATTAAGCTTCGATTAAGTCCTCGGCGGAACAATGCCAGCCGGGCCCATCTTCATAAACACCGTGATTGCCAGGAGAGAGGCACTAATTTTAATTAAACCTCCTTACCTGCCTCCGCGCCCTCCCTATTTAGACGCCAAATGGCACCCTTATGCAGAGGCAGGCGAGGAGGAGGCGCAGAGGGAGCTGCAGGGCGGGGCGGGTGGGGGACCCAGAGCACAGCCCTCAGGTTCAGGCTGCCAGCCCCAGGAGGAGCAGCCCCCAAGGGTGACACCCCGCATGCCAGCTGGAGGTCTACAGGCAAGTGGTGAACTCCCTGGGGGCCCAGCTTCCCTGGAGGCCTAGCTCTGGGGGATCACCAGCTCTAGGAGGAGCTGGGAAGGTACCCTGTGCTCCAAGCTCTGGGGCTGTCTGCTGCACCCTGCCACAGCCTGGCCTCTAGCAGGGCCCCCTTTCCCAGCTGCACTTAGAAGGGCCTTGACGAGATGCAAATTTGATCATGTTACTCCTGCATAAAATCCTCCCCATGGAAGGTTCTGGACACATGGCCTGCCATTCAAGGCATGACACTGCCCCTGTCCACCTCACCAGCCCCCTCGCCACCCATACCCAACTTTCAGGATTTCCCCATAACTTTGCACAAGCTGTCCCTTTTGTCAGGAATACCTTTAATGTCATTTGCTTTGTTTCACCCAGAGCTCTCCTAGACTCCTACTGCAAGGCCCAGTTCACAGGCTCCTCCAAGAAGCCTTCCCTGATGTCCCAGGTGGAAGTGCTTTCTCCTCTCTGGCCGGAACCCATCACCGGGCTGCTCTGGCTCCTCTCCCAACCCAGCACTTGCCAGCCACAGCCTCTGTAGCTCTTCCCTTACCGCTCACCATCAGCGCAGCCAGGCCCAGGTCCCAGAGCCTCTTCTTCCTCCTCCCCTGACAGCCCCAGCTCAGCCAGACCCATGTCCCTGTGCCCAAAGATAAGGCATTGTGCCAGACAGACACAGCCTGTGATCAGGATGGGAGATTGTGACCCGGTTCATTCATAGTTTTGTTCATTAATTTGTTCATTTGCTCATTAACTTAGGATAAAAACAACTCTGACACACACTTGTGATGTATCAAGCCAAGCGTTGAGCCCTTTGGGGAAATTTTCTCATTAAATACTTGTAGCAAGATAAGGATTATCAAGATGATCATTTTGCAGGTGGGGAAATAGAGGCTCAGAGAGCCAAGTGACTTGCTTAAGGGCACACAGCCAGAAAGAGACCAGATTTAGACTTCAGATCATCATCCCTACCTGGTCCCCTTTCCTAATCACTGTAAAACTCTGCTTCTCTCTCTCTCACACACACACACACAAACACACATGCGGGCATGTGAGTATACTCTCACCCCTCCCCTAACCCCCCGCAGCCTGTTCCGGCCAAGCACTGGGGTCTCTCCCATCTTTCCAGCCTCAGCCACCTCATCTGGAAAGTGGAATGAAGCTGGTGGAAGCAGGGCTGGGCCTGGACTCAGAGAAGAGGGTGAACTCAGCTCTATCACCTTCCTCACCCCTCAGGGAAGGGGGATCCTGCACCTGTGCCCATGTAGTGGTCAGAGCTGGGCTGGGCCTGGTAGTCCAAATGCCCAGGGCTATAGAGGGAAGCGAGGTTAGAGGCCAAGGTGTTGTCTCCGCTCCTCAGGGGGTGCCTAAGAAGAAATGGAGCCTTGGCCAAGGAGCTTGGTGGCCCTGATAGCCCACCCTCCCTAGAACCCTCCCCATCAGGGCAAGAAATGTCACTCCACAAACCACCCACAACGCCAGGCATCCCTCTAATCCTAAGCCCCTCTAAGCACCGCCCACCCCTCCAGAGCCCTCCTGTTCCCTCATCTACCCAGCTGCCCCCAATCACACACAAATCTCCAGGGGCCATGGCACATAAGAAACCACAAGTGTGTAAGAGTTCATAGTCTTCACTCAGAAGTACACACACACACACACACAGAAACCAAGGCGAACACACACAAACGTCCTGCAGTCTCCACACAGACCCCAGACACACATATTACGGCTCTGGCCTGTGCCAGTTTTCAGGGCCTGGCAGGTCTCAGACACAAGGTTGGAAGGAGGGTGCTACAGGGGCAGAGGTAGAAGGCAGTTTCCCCTGCCTGGCCTGGGCCCCAGGACTCCTGGGAGGATTTCAAGCCCTAGCTCCTAACTAGCTGCCCAAGGTTCTGCCCTCCTCATCTGATGGTAGTCATCCCCTATCAACCCCTGAGAGCCTTGGCTGGTGTCCTGACAGCCCTAAGGCGGCCTCCAGCCACCAGCCCCTGTGTACCCAGCCTCACAACCATGGCAGGCATCCCATTTGCCTGAGCTCTGAGCTCCCACTTTTCCTTAATTAACCCCCTCTCCCAAACACCCCCACTCCACCCACTGTCTGGCAGGCATGCCTTTGCCAGTCTATGGCTGTAATGCCAGCTTCCCCCTCCCCAGGTGACAGAGCACAAATCTCTGTTCCATCCCATCTGCACTGCTGCAAGAAGATACATCCACCCAGAAAACTCCTACTCATCCACCAAGACCCTGCTCAGGTGTCCCTCTTCTAGAAAGCCTGTGAGGCAAAGCTCTGGCTCCCCACACGGGGCTCCTCCAGCCACTCCCTTCTCTCTGTCCCACCCGGAACTGCCCAGGTGCTTGTCTCTCCCAGACTGACAAGGACCAGCACTATGCCCACAGAGTGGCTGGCTGCAGGGAGAGCACTGGTGACAGTTTGCTGGTGATGAGAGTCCGGAGACTGGATGGTGAGCTGGGGAGCCCCCACTTCCTCTTTAGCCTACATCTCCCTCCTGCAGGCTGTGCCTGGTACCAATCACCTATGCCAGGGGTCCTCAAACTGCGGCCCACAGCCACATGAGGCCGTGTGATTGTATTTGTTCTGTTTTGTTTTTTTACTTCAAAATAAGATGTGTTCAGTGTGCATAGGAATTTGTTCATAGTTTTTTTTTTAAACTATAGTCCAGCCCTCCAACGGTCTGAGGGACAGTGAACTGGCCCCCTGTTTAAAAAGTTTGAGGACCCCTGACCTATGCTCTGTCTCTCCCCTCTGGAGAAGGCCAAACCCAAGAGGGAGGGATTTGGGGGGTTTTTGTTCACTGCTATATCCCCAGTGCCTTGCTGTATCCGCCTGTGCTTATGGAATGAATGATGAATGAGCAAATGAATTAATGAGTGAGCAAATGAATGAATGAATGCATACATGCACAAGCAAAGATATCTGCAGACTAACAAGCTAGAGTAAGAATTTGGGATCTGACCGGAGATCAGGGAAAACAGGGACCCTAGGGTGGGACCTGGGGAGTAGAAAGTCCCCACATTTCCTCAAGTCATGTGGACACTTATGGTCAAACAGAAATATACCAGATTCTCAGAAAGGTCCTCATCTCATGAGGGGCAGGTCTTAGGCATCATCTTGGCCCTCTGTGCTTCCAAACAGAGAAATGGGGGTCTAGAGAGGAAGCAGCCAGGCTGTGGCCCGGGGACCTCATACCTTATTTGCTTGGGGAGGGGTCCTTGCCCCACGGAAGCTCCATCTTAGCCATTCTGACCACAGCACAGCCACCTCCCTGGGCCGTGCCCGCCCTTCCACCCCACTGCTGGCTGCTCCCACTCACCGAGGCTGAAGAGGATGAGGAACTTGAGGCAGACGAACTCCTGGCGGTCCAGCTGCAGCGCGTGCAGCTGTAGCACCAGCTCCTGCGCCCGCAGCACCAGGTTGTGCAGCAAGGAGCCCGCCTGTGCGGCCACGGTGGTCAGCTCCACCTGGGCAGACAGAGAGATGGGTCAGGACAGCAGGGAGGGGCTCGGGTCAAAGGGCACAGGGCAGGAATCTGACCAGGGACAAAGGGGGGTGGATCGGAGGCCCCCATTAGTGGGTAGGTCAAGTGTTCCGGTTTGGGACCTGAGCCAGGTGTGGGAAGGCATCTCTTCAGGCCCCTGGGACACTGCCAGGACCCCCAATGTTAAGAGCCCACCCTCCAAGCTCCCCCACCCCGCTGGGCCCAGAGCTGAGGAAGCCCATGGCCGCCTGCTGTCTGCCCCTCCTCCAAGCAGCAGTGCAGTGAGCAGACACCAGGCAGGTGGGCACAGGAGTGCGCTGAAGGGCTTTCCACATGGAGCACAGCCACTGCTAGGCCCACGGGCACCAAGGGCTCAGCTCTGTAGGGACCAGGTGTCATGCTGGGGTGGGAGTGCCAGGGGAATGGCAGGGCTGCCTGGGGACATGTGGATATGTCCACAAGTCTGCCCAGGGCCCCACAGCCTCACAGGTGCACACTCAGTCACAACTCGGCTCACAATTCCACACATGTCCAAACACATTCACAGGGTTATCAACTCACGCCATGAAGAGAAGGCACCCACACATGTGCACACACGCCGGTGTGGTCACACTCACAGTACACGGACACCGTGTGTGTGTTCACATTTACGTGGTGACACCCACACACCTATGGGTTTGGAGATGTTTGCACTATAAAATACAGGTGTGCGCACACACACACACACACACACGGCATTCCCAAGGCCACAGAGAGATGAGCTGACACGTCTCAGACCTGTGTTTCCACTCACAGGTAACCCCAAAGTCACCCTCTGAGGACCAGTTTTCCAATGCCCCTGTCCTCCGCCCCCAAGGCCTGAGACTCCAGGATGAGGACTAAAGATGGGGACAGAGGACTGCAGATGGGGGAGACAGGGGTGGGAAGCAGAGCCTTGGTCTCCACCTGCCCCACAGGACCCATCAGCCACCCTGGGGTGACACTGCTGCCACCAGACTAGACCCAGGCATTGCCTCTCCTCTCTCTGTCTCTCCCTCCCCTATACCTCCTCTCACTAGTTGGGGTCCTCTCCTTGTCTGTGTCCCCTCCCAGGCCCCCACTTTCTGCCTGCCATCCAGCTCACCTCTGCTTCCTCAAATACAGCCCCCCATCCCTTCCATTTACAGCTGCCATCCCTGTCCCACCCGGCTCCAGGAGCCTCCCCTCCCCCCGCCCATCCTTCATTCCGAATTCCCTGTTCTGAGGGGCCCAAATTCTGACTGAGCTCTTTGGAGCCCTTCACCCATTTGTCATTCAGGATTGGGGACCTTCGAGGTCTTGCCCGCTAACCCAGCCCCAGCACCCTCCAGCCTCGTCTCTCACGCACCAGCAACATTGGCGACTCAGCAGTCTAACCGTCCCTCCTCCCCCACCGAACCAGTACCTCTGTCCCCGCCTGTGCACTGCCCCTCCATCAGCTTTCACCACGCAGTCATCTCCAATTTACTCTGCAGAGACCAGTTCCACCATCACCTCCTCCGGAGCCTTCCCAGACCATCCCTCACACCCGCTGAGCTGCTCCCCCAGAGCAGGGCTCTCAGGGGCTGGCTCCTCTCAGGCCGGGGCCAGGACTGGTCAGAGAGGTCAGGCTGGGGCAGACACAGTGGGGTCTGTTACCTCCTGCCCGGTGACCAGCAGGATGCTGCCCTCCTTGCCATGCTGGATCTGGCGGTAGATGTGGTCGAACACCAACAGCTCACTCCAGCAGTTCTGCAGCAGGGTCATCTGGTCAGCCACCTGGAGGGAAGAGGCATGCAGAGTCCAGCTGGGAACCTTCCTCTCATCCCTCTTCCTCCCAACTCTCAATTCAGAGACTCCTCTGTGGTGTGTGACCTTGGCAAGCTACTCACCCTCTCTGTGCCATGTCTGTCTACCTATAACAGAATCATGGGAGAGGGTCCAATAGGTGCTCGGGGCTCCCCAGCTTATAAGTTGTATGACCTTACGCAAGTTCCATAACCTTTCTGTGCCTCAGTTTTTCTATCCATAAAGTGGGCAACATACTTAGAAGATGGTCTGGCACATATCAAGACCTCACTAAGAGTCAGTGATTGATGTCCATGGAAGTGCTCCGCAGAGGACTCTTTCAACTGTGAGGTAAGAATATTATTAATTTTAATACTGTGCCCATCTGGCCTGTGCTCACCCTCTGAAAGCTCAGTCACTGAACAAGGAGTCATGGGGAAGAAACAGAGCTTCCCTGTTCCTATGCAGAGCTTCAAGACTCTGGCCCACGGTCCGGCTCAGGGAAGGAGAGGGGGGACAGAGATGGTCTGACATCCAAAGCACAGAACAGTGACAATGGCAGATTCTGGGTGCTCAGGCTGCAGGACTGGCCCCACTCAGAGTGTCTTCTGACTCTGGGAGACCACTGCATTCTAGCATGGCAAAGGCAGACATTCTCGACGATGGCAAATGGGACTCAGAAGCAGAACCAGGGACCCAATGGCTCAAGTCCCTATTTTTCAAATGAAGAATCTGCCACCCAGTGAGGGCAAGAGACTCTCCCCGGACCGCAGGGGCAGAGTCAGACCAGGGCCATGGCTGGGATCCCTGGTACCATCTTCACAGTGACAAGCTGAGCCCTCTGGGTATTCGGGACTGCACTGGCCCTGCAAGTCTTACTAGAAAGACACAGCACAGACTTTCATACCTCTTGGCACATGTGGCTCCTCAGCTGCCATCTGCCCAACAGATACGTCCCAGGCATCCTCCTGGGCCTCGCCCCATAGTGACGGCAGAGCATCCTAGCTAACAGCACTGCAGCAGCCCTGCAGCTCTGTGGGGTTGGTATAGTTATTACCCACATTATGAAGAAAAGAAACTGAGCACAGAGAGGTCAGTTTCCTGTGCCCATGGTTACACAGCTTGGTCTGGCTCCAGATACAGGCTCTTGACCACTAGGTGTGGAAAAGACCTGCCCCTTGGCCTCCTTCCCATCCAGGAATTCAGTCTCTTACAGGCTCCTTACGTCCACGAAGCCCTCACTGATTCCTCTTCCTTCCTTGCTGCCCTCACCACCCTCTGGACCTGGAATCTGCAGCATCTGCTGGCACTGATTTAATGCTTGTGTCTAGCCCAATGCCTGTGCAGTGTGGGAACGCAGGACTGACCCCAGTCCAGAGCAGTGACGGACATGTGCTTCCCAGGAAAGGCACAGAGAGCTCAGAAAGGCCACTCCTACCTGGAGGCAGCTGCAGCCTCTGCTAAGGAATAACTCTTTTCTAGGGGTAGAGCCCCCTCCCTCCTCTCTGATCCCCTTTTCTCCTGAGTACGTCCCTGGGGCTTCTGTCCCCAGGCAGACTGAGGGAGAGAAATGCGAAGGTGGACAAAGAGAGAAGTGAGCAGCTGGACACAGACAGGCTCCTCCAGGCCCAGGTTGCCCACCCCTTCCCCAGCCCGCATGACAGACAGCAAGGGGGAGACCAGGTCATTGCCTTCTCTGTCCCTTCCCCCTGGGTCAAGTGCCCCACCTCACCCTCTCCTCCAGGCAGAATGTCCTCCCTAGAGCCTCCTCCCTGTCAGAACAGAAACCCAGCTGGACCTGCCCTTAAGGGGAAGGGCACAGGAGAGACTGAGAATGGGGCAAGGGGTGGATCACAAAGACGTCTGTCCTTATCTCTGCTCAGGAAGTGGCCAGCCCCCATGGAGTTTCCAGCAGAGCCCTAACACAGCTTCCAGGAAGGAGGCAAGGCTCAGAGAGCACCTGCTACCAGACATGGTGCCTGGCACAGTCCTAGGGACATGTTCCCATATGATAGATAAAGGTAACACGCAGGCAGTGGGGCTCTGCCCAGATGCCCCCTACTGGGTCCATCTATCTTCCAGGGATCCCTGGGAATTGCCTGAGGCCCAAGTAGGAGGCGCCTGCCCAGGTAGTCACAGAAGCAGCAAGAAAGATCCAGGCCCACCTTGAGTGACTCTGATGGAGGCAAAGGGGGAGGGAGGTGAGTGGGGCCAGGCTCTGTCCCTACCCCACTGTGGACTGCAGGAGCAGACACCCTTGTATCCAGACTGAAAGAGCAGGGGGTGGGGAGGTGGAAGAAAAGAGATAAAGGGAGAATTAGGAGATAAGCAGGCGGAGCTCTGGGCACAAAGCAGAAGGGGTCACAGTGACCTGGCTGGCCCAGTCCGGGGAGCAGACTCTGTACCCAGACTTCAGTCTCTGGGATGGGGGCAGACCTGCCTGGCGGGGCTGAGAGGGGTGGCAGGAGCAGAGAGAGAAATATGGTGGCTACAGCTTCGGCATCACACACTTTGCTGGGCCTGGGAGCACAGTTGAGCTGTCAGAGACACGGGGCTCTGGATGCCTTCGTGGGATTTTCCTCCTCCATTCTCTTTCCCAGCTCAGATGGCCTGTCCCTCTGTCTGCATTTTCCCTCTCATGCAGTCACAGCACGGGACATCGGACGGTGGCACAGAAGTTGATACCAAAGACCAAAATCACAGAGGCCTGTTGTCAAGTTCCAGCTGTGCCACTTACAAGCTGAGTGACTTTGAGCAGGCGACTTTACTCCTCTGGGCCTCAGTTTCCTCATCTATAAAATGAGAGGAGTTTAAATAATATTCACCCTGTAGGGTTGTTGTAAGGGTTTAGTGAGTTAGGGCCAGCACAGAAGTTAGTGGGGCTACAGATGGTAAGTTCAGTTAAGTGGGTCACAGCTCCCTCCCTGTCTGTCCCCCCCTGCTGCCGAACCCTTTAATCTGCACCCCACCCGTGCATGCACCCATGCATCCAAGTCCCACACCAGCCATGCCTTCTCCTCTGCCCTAATTTTCCTATTCTGTGAAATGAGAAGAATAATCCCTCCCTCTCTTGGTTAGAGAAAACATAAGCACACAAGTTGGGTTCTGTGGGCCCACTGTTGGCTGTCCTGGCCAAGAAATCTTTCTTGCCAGTTGCAGTCACTTCTTCCCTTGGATGGACAGGTGGCCCCAGAACATTCCCCACACAGATGAGCTCATGTGTGTACATACACACTCCTTTCTTTAAAAGAAAACCAGAGGTCTGTAGCTGCCAGTCCTTCTCCACAAGAAAGCAGGTGGCTAAGAGGCTCACTTAACCAAAAGAGTTGGTTTTTATCTTCCAAAGGTTTCTTCCTAAGCTAAAAGTTTCGCCTCCTCTACCCTCAGGCCTCCCTGCCACCCCAGGAACAAGGATGTTTGCAGTCCTGGCCCTTGGGCCCCATACCACAGCAGCCTGGCCTGTCTGCTCGGCTCATCAGCCACCCGCCCCTCTTGCTGGCCTGCCACAAATCTTTCTGGGGCCTTGACACTTTGCAGCCTGCCTCCAAGGCAGGGTATTTATGGGTGCCGAGCTGACCTCTTCCAGGAGGCACCCTATGGAGTCCCCTGGGGTCTGATCAGTCTAGAGGCTGGAGGCCAGTGGGCTCTGTAATTCTCCAATGGCTGACACGCTACAGGCTGGCCATGGCACTTTTCTGACCAAGTGGTCAGTGAGCCATAGTTTGTCAGCCTAGGACTGACAGAGTAACCGCTGCTTAAGTGAAATAATATAAATGGACAGTTAAATCTGTTGCCATTTGAGGGTGACCTGATGTCGAGATGGGTCATTAGGCACTCTTGCCCCCTCCCCCTCCTCAGTCTTGCATCCTCCCAGCCCATCCTTCACGGTGGCTGTGCAGGAGGCTGACTCCTGCACTCCAGACACAGCCCTCCCCACCCCCAGCAGCAGGTAAAGGAGATAAGAACTTGCATTATAAGCCAAGAACAAAGTAGCTTGTAAAAAAAAAAAAAAAAAGTGGGCCCTTCTTGTCCTAGAACTCAGAGGAACATGGGTGCATGCAAGGGTGGGGTGCAGATTAAAGGGTACAGCGGCAGGGGGGACAGACAGGGAGGGAGCTGTGACCCACTTAACTGAACTTACCATCTGTAGCCCCACTAACTTCTGTGCTGGCCCTAACTCACTAAACCCTTACAACAACCCTACAGGGTGAATATTATTTAAACTCCTCTCATTTTATAGATGAGGAAACTGAGGCCCAGAGGAGTAAAGTCGCCTGCTCAAAGTCACTCAGCTTGTAAGTGGCACAGCTGGAACTTGACAACAGGCCTCTGTGATTTTGGTCTTTGATATCAACTTCTGTGCCACCGTCCGAAGTCCCGTGCTGTGACTGCATGAGAGGGAAAATGCAGACAGAGGGACAGGGAAAGAGAACGGAGGAGGAAAACCCCACGAAGGCATCCAGAGCCCGGTGTCTCTGACAGCTCAACTGTGCTCGCAGGCCCAGCAAAGTGTCATGACCATCACAGAGAGCCGTGTGGGCCTCTGTGCCAAAGACCTGCTCCCAGGCCAGGCTCTGCACTGGCCCTGCCTGCCTCTCCAGCCCTGCCTCACAGGATCGCTGGTAAGTCCTAGAAGACATAACTTTCCACACATCAAGCCCTTAGCCTATGCTGTTGCCACTGCCTGGAATGCTCCACCTTTTCCGACTGCTTTCTAGAAAGGCACAGACGTCCTCAGCTACAGTTGTTAGCCGTAGTTGTGTGCTCTCCTACTGGGATCCCTTTGCCCCTTCCCCTGCTCTCTGAGCCTGGGTACCCTGCACTGGCGTTATCTATATGCAAGTCTGTCTTCTCCGCCAGTGTGCCAGCTTCCTGGGTCCAACTCATTTTAATGTCCCCAGTGTCCAGACCAAGGGTAGCTCCACACTCCAGAGCCAAGGAGTCCCCTATTCTGTCCACTAAGATATGTCTTGTCTGGAGGTGAGGAGTTGAATGGTCACCCAAAAGGGAGACCAGGGTCACATCCCTGTCACTTTTCAGTCTCCTCATTTCTGGGCTTTGCAAACAGACCCCAGGCCAAGGCCCATGGGGCCAGTGCAAAAGAACTCACAAGGCGCTCTAAGAACCGGGCTGGTAATTATCTGCAAGGCCTCTTTATAGAGGATGGTACCAATGGTTTATAGTCTTTGGCTTAATCCAGAAATTCTGGGAAGGGGAAGCAGGAAAGTTTGGACCACAGAGAAGCTAGAAGCAGGAAAAAACACTCAACAAAGCTGGGACAAAAGCCCTTCCCATCCTGCGTGAAAATCCCCAGGAGACTAGGAAGGCGGCCAGAGGAAGTGCCCTGCCCCTGGATCCAGGGTTCTGGAAGGCCGGGAATGCCCTCCTCCTCCCCCCTTCTGCAGAGGGGCTCATGGGAAGTCTGGCGGGGAAGGCTGGCAACCAACCCAAGGGGCTTGGGACCCTCTTCCCCACCAAGACCTCCAGCTATGAGAAGGCAGGTGGGAATGCCCATCTGGTCTGGCCAGAGAGTGATCAACAGCAGTGACAGCCAGCTAGGGTAAGAAGCCCACCCACTCCATGGCAGACACATGGCACATCCCCAGGCTTCAGCCATGACAGGTCCGTCACAGAAGAAGCAGGAGCCATCGCCAGCAATTTTTTTTTTTTTTTTTTTTTTGAGACAGAGTCTCACTATGTTACCCTTGGTAGAGTGCCGTGGCATCACAGCTCACAGTTACCTCAAACTCTTGGCTTAAGGGATTCTCTGATCTCGGTCTCCTGAGCAGCTGGGACTACAGGTGCCCACCACAGTGCCTGGCTATTTTTTGGTTGCAGTTGTCATTCTTGTTTAGCAGGCCCGGGCCAGGCTCGAACCTGCCAGCTTTGGTGGCCTTACTCACTGAGCTACGGATGCAACTTTTTTTTTTTTTTTTTGAGATAGGGTCTCATTCTGTCACCTGGGCTGGAGTGCACTGGTGTCATCATAGCTCACAGCAGCCTCAAAGTTCTGGGCTAAAGTGATCCTCCTGCCTCAGTCAAGTAGCTGGAACTGTAGGCGCACACCACTATGCCAAGTTAAATTTTTCTTTTTTTTGAGACAGCGCCTCAAGCTGTTGTCCTGGGTAGAGTGCTGTGGCATCGTAGCTCACAGCAACCTCAAACTCCTGGGCTCAAGCGATTCTCCTGCCTCTGCCTCCCAAGTAGCTGAGACTACAGGCACCCACCACAACGCCCGGCTATTTTTTTTTGGTTGCAGCTATTGTTGTTTGGCGGGCCCGGGCTGGATTCGAACCCGCCAGCTAAGGTGTATGTGGCTGGCGCCTTAGCCGCTTGAGCCACAGGCGCCGAGCCAAATTTTTCTATTTTTAATAGAGACAGGGTCTCATTCTTGTTCAGGTTGGTCCCGAATTGTTAGCCTCAAGTGATTCTCTACCTCAGCCTCCCAGAGTGCTAGGATTATAGGCGTGAGCCACCACACCTGGCCTATCACCACCAGTTCTTTACTCCCAGAGCAACCCAGGCCTCCAGCCCCATGATGTTGCTAGGGCTTGGAGTGCCCACACCCACCTCAATCCCCTCCAGCCAGCCAGGGCAGGCAGTGCCCCCAGGCCATCCGGCCACTTGCCCCTGGAGGAAGCCCAGGTCCAGTGGCGTCAGCACTGACAATGCTGCTCAAGGCTGCCGTGGCCCCAGCAGGGAGGGCAATGGGGCCTGCTGTTTACACCCACCCCTAGAACAGCCAGTGGGGCTGGCCTGAGAAAGCCAAACACTGTTAGAGCTGCGTTAAAGAGGGCCCGTACCGGAGCCAGGGAGGGATGGGCCTCCGCCAGGGTTGTGGGACCTCTGGGGCACTAGAGGGGCAGCACTTCAAAGTGCCCAGGCTTCAGGCCCTTCACACCACGAGGCAGGATGGCGGAGAAGTACTCCCCTATGTCTGGCCGCAGTTTCTCCCACTTCTTTCCTGCTTGCTTTAGCCTCCAGTACCTCAACCAAGGAGGAAAGAAGGCCCTACAGTAGAAGAAGGGGTGCCTTGCCTGGGAAGATCAGTGTCAGCCCTAGAATCTCCCACCTGCCCACCTACCTAGTTCCCTAGACACACACACACACAAGCGCACACATGCATACACACACCCAAACTGTCATACACAAAAGATGCAGGGCAGTAAGATCTTTCACCTTAACTGGAAGGAAAAGGGCCCACAGACACCTCAAACTCAGACATTTAGAGCCCCATCTGTGGCATTTGAGGCTGGCAGGGACTGAGAGTCTCCCTGAATGGAAGGACAGGATGGGCTGGATTCCCTTCTCAACACTAGGCTGGGACCCTGGGGGACAAGACACTCTCCCAAGGACACAGCTAGTCCTTTGAAGGAGTCCAGAGAGAAATGCCAGCAGAAATGGAGCAGAAACAGAGACTGAAGGGGTAGAGAGGAGCACTTGGGGAGAGACAATAGAAAGAGACAGAGGCCAAGATAAAGGAGGAGCTAGAACCCCAAGAAATAGAGTAGAGGGAGATAGCAGGGAGGCTGTGAGTCCCCCAGGAGACTACAATGGAGCAGAAGTGCTCCTTAATGTCACAGTGTGGCCTCTCTGTCCTCAACACTGCCTGAGGCCAGTGGGCAGAATGGCTTCATCCAAGGGATGATGAAAGCTAAGGCTGGAGCAGCCATGGGGATGTGTCTGGTCCGGAGCCAAGTAGTGGGAGGAGGGACTCACCTCCAGCTCCTTGAAGACCATACACCTGCGTGCCCAGTCCACGATGGAGATGAAGGTCTGGTCCGCCATCCTGCACAGGAGGCCAAAGGGCGCAGGCTGGTCGGGACGGCTTTTGACCGGTTCCTGCAGGCAGCCCACGATGCGAGCCCGCACCTGGTCCTCGTCTGGCTCCAGCTGCAGCAGCTGCAGGATGAGCTCAGGCACACTGGGCCCTCCAGAGAAGGGCTCTGAGTAGCCATAGGGCAGCCCGGGCTGTGGGGGGCTAGCATAGGGCTCCGGGTACTCAGACTTGATGGCACGACCAGGGAAGGCAGGGTAGAGGTAGCCAGCCAGGGGCCCATGGGTATTGGGCACAGCCATGGGCAAAGTTGGGTTCCCAAAGTCGCCCAGTGGCCCAGCAGGTGGACCAGAGACCAGGGCCTTGGGCTCAGGAGCATGCAGGCTGGGGGGCAGCATGTAGTCCGGTGCTGGAGGGGGTGGTGGGGCCACCCCCATCGGAGGGCCTGTCTCCAGCTTGAAGCCATTGGCCCGAATCTGTGCCTTCTTCTGCTGCTTCAAGGCCCGGTCTCGCTTGTACATGGGCCCAAACTTGTTCCGGCCACCCCGCATGCGGTCAGCACGCACGGCTGTGGGCAGGGGCAGAGGGTCAGGCTCACCTTCTCCAAGCAACCTTCCAAACCAACCACAGGGCCTTTGCAAACAAATCTAGCTGCATCGCTCCCCTGCTCAATATCCTTTCACAACTCCTACTGCCCATAGGTGAAGTCCATCCCCTTAGTCTGGCATTCAAGGCCCT
The DNA here is from genome assembly GCF_027406575.1 of Nycticebus coucang. Classification (NCBI taxonomy): domain Eukaryota; kingdom Metazoa; phylum Chordata; class Mammalia; order Primates; family Lorisidae; genus Nycticebus; species Nycticebus coucang. The sequence goes on along the minus strand of NC_069781.1, from coordinate 12,778,245 downwards.
GCTCAACTTTTTGGTTTACCCCTCCTATGACCCTGTGTTCCTTTACTCTCTGCTTAGCACTTCTCTTGCCTCCTCCACGCTGCCTTTGAAATCCCTTCTGCCCCAAACCCTTTTCTTTCTCTTGTGCTTGCTGAACACCTCAATGTCACCGAAGTATTCCTAGGTCCCTGCCCCAGATATCCTGCTCCTTGTCCACTCTTAATTCTGCTAAGTGTGTATCACGCCATCATGCCCTGGGCTGAGCACTCCCCTGAGCTCAGGTGCTCAGCATACGGTCCCACAGGGAGAAAGTGACAGAAAGGGGTCCTGGTCAGCCTGTTCACATCTGAGTCCTCAGTATCCAGTTGCTCATTGCCTGCTGCCTGGCTCTGTTGAACCCCAGCTGCAAAATGATTCCATCTGGCTTTGAACATGAAGCCAAGTTTAGGGCTGGCTGAAGCTCTGTGCTGAGAGAGGGGATCACTATTGCTGAGTAGATGTTCCTCCACCTGGTCAACCCAACAGGTTCATCTGTGCAGCTGGAGTGTGACCCCACCCCCATTCAGATAAAACCCCACCCTGGGCTCTGAGAGAAGAGAGAGAGCAAGTGACAGAGGACGGCACTCAGCAGAGATGGTGGCCTGGGGGCCACCTGCCTGATCTTCCTGCCAGTGAGGTGGGCAGCTGTGCTCTGTTACCTCAGGCTGCACCAGGGTTTCTGCTGCTCCCAACAACCAGCTCTTCCGGCCCCTCAGGACCTGGGCATGTGAATGTGAGCTGTGGAGATGGGGCAGGATATACTCTCCATCCAGGAGTCCCTCCTCTAGGTGGCAAGACATGTGGTCTGCAGCCCTCAGGGCCACTTGGGGCCTTCTAGTTTGTTCAAAAACTTGAATCAGCAGCTGCCTGCTGGCCCCAGTCTGGTGGGGCGCAAGGCAGAAGCCTACACCTGTTCACCTGCAAAGAGCACACAACTCTCCTGCTGAAACTCGGAGGGGTGGGGAGGCAAGAATGGGGCTGGTCCTCTGGAGGCAACTGTGCAGCTGTTCCTCACTCCCCAGTCCCTTTGGGAGGAATCTCACTGGGTGAATGACCCAAGTGAACCCTTCAGATGGGTGGATGGAAGGACAAACAGATGGGCAGCTGTATGAATGAGGGTGGGTGGGTAGTCCTGCACAGGTAACAGGAAGTGTGACCATAATAGTAGCCAGCCTGGGAGGCATTTATGTGGACCTGGCACCATAGACTTTTCATATATTCTCTTAATTCTCACCCTGACTCATGAAGGAGGGTACTACCTTAAGTTCATTTTTCAGATGGAAAAACTACAGCTCAGAGAGGTTAAGGAATTTGCCCAACATGACCCAGCTTGTAAGTGGTGGCACTGGGGCTTGGCCTTGGCTCTGGCTGGCGTTGGGTGGGTGGGGGAACCCCTCCTTGGGGGAAGAGTTCTGCTGGGGCTCTGCCCTGTGCTGATGCCCCCACCCTTGGAGCCAGGGAAGGGGCCATTTTCCCAGGGTCCGCTTTCAGATGCTTCTCAACTCAACCCAGGCTGGTCCTGAAGGCATCCCCTCCCCCAGGCCCGAGGCCCACCCAGCTCGGGCTCTAACGTCCCGTGAGGGCCAATATCGGCTGGCCCCAGAAACTTCCAGAAGGCCGGTGGTGGCCTCCTCTCAGCCCTCTACCCTCTCAGGCCGTCGGAGGTACTGGGTCGGCGGCCCCCAGGGGCGCGCACCTTCCAGGCGCATCCCCACCGTCAGGCACTTCTGGAAGCGGCAGAAGGGACAGCGCTTGCGCTGCGTCTTGTCGATCTTGCAGCTCTGGCTCTCGGTACACGTGTAGTGCTTGTTGTTCTGCACTGTGCGCTTGAAGAAGCCCTGCGGGAGAAGGAGTCAGCGCTGGAGGGCCCGACCTCGGCTCCTCGCCGGGGCTCCTCGGCGCCCGCCCGTCCGCCCGTCCGCCCGCCCGCTGGCCCCCAGCTCACCTTGCAGCTCTCGCACGTGAGCAGCCCGTAGTGGTAGCCGGACACCTTGTCCCCGCACACGGGGCACAGCTCGTCCAGGTCCTCGTCGTAGGAATAGTCCATGCCCGCGGCGCCCGCCTGCGGAGGGAGAAGCGGGTGACCGCGGGCCTGGGGCGATTGGCGGCGCCGCGGACCTGGTCGGGCAGGACTGCCCCGCGCGGCCGCCGTCCCCGAGCCCCCTTCACCTGCCCGTCGCGCTGCCCCGCTCGCGGCGCCCCAGGCCGGTCACGGGCACCCACGGGAGCGGCCAGGGCAGCCCGGTGCCCGCCTGCCCCGCCTCGGCCCGCCCCGCCGCCCCTCCCAGTGTTGCCCGCGCGGCCCCCGATCTGGGACCCTTGGATTCGATGCGCTTCGATGCAGATTCGTTTGCTTGAGAACAAAACCCCGATTCTGAGAAAACCAGATGGCTTCAGCAGCGGGGAGACGCGAGCGAAGCCCGGAGGAGTGGGGCGCCGGCCAGAGCGTCTCTGCGACCCGACAGAGACGAGGTTGACAGAGACTGAGAGAGACAGAGATAGAGATGGGCCGAGACGAGAGCGAGAGACAGCGACCCGCACTGCTCAGCAGAGAGCGCCCGGGCGACAGCGACAACGCAGCCCCAGTGTGCCAGAGACGCCCAGATGCCGAGCCACGGAAAACAGGGGAGATGAGAGAGAGAGAGAGAGGTGGAAGATTAGAGAAATGAGAGAGAGAACGAGAGGGAGAGAAAGAGAGAGAGACCAGATCAGAGGTAACGAGAGACAGAGGCCCCAAGAGACAGACGCAGAGTCGAGAGACGCAGGGACAAGCGACAGACGGAGACACCAAAAGACGAGGGAGAACTGGGAGAGACCGAGGCAGAGGGACCCAGAGAGACACCGAAGGAAAACCTGGAGAGGCGGAGGTGCCAGCAAGAGGGTTGGGGACCAGGAAACGGCCGGACCCGGGAGCCCGAGCTCCGAGGCGTGGCCCCGCAGAGTCGGACCCGGACAGGGGCCCGCGCCGAGAGAGGCTGAAAACGACGGTTGCCGGGACGGGGAGCGGCCAGGGTCCCCAAGTCTGGAGAGACAAAGCCCGCGCAAGCGACGGCAACGGAGGTGCAGCCCACACCACCCAGACCCAGACGTCGGGCGGAGACAGCGAAGAGGGCGCAGCAGAGACCGCGGGCGCGGGGCGGGGAGGTGCAGAGACCTTGGGGGGCGACCTGGAGAGCTCCGGGAGGCCGAGCCCGGGGCCGGTGAGAGACCTCGGGCGGAGAGTCCAGGTCCCAAGGAAGGAAGGGCGCAGAGCCAGGCCAGGGACCCGAGATGGGGCGCGACGGCGGCCGCAGCCCGCCCGGCGCCCACCTGGCCGCTCCTGCGAGCTGCGCCCGCGTCCCGCCCGCGTAGAGTCCCGCACCTCCCGGCTTCGCCGCCGCCGCCGGCGATGAGCCGCACCCGGGCGCAGCGCCGCCCGCCCGCGATGACGGCCGCTCGGGCCGGGGGCGGGGAGGCGGGGGGCGCGGGGCTGGCGGCGTGGGGCCTCGGCGCTCCCCCACCCCCGCCTCCCCGCCCCCAGCCGCCTCCAGGGCCGCTCCGAGGCGCACCTGGGACCCGGGCCCCTCGCCGCCACTGCGCGCCGCGCGAAGCCACCGCGCGGGGACCAGGGGCCGGCCCCTGTATATCAGCGTGTGTGGTATCCGGGGGCGGAGGCCCGGCCGTGTCCTCCCCGCCAGCGCGGCCCGCGCCCTGCACCCCCACCCTAGCCTGGCTGGAGTCTTCGCCCTCATCCTCTCGGCCGCCCGGAGCCCCAGCGCCTGGGAATCGAGGCAGGTGTCCCGCACCACGGAGCCTCGGGCCATCCGCCTGGGGAGGGAGGAGGCGAGCTCCTGTTTGCAAGCCCAGCTTAGTCGTGGTGAGGGCCACGCTGGTGGTGCCTGTCGTGTTGCGGCGTGGAAATGGGCAAAGGCGGGAGTGGGGACGGTGGCCAAGCCACGGGTTCAAGGCTAGAAACCAGGTTCTCACTTTGGTCTTGCCACATTTCCTCACTCAAGCCTCAGGCAAATCTCTCTCCCCTCTCTGGTTTCAGTTTGCTCATCTGTGAAGTGGGGGTGATGCCTGATCTTCCTGAAGGGTGGGTGGTGAGGATGAACCGAGTTAGTGCGGGCAAAGCACACGCTGGGCAAGGCAGAGGGGCTCCGTACAGCCCCTCTGGAAGATGTTAGGCAAACCCCGCTTCTCCGTGAGCCTCAGTTTGCTGGGCTGGAAATGGGAACAGGGATGCCATTCTTTGCATTTCCGAGATCTAGTGAGGACTGAAGCCACCGCAGGACATGGAAGCTGGGAGAACAGAGCCCATAGGAGGGGTATCTTGGCACCCCTCTGAGCGTCCACGCGGCTTGGGGGCAGAGGAAGGGAGAGCCCTATAGCGTTGGGGACAAAGAGGTTCCCGGGCAACCAGATGACAGAGCAGTTGTTCTGGACTGGGGAATGTCCACTGGGCCGCTCAGATTTTCAGTTGAAGAAACTGAGACCCGAGAGAGGAAGAGGGTCTGCAGGCACCGCCTCCCCTCAGGCACCTGGGGTCAAGAATGTGTTGGAGACCCTGAGGCCAAAAAGCACTAATACCCAGTTTGGGACCAGCTAACCTAAAGGCTCCTTCTGGGCTGGCGCCTAGAGGCCTCGGGCTTCTGCTGGAGCGGGTGCCTTGGTCCTGACAGCCGAGACCCCGCGAGCAGACCGCCGCTCCTCTGCTCAGCCCGCCAGCGCTGAGCGGAATCTGCAGACTTGCAGTGCAAGCTCGGCGAGTCGCTTCTCTCTGGGCCTCAGTTTCTCTGTATATAAAATGGAAACGATTGGCGGTTTCCGTGAGATTACATGGATGTAGCTCGGGTGGGGAAAGAGGAAAGAGAGCCAGAGATAAGTGGAATGGTCTGAGGCCCCCCAGCCCCAACCCCTGAGAAACAACAGCATCTGCAGGACTGGAGGTGGGGGCTCCTACTGCCTCTACAGCTCCTCATCAGAGAGGGGCCCTCAGAAAGTGAAAGGCAGCAGCAGACCGGCCTCTGCTGGGGGTGGGGGAGTGCTGGGGAGTGCTGGGCTAGGGGGTTCTGGCTCAGCTTCCCCAAGCTAGAGCCCACCTGGGGTTTCCTAGACACCAGGCAGTGTAAGCACAAGTCTGGGAGGGGACTCAGGTCTGGGGGGTGGGAGGGCAGGGCTCTGAACCAGCTCCTCGTCCTCCCCCACCTTAAGCCCCCTCTCCCCTCAGGGCTTCTACTATCCCAGGTTGGGAGCCCATGGCTCCCTTGTGGTGCCCCCTCCCCCAGCCCCAGGTTCCAGCTGACATGTGGGGGATTTCAGCCCCTCACCCACCTACTCAGGGAAACAAACATAGACCTGGCCCAGTAATAGAACCTGGACTGACAGATGGACTCTGGAGACAGACGTGGATACACAGGGAGCCTCCCGGACATCTACAGAGATAACACAGACACTGGGGCAAGGAGACCTAGAGACCCGGCACCAGGCCTGGAGACCCACAGGTACACTCATGGGCTTCTAGGCTCAAACCCACTCACCCCTGTGAACACCTAGCCACCGATGGACGGCGGCACCCCAGCAGACCCCCACAAGGCTTGTCGTCATAGGCCTAGTTCCACCCATCAGCACCCAGAGAAGAAGAGGGGGCAGTGAGGTGGGAGGGCAGGTCTGGGGATACCCCTGGGCCCTTTCCTGCCCAGAGCAGTGGGCACTGGTCACTCAGCAGGCAGACAGTGCCTGGCCCAGGCCGCAGGGAGGCACTGAGGAGGGAGGCTGGCCATTAGAGGCCTGGGCCCAGGCCTTCACTTACGGAGCGGAAGGAGAGCTCTCAAGCCGGATGAGGGTGAACAGTGGGCAGCGAGGGTCCAGGGGGAGGCTCCGGCAGCCCAGGTGGGGCGGTGGTGACTGTGGGCACGCAGGAACTTCCTTGCACCACAGCGGGCGGCGGCCGGAGGGCAGGCTGGCCCTGTCCGTCCGTCCTCCTCCTCCTCCCCGCCCTGGGGGGGGGCCACCAGAGGCCCAATTGGTCTCTGCCCCCACGTGACTCTGCAGGCCTCTCTCTTTCTTTGTTGGTGTTTCTCTTCATTTAGGTCTATTTTTTTTTCTTCTAGAAGAAGAAAAAAATTACCCCTATCTATCTGGGGGCCGAGGGTGGGGGTGGAGGCCAAGGCACTCTGGAGGCCTTGGCCAGCTGGCTGTTCCAGGCCGCTGTGGGAGCCCAGAGGCAGGGACCCCACGTAGGCGGGTAGGCAGCCCCGCTTGTTAGCAACTGGGTGGGAGTGGGGCCTGATTTATGGACTGCTCCCCCATCGGGCCTGCAGCCTGCCTCTCTCCCCTTGAATGGCTACCTCCCTGGGGCCTGGCCCGGCATGGTCTAGCTCGGCCCAGACTTTAGAGTGGAGTCAGGATGGGCTCGTGCAGAGGCCAGGGCAATTGGACAGCTTGACTAGGTGACCTGCAGCTTTGACCTGGTCTGTTTGTTCTTCCATAATGTGAAGAAAAGAAGAAGCAATGGAAGGTAAGCAGGTGAGCTGGCTGAACACCTCCTGCATGCGTTCAGCGTTAGCTTCTCAGAATGTCACCATCTACTGTGGGCTGCTGGTGTTTCCAGCTGATTGCTGGAAAAATTGAGGCCAACCTGAGACAGCCTGTGGGACCCTTCTGCAGCAGCCCCCGGATGAACCAAGTGGGTATCTAGGTCAGGATAGGGCAGGGTAGAGGGAAGGGGTTTTATCTAGAGGGCCAGGCCTCAACTCAGTCCTAGGGCCCAGATTGCTGTACCCCGCACCCCTCCCCTGGGAGACATGCTCTTTTGTCACTCCTTAGTTCGCCTCATGCTTGCTGAGTGCACTCTTAGGCGCTGTTCCAGGCTCCGTTCCATATACTGGGATGACACAGTGAAGTAAAGGGAAAAAATCTCTGTCCTCAGAGGATTTACTTCCCAGCCATTCATCCTGGGGGCTTGGGGAGGGACACAGGGGGAATGTGGGGTACTCACCAACCCTCACATATTGCTCCATTTGAGGGGATAGACACATTATATAAAACACCTCCCTTATCCGGCTTGGAATAAGACAGATTTTTCGGGATAATACAACCCAGTGTGTCTTTTCTCCATTGTGCCACTTACAAATTTTTTTTTTTTTTTTTTTGAGACAGAGTCTCACTTTGTCACCCTCGGTACAGTGCCGTGGCATCACAGCTCACAGCAACCTCCAGCTCTTGGGCTTAGGCGATTCTCTTGTCTCAGCCTCCCAAGTAGCTGGGACCACAGGTGCCCGCCACAATGCCCAGCTATTTTTTGTTGCAGTTTGTCTGGGGCCAGGTTTGAACCTGCCACCCTCGGTATATAGGGCTGGCGCCCTACTCACTGAGCCACAGGTGCTGCCCTTAAAATGTTTTTGTGTATGAACATACAATAATAATGTTACTGAGAGTCACAACTAATTGATTCTACTGATCCAATGTTTTCTAGTTCTACCTACAACATAACATACATTATATTTCCCAATGTGCACAATCTCATAATTATATTTTTTCACCTATAGAAGTCCTTAGAAGATATACTTTTCTTGCATATAGCTGAACCTAACTAGCCTCCCCAGTTTTATTTATTTATTTTTTATCGTCTCCCCTCTATAGGGCAAAGCCACACTGGACCTTTCCAGGGAATCTGGGTGTTCAAAGACCTGTTTGTCCTGTTTAAGAAGGAAGAAAAAATGGATCCCATTTCACAAAGTCTCCTATCCCAGAGAGGGGAAGAATCATGCTTTTATTGTTGTTATATGTGTGTGACATGTTGGTGATATAGGATATTTGCTGGGATACTTCTTTATCAAATTCACTGGGTGAGTAGTATTAATCCAAAAATAAAATCATTGCCATGACACATGTAAAGCTGGGAGGGACTGGGGGGGAAGGGAGTAGCAAGGACCCAGCAAATATCCTGTCACCAACATGTCACATACATATAACAGCAACAAAAGCATGATTCTTCCCCCCTCTGCTGATGGAAGACTTTGTGAAACGAGATCCATTTTTTCTGCCTTCTTAAACAGGACAAACAGATCTTTGAACACCCTGATGCCCTGGAAAGGTCCAGCTTGGCTTTGCCATAGTCTTCTGGTGAGTCCTTGAGCCCTGAGAAGGAAAATCACTGGCAGAGACTCTGTATTAAATCCCAGTCGCACCACTTTCTTGCTGTGTGACCTGGGACTAGTCACTTCCCGTCTCTGGGCCTTATGTCTTCTCTGTAATGGGGGATGACATAAGACAATATGTGTGACATACTTAGTGGCTCCCTGGCATATCATGTGCGCTGAATAAACGTCAGCAAAACACAAACAACAAGCTGAAGGTCTGGCTGGTCTGTCCTCAGGGGCCCTCCATGTAGAGTCTGAGATTGCAACATCTTTACGAACATTGTTTGCCCTCCTGTGATTGAGTGCCTCACCCCAGCCTGGGGAACCCTCAAGGAAAGGCTTGATTTATCTCTGGGTCTACAGCAGCCAGCACGGAGCAAGCAGCAGTGAGCATTTGCTGAATGACTGTTACCCTGGCTCGAAGGCCCCACATGCAGCCTGTAGGTATATAGGACAGAGTATACCTCCTATCCTGTTTCCTTCCCTCTAGGTGCCAGCTGTTACTTGCCACCACTCAGGCTGGGTGGTCCTCATCCCCTAATCAACCTTGGACATGTTTCCTGACATTCCCCTCTTCTGTGCTGCCCTTCCCCTACCCTCACTCATGCTGGGTACTCCTGGGGACGGAGGCAGCCAGAGGTTGCCAGTGTGCTGGGAATAGCAAGGACCTACCTTAAAATGTCCCTGGTGTACTGGGACCCACTAACCATTCCACACCTGGGATCAGTCTCAAACCCTCTCCCCATCCTGGGAGGTGGGTAGTATCTACCCCTCGCAATCACTCCACGAGCAGTAATTGAGAGATGAGAAAACTTAAGACTCCCAAAGTCACAAAGCAAGGGTGTGGTGGGACCAGCATTCAAATATAGGCAGTGCAAGTCCAGAGCCTGGGCTTGTACGTTCTGCCAGAGCCCCTGGGTGGCCTATTTGTCCTTTCCTTCAAGCTCCAGCCTAGGTGGTCCTGGGCCATAAGACCCACCCAGAGGGGAAGGAGAAGGGGTATAGTCCTGACTCAGGCTACCCAGTCCCCCTCTCCCCAGGCAAACAAAGCCCAGGGTCTCTCTCCTAAGTGGGGACTTTCCCAAAGTGCCAGGCCTATTTCCTGGAGGTGGGATAAGGAACAAACAAACCAGAGACCCAGAATCCGAAGCAGAGAGGAGAGAGACAGAATTATCAGGCTACAGTTGGAGTACAGTGTGGACAGACAGCCGGAAAAAGAGAAAGAGAAGCGATAGAAAGACTGGGGCGGATGAGAAAAGAGAGAGAAAAGGTAGACTCATTGACAGCAAAATTGACCAGAGATGGTCAAGGAGGGAGAGGGGATAAGAATGAAATTCAGAGAGATCAGAAACAGAGGAGAAATGAGAGAAGGAAGACAGGAAGGGGGACACAGAGAGACAGAGAGAGGGAGGGACTGGGGGGGAAGGGATGAGGGAGAAATTCAGGGAGACAGAGAGAGACTGAGGCAGAGAATGAGAAGAGAGAAAGGAGGGGCCCAGAGAGCTGGAGGCAGAGGGAGTGTGGATGTGGAGACCCGTGCAGGGCAGCAGAGGGGGCGGGCCTGCTGGCAGCAGCAGAGGCTGTTTCCGCTGCACCCCTTATCAGCCTGCTGCCAGATGTTCAGATCCGATGCCAATGTCAGAGAAGTCCATAGTGCTGGGTCAAGGCCATGGCCAGGGGAGCCTCAGCTGCACTGTGGGGAGGGGGGCTGGGGGCTTGCAATAGACCTGCTCACTCTTTCCTCTCTGCCCAGTGGCTCTCTGGGCTGGACCACCTGGTGGGTATGGGAGAGACCAGGTGCCTCTGGGACTACTTCTCTAGACCCACAGCAGGGTATATAGAGGCAGAGTGGGGCTCCTGGCAACACATGGACATGCACCTCTTTGCACATCCTCACATTCAAGGAAGCACATGGACACACGTTTGCACACAAGTGCACAATGCCATATGGGACAACCACAGAAAGTTCAGTGCAGAGCTGCCCCTCATGGCACCCCACTGCACCCTCCAGCCCAATGGAGTCCCTGCTCTGCACGGCGAGCTGAGTGGCCCCTCCCTCCAGCCCCTCTCCTGAGCCAGGACTGCAGGTTGAGCTGGAGAAGCAAGGTGAGAGGCTCTCTGTGGCCGGTGCTATTCCCAGGGTCCCCCTGCTCTCCTGTGAATGGGACCCTCGGAATGTGCATCCCCTGCAGAACTGGGCAGAAGACCTGGGACCTTTAGAATAGGAGGCCTGTTGGAGGCCCAGGAGGAAGTGCAGAAGCTGGTGTTTGGCAGGGCTGGGCTCTAGCCTTGGGCCTGGCCTCTCCACCATGATCCTGGAGCGTGCAGTGCAGCTGGGGCCCCTGGCCTGGGGTAGCTTATCTCACGGTGCACACGCTTGGCCCTCTGGGGGTGACCCAACCTTGCTCCCCACATTCCTCTTTAGCCATGCAGCCAGTGGACCCCCCACAGCCCTAAGACAGGGCCTGTGCTCAGGGGGTGGTCAGGAGCCATCGTTCAGAGACGCCCCCTCCCCCCTTTACTCCTGCCTTCTCCGACCATGTCTGATGTCTCTTTGTCTGTTTTTGTCTCTGAGCAAATAATTTTGTCCGTCATGGTGAATCTGTCGCTGTTGGTGCCTCAGTAACGTCCTGATTTGTTTTCTCTCTGCTACTTTCAGCCTTTCAGTGTTTTTCTTGGTTCTATTTTTGGGGGGTCCTTGAATGGGGCCAAATCTGGGGTTACCTCTGCTTGTCTGGCTCTTAGCGACTAGCCTCAATGGGAATGTACATGAGAACTCAGGCTGTGGGTGATGGGCCGAGGGGCCTGGGAAAGTGGAGGCCTTGGACCTGTAATGGGTAAAATGGGGGAGACAGAGCAGCTGAAATCCAGGCCCACTACCTGCTCGCCATCAGATAGGATAATGCACATCGATCAGGGCCCAGAGCTGGTGGCCTGGCCCATGAATTTAATAGTAGAGAAGACTTGGGGAGGGTTAGGGGAGGAAGCTGGGGCTAGAGGTCTCCCAGCCTAAGGGCCTCCTTCCTGTTTGTAGGGAAGTGACTGCCTCAGAAAGCTGCTCGGGGGAGAGGAGGGAGGCCATGGTGACTTCCGGGAAGCTGGCCAAGGGCCCGAGGCCACTCTCCCTGTGCCCACACAGGGCCCTCTGGCCCTGGCTTAAAATAGTGCAGTTCCTCCACTGCTGCTGCTGGGCCCAGCCCAGACCTCAAAGGTTCCGGGGCGCTGCTTGTGCTGCCAGAGGAGACTGGGCTGAACGGGCCCCACCCCACTACCCAGCCCTCTCCACCAGAGGCTGGTGTCTTGGCAATATGGGTGGAGGCAGGAGTTGCAGAAAATAACACTGGTTCCTGCATCAGAGCCCTGGATTCAAGTTCTAGCTCCGTTGTAGACCAGCTGCAAAACTTCGGGCTGGATCATGTTGCTTCCCTGAGCCTCAGTTTCCACGTTAGGAAAATAGGGCAAGTGCCTGGTTTTCAACCGATATGAGACGATGTATGTAGTAGATGCCTCAGAACCCGGCCAGGCATGAAATGGGTCACTCAGAAAATGAAAGTTCCCTTTGCCTCTCTTGCTGGCTGTGTCTTGAACTCCTCACCCTGAGGAAGCACATCTTTGATGCATTCCTCAGTACCTGCACTGCTCCTGGACTGGATGTTGAACAGGGAAGGTTTGTGGAGAGGGAGCTTACAGGGAGGGCAAGGATGGGGCTGTGGTCTCCATGGTGAGACTTGTTGCCAAGGGAACAAGACTCTGGGAGCCCTGGGTTTGGCAGTTGGGCACTTTTGCCACAGGATCTCGGAGAGACTGATTACCACTGTGGACCTAAAACCTCAGGGCAGCCAGGCCAAGGCCAGGCTGAGCCAGAGAGGTGACCCCTGGTTCTGCTGAGTTTCTGCCGTTGAGGTGTGGGGGGTTACATAGCCTCCTTCTATGTATTGACTTCATTGAGCCCTAACCTGGAGCCATCACAGTCTATCTTCCTCAAACCCCTGAGACACAGGGGGAAAGTAAGGATCAGAGAAATCTATTTGGGTCAAGGTTACAGATAACTGGTAAGGGGAAGAGCTGGAATTAGAACTCAAGTGGTGAGACCCCTGGTTGGTGTGCCTGCTGTCTCATGGGCTGCCTGAGGGAAATGATTCCCAGAAAGGGCTCCATGTAGCCAGACTCATCCTCATGCCACCCTGCTCCCCAGCCATCTTTTCTGAGGGTTGTTGGCTTTAGACGCTCACGTAATGCAGAGTAGTCAGCATTCCATTTCTTCAGTTACAGAAATGACCTTACCCTCTGAGTGTATATATAAGAGTAAGGATCTTTGCCCCCTAGTAGGCACCCAATCAATGCCAGTTTATATTCATTCCTAAAATATCAGTAGTTATGTAACTTTAGGCAAAATTCCCACTGTGGGCCTCGATTTCATTCTCAGTAAAATGGGAATATTAAAGCATCAACCTTGTTTGGTTGCTTTGGGGAAATGGTTATCTAATGCACGTAAAATACTTGGGATACTCAGTGTTTTGCTTTGTTCTCTGTATGTTAATTTCTTTATTATTCTTCTGGTTTACTGGCTGGCACTCCAGGAAACCAAAAGCTCAGCGTTTACTAAAGTAGCAATTTCTAAATTTAGAGCAGCGTCCTAACTTTTATTCCTTGGAATACTGTCCCAACAGAATTTTATCAGGAGGAAAAATGCCCAATGCTCAAATACCTTTGGTAGAATCTGGGCTACACACAATTAGTTTTCTTCAGTAGGACTTTTCAGAGCCTTTAACATGCCAATGGTGGCTGGAATCCAGAGGAAGACCGAGCATAGAATCTCCCAGATTTTTGGCAACAGAATTCCTGTTTCTTTTTCCATGGAGTCACCTTATGGGATGTCTGTGTTCTAAGAAATCATACCAATTTAGTGCCTATGCCATTCTACATGTTTGAGATAGCACTGCTTTTTGGCTCGATTTGGTTGGCTCTGTTCATCCACCTCTCACAGAATTAATCCTTTATTAGTTTAATGGAGGGTTGTTTTTAATAGCAAAAAGTTCAACCAAAGGCCATTACTGCGTTTTGTTACAAACTCTAGGCATTCATATTCAGCATTATTAGATTGCTAAGGCTGGGCAGGGAGGAAGCCTGTTGTAACTTTGGTATCAGATAGACCTGGATTCAAAAGCCAATTCTGCACTTACTTGTGTGTCATCTCAGGCAAATGGCTTATCTTCATCAAGCCTTGATTTGCTTAGGGGTAAAATGGCGCTGAGATCTATACCTTGAGAGGCTATTATAAGGAATACACTGAGACACACAAGGGAAGCACCAACCAGTCCCTGGCACTCGCTAGTGGTCAGCCAATGTGTTCCTTCTCCTTGCACCTCTATGTAACTGTTCCCTCTTGTAGGGCAAGAAAGACAGTCTATTAATTTGTTCTGCAGCAATTCCTTTGTTCTAAAACCATGTCTTTCAAATCTCAAGGGCTCTCTGGTTCCTTGTGCTGGAGGCTGAGGTATGGGAAGGCAGCTGAGCATCCCTCTTTTCACACAGGAGGATTTAATAGACTTTGATCAGACTCCTCAGCCTTTATATTCCCAGACTAAGTAGCCTTCATCTTTTCCATCCATCTTCATACAACCCTCAACCTAAACTCTGCCACTTCTCTGATCAATCATATGAGAAGGATACAAGATAGTTGAGCTTTTGAGTTGGGTAGATCTGGGTTCAAGTACTGATTCTAACACATATGACCTTGGCCACATCCCCTGACCTCTCAGAGCCTCCATTTTATCAGCTCCAGAAAAGCTATTAATAAACCTCATCTAGCTGGGGGCAGTGGCTCACAGTCTGTAATCCTAGAATTCTGGATCACTTGAGGCCAAGAATTTGAGACCAGCTATCATTATAAAAAAAATCAAAAAATTAGCTTGGTGTGGTGGCCTGTGCCTGTACTCCCAGCTACTTGAGAGGCTGAGGCAGGTGGATCACTTAAGCCCAGGAGTCTGAAGTTGCTGTAAGCTGTGATGACACCACTACACTCTACCCTGGGCAACAGAGCAAGACCCTGTCTCTTTCAAAACAAAACAACAAACAACAGACCTGGATAGATACTAATTTGCTAGATCACAGCGCATACTAGGCCATGCATCAGCACACTGCTGCCACTGAGATGCACCTCTCTTTCCTGAGACTTAGTGGATGGCTTTCTTTCCCCAAATTCCTGAATGTGGCATTCAAGGCTCTCAACTGCTTCTCCAGCATCAGCTCTTGCTAACCCCTCCCACCTGCCACCATTCCTGCCACAGCAGTCCCTTGTGATGCCTGAGGGCTCCCTCTTTATGATTTACAGCTGGAGCTTGAACATGCTGCTGATCCCTCTTCCTGGTCTATCACCTCTTTGCCTGGTGACTTTCTCCAACGGCCACTTTCCACATCTCTGTGAAGCCTTTCTTGACTACCCTGAGAATAGATGGCTCTAGGCCCTCAGCACTGCACATGCCCTCAATTGCAGCCCTCAGCCTACTGTGAAGGGCTGTTTGCCTCTCCTGCTAGACTCAGTTCCCTAGTTGTGTTACTTTCTAGCTGGGTTTAACCATGTATGTCCTTTTATCTCTCCCAACCTTAGTTTCTTCATTTATAAAAGAGGTTAAAAATCCTTTTTTAAAAGAAAATATTTATTTTTTGAGACCGAGTCTCACTCTGTTGTCCTACATAGAAGGCCATGGTGTCCTAGTTCACAGCAATCTCTAATTCCTGGGCTCAAGTGATCCTCATGCCTCAGCCTTCAGAGAACCTGGGACTACAGGTGCCCACCACAATGCCCGGCTAGTTTTTCTATTTTTAGTAGAGACAGGATCAGGCTGGTCTTGAACTCCTGAGCTCAGAAAATCCTCCTGCCTCTGCCTCCCAGAGTGCTAGGGCTACAGGTGTGAGCCACCACCCCCAGCCCAGAGCTAATAATCCTTAAGTTTAAGAAAGTTCACATTTGTGAAAAGTCACACAGCACCTGGCACACAAGAGTGGGTGCTCCAGTCAGTGCAGGTTCACTGGGTCAAGCATTTCTCCTCTGCCACACCCTCAGCAATAGGAATTGGGGGCGTCAGCTGCAAGCAGGAGCAACAGGCCCGAAGGCATGATCCGGCTCCTCAGGACACTCCATCATCTCTGCCCAGGACCACAGACAAGCTTCACACACAGAGGCCATGTGCAGAAGGATTCACATTTATTGGTTCAAATACAGTATCTAACGCTTGCTAAACATGCATTTCACACTAATTGGTCACATTTCCACAGGTAGTCAATTCACAAAACAGGGCCCATCCCTTGTCAGCTGGCAAGGATGGGAGGTAGCAGAGGGCCTGGGTAGCCTGCATAGCCTGCCAACTATCATTTGGTCATGCAGTATTGATGGAGCCAGGCTGGCAGGCAGCCCTTGGCCGGCCCTTTGGGGACAAGGGCTCAGAGACATCCATTTATTCAATTTCTAGACAGGACTGTGGGTGGAGGGAGACCTCTGGGAGGTAGCCTAGGGGTAGGCTCAGCGAGGCATGTGCCACCAGAGTCCCTAAAGGTGGTGTTTGTGGGAGGTGGTTCTCCCTAGGCCTTGGAACACAGGAAGAAATAGAGGCCTCTTCAAGGAGGTGGCTAATTCCTGGCTGGGTAGGTGAGAAGGAATACTCATAGACACAGCCCAGACATTACAATGCAGCCACAAGCCCCTATCGCAGGCCTGGGATGGCAACTCAGACAAAAACACCAACGCCCCAGGGTGGGCGGGGTATCTTTCCTAACAGAAACACATAACAGACCAGGAGCTACAGTATCCTTTTCCCACAGGACTCCTCAGAGAGGAATCGACCAGGATGTCATCCAAGAGGTAGTTTTTTTTTCCTTTTTCATGGAAATTTGAGTCGACAAAATTATCAGTTATTACAAGACATTTGAGAGAAAGAAAACAATGGTTACCAAAGGGCAAAGACGGCAGGGCAGGCTCCAGGATTTGGAAGACTAGCCTCCACCAGTAACACAACTTATTTGGCAAGGGGGGTGGGGGGTACTTGGAAGTGCTCTGGCTATAATCACAGCTTCCCTTTGAGCCTATAGTTGATTCCTGAGCAGGCAGAGCCCCATTTAGGGCTGCAGGCCCAGAAGAGGGAGGCCAGATGAGGACTGGACTGGACAGAGGGACCAGGCTTCTTATGAGCAGTTAAAGGTAGAGCCCCTATGGCTCATGACGCAGGAT
The DNA here is from genome assembly GCF_027406575.1 of Nycticebus coucang. Taxonomy (NCBI): domain Eukaryota; kingdom Metazoa; phylum Chordata; class Mammalia; order Primates; family Lorisidae; genus Nycticebus; species Nycticebus coucang. The sequence continues at coordinate 12,761,877 of NC_069781.1, read as the reverse complement.
AGCCAGAAATCTTAAAGTCTCAAGAGAGCCCAGGTTTGGCCAAAGAGAAAGCCCCAGCTTGCTCCCAGCACCTCTAAGGAAAACAGTCAAGGTCCAGCCCAGAAAAGATGTTGCTTATGGCAGCCAAGAGAGGGGTTTCTGGGGACCCTGTAATTACATACACATCCCTGAGCTGTGGCCCTAGAAACCCTTGCCTCAAGACTAACCAATTTCCAGCACCTGGTGGAATGATTGCCGTTTTTCATCCTGAGACACAGATAAACATTTCACAAACACTAGACATAGATTCCTCAAGCTGAGGAAAAAGGGAGGATGATCAACAGAGGGGAGTGCAGGGATCTCGTGCAGACTGGAGTAGGGAGAGGGATGGGGATTAGAGTACTGGGATTTTTGTTTATTTTTGTTTGCTTTTTGTGGATTTTTTTGGTTTTTGTTTTTTTAAAAAAAAATCAATAAAGAAAAATTCAAAGTTTAGGCTGAAAGACTGAGATTTCTTAAAACAACTGCAAATTTTTTTAAAGCAACAAGAAAAAAGGACAGACCAGTAAGGGGCCCAGAGCTAAAGACTTGGAATCACTCAGCTAGGAGGCCAGAATCCATTACTTTGGCCAATCTTGAACTTGGCTTAGATGTTGCCCACATTAGGCTTGTCTTATCTCGATCTGCCCCATTCCCCCAGGAATTCAAGAACAAACAAATATAGGAAGTAGGAATAAAGCAATACAACTAGCTCAGAGAGCCCAGGGTATTAAGGATGTGGTGACAATGACCATGCAGGTACTTCCCTGAGAAGAGGTGGCAGGTGAGAGGAAGTCAGTGTGGAATGGGTAACTTTTACTGATGCCACGGAGACCCCTATGGTCCCCTATCCTTGCTCTTGCTCTGGAGACCAGGACAGGGGGGCTCCTGCTTGCTTCCTTCTATCCCTAGGCTTGCCCACCTCACCTGTGGGTCAGGCATAGGGGCTGGTGTCCTGAGCCAGGTGGAGTGCTTTGAGTTAGGTTCTGGGGAGTTTTTCCAGACTAAGGACAAGACCACCAAACCTTGCAAAGGACTCCAAAAGTCTACAAAGGGCACCAGAGAGCATGAATTAGAGATGGAAGTTCCAAGATTCCAAATTTTTGTCTTCGGTCAAGAAAACATTTAAAAGGGAAAGGAAAAACTTGTATGTTCCAATGCAGTGCAAGGAGGTGGGATCCTCCTTTTCCACACAGCTTTCAGGGTCACATTTTTGTGGTGGAAAAATTCTCACTCAAAGTGAGTGCTTTTGGTGGCCGAGGATCAGAGAGAGGACAGAAGAGAGAGAAATTAGAGACAACACGCACAACTTTTTTCTTCTTCCACTAGCAAAAAGGCTACCTGTTAACCAAACATTATGGGAAGAAAGGCAAAAAACAAACACACCAAACCTCCCCCTCCAACCTTTCTCTGTGTCCTTCAAACCAAATTCACAAATACATCTAGTGGCTGACCTAATGTCTCCACACTGCTAGCTACACTCCTACCTTCTCCTCATAATACCTGAGTTTGCAATGCAACACATTCACTTTACCCTGTTTTAAAAAAAAGCCCACGTCATAAAAGGACTGGGTACAGAAGACATTAAAGGCGGTCCACAGGTCAGGCTCCGGCTCGGAACACATGGCCACTTGGCTCAGAGATTCTGCAGGGCTCTCAGCAATGAATGGGCTCTTTGTTCTGTGGAATCTGCTGCAAACATTTGTAAAAATGGATTTGTACAATGGCAACTTGCAGAACCTTTCCCCCACTCCACAAATTAACAACTTGCTCTGTTTAATACTACATTATTAGAGAGACATGTTCTTGCTTCATCAGAGAGCAATTTCCTTTGACACCCAATACAATGGGTAAAATGTTTAATTTGAAAAGGAATTTTGAAAATAATTTGACAGACGGAGGTCTAAGCAAAGAAAGATGCTGCCCAACAGGACTGTCTTAGAGAAGGGGTCTCTGATATGTGTCTTCTCCCCCATCTTGAGGAAGCAGCTCAGAGTCTGACCTGCGGCTAAGGAATGTGATCTAAGTGGTTAAATAGAAGATTAAGGGAAACAAAACACCGTGAACTTAAAAATAAACAGATATACACATCCATGCACATAGACAGTCTTCCCATTGATGTGAAAAACATGCTAATTGAAGATTTTCCTGAGGAACACGTCTCTTCTTTCTCAGAGCAGTTGGGGAAATGGCATTGAGGAATAAAGCTCCAAGTTTTAGATCCATCAAGGGATTAAAAATCACCACTGTGCTGGTACCCGTAACATTTCACCAGAAAGAACAAATTATAATCAGACCTAGACTACCGAGGATGCACACAATATGGTGCTCCCTGGGCAGGATTACTAGGCCTAGTTGGGGAGAGAGCAAACAGCCTTTGACTAAATAGGCAGAAGGAGGTGCTGTGGACCCCTCAGGCCCACCCAGACAAGCTCACAGGTAAGTGGTCTGTCTTCTGCGCTGCCTGCACACCTAGGTGTAGGCAAGGGCAACTGCTATATTAAGGCAGAGAAGGGAAAAGCACCTGAAAGAGTTCCATGACAGACTGGTATGGCCAATGGCCCAAGTTAAGAGGGTAAGGAACACTTCCCAGGATGAGGTGGGGCAGGTAGTAAAAGAACAAGGGGGCCTTATCTGCAGAGGTAGCTTCCAGGCCCTTAAGAATATGAGGTAGTTTAAAGCCCCCCCTTCCCTTCCAGGTGCTTTTGTCTCCAGCCCTTCAGGCCTTGGTTGGCCAGGCTACTGATAATGTAAGGAGCAGCTGGGCCACTCTGGGCCCCAGGCTTTCTGTTCTGGGGCCCTGCAGAAATCTGGAGAGATTAGGAGAACCTGGAGTAGTATTTAGGGGCAAAATTTCTGGTCAACAGGCGAGTGAATGGTCCTTCCCACTGTTTGAAAAAGAGACTTTAGTTTTTGGAGTCAGTCCTGGGGGTGAAGTAGGATGGGGCAGGGAGAAGGACAGGAGATTCCAAAGGAGGATTGTTTGTTCTTTTAGCAGTCTGGCTTCTGTCCCACTACCCTTTGAAGAACACAGGATGAAAGGAGAATAAATCAGTAGTGGGCACTAGGATTTAGAACATGGCATTTTGCTCAGCTGGTTTTTCAAAGGGCCAATAGGAAGTCAAATTTATAAGGAAGAGGGAAGGAGTCTGTGGAAAGTAGGCCTTAGTAGATCCAGGTGAGGGAACTAGGTAGCTGAGAGCCCCAGGGGAGATGGTAGCCAAACCTATGGCTGTGCATTAACTTAACTTTCCCTTCAGGAAAAGTTACAGTTACAGAAACTGACAGTGATGGTGAAGGTGTAAGTGAGGGGGGCAGCAGAGTGTGAGAACAGAAACCCTCCTGCCCTTAGGACTTGTTGGGTGGGAGGACACCTGCCTTAGATTTGGTCACTGCACCTTACTCTGTCAACTTTCATACTTTCCAAAGAGAGGGCTGAATCCTCATCTGCCCTGTTCCAAACATCTCAGCAACCTTGCTTGGTAAATCTCTGAACACTTTGCCCCTTCATAGTGTGCTCTTTTACCTGGCAATTCTGTGGCTAGAGAAAGGCAGTTTGCTCTCTGACAGACAAACGTATGAGTCTGCTGAGAAATGTGGAAAAAGTAGGGATGGTCTCACCCCCCCATTTCCATTGAGGTAGTCATCTTTGTCAACATTATGGAAATAGTCATCTCAGCCCCATCCCACCCTTTCCCTCAAAATACAAAAGAACTATTTCTAAACAATGACAACACTGTAACATTAAACATTTTCACATTCTGTAAACTGCAAGGAAATGCATTGGCTGCATTCACACAAAAGCATGTGCATCATGTTGAAGGCCATACATTCAACTCTGTCGTGAAATAAATATATAGAAAAATGAGGTTAAAAAAACAGACAAACAAAAACTCTTCTTGGTATGGAGGCAACTGGAAACGCTGCTCCATATCCTCCATCTTGGTCTCTGTGGCTCTTCCTTCCAGAGCCTGTCCTGCCCACCCAAGGCGCTGTGGTCAGCCTGAGGAGGGTGATGGGAACAGGTCATTCCTTGCCCACACTTGTCTTGCAGGAATGCAGCACCACCTTAAAGAGGAGGGGCAGCTGCTCCAGGGGTACATTCACCATCTTTCCTGGGAAAAAGGTGGGAGAAGAGTTAGCAGTGGATACCAGTGGAAGGCCAAGTCTTCCTCCTGTTAGGCTAATAATCACCCTGCTGAATGACTGGGGCAAAAGAAGTGCCAAGAGTATCACAAAAGTCAGATAGACTGGGCTAATGTCCTGATATCCAGACCCATTTTGGTGCCCTAGGACTGTAGTAATGGTGTCAAATCATAATCATCCTACTAACTATCCAGGAAATACCTACTCTGTGCTATGTGGTTAACTGCATTATCTCATTTAATTCTCACAATATTTCTGTGTGATAGAAATTAGTTTTTACCCCAATTTTATAGATAAGGAATTTGAAACTGAGAGGTAGTCCCAAATGTCCTCTGAGGGCTAAAACATCATGAGAAACTACATCCGATTTTCTTTTTCTTTTTCTGGTAGATTTTCTAAATATCATTCTACAAAATACTGCAGTTCAGAATATTACGATAGGTTAATAAAAGTACTGAAGAAAAAAGTTAGAGAGTAGTCATAGGAATAAATACATTTGAGAAAATCAGAGTTAAAAGTTAAAGATTTCAGGCAGCGCCTGTGGCTCAGTGAGTAGGGTGCTGGCCCCATATACCGAGGGTGGCAGGTTCAAACCTGGCCCCAAGGCTGAGGCAAGAGAATCGCCTAAGCCCAAGAGCTGGAGGTTGTTGTGAGCTGTGATGCCATGACACGCTACCAAGGGCGATAAAGTGAGACTCTGTCTCTACCAAAAAACAAAAACAAAAAACAGAGAAAAAACAAGCTAAAGATTTTTTTTTTTAAGTTAACAACTTTTTAATTTTATTAAGAAAAGGACATTTAAAAAAGCACTATCACAGTATTCTGTTTCTTGATCTGGGTGGTGATTACATAAAGATTTCTTTACTGGATGACTTGTCAGAGGATTCAGTGTGCTAATACACTTTGTAAACACCTAGGGCTGTGGTTCTTCTCCTGGATGGTACCTTAGAGTCACCTGGGGAGCAGTTTAAAAATAGTTGTATGCCTAGGCTCTGCCCCATACTAATTAAGTCAGAATATATGGAGGTGCAACCCAAACACTGCTATTTTTTAAAACCTTCTGGGATTACTGGAAGTGTTGCCAGAGCTGAGAACCCCACTTCTATGAGAGAAGAGTGGTATGTCAGTATTGATTTCCCTTTATTTTACAGAGGACCTCATTAATACCTCATTTGACAGAATATAATTTACAAGTGCTGAGATCAAACATCCTTAAAATTCAAATAGTTGAGGTCCAGCTTCCATCTGGAAAAAAATTCCCTTGTCAGACTGAAATTTTTTCCTTTAAAAATTGTATTGCTGAATTTTACAGAAACAATCCCAATTTAGAGGTCACATTTCTGAGCTGCCTCTCAGTATGTACTGGATAGTTATAAGCAAGAATCTTTACTAAATGAAGCAAAGCAACCATAAAAAAAGGCCAGGATTTTATATTGAGATGAATATATTTAAATGTCAAGAAGCTCAGAAGGGGCTTCTGAAGCCACATATAAGCACATGTATGTACATACCCCCAATACACAAAATTCCTATGCAAACATAGGATTTTAAAGCTATCACTTTAATTAAATGATCCCTAAAAACCCTTGGCTAATTCTATGAAATAGTTAATTTTTAAAACTGAGATATAATTTATATATCATAAAATGCACTATTTTATTTTATTTTTTGAGACAGAGTCTCACTCTGTCACCCTTGGTAGACTGCCATGGCATCATAAGCTCAAGTGATTCTCTTGCCTCAGTCCCCTGAGTATCGGGGACCATAGGTGCCTGCCACAAAGCCTGGCTAAATTTGCTTTTAAAGTATACAATTCAGGAAAACAAACTTAGATACTTTGAGCCTGTCTGCCTATCCACAAAATGGTCATATTATCACCACCCACCAGCCTTGCAGATTCCATGATGATAAAAGCCCACAAAGCCCCCTGCACATTACAGGAACTCAAGAAACAACAGCTTATCTTCTCTATAAAGAAAACACAAACTTCTTGTTGAAACAGGACTTTTTTGAGGGCAAAGGTAGTAACTCTTTTATGCAGTTGGTGCCGGGCTGAAATGAGCACCCTAAAAACTCTGCTTGCCTCATTCTCTTCACAAGCTAAGAGAAGCAAGGAAAGGTCGGAAGTCTTGAACCCAGAATGTTACCTGCAATATATCGAATCTCAGGTAAGCACATCATGAGATCAGGAAAGCGGTTCGGCTGATGTGTATATTTATACTCAGTGAAATCCTGGCAAATGTACCAATAGCGTTTGTTCAACTGTTCCAGCTGTGAGGCGCTGGTCAGACCCCTGATATCTGTGGAAAAAACCACACAGGGAATTGAAAGGGCTTTCTAATGTGAAAGAAACACCAACTCCTTGAATATGTGTATCTCTCAATTAAAGGTTATTAAACATTGTCCTAACAGGGGATCTTCACTCTTTCTGATGTGGAAGAACCACACTCTGGATAAGGGAAGAGAAATAATATAGAGAAGGAAAAGATAATGGAGGATAGTAATTAGACTAAGCTAAATTCTTTTTCAACTTCACACACTGCTCCCCCCAAATGGCACAAAATAGACACCAGTGAAATGTTGAACAAATGACTGAATAACCTACCTACCTTTCTAAATTTATCCTTCACAGTATCTTTAAAATTTGCCCATTGTTGGAACCAGTCAGAAACTGCTGAAACCTACTTATTTGTGTTTGTACCCACTGCCCACACAATCTCCTATGTGACTCTTCTCTTATTATACTATCTGGGCTGTCCCTCCATTTTTTCTATACAGATTTCCCCGTCTCTCTCTAAATACACACACACACACGTACACACTCACATACACATCCTTTTTATACACAGAATATGAATATAGATACCCTATATATCTTACCCAGCCTTTGATGCCCAGGTCAGGTTTTTCCTCCTCTAAGAAGCTGCTATTGATCTCCCCCCATCTGAGGTGCAAGTATACACTCAAGAGCTATCAGAGTGTATACTTCTTGAGGCCAAGGACCTGGGGTCTAAACTTTTCAATGTCTTTAATACTGAACACAGGGCTTGGCCTAACGGAAGCATGCAGAATGCCAGATAAACACATGAGTGGTCCAGAAGCAGGAGGAGGTTTGACTAACAGAGGGGAGAGTGGACAAAGACAAAGGCGTGAAGAGTCTTTGAACTAGGAAACTGAACACAAGAAGAGAGCACTTTCAATGCCACAGGCAGCAAAATAGCCCAGTTCTACTCTAAGAATGGAGCATTCATATGCTACTTTGGAAAAAAGAGAATATAAATTGCCTTCGTACACTGGTTACCAGCAGCTACCAGCAGTTACCACCCCCCGCAACTCCCCATAAATCACATCTGGCACTCTTAGAATTAAAAGCCATGCTTGATATGTGTATGTACATGTGAATTTTTGTGCACCCCCCACTCTGCCCTGAAGGGGCTGTCAGAACCATTGCCGGCCTGTCACAGAGGCCTTATCTCTAATAGTTTCATCAGTCACTTTGCTCTTCTTCAGCTGCTGGTAAACTTGGTACATATTTTAAATGACGCATGTACTGTCCTTGGTGTCTGTGTTTAAATGCATTAAAACTGACTAAACAAAGTGAATCTTCTTCCTTCCTCGATGAGTTATAGAGATTGTGGCATTTAGGTTTAAAGAAAAAATCCACAGCATTCCCTGCACTATAAAGTGGCAGGGTGATAATGAGGGAAGCACAGGTCTTCCTTCCAAGACTGGCACCCACACAGCGCGACAGATTCAGTTTGACAGTACTGAGCGTAAGGAGGGTGAGACAAGAGGACAAATGCTTACCTCCACCCCACCAAAGTCCCCTTTGCCTACCCCCAGACACTCACCTTGATTTAAGAAATTAATTGCTTTCATGCAAGCATACTCCTCATTGCTGACCTTTAGCTGATGGAACTTGTGATATAGGTAGATAAGCCGCTCGATCACCTCCATTCCCTCATCACTAAATCTGGAGGAAGAACACAAGTGTTAACAGCAGGCTCTGATAGCAAAGGAGACCTGGAAAGGGCAAACAGAGGGCTCCTACAGTGCTGTAAAGCATCTACAACAGGAAAGAGGCTGAACTGGGGGGAAAAGAAATCCAGAGCCATTTGTGAAATGCATGTGGAACTATGGTTTGAATAGAGACCAATGTAGCTGACGCAAGCTGCAGTCACCAAGGTCAGGTAGAGTCAACCAAAGGTAGGTTCAAATCAAGCTCCGTTATACATAAGCTGTGAGATGTTGGCAAGGTCATTTTACCCTTCTCTGCTTTCAGGCCTTCCCCTATAAAGTGATAATGCTTGCTTGCTTGGGCTAACAAGGGCCAAAGGCAGTTTTGTATATAAATGTGGAGAAACATGACATTATCAAGATACCACTATTGTTGAGATGCAGCCTCTCATATACCAGTGGTAGGTGCCACGGTGACTCTATGTGAGGCTCTGCCACAATGCAGAAAAAGCTGCTGATTGTATTTACTTAGGTTCACTGTTTTCAGCAGGGTTTATGCTAAGCACAGTGAAATTTTTTATTGATACCCTTGACCTCAACTAGGGAGGGGGAAAACATTTACCAAGTCTCCATGCTGTTCCAGTCTCTGTGCTGGGCACTTTATCTGTGTTATCTTTTAATTCTCTGAACCCTTATGAGCTGGATGTGAGAGTCATCACCATTGTAAAGATGAGAAATTGAAGACCAAAGAAAGGAGGGGACCACAGACACACAGTTGGTGGCAGAGTTAGAACTTGGAAACTGGGCTAATTACCCAAGGCTTTGGTTTTTCTAATATATAAGGTGGCATTCTCTAATAGAGGGGACTCAAAGCTGGCCATGTTCCTTTCTTTGGGTTAGAAGTAAGCTCCTAGAGACTGACTTAGTTTTAGGCAAAGGAGCCCAAGCTAGGCCACCCTATGGGATTAAGGCTCTAGGTATATTTCATACCAGAGATGGAGATACCTCAAACTGAGGAAGAAAATGCTTACATAGAAACAGGAGTTTACAGAAGCTGGGGGCAAGCCCAGCCTGAGTCATTCTAGGAGTGGGACGGATAGTAGACCAAGGAGAGTTCCAAAAGGGCCTTGGATGTAGCTCAGTCACATCTTAGAAGATGCTCAGCTGCAGGGCTATTTCCTTGTGACATTTTTAGATCTGGGCACTGTAGGCTAGAAAAAGTGGGATGCTCTACTCTTTCTGTATTAACTTGGAAGGTTTTCCTAGGCTTTGGCTTCCTGCGCAAGAAGGGCATTTTCTCTTCCCTGCGGAAAGTCTGGCTCTGGTTGGGGACAGAGGCACCTACAATTCTCAAGCACCACTGTGAGCCACAGCAGCAGACACAGCCAACCCTCAGTATCTGTGGGTTCAGTGTCCCTGGGTTCTACCAACTGTGGATTGGAAATACTTAAAAAAAATTTCAACAGTAAAAACAATATTAAAAAATATAATAGTATATTGCAGTATAACAATTACTTGCATGCATTTACACTGTATTAGGTATTGTAAGTAATTTATAAATAATTTAAAGTATACAAAAGGATGTGTGTAGGTTACATGCAAATACGACTCCACTTCATATAAACGGACTTGAGAATCTGTGGATTTGGGTGTCTCAGAGGTCCTGGAACCAATCCCCCATGGATACTGAGGGATGACTATACTTCACTCCGTCTGAGGTGGGGCTTCTTTCAGTTTGCTAATTTGAGCTAGGACAGCTAACTCAGTTTCTCTCTGCACCTGGCCCAATGGCTTTTTACAACTTTACTGATATGTTTTCATACTAGCTGATAGCCAAATTTATACTGTATTACCACGGTAATGACCTTATCTACCACCACCATTTGTTAAGTATTTGCTACCTGCTAGACACTTTAAGTATTCCACACACATTTTCTCACTGGCTACTCTTAACATATATAGAATGAATATCAGTCAAAATTCCCTTTGTTCTCAGGAAGGCTCAGGGAGGTTATTTACTGTGCCTCTATTATGTATCAGGCCTTGTACGCAGTCTTACCCTTCACTTTCCTGATAACCTGGGAGATAAATAATATCACCTCCATGTAAGGAAGAAGCAGCCAAAAAAGATGTGACTTCCCCACGGTTGAATAGTAAATAAGTAGTGGTGAAGCAAAGGTTTAATTCTAGGTTTTCTAATTCCAAACCCATGGGCTTTTCTCAGCACAATGCCACCCACCCCCTGGTCCTGTCTTATTCTTAACTGCTAACTGGGAAAGGCTACCACAGGGGGCCTCAGGAACTCTGTGTTCCCACAGCAACTCTACCCGGGGCCCATCCCTGGATGGTTATGGGGTTTGCCACAGTGCACAAAACGCCCCTCTAGTGCCTCCGCGATGCTGAGACTTGAAGAAGGCAGTGTGCCTGGGATTAGGACCCTCCTCATCATAGTACTTCGTGGACTACTTATGTTCTTGAGAGGAAAATAAAGTCTCTACTGCCAATTCCCGTCAGCATTTGCCTGCAGGGGTGGGCATGTCATAGGGTAGAGCATAAAAAAAGGAGGATGCAAGGGGAAAAGCAGTATCAGAATCTGTCTGGTGGCCGAGGAGTGTAGCAAGCAAAGATAATGCTTTGTCCCTTAATCAGCAACCTCTTGCCCAAAGTGCTCACTCCGGCACAGCAGAACCTGCAGGTGTGTGGCTATCAGCCAGATCCCCGGCCAGCAGTGCCAAACCTGTTCCTGGCTGAATCTTGACCTGAGGTACACAAAGGAGTCCCCAAGTGCCTGGCCTGCGCAGCCCCAGATCTGCCCTCTCTCTTAGGGACAAGCATGGCTCTCCCTCCCCAGTTCCCCATAACAGGCAGCCATCATGGACCCCTTGGAGTGATGGGGGTGCTGGCAGCCAGCCCAGCAGCCCCCACTCAGTCTCCACAGCCTGACTGCAAAGCTTTCCTCCACACCCCGCATCCCACCCCTTGATAAACAAAGTTGTTCTCTGTTCCATGGGCCTGCTTTCTCCTGCAGCCGTGCCTCCTCCACATCTGCCCACTCCACGGTTCTGACGCCCCTGTATTCCCTGTCTACAAATTATCAGCATTCAAAGCCAGAAAGTTGGACAAACACACCCATTCTTCTTCTGGGTTCCCATTACATAAGCATGTTAGGACAAGGAAAACATTCCTGCTAGGATCCCCCAAACCACTGGACCATTCAGGCAGCAATTGAAGCTGACACTACATAAGTTATGTCCCATTAAGGGGCCCAAGAGACCTAGTTGTCTCTTTTCCATTCACCTAAATGCACCTACTCCTAGGAGCAGTCATTAACCACAACCTTAGAGAAATTGCCATCTCAGCACCCATCTAAGACTCCAAGATGAAAAATAAGACTGTGGTTCCAAGACAAATTCCAGAAAGTCATACCTTTTGAGAAGGCTTTAGGAGAATGAGAATTTAGTATAAAGTGGGGATTCGGAGCACAACAGACAGGTGATGATCTTAACTCTTAACTCTTTGTAGCCGTAAGTTTTTACTTCTCTGAACCTCATGCTCCTTATCTCTAGAACAGGGATGATACTAGTGCCAATCTTACAGGGTGGTGGCGAGGACTTAAATAAAACATGCAAAGCACCTAAGATGGAATCTGGCATAACATGCGAGAATTGTTAGCCATTATCATTATTAATAGCATCATCACTCCCATTACTGCAGCAAAAATAAAAGAGTTTGTTTCCTAAGCCTTACAGTTAAAAGGTCCAGGCAGGAAAGCTGGAAGGCAGCTTTCCAGAGATCTGGCAGAATTGGAGTCAGTGCTCACAACACAGAAGTGCCCATTAAAGCCCATCTAGCTCAAGGTATCTTCTCCTCAGAGTGAAGGAGTCTTGACTGGGGACTGGAGCAGTCACTGGCTGGTGCTACAATCTGCTTTAAATCAAATTCACCCAGTACCACCATCTGCTTAAGGAATATGGATACCATAAATTTGATTCAATATTGGAGACAAGAAAAGGAGGTGGTCATGTATCATCTGAGAAAAGCCTTTTCATGACAGCAGGAACTCACTTGCACTCAAGAGTTGTGAAAAAGTAAAGGCAGTCTGGGGGAGTGGGAGCAAGATGGGAGCAGGAAGGTAGGAAAGAGCTGCACCCAATCACAGACTCCACACAGGGTTTCTAGCAGAGTGGGTACTGCTTTACAGTTATTGACCTGACTCCAGAGGTTCTTGCACTTCCATTTCCTATGACCTCCTGGGCAGTCTACATGCATCTGAGACTCCACAGACACCCAAACCAAACTCAGACAGGTTCATTCTAATTCTTCCCAGGCTCCTTTATCTTGGCTAAGAGAATTGGTACTCAATCATCTGGCTAGTCCAAGACACCAGCAGTCATCCCCAACTCTTTCTACTCACTTAAGTCCCACTGACTTTACCTTCTTGACATCTCTTGGCTTTATGTTGCCTTCTCTAGTCCCACAATCACTGCTGCCTTGCCCAGGCCTTGTTTTCTTTTACCTGAGCTATGGAAGACATGCTCTAGTCCTGTCCATAACAATTCATCCTGAGCTTTTTTTATTTTTATTTTTATTTTTTTCATCCTGAGCTTTATAACCACAGAGATCTAATACACAAACTGACCATGTAACTCCTCCCCTTAAAAACTTCCTATGACATAATACAATTGACACCATAAAATCCAAACTCCTAAGATTGACATTTGAGAACCTTCATGTCTTGTCTTCATCTTTCTCTCCAGTCATTTCTCCTCTCATTTCCATGTCTCTCAGATACAGTCTCTTTACATCCTAATCTACAGGATTGCTTTTTGTTCCCAATACATGGCAACTACGCAGGACATCTTACCTATAGGATTTTGTCTTTTCTCTTGCCTTCCTCTTGTCCTCTATGATATACCTACAAAATCCCCTCTTCAAGGCACAGCTCAGCATCTGTTCCTCTGGTAGGCCTTCCTTGATTCTGCAAGTAGAGGCACTCATTCCCTAGTTCATGCTATACAGTTCTTCATAGGCTCCTCAACCTCCAAGAATGTAACCATGAGTTGTATATTTTATCTGCTTCTATTTGTCTCCCAATTCACTAAACCAAGAATATAGACTCTCAGAATCAGAAACCACATCTCCATTATCTATGTTCAAGCTTCCTCCTCCAAAACACAGACAACAGATACTCGATATGTGTATAAGGCCATGGAATCAGAACATGTTGAAGTTAAACTCTCATTTTTCCACTGATGGATTTTATAGTATATAGAATCTTAAAAACAAATTCATTTCTTGTCCTTAGAACCCACTTGAGAGCTCAACAGCAACATCCGTTCTAGAGTTAGCATTATACAATAAAACTTTCTGTGACAATGGAAACAATCTGTATTTGCACTATCCAGTATTGCAGCCACTATACCAGCCATGTGTGGCTATCGAACACTCAAAATGTGGCTAGTCAAATGAGAAACCAAAATCTTAACTGTAACTTAAATTTAAAAATCCACATGCAGCTAGTGGCTACTAAATTGGACAGTGCAGCTTTAGATCCTCCTTGGTAAGGAGCCTTTCTACCAAGAAAGGGAAAGTTTCCTCATTAATTCAGCTGCTATTGGCCCCTGTCTTAGTCTTGGGGCTTAAGGGTCTGGCTATAATGGGATGGGGTACATTATGAACTCAAGAGCCACACAGAGCCCTGCATAGTCCATCCCTGTCTAACTGCAGAGGGCCTAGGAAAACCTATTCTGCTACAGAGAGAGGAACCAGAAAGCTGATTCTGCAGGCTGCCCCAGACTAAACTGTTAAAATCAAGGCAAACAGGGAAGCTGAGCTCTCCAGGCCAGCTCTGCAAACCCAGACAGAATCAGAGCTGGCTGACTGCTATCTAAACACTTCTATGACCCAGAGTTATGGAGCAGGAGATAGGAATTTGATAGAAACAATGAATTAAAGGCTCTAGACAAGGGTCATCTGCAAAATCAGATAGCTCTGTTTACAGGACAAAGTGTCAGACAAAGTTCAAAACTTTGTCAAGCCAGTAAGCATCATTAATAAAGGAATACTAGAAAACCAGAGGAGAGAGTCAGTACCCAGACTCCTTCCTCCCTCAGCTGTGGGAAGGGCCCTTGAAAGTCTTGGAGCGTTGCTCCCAGCTTAGCCTTGAATGTCTTTGTGCCACAATCAGGTAGGTGGCAATAGGGAGACGTACCTCAGTGTAGAAAAGTTTGGAGGTCGGTAGTCCACCTGCTCTCCCTTTCACTGATGGGGCACCTTTTCTTTCCTCCCTCTTGGTGCCCTGGGATCCTATGACTTTCATTATTTTAAACTAGTCAATAAAGTGATTCATTGAAATGTCTATCTAAATGTGGATTAAGCTTTATGAGACTTTTCATATGAATAAATTAACAAGCCAGAAAAGTTATCTCAATAGACCATTTGTCCTGATTTATTGGTCAGAAAATATAGTCACCATGTGCCCCGGGTCTCCAAAGTGAGTGAGCAAAGAGTGTGCTGGGACAGGCCATGGAGCAGCAAGGAGGAAGATGGTCCATTCTGGACAGAGAGATTATAAGGGCACTGGCTGGTTGGGATAAAACTTGTTTATCCCCCCAAATGGCAAAGAGAACAGTTCAGTCTCTTAAGTCTCAGGGCCTTTTACTATCTTACTGCATCTTAGATGCAGTGAAAGAGACTACACTTTGTAGCCAGGCAGGCAGAAGCTCAAATCTAGGCTCTGAATGCAAACCCAAAAACCTCAGGGGCAGGTCTCTCTGAGCTTCAGTATTCTTATCTATAAAACAGGAGTAATGATATGGAGGCTGTGCAAAAGAAGACAGTATAAAAGATCTAGCATAGTACTGGCATACAAGGGACTCCTAGGTCTCTTTCTTGGATTGTCAACTCCTCTTGCCTTGTAGGCTGAGTTCAGATTTTTGTTTTCCCAAATACGTGATCTATGTCAGAATCTAGATGTAATAAAAACAGCTTAGCACTCTGCTGAGCTTGACTATATAATACTTATTTCTCACAACTACCCTGTTGGGCAAGTATTGTTAATCACTCCATTTCATAAATTTAGAACCTGAGGATCACAGATTTAGCCAAGGTCACAAAGCTGGTCAGTGGCAGAATGAGGATTCAAATCCGGGCCTGCGTGGTTTAATGCCCATTCTTTGGAGGGCCAGGCAACCCTGCTTTGCAGAGATGACAATGGTTTGATTGCTTGGGATTTCCTCCCGCCAGGAGCCCTCACCTGTGTAGCTCTTCATCAGAGGGTGAGTACTTGGCAGTGACATCAGCCAGCTCCCCAAAGATCTGCTTGCTGTAAACGGTGAGGGAGGATAGCAGGATTAGTTCCTGCCACGTAGAGCTCAAGAGGCACGTGTAATCCTTGATTGAGAGCTCACAGAAGAAAGGCAGTTTCTTGATCCAGGCAATCTGCCTAAAGAGGAGCTCGTCGGCCAGGCGGCAAAGTAGGGCAAACAGCTCTGCCTGTGTCACAGCATATCTGGTGGGCAGGGACAGGGGAAAGTCACTTCCATCAGCCAGAGGGTGAGGGCATACAGAGAGGATACTGCTAAAGGCACAAAGGGTCCCTTGCTCAAGGATCTCCAGTTCCATTCAGTTCAAGGGTCTGATAAAGGGGCAGGACTGAGGCCAGCAGCAAGCCTAAGGTTGTAGAGGTAGGTCTGGTGAGAAAAGGCTGCTGAGGAGAAAGGAGGCTTAGAAATCTGTGCAATTATTAGGGAATATGACTTTCAATATTGGTTTCCTCTAATGTTCCATTTTAGAGAAAATCCAAGTGATTCTTGCCCTTGTTTTGGCAATGAGAACTCCAGGGGGTGGATCTAGTACCTACCCAATAATGGGACTGGCACAAAAATGAGCTTGGGGCCAGATGGCTAAAGGGAATTGAGCAAGTTCAGCAGCTTTCCCTGCTCTAACAGCACCCTCTGGTGGTGAGTTCAGGAACCACAGTTGCTCAGACTTTCTTTGAACTACAGCTAGATGGCAGGAGCAGGACATTTCTCAGCTCTAGGATAAAGGGGTTCTCTGAAACAGACTCAGTTTGCTTGCTTCCTCTTAAGGCCCCTTGGCAGATTTTTCCTCACACCTCTACACCCAGATTTATAAAGGCTTTGTGTGGCCTTCTTGTGGGTGACTATTTGAATATCTTCTGAAATCAGAGGCTAACTTAAGAAATCTTAGAGCAGTGGTTCTCGATCCTCCTAATGCTGCGGCCCTTTAATATAGTTCCTGTGGGTTGTGACTCACAAGTTGAGAATCCCTGTCTTAAGAGTATCTTCTGGAAGGTCTAAGCTTGACAACATTCAAACAGCGTAAGCTCCAGGCCAGAGGAATAATGGGTGCACCTGAAGGCTGAATTACTACCTATCTAGACTAAAAGTATTCTTTCTACCCACAAGCCTGTACCTAAAGTGGTGACATGTCACCAAGTTACCCAGGGTATGCTGGCTTTGGGTGCAGACAGGCCACAACAAGTTATGGTCTTAAGCCCCTTGTTCAGGAGCCTAGACTTGATGCACAATTATTCATAGAATTACAGCTTATTTCTAACACCAAAGCACTCAAACTCATCTTAGGGCCTCGCTTACCTATGCATAAGAAGCAACAAAGGTCCTTCAATCCCAATTCCATAGTAACTGAAAAGTAACCCCAACTTTGTGAGAAAAGATGCCTAATGAAAAAATAAGGGACCACTGGAAGCATATATTTGTCTTCTGACGGAAGCATATATTTATCTTTTGATGCTGAGTCATTATCCTCCCTACTCACTGTGAAGTTGGAGTATAGTACAGCAGCCAGGGATGCAGGTGGGTATGGAGTGGACAATTTTGAGGCTTGAGGGGCCAAGCAGGGCAGAGCTCACTCACCCGTCTTCGATCAACATGGGTGTGCCCAATGGCTCCAGGTCCTCTGCTGACACCAGCTGGTGAATAAGACTGTATGACTGGGGATCCAGGCTGCGAGCTTGTGGGGGCAGAAGTGGTGAGTGGCCAGAATAGCTAAAAAGGTGTGGTATGTATTGATAATGTGGAGGCACAGACATTCCCATGTACTGTTCCCTGAATGCCATGAATCCATTTAGTTCCACAGACCTACTGGAGAGAAAAGTTTTATGTCAAGTGGAGGCATGGCAAGTCTGGTGCTCACTCAAAGGAAATGAGCCAGAATGTGACTTATGTGTTCTTTGGCCACGAGGTCTGTGTCTTCATCAAGCTGGGGTCATAATTGTTACCTGCATGTCTCCCCTACTAAATTCTCATCTGTGAGACAAGGATCTGTACAGATGCAAGAATGTGGGGCTCACTACTGGATACTCAGTGCCTGGCAGAGTAGGTCCTAAATAAATATTGGTTGAATAAATATGGAGAGTTTTTAATGGATACAATGATGACAAAAGTGGTGTCTATATTACTTTACTGCTAGGAAATCTAAGGCAGGCAGAAGGCAAAGTGCCTTGCTAGGCCACAAACAAATTCAGCACTTAGCAAGAAACTTGGCATGTAGCAACAATCCCTTAAATAATAAAAGGAAGGAACTAAATAAGGAATACCTCAATGGGATTAAAAGTTATAATTAAATCTAAAGAGAAGGCAGATTCTTATCTTCCTCTCCTTTCTTGGAGAAATCTAGCCACTCTGTCTAATTTTAAAATCTTCTAGCTTTTACCTGTATGTATCTCCTATTGGCCAAATCCAGCCCACCATCTGCTTTAGTAAAAGAAGGCTGACTGGAACATACAAGGCTCACTGGTTTACATACGGTCTGTGGCTGCTTTTGCACTACAAAGGCAGAGTTGAGTAGTTGAGACCCAGACTATTAGCCTGTAAAGTCAAAAATATGTACTATCTGGCTTTTAAAGAAAAAGTCTGTCACCCTCTGTCCTATAAGAAAGCTTCATGTCCTAGGGAAAATCACTATTAACAAAGTTTGGCAAATCTCTTTCCATGTATAGTGTACATGCATATTCTAGGCAATTGAGAACACACTATAAACACATGTTATATTTTATTTTCCATTGCACACATTATGCTATAATGGTTTTTCCATGTCATTAAAACATCTTGTAAATCTAATTATTTAGTGGCTTCATAATATTTAATCCAATAAATACACTATGACTTACATAACCAATTCTAGGTATTTTAGTCATCTAAGTTGTTGCTGATTTTTAATAATGTTTTGATAATGATCTTTGTGCACAAATATTGCTCCTAAGTCAGATTTCTTTAAGAGAATGCTTCTCAGACAGAGTTATTGAACTAAAAGGTAAGTATGTACATTTGAAAAGTTTTTGATGTACATTGTCATAGTTTTGAAGAAAG
Organism: Nycticebus coucang; assembly: GCF_027406575.1. NCBI lineage: Eukaryota > Metazoa > Chordata > Mammalia > Primates > Lorisidae > Nycticebus > Nycticebus coucang. Next base: position 12,743,404 of record NC_069781.1, on the reverse strand, counting down.
GTTGTACTAGTTTACATTCCCTGAAGAGGTGCAAATGACTGATTTTATCTAACAGCCAACTGCATATTATCATTAAAACAAACACTACCACCACCAAAAACTCTGCCAATTTGGTAGGCCAAAATTTAGATCATTTAGATTTGTATTTCTTTTTGTTAGTAAGACTGTTTGTCATATTTCTTTTTAGTGAATTACTTGTTCATAACTCTGTACAAATGTTTTCTTGTTAATATCAATTAAATAATGATATCTTAAAATATTCTTGCTAATTTTATAATTACTAAAATAAAATATTTTGGAGGAAAAAAAGAAAGGTTTCTGGGAAAAGGAAACCTTCCCTGGTCTGGTAGATGAGCTCTATTTCACTCCTAAGAACTAACTAAAGATGCCATGCTTGAACCAAGGGTTCTAAGTTGTATTCTTTCATGGCACCAAATTTGAGTCAATGGCTTAAAAACCCTTCAAAGTTTCCTAAAATTTACAAAGTGAAAAACATTGATGCCTGTCAGGCAGAGAAATTATAACTTAATTCAATACTGTCAATGTGGTTTATTTCAGTGATAAAATAAATAAGGGAAAAGAACTACATTTAAAATGTTACTCTGTTAGGTGAAGAATGTATGGGCATTCTATAAAGCTATAGCTAAGTGCTAGAAAGCTATATTAGTGCGCAGAAGAGACCACTGACATTTTCAGGGTCTTTAGCAAAAAGACGGGCTGGGAAACACTGTTTTGAATCATCTTGATCCCTGCCCCAAGAACTTGAGGAAGCCAGAGTACAACAGTAGGGAAGCTTGTGGGTCGACCCTTTTGGGGAGTCCCTAGATAATGAAGCTAGCACTGAGTTTGCCTTAAAGCTCACCTGGAGGACAGTGTGGAGCCTGGTGAGGGCTGGTTGCTCTCCGAAGCTCTGTTTCCAGGGGAACTGTGGTCACTGTCACCATGGTTGCTCCAGTGATTGGCCTCTTCTTCAAACTCTTGCCCAGACATGATCCTTTCAATTTCTTCTTCTGATATCTTAAACAAGGAATTAATACATGTTAGACTGGGTGTTCAGGACACCTCCTCTGTTCCTGCTTCACGACTGAGAGCTTAACGAAGTCTCATGGGAATTCCCAGTACCATCCAGAGAGAAACTCTAATTCCTTCTCCTTCACTCCTATACTCCAGGCCTCTCACTAATCCTAGGATGGCTTGTCTGCTTGCCTCCCAGGACCATGTCCCATCATGGCCTTCCTCTTGTTCAAATATCCTACTCTCAAGCCACAAAGCCTCTAGGTTCTTCAACACTCCTCTTTGTCCTTGAGTCTAGTCTTTCCTAAACCTGAAATACCATTCCTCAATGACAATCTCCTAAGTCCCAATTCAAATGTCACCTCCTTTGTGAAGCTTTCTACTAGACAGGTTAGGTTCTTCTTTTACCAACTCATAATTCTGTGTATTCGGGGAGAGGCAGAACAACATAGTGGTTGAGGGTAGAAATTCTGGATCCAGATCACCTTTTTTCAAATCTAGCTTCTATCACTTCTAGTTGTACAACATGGGGCAAGTCACTTAACTATTCGATTCCTTCATATACATGGTGGACAGAATAGTATCTACCTCAGAGAACTGTTGTGAGGATTAAATTAGTTAACACACATCAAATACAGTAAAACCTCCATAGTTGACTATCTCCTTACATTGATAATCTCCTTAAGTTGACCTAATTTTCACAGATGGGACATGCACCACATGTATCAGTACAGCAGGCCTAGTTCCTTATGTTGACCAATTTGTTATAGTGCCTTGGGTGGTTAACTTACAGAGGTTCTACTGTATATAGTAAAGGGGCTGATATATAGCAATGCTATTTTTATGGAATTTATGATGATAAATTATAAAAATACCCTCTACAAGACCTAAGGCTATGACAGAATCCAGAAAAAAGTACTCAGTAAATGCATGTTAAAGAAATAAACAAATGGGGCGGCGCCTGTGGCTCAGTGAGTAGGGCACCAGCCCCATATGCCGAGGGTGGCGGGTTCAAACCCAGCCCCGGCCAAACTGCAACCAAAAAATAGCCGGGCGTTGTGGCGGGCGCCTGTAGTCCCAGCTGCTCGGGAGGCTGAGGCAAGAGAATCGCGTAAGTCTAAGGGTTAAGAGGTTGCTGTGAGCCGTGTGACGCCATGGCACTCTACCCGAGGGCGGTACAGTGAGACTCTGTCTCTACAAAAAAAAAAAAAAGAAATAAACAAATGTTCATTTATTAAGTACCTATTATGTACCTTTATATGGATTGTTTTAGTTGGAAAGATATTCCTAAGCTTACAGAATAAAAGAAGAAATTGCAGTTCACACTAGTGAACTGATTTGCCTAGGATCATACTTTATGCAGATACCTGAGCAAGACTTAGAGGAAAAGGCCAAAGTATCCAGTATTCAAACCAGGGCTCTAGTTACTGTACCATACAATAACTAGAAGTTTACTTCATACAGGAAGTGAGTAAATCTTTTCTATAAAGTGTCTAACCCAAAGTTGGGGCCTAACTGGCTAAAACTCAGCACAAAAAAATGAGGTGAGAAAGTTATAACCCAATTATAGCCAAAGAATACTAAGGAAAAGGAAAGGGGAAAAGGGAGAGGGAGGAGAGAGGAGGGGGGGGGGGGAAGGATGGATGGAGGGAGGGTAATTGGTGGGACCACACGTACGGTGCATCTTACAAGAGTACATGTGAAATTTACTAAATGTAGAATATAAATGTCTTAACACAATAACTAAGAAAATGCCATGAAGGCTATATTAACCAGTTTGATGAAAATATTTCAAATTGTATATTAAACCAGCACATTGTACCCCATGATTGCATTAATGTACACAGCTATGATTTAATTAAAAAAAAAAAAAAAAAAGAGGGAGTGCTAAGGGGAATAAGGTACAAAGAGCTGGAGAGACTTACAACAGCACCAAGCTAGGAAATGATAAATGAGATTTGAACCCATGTTCAAGCCCTCCCAATATATTTTGTCCCCTGTTGAGTGCATCAGTGATTGCCGAGTGTCCCATGGAACTCACAGGGAAGAGACAGATGCAGTCCAAATTTGGCTCCCAGCTAGAATAAGCTACATCACCAGAACTGACCCCTTTCACTTAGCCCAACTACTTCCATGCCTTCCAAGCTCTGGTCCTGCTCTCACCACCATCACTGAGCCTTCTGTGGTCAGGGCCTCAGTAAATGTCATGCAGTTTGATGGCACAGTTTGTCTTCACATGTCTTATAAATTGTGAACAATGAGTTCAGAATTATAAGGAACCCCCCCAAGAGAAAAGTTGTTTGCTACCTGTGACTTTAAAAAGACAGCACCTTTAGATTAATATGTAAATCCAAGTTATTTCAGACCAACCACTCAACTTATATATTAGTTAAGTGTTTCTTGTTTCCCCTCCAAGTCCTGTGTGTTAGCTGGCTTCAAGTTCTTAATGTTGTATTTATGATCAAAGCAGCTCAGGGTTCCCTCGTGGGCTGCTAGAGTAAAGAAGGATGTGGGTTTGAGTCAGACAGAGCTGGGAGAAAATGTCCTCCCAGGTTTCTATAGGAACAACAACAAATAAAAATACATCACTGCAAAAATTCATCAAACTATGCATCGAAATCATCAGCTGACTGTGAGAAGCATAACAGACCAAGTAAACACTGATAGAGAAATGGGAAAACCTTAACTGAAAATCTTGGCATGAGAAAGGTGTATGCAAAATGGGCTCATGCATCACAACAATGCACCAGCTAACCAGCACTGGCTGTGAGGGAGTTTTTAGCTAGTAAACAAATAACTGTATTGGAACTCCCTCCTTACTAACTGATCTGGCCCCCAATGATTTTTTTCTTCACCTGAAGATAAAGGAAATTTTGAAAGGAAGACATTTTGATGACATTCAGGACATCAAGGGTAATACAATGACAGCTCTGATGGCCATTCCAGAAAAAGTTCCAAAAGTGCTTTGATGGGTAGACTAGGTGCTGACATTGGTGCATAGCTTTCCAAAGGGATATTCAGCAATGAGACATGTAGCACTTTTTCTAGGATGAGTTCATGAAAACTGTCAGACCTCATGTAAGAAGAAAAAGTTCTAAAGATCTGTTGTGTTAACAATGTGCATATACTGTCTCTTCCATGTCTACTTAAAAGTGTGTTAAGGGGCTGGTGTGGTGGCTCACACTTAATAATCCCAGCACTTTGGGAGGCTGCGACATGAGGAGTACTTGAGCCCAGAAGTTCGAGAGCAGCCTGAACAACGGGTCTCTCAAAAAAAATTTTTTTTAATTAGCCAGGCATTGTAGTGCATATCTTGTAGTCCTAGCTGCTTGGAAGGCTGAGGTGGGATAGTCGCTTGAGCCAAGGAGTTTGAGGCTGCAGTAAACTAAGATGGTACCACTGCATTCCAGCCTGGGTGACAAAGTAACATCCTGACTCAGGACTTTTGTTAAAAAGGTAGGCTTCATGTTACATGGTTTTTACCAGAACTTTTCTAAAAAGAGAAGCTATTAGTCCAGGCTGAATTAGATGTACTTACTAGAGATATGTATGATTTGAATAAGAATAAAAAATGTTTGATTTTTCTAAAAAGAAAAGAATAAAGATAGTTGAGAGTCTCTCTCTCTCTCTCACACACACACACACACACACACACACACACACACACACACACACACACACACACACTCTGATTGAGTGTATACTGTATACCAAGCCCATGTGACAGGAAATTTCCCATACATCATTAGCATATGACTGGAAACAACTCTCAACTCTTGTCTCTCATTCCTTCTTGGCTAAATCCTATAAATTTACCTACTTGCTCATTTTATTTTTATTTTTTTCTTTTTATTTCCTTGCTTTGTTGTTGTTGTTGAGCCAGAGTCCCACCCTATGCCCTGAGCAGAGTGCCATGGCATCATAGCTCACTGCAACCTCAGACTTGGGGTGTGGGCATCCTGCTGCCTCAGCCCCTGGAAGCTGCTGGGATTACAGGTTATCGCTGCGCCTGGCTGAGTTTTTCTTTTTTTTTATGAGTCGGGGGTCTCACTCTCACTGAGGCAGGTCTCAAACTCCTGAGCTCAAGCAATTCTCCCTCTTCAGACTCCCAGAGTGCTGGGATTATACTGCGCCCGGCTAAATTTACCTATTTGAAATTCCCTCTCCTTAATCTACACTGTCACTGCTCTGCTTCAAACTACTATCTGGAAGAATATGTTCCAGCTCCATCCATGTATATATCTCTTGTTTTGGAGTTCTACAAAACCCATCTAGGTGCTTTCACTCTCCTTCACTTTCACTCATCCTCATTCTATTCCTCAGAAACCATTTCCTCGGCTAGGATGATCTTTCTAAAATGCAAATACAAGTATGTCCCTCCCTCTACTTAAAATCTTTTAATGGCTGCCTGCCTCTTGGTTCACAGCAACTTTTTTTTTTTTTTTGCAGTTTTGGCTGGGGCCGGGTTTGAACCTGCCACCTCCGGCATTCGGGGCCAGCTCCCTACTCCTTGAGCCACAGGATTTGCCCCACACCAATAATTCTTAAGGCATCTACTCATGTATTGAGGGATTCACTTGATGGGTCATAAATAAGATCTCCCGCAAGTTAAAACTTGTGATATAGGGGCGGCACCTGTGGCTCAGTGGGTAGGGCGCCGGCCCCATATGCCAAGGGTGGCGGGTTCAAACCCAGCCCTGGCCAAACTGCAACAAAAAAATAGCTGGGCATTGTGGCGGGCGCCTGTAGTCGCAGCTGCTCAGGAGGCTGAGGCAAGAGAATCGCAGAAGCCCAAGAGTTAGAGGTTGCTGTGAGCCGTGTGACGCCACGACACCCTACCCGAGGGCAGTACGATGAGACTCTGTCTCTACAAAACAAACAAACAAACAAAAAAAAAACTTGTGGTATAGGATGACCCCACAAAGGTTTTAACTAAGGAACTATAATCAGAGATAGCTGAAGCCCACTCAAGGGATCTACCTTACCTCCTATCATCCCATTACTTGTGCCCAATGTTCCAGCTCAACTTAACAAACTCCTTGTAATTCCTTAAACATTCATCTTGGTTTTCTTTTTTAATTCAATCATAGCTGTGTACATTAATGCAATCATGGGGTACAATGTGCTGGTTTTATATACATTTGAAATATTTTCTTTTTTTTTTTGTAGAGACAGAGTTTCACTTTATGGCCCTCGGTAGAGTGCCGTGGCGTCACACAGCTCACAGCAACCTCCAACTCCTGGGCTTAGGCGATTCTCCTGCCTCAGCCTCCAGAGTAGCTGGGACTACAGGCGCCCGCCACAACGCCCGGCTATTTTTTTGTTGCAGTTTGGCCGGGGCTGGGTTTGAACCCACCACCCTCGGTATATGGGGCCGGCGCCCTACTCACTGAGCCACAGGCGCCACCCACATTTGAAATATTTTCATCAAACTGGTTAACACAGCCTTCACTGCATTTCTTAGTTACTATGGTGTTAAGACATTTATATTCTACACTTAGTAAATTCAACATGTACCCTTGTAAAATGCACCATAGGTATGGTTCCACCAATTACCCTCCCTCCACCCAGCCTCCCTACTCCACTCCCCTCTCTCTCCCCTTTCCCCTTCTTCTTGGGCTATAATTGGGTTATAGCTTTCATATGAAAGCTGTTTAACTTGGTTTCATAGTAGGGCTGAATACACTGGCTACTTTTTCTTCCATTCTTGAGATGCTGTGCTAAGAAGAATATGTTCCAGCTCCATCCATGTAAACATGAAAGAGGTAAAGTCTCCACCTTTGTTTAAGGCTGCATAATTGTGGTGTGCATATACTACAATTTATTAATCCATTCATGGGTTGATGGGCACTTGGGCTAATTCCATGACTTAGCAATTATGAATTGGGCTGCAATAAACATTCTGGTGCAAACATTTTTGTTCTAAAGTGATTTTTGGTCTTCGGGATATATACCTAATAGAGGAATTGAAGGAACAACAGGTCTCTTTTTAGATTCCTAAGTGATCACCAAACATCTTTCCAAAAGGAAACGTATTAGTTTGCATTCCCACCGGCAGTGCAGAAGTGTTCCCTTTTCTCCATATCCATGCCAACATCTCTGGTTTTGGGATTTTGTGATGTGGGCTAATCTTACTGGAGTTAGATGGTATCTCAAAGTGGTTTTGATTTGCATTTCTTTGATGATTAAGGATGATGAGCATTTTTTCATGTGTCTGTAGGCCTGTCTTCTCAGAAATTTCTCTTCAAGTCCCTTACCTACCCTGAGATGGGATCCACTTGTACTTTTCTTGCTAATACATTTGAGTTCTCTGTGGATTCTGGTTTTTAAACGTTTGTTGGAGACGTAACCTGCAAACATCTTCTCCCATTCTGAGGGCTGTCTGCTTGCTTTACTTACTGTGTTCTTGGCTGTACAGAAGCTTTTTAGTTTGATCAGATCCCAGTAATGTATGTATTTTTGGTGTTGCTTCAATTGCCGGGGGGGGGGGGGTGTCCTCCTCATAAAATATTCGCCAAGGCCGATTTCTTCAAGTGTTTTCCCTGCACTACAGGCCACCAGCCAGTTCACCCCGCACCATTTGTTAAATAGGGAATCTTTTCCCCACTGTATGTTTTTAATTGGCTTATCAAAGATCAAATAATGGTAAGTAGCTGTCTTCATCTCTTGATTCTCTATTCTGTTCCATACATCTACCTCTCTGTTTTTGAGCCAGTATCATCACTATCAATTTATAGTATAGTCTGAGATCTGGTAGTGTGATTCCTCTTGCTTTGTTTTTATTTCTAAGTAATGTCTTGGCTATTCGAGTTTTTTTCTGATTCCATATAAAACAAAGTATTATTTCTTCGAGATCTTTAAAGTATGACAATGGAGCTTTAATAGGGATTGCATTAAAATTGTGTATTGCTTTAGGAGTATGGACATTTTAACAATGTTGATTCTTCCCAGCCATGAGGATGGTACGTTTTTCCATTTGTTAACATCCTCAGCTATTTCTTTTAGGGTTTCATAATTCTCTTTATCGAGATTTTTCAAGTCCTGTGTTAGGTAAACTTCCAAATATTTCATCTTCTTTGGCATTACTGTGAAAGAAATAGCGTCCTTGACTGTTTTTTCAGTTTGACTATTGTTGGTATATATAAAGGCTAAAGATTTATGAGTGTTGATTTTGTAACCTGAGATACTGCTGTATTCCTTGATCACTTCTAAGAGTTTTATAGTAGAATTCCTGGTGTTTTCCAGATATACAATCACATCATCTGCCAAGAGTGAAAGTTTGATCTCCTCTGACCCTATGTAGATACCCTTGATCACCTTTCCTTGCCTAATTGTAATGGCTAAGACTTCTATTATAATGTTAAAAAGAAGTGGAGACAATGGGCAACCTTGCCTGATTCTTGATGTGAGTGGAAATGATCATGAAAGGACGCTGGATAGTATCAAAAGCATTTTCTGCATCAGTTGAGAGAATCATATGGTCTTTGTTTTTTTCTGTTTGTTTATGTGATGAATTAATTTATAGATTTACGTATATTGAACCAGCCTTGAGACCCTGGGATAAAACTTGGTCATGGTGTATAATTTGTTTAATGTGTTGCTGGATTCTGTTTGCTAGGATTTTCTTGAATATTTTTGCATCAATATTCATTAGTGATAATGATCTATAATTTTCTTTTCTGGGGTATTTTCCTGGTTTGGGGATCAAGGTGATGTTTGCTTCATAGAATATGTTGGGTAGTATTCCTTCTTTTTCTATACTTTGGAAAAGGTTAAGTAATATAGGTACTAGTTCCTCATTAAAGGTTTGGTAGAATTCTGATGTGAAGCCATGTGGTCCTGGGCTTTTCTTTTTAGGTAGATTTTGTATAGTTGATGCTATTTCAGAATTTGTATAGGCCTGTCCAATATTTCCACTTCATTCTGGCTAAGTCTAGGAAGGTGGCGTGCTTCCAAGTATTAGTCTTTTTCCTTCAGATTTTCGTGTTTCTGATAATAGAGTTCCCTGTAATATTCATTAAAGATTTTTTGAATTTCTGAGGGGTCTGTTGTTATTTCGTCTTTACCATTACTGATTGATGAAATTATTGATTTTACTCTTTTTTTGCTGGTTAGGTTAGCCAAAAGTTTTTCTATTTTATTGACCTTTTCAAAAAACCAACTTTTTGATTTATCAACCAGTTGTACAATCCTTTTGTTTTCAATTTCATGCCTTTGCGGTATCCCAGAGATTCTGATAATTCATGTCATTATAATTTTGTTCCAAAAATTTGGTAATTTCTTTCTTAATCTCATGTATGACCCAGCTATCATTCAGCAAAAGGTTATTTAGTTTCCATGGTTTTGTATGAGTATGCAGATTCCTGTTGTTACTGAGTTCAACTTTTAGTCCACGATGGTCCAAGAAGATGCAAGAAATAATTTCTATTCTTTTAAATTTGCTGAGGTTAGACTTGTGACCTAAGATGTGATCCATTTTGGAGGATGTTCCATGGGCTGATGAGAAGAATGTGTATTCAGTTTTGTTAGGATAAAATGTTCTGTAGATGTCTGTTAAATCTGACTGTTGAATGGTTAAACTTAAGTCTAAAATTTCTTTGCTGAGTTTCCTATTGGAGGATCTATCCAACATTGCCAAAGGAGTGTTAAAATCTCTGACTATTATGGTGCCAGAGGAAATCAAGTTGCTCATGTCTGTTAGAGTCTCTCTTATAAACTCAGGTTCCTTCTGGTTGGTTGCATAAATGTTAATAATTGAAATCTCATCATATTGAGTGTTACCCTTAACAAATATGAAGTGACTATCCATATCCTTCCTTAATTTTGTTGGTTTAAAGGCTAGTGTATCTGCAAATAAAATTGTAACACCTGCTTTTTTCTTATTTCCATTTGCCTAAAATATAGACAACCATCCCCTCACCCTGAGTCTATGTTTGTCTTTTAAGGTAAGATGAGATTCTTGTATGCAGCAGGTATCTGGCCTGAGTTTTTGTATCCAGTCAGCCAACCTGTGCCTCTTTAGATGACAATTTAAGCCATTCACATTAATTAAGAATATTGATACGCCTGGTAGAATTTTGGGTATCGAGTTTTTTGAAAGTCCAGTGGACATTTTTAATCCTTTCACCACTGTGGAAGTTGAAATTTGATCAAAAATTTCTGAGTGAGTTTACTTTCGTGGTTCAAAATCGTGCTGGTCATTATGGAGGATAGGTTTGAGAATATCTGGGATAGCTGGTTTATTAATGGCAAATTTCTTCAACATGTGAATGTCATTAAAGTATTTAATTTCTTCATCATAAATGAAACTCAGATTAGCTGGATACAGGATCCTGGGTTGAAAGTTATTTTGTTTTAGTAGATAAGAAGTCGATGACCACCCTCTTCTAGCTTGAAAGGTTTCAGGAGAGAGATCTGCAGTCATTCAAATATTCTTCCCCTTGTAGGTTATGGTATTCTTATGTCTGGCTGCTTGCAGAATTTTCTCCTTCATATTAACTTTGCGGAAGTTAATTATAATGTGTCTAGGAGATGTCTTATTTAAGTTGTGCTGGGGTTCTGAAACTGTCTACTATCTGAATTTCAGGATCTCTTGGCATGTCTTGAAAGTTCTCCTTGATTATCTCATGGAGTAGAGCATCTGGGCCTTTTGAAGCAACTTCTTTGCCTTCAGGAATTCCCATAAGATGAATATTAGTTTTCTTCCAATTATCCCAGAGCTGTCTGAGAGAATGACCCATTTTTGCTCTTCACTTCTCTTCTTCTTTGAGCATTTTGAAGTGTTCAAAATCTTTGTCTTCAATGTCAGAAATCCTTTCTTCTGCCTGCTCCATTCTGTTACTGAGGGATTCTACTGTATTTCTCAGATCGTTGAGGGCTGCAAGTTCTTGTCTCAATGTGTCAAAATCTTTGGTGATTTTGTCTTTGAATTCATTGAATTCTTGAGACAACTTTTGAAATGCTCCTTGAATTTCTAATTCCAACTTTACCTCCTTTCTATTAATCTTATTTGCAATCCAAATTCTGAATTCAATTTCTGACATCTCAGCCATTTGTTTATGAATGGGATCTTCTGGTTTGTCTGCCATGTCATTCCTTGGGGGAGTTGATCTACTCTGATTATCCATGTTGCCGGAGTTTTTCTGCGGATTCCGCCCCATGATTATTTTACACCGTTTGGCTATATGAGCAGATAAGGTGAAGTTGGGTTGGGGGCTCCTGGGGTAGTGATAAACCAGCCCCTTGCCCAAGACCTGCGACTGGTGTCTGTACCTTTTCCCCTAGAGCTTTGCAAAGGACCCATATAGTGCTATGGCCTGAGACACTGGGGACCTGCTTGGTGTGGTGGGGCCAAGTGGCTCTGTCCTGTTTTCAGCTGGTCTCTGTCCAATCCTAATGAATCAGTAACTCTGGGTTGAAGTCTCATCTGTGGAGAAATACCAGCAACTAAGTCACCTCGCCCCCAATGGGCAACAACTGGAAAAGGAAAATCAAACCTTCCCACAACCACACACCCAGGGTACCACTTTGGATAGTCCTTGGGTGACTGTCCCAGTCAGCACCCAGTCTCAAGTGGGAGAGTTCAAAAGATCTCCAGCAATTAGATTGCAGGAGTCTGCTGGAAGCTCAAGTATGACTCGCTCTGGTGCTCCATGGAGTCAGAAGGACCTACCCAGCAAATGAATTAGTCCGGGAAGATTGATGCCTCCTTTCCCATTTTGCACCTCGGTTACACCCAGTCACTGGTAACCCCGCAGGGCTGTGACCCAGTTCTCTCCAATGAGCAGATGCTCCAGGGGGTTGCGCCTGCCTGAGTCACAGGGTAATCTATGTCCCCTTGGCCAGGCCGCTGCACTCTGCCACCAGCCGGCAGGGGGAGCTGAAGCCTGACAACCTTGGGTGCTTAATGGAAGCTGGGGCGGTTCACTCAGTTCCAGCCCCGCCCCTGATTGATGTTGCTGCCACTTATACGCTCACAGAATTTGCATTTTGTACTGGCTATATTCCCCTGTGGGCCAGGCACTGTTTGAGTTCACAGAAACTTTGACTCAGCTCTGCCCTATTCCTCTGCCTGGAGCTAGCATCTCTGTCTCTGCTACCCTCTATGTTGGGGTGGGTGCAGTTAGAGCTCACACATAGATCTCAGTACCTGCCTCTCCCTGGGCTGGTGCTGTTGCCCCACCTGCTTTTGTCTCAGCTTTGATCCCTTGGGGGCCATGGGGGCCAGGTGCATCTTAGGCTCACTAAAGCAGCACTTCTGACTCAGTCCTGCCCCGGGAGTATGCCATCTCTGCATGTGCTTGTTTCTGCCATGCTCCGCCCATGCAGGTACTGCCTCAGGCATACCCTTTGCTCATGGGACCTGTGTTTCCATCCCAGATCTGTTCCGCCAGTGGCTGCCACCAGAGTAGATACCTGGCTTTCTTGGTTGCCAAGAGAGGTGGGAAGTGTCTCTCCAAAATATCCCCAGGGTGTGAGCCCCATTATTCCTGCTGCTGCTGCTGCTGCTGCTCTGTGCTGTGGACACCACTTCTCCCTCTCCTATATGGCTCCCTTGGTCCATAGTCCTCTCTTTACACCCATGCCACACAATCAGCACAGACCTACAACAGCCCATGCCTTGTCCACACCTCTTGAGAAAATGCCCAAGAATCTGGACTTCATGGGGAACAGCCTTCCAGATCTTAGGATGAGAGTGGAGGGGAGTGCTGGGAGTTCAAATTACAGGTAGAGAATATATACAATTTTATGCCTGGTGGGAGAGTGCCATGGCACACTAGTGGGTCCTCTCTGGGGAAGGAGTTCTGGTTTTTAGAGAGTCTCTCCCGTGGGATAAAATAGGAGGAGATCTGAACTCTACTCGCTTATTTGTGGAAAGTATACTGCAAGTCATTCTCATGGGGGAGGGGACTCTCGTCTGCTTGGCGATGAATTTTGTACCTATTGTTTGTTTCCTTGAGGTCCACAGCTCGCATCAGCAGGGTTGATATGCATTCTTCAACCTTTTCTCTTGGCTCAGGTCCAAACCATTGGCTTACTTGCTAAATTTCTGTCCTTTAACTCTCCTTCTAGACGGGAACCTCTGTGGAAAGCTGGCTCCAGTCGGCCATCTTGCCTCTGCCTTCTGGGTCTTTTTATAGTCTATTCTGTCTAGCGTGAATAAAAGATGTTTGTCTTCCCATCCCTTCTCAACACAGCTAATTCTTTCTCCTCCTCCAAGACTCAGTTCAAACTTTACCTTCTCTAAGAAGCCATTCCTGAGTGTCTTCAGTCCCTAACCATGGTTCTAATCAAGACAGAATAGAAGCCCTTCCCTCTGTACTTCCTGGGCATCTTCTATTATCTGTCACTGTACTATAATGTCTGTGTATGTATCTGTGTTTCTCACTAGTCTGAGTTAACAGAATAGGGCCTAGAAGAATGGGAACTCAGTAAAGGTTTGTGGGATTAAATGAGGTATTACTCTACAAATAAGACAATGAACATTCTGTTGATATATATTTCGGTGAAGTGAAGAGTAAAGCAGTCTTGCTGATTTTTTCCAGGCTATCTACAACTTTAAGTGACTTACAAAAAATCTTCTGGATCGGAATTGGGTTCACTGCCTATGAAATCCTTAGGAAGAGTTGAGGGTTCACAAGAAGAGCTTAATTCATTACCTTATACATTCAAGATTTTCAAAACACTTTCACATCCAGGTTCTAAAAGCAGTTTTATAGGAATGAAAGCAAAGATGGCTCCCCCCAGCAGATGAAAGGATCAAGGGGAATGGCTCTGGGATGGACCACAGACAGTGAGACCTGAAACTCACCTGGACTGGCCCAATGCTCTTATTCCGGCCTCCAGGCATGCCATCTTCTCTAATAGCTGGAAGGAAACATAAGTCAAGAAAGTCAAAGCATGCTCACAGAAGACGTCTAAGCACACAGAGAAAACAAGGCCAAAAGCATAAGGTAGTAATTAGTGAAGCCAAGATTAAAACACAGGCCTTTCTGGACTCAAAGCATACAACTCCTTCTATTATTCCAGCCTACGTCATGGGCAGCAATATTTTGGGCATGGGGTACATACTGTATGTATCACGTATGCATATATATATATACACTGTGTATATGTATCAAATATGTATATATACAGACTGTATATGTTCAGTATGCTCAACAAAGGTGACAGCATTGTTAACTAGCCCCACAATTAAAATGTCTCACCAGGATGATGCATCTGAAGGCTCTGGTAAATTCTAGGAGAGGAATAGAAAGAATGTTTCTATTTTTAAATAAACTATTTTTTTAATTTCCCCACCTAAGATTAGATCTGACTTGTGGAATTGGGAGAATAGGTTTTTGCTTTTGCTTTTTCCATTAACTGGAATTTTGACCTCACTGATTCCTCCACGCAAAGTTTAGTCAAGCAGTGTTCCTTCTGCAGTTGAAGGAGGTTACTTGGCTTTTTATAACAATAAAAGATACCTTTTAAATAGTACCAGCCTCCCTAAGATTAACAGCTAAAAATAACTATTATCATCACTGTTAATGGAGCATTTAATATAGGGCACAGAGAAGGAACTCTTTACTGTAATTATAGGAAGATCCTAGTATTAGGCAAAGCTTTCTGGAAAAGATAACTTCTGAACTGAGTTGTAAAGGCTGAGCAGGAGTGAAACAGGCAGGAAAAGGGTGCTCCAGGTTGAGTGAACAGTATAAAGAAAGGCTTCAAGTTAAAAGAAAGAATAGATTGTTCTGGGAATTCTTAACTGGTTAAGTATGGCCAAAGCATGGGGTGGGGGACAGATTATATGGGAAGAAAACAGAAAGAAATAAAGCTAGTGTAAGGCCAACCAGGGCCGGATCATACACAGCCCTAAATGCCATGTAAAGGGTATGGACTTTGTGACAGCCACTGTGGAGAGTGGTTTGGAGGGGTTAATGTTAACAGTGGCTAAGAATAAGCTAATGGCATTAAGTGAGAGCAGGTTTTGCTATAACATACCAGCCAACAACAACAACAACAACAAAATTTAACATATGGAATCTAGGAAGTCCTTGGAGTAAGTCTGGTTACCACAAAAGGTGAGAACTCCAGACATAACACTCAGTTTCTGTGATAACTGAAAGGCTGACAAGGAGTCATTAAGCTAGGACCTGGCATATAAATTAGACACTCAAGTAAATAATCGTTCCCTCACCCTAGCTTCTTTGCTCTGAGCAAAGGAGTTAAAAACCAAAGTTCCAGTCTCAATTTTGCTAAAGCCTTAATATTTTCATCTGTACAAAGGAGCAACATGGTCTGCTTTACAAGACTGTCCTGAATACAGGCTAAGAAACACAGTCTAGATTAGAGCTAGGTGCATACAGGTTGTTGTCTTGGAGCTCTCTTTAAACCTAATTTCAAGTTCAAAAAATCTTTAAAATCCTTTCTTGGCTATTCCACAGTGACAGTCTTCAGACACTTTATACATGTATTATTTTGGAGACAGCATTTTACTCTGTTGCCTAGAGTGCTGTGGCATCAGCCTTTCTCACAGCAACCTCAAACTCCTGGGTTCAAACAATCCTCCTGCCTTAGAGTAGCTGGGAATATGGGTACCCACCACGAAACCTGGCTAATATTTCTATTTTTAGTAGAGACAGGGCCTCACTCTTGCTCATGCTAGTCTCGAACACTTGAGTGCAAGAAATCCTCCTGCCTTGGCCTCCCAAGTGCTAGGATTCAGACACTTATATTTTCAATACTGACATCTCACAGGTCTTGCTCTAGTTCCTAGGTACAGAACAAAGATCTATCACTGGAAGACATAACACTGACTATTTCAGCTGTTATCTCACTCTCACTGTCCTAAAGGTAAGGAGAGAACAAAACATGCTTTGCTTTTTATGTTTAAAGGACCACAAATCTTAAAAATTTGAGATCTTGCCAATTTTTTATTCTGAAATTTAACAATCCCTCAATCTTCTCCCTCAATCCCACTTGAAATAAGGAAACTCATATATGATGGGCATACACAATGTGTTAGGTACTATTATCTTGGACAAAACTCATGAAGAAAGTATTAGTATCATTCCCACTGAACAAATGCATCTAAAGCTCAGAGAAATGAAGTATTTTGCTTGAAGGAGACAGAATGAGGGTTGGAACCCAGGTTATCAATCAGGCTCTAATACAAGACTTTCCACTACTTGTATTTCCCATAGTGTGTATACATCTTATTGGAGAAACATAAGCATCACTTTTAGATGATGCATAAACTTTTAATTATATATTGATTCTTTTTTTTTTTTTTTGAGACAGAGTTTCACTTTGTCTCCCTCGGTAGAGTGCTGTGGCATCACAGCTCACAGCAACCTCAAACTCCTGGACTCAAGAGATTCTCTTGCCTCAGCCTCCCAAGTAGCTGGGACTACAGGCACCCACCAAACACCCGGCTTTTATATTAAGAGACAAGGTCACGCTCTGGCCCAGGCTGGTTTCAAACTCCTGAGCTCAGGCAATCCACCCTCCTTGACCTCCTAGAGTGCTAGGATTATAGGCATGAACCCACCATGCTTGTCCTATATATTTTATTCTAATGCACATTAAAAATATTGATTTTCCATTCATTGAAGTGATAAAAATTGCCTTTGAAAATTAATATAAAGTATGCAATAGTAACAGTTTATAACTACAGATGATAAACTCTTCATGATTGTATCCAGGTATAGTGGCTAATGCCTATAATCCCAGCTATTTGGGAGGCTGAAGTGGGAGAGTCATGTAAATCTAAGAGCTATGATGATGCCACCATACTCCAGCCTGGGTGACAGAGAGAGAATCTATTTCTTAAAATAAAAAAAAAAAAAAAAGAAGAGAGCAAGATGGTGGCCAAGTAACAGCTTTCTTGCATCTGGGCACCGTGAGTCTAGGGAGATAAGACTCCAGGCATCCCTAGCTGGTGGGATTTGCCTATAATCATCCCTTTGAGGATACAGGGAGTCAGCGAGAGACTTCTAGACCCCAAGAGGAGGACAAAAACGGTGGAAAACTGGCAAGTGGTTGTGTTGTGTTCGAACCGTCTAATCCCGCTGGCAGCTGTAAATACAGTAGCAACGAGACTGCAAACTGGAAAGGCCTTACCTGTGAACTGTTTTGGTGTTTCTGGACTTGGCACTCAGTTGAACTGCCCTGGGGAGAGCTTGAGCGGGAGTGCAGAGAACTTTGGGCATTGTCTAGGGCCCCAGACTGAGCCATTGAGCCAGACGGAGCTAACAGTGTTTGGCTGTGGGCCGCAGGGAGCCATTGTGAGAGAATTGCCCCAGCAAGCTCCGCCCTCAGGGTCTCAGAGCAGGGATACGGCAGGAGCTAGTAACTTAGTGACTGAGCAGCCCAAAGGCGGGGACTGAGCTGCCTTACAGCCCTAACCCTCAGGGGCAGAGTGAGACCGGTTTCGGCACACTAGGTAAGTGGATAACCACTTCAGCAGTGATCCCAGTGACAAGCACTTTCCTGGGAAAGCTTCTGCTTAGCAAGTTTAGAAGTTTAAAGTGCTTTTAAGAGAGCTAAAGAGAGATTTAGGGTGTCTACCCTGTGGGGTTTGAGTAATCAGCGGAGGCCTCCAGTTGTATCAGCATTCTGATTAACATCTCATACCCCAGAAGACCACTTGTTGCCCAGACAATATTCAACAAGATATATATACTGCTTTGTTTCTGGTTATTTTTTGTTTGTTTGTTTTTTGTTTATTTTGATGTTGTTGTTATTTTGTTTTTTAATTTCAACCTTTTCTTTTTTATTTTTATTTATTTATTTATTTTTTTAGAGACAGAGTTTCACTTTATTGCCCTCCAGTAGAGTGCTGTGGCATCACATGGCTCACAGCAACCTCCAACTCCTGGGCTTAGGTGGTTCTCCTGCCTCAGCCTCCCGAGTAGCTGGGACTACAGGCGCCCGACATAACGCCCGGCTATTTTTTTTGTTGCAGTTTGGCCAGGACTGGGCTTGAACCCGCCACCCTCGGCATATGGGGCCGGCGCCCTACTCACTGAGCCACAGGCGCCGCCCAATTTCAACCTTTTCCGTACAGATTTTTTCTTTTCTTTCTCCATTTTTCTAGTTTAAATACAATTTCCCACTGCTGCCTTTTTCAATAACTAGAAGTTCAGTTTTGGTAGTGTTTCTATCCCTATTATTAGGTTTTTCACCCAATTTTATCCCGTTAAGTTTTCTGTTTGCTTGTTTTGGTTTGACTTATAGCATTTTTGTCTTTCCTCTCTACTTAGTGGAGGTAGGGTACTGTGTCTGATCAGGTTAGCAAAGAGCTGCTGACCAAAAGCAGAGAGAGGGAAGAAGGGAGGGGGGTGGGGCCTTGGTGCATGCCACACCTTCTGGGGGCAAGACATGATTGCAAGAGGGACTTTACCTAATGAATGCAATCAGTGTAACCTGGCTTTATTGTACCCTCAATGAATCCCCAACAATAAAAAAGAAAAAAAAAAAAAAAAGAGCTGCTGACCTCAAGGGAACCACCCACCAGGGCACCCCCACAGGTTGGGGTCTTTTTAAGGTTGTGTCAAAGTACCCTACTATATACCTATATTGCTCTGTCTCCCTCTTTCTGTGCATCTCTTCTTTTTGTCAATATTCCCTTTTACTCACCCCCTCTCTCCTTTCTCTATTTTCTTTTTGTTCTTTCTTTCTTTTATCCCTTCTTGCTCTTCAACCTTCTCATCCTTCTGGTCCTGTACCAAAAGGACTCATCGAAACCTTAGTCCACAGGCACAGGAACTTAAAGAGCAAGAGGAAGTGAAAGGAAAATTAGGACAGGGAAACAGATAAAAGAAATCACTCATGAAGAAGAATCAGCAGAAAACTCCAGGCAACATGAAGAACCAGTCCAGAACAACCCCTCCAAGAGACCATGAGGTAGCTACTGCAGAGGATTCCACCTATAAAGAAATGTTAGGAATGACAGAAAGGGAATTTAGAATACACATGATGAAAACAATGAAGGAAATGATGGAAACAATGAAGGAAACTGCTGATAAAGTGGATAATAACCAAAAGGAAATCCAAAAACAGAATCAAATAGGAGATGAATGATATGAAGACTATAGAAAGGATATAGCAGAGCTGAAGGAACTGAAGCAGTCAATTAGGAAACTTAAAGATGCAATGTAAAGTATCAACAACAGGTTAGACCATGCAGAAGAAAGAATTTCAGAAAGAAAGAATTTCTGGGTGAATTCCAGCCCAGAATTCTGTACCCAAAGCTCTTGAGATAACTCAGATAGTAGAAGAGGCAGAAAAGAAGAGAGAGAGAGAGAAAGCAGAACATTCACTGTCAGAATTATGGGACTTTATGAAGCGTTCCAACATATGAGTTATAGGTATCCCAGAAGGGGAAGAACAATGCTCCAGAGGATAGAAGCCATACTAGAGAATATTATAAACAAAAATTTCCCAAATATCACCAAAGATTCTGACACACTGCTTTCAGAGGGTTATCGGACCCCAGGTCGCCTCAACTCTAACCGAGCTTCTCCAAGACACATTGTGATGAACCTGTCCAAAATCAAGACAAAAGAAAAGATTCTGCAAGCTGCCAGGAGTAAGTGCCAGTTGACCTACAGGGGCAAATCCATCAGGGTGACTGCAGACTTCTCTAATGAAACTTTCCAAGCAAGAAGACAATGGTCATCTACCTTTAATCTACTTAAACAGAACAAATTCCAGCCCAGAATTCTGTACCCTGTGAAGCTAAGCTTTAAAATTGATGGAGAAATTAAATCATTTACGGATATACAAACACTGAGGAAATTTGCCACAACAAGACTAGCTCTACAGGAAATACTTCAACCTATTCTACACACTGACCATCACAATGGATCAGCAGCAAAGTAAGAACTCAGAAATTAAAGGACAGAACCTAACATCCACACTGATGCAAAAGATAAAACTAAGCAATGGACTCTCACAAAATAAGACGAATAGAAAACTATCACACTTATCAATTATCTCAATATATGTTAATGGCTGAATTCCCCACTGAAGAGGCATAGATTGGCTGACTGGATTAAAAAACACAAGCCATCCATTTGCTGTCTGCAAGAAACACACCTGGCTTCAAAAGACAAATTAAAACTCCGAGTCAAGGGTTGGAAGACAATTTTTCAGGCAAATGGAATTCAGAAGAAAAGAGGAGCTGCGATCTTATTTTCAGATACATGTGGATTTAAAGCAACTAAAGTCAAAAAAGACAAAGATGGTCACTTTATACTGGTCAAAGGAAAAATACAACAAGAAGACATTTCAATTCTAAATATTTATGCACCCAATTTAAATGCTCCCAGATTCTTGAAACAGACCTTACTCAGTCTGAGCAATATGATATCCGATAATACCATAATAACAGGGGACTTTAACACTCCTTGTACAGAGCTGGACAGATTCTCTAAACAGAAATTAAACAAAGATATAAGAGATTTAAATGAGACCCTAGAACAACTGTGCTTGATAGATGCATATAGAACACTCCATCCCAAAGATAAAGAATATACATTCTTCTCATCACCCCATGGAACATTCTCCAAAATTGATCATATCCTGGGACACAAAACAAATATCAACAGAATAAAAAGAATTGAAATTTTACCTTGTATCTTCTCAGACCATAAGGCACTAAAGGTGGAATTCAACTCTAACAAAAACATTCGACCACACACAAAGGCATGGAAATTAAACAACCTTCTGTTGAATAACAGATGGGTGCAGGAAGAAATAAAACAGGAAATCATTAACTTCCTTGAGCATAACAACAATGAAGATACAGGCTACCAAAACCTGTGGGACATTGCAAAAGCAGTTCTGAGAGGAAAATTTATCACTTTAGATGCCTACATTCGAAAAACAGAAAGAGAGCGCATCAACAAACTCACACGCCATATTATGGAATTGGAAAAAGAAGAACAATCTAAGCCTAAACTCAGTAGAAGAGAAGAAATATCCAAAATCAAATCAGAGATCAATGAAACTGAAAACAAAAGAATCATTCAGAAAATTAATGAAACAAGAAGTTGGTTTTTTGAAAAAATAAATGAAATAGATAAACCTTTGGCCAGACTAACCAGAAATAGAAAAGTAAAATCTCTAGTAATCTCAATCAGAAATGATAAAGGGGAAATAACAACTGATCCCACAGAGATATAAGAGATCACCTTTGAACACCACCAGAAACTCTATGCCCAGAAGTTTGACAATGTGAAGGAAACGGATCAATATTTGGAATCACACCCTCTCCCTAGACTTAGCCAGGAAGAAATAGAGCTCCTGATCAGACCAATTTCAAGCACTGAGATTAAAGAAACAATAAAAAAATCTTCCTGGTCCAGATGGCTTCACACCAGAATTCTATCAAACCTTCAAGAAAGAGTTTATTCCTGTACTACAGAAATTACTCAAAAAAATTGAGGAAGAAGGAATCTTCCCCAACACAAATCTATGAAGCAAACATCACCCTGATACCAAACCAGAAAAAGACCCAACTAAAAAGGAGAATTTAAGACCAATTTCATTAATGAATATAGATGCAAAAATTCTCACAAAATCCTAGCCAATAGATTACAGCTTATCATCAAAAAAGTCATACATCATGACCAAGTAGGATTCATTCCAGGGATGCAAGGCTGGTTTAACATACGCAAGTCCATAAATGTTATCCACCATATTAACAGAAGGAAAAATAAAGACCATATGATCCTCTCAATAGATGCAGAAAAAGTATTTGATAAAATCCAGCATCCTTTTCTAATTAGAACAGTGAAGAGTATAGGCATAGGTGGCACATTTCTAAAACTGATTGAAGCTATCTATGACAAACCCACAGCTAATATTTTACTGAATGGAGTAAAACTGAAAGCTTTTCCTCTTAAAACTGGAACCAGACAAGGTTGTCCTCTGTCACCTTTACTATTCAACATAGTGCTGGAAGTTCTAGCCAATACAATTTGGCAAGACAAGGAAATAAAGGGAATTCAAATGGGAGCAGAGGAGGTCAAACTCTCCCTCTTTGCTGATGACATGATCTTATACTTAGAGAATCCCAAAGACTCAACCACAAGACTCCTAGAAGTCATCAAAAATACAGTAATGTTTCAGGATATAAAATCAATGTCCACAAGTCAGTCAATAACAGTGAAGATGAGAAGCTAATTAAGGACACAACTCCCTTCACCATAGTTTCAAAGAAAATGAAATACCTAGGAATATACCTAACAAAGGTAGTGAACGACCTCTATAAAGAAAATTATGAAATCTTAAGAAAGGAAATAGCAGAGGATACTAACAAATGGAAGAACATACCATGCTCATGGATGGGAAGAATCAACATTGTAAAATGTCTATACTTTCCAAAGCAATCCACCTATTCAATGCCATTCCTATTAAAATACCAACATCGTACTTTCAAGATTTGGAAAAAATGATTCTGTGTTTTATATGGAACCAGAAAAAACCCCGTATAGCTAAGGCTGTTCTTAGTAATAAAAATAAAGCTGGGGGCATCAGCATACCAGATTTTAGTCTGTACTACAAAGCCATAGTTGTCAAGACAGCATGGTACTGGCACAAAAACAGAGACATAGACACTCGGAATTGAATAGAAAACCAAGAAATGAAACTAACATCTTATAACCACCTAATCTTCGATAAACCAAACAAGAACATACCTTGGGGGAAAGACTCCCTGTTCAATAAATGGTGTTGGGAGAACTGGATATCCACAAGTAAAAGACTGAAACTGGACCCACACCTTTCCCCACTCACAAGAATTGATTCAAAATGGATAAAGGACTTAAATTTAAGGCATGAAACAATAAAAATCCTCAAAGAAAGCATAGGAAAAACACTGGAAGATATTGGCCTGGAGAAAGACTTCATGAAGAAGACTGCCATGGCAATTGCAATAACAACAAAAATAAACAAAGGGACTTCATTAAACTGAAAAGCTTCTGTACAGCTAAGGAGACAACAACCAAAGCAAAGAGACAACCTACACAATGGTTAAGGATATTTGCATATTTTCAATCAGACAAAAGCTTGATAACTAGGATCTATAGAGAACTCAAATTAATCCACATGAAAAAAGCCAACAATCCCATATATCAATGGGCAAGAGATATGAATAGAACCTTCTCTAAAGAAGACAGACGAAGGGGCAGTGCCTGTGGCTCAAAGGAGTAGGGCGCCAGCCCCATATGCCAGAGGTGGTGGGTTCAAACCCAGCCCTGGCCAAAAACTGCAAAAAAAAAAAAACACAGACGAATGGCTAACAAACATGAAAAAATGCCCTATCTATTAGAGAAATGCAAATCAAAACCACCCTGAGATGCCATCTAACCCCAGGGAGAATGGCCCACATCATAAAATCTCAAAACTGCAGATGCTGGCATGGATGTGGAGAGAAGGGAACACTTTTACACTGCTGGTGGGACTGCAAACTAGTACAACCTTTCTGGAAGGAAGTATGGAGAAACCTCAAAGCACTCAAGCTAGACCTCCCATTTGATCCTGCAATCCCATTACTGGGCATCTACCCAGAAGGAAAAAAATCCTTTTATCATAAGGACACTTGTACTAGACTGTTTATTGCAGCTCAATTTACAATCACCAAAATGTGGAAACAGCCTAAATGCCCATCAACCCAGGAACGGATTAACAAGCTGTGGTATATGTATACCATGGAATACTATTCAGCCATTAAAAAAAATGGAGACTTTACATCCTTCGTATTAACCTGGATGGAGTAGAAGACATTATTCGTAGTAAAGCATCACAAGAATGGAGAAGCATGAATCCTGTGTACTCAATTTTGATATGAGGACAATTAACGACAATTAAGGTCATTGTCGGGGGGAGGAAAAGCAGAGAGAGGGAAGGAGGGAGGGGGGTCGGGCCTTGGTGCATGCCACACCTTCTGGGGGCAAGACATGATTGCAAGAGGGACTTTACCTAACAAATGCAATCAGTGTAACCTGGCTTATTGTACCCTCAATGAATCCCCAATAATAATAATAAAAAAAAAATCCCAAAACTGCAGATGGTGGCATGGATGTAGACAGAAGGGAGCACTTTTACAGTGTCAGTAAGACTGCAAAATCATACAGCTTTTTTGGAAAGGAGTATGAAGAATCCTCAAAGAACTAAAAACTCAAAATCCTCAAAGAATCCTTTCATTTGATTCCGCAATCCCATTACTAGGCATCTACCAGAAAAAAAAAAATATATATATATATATTTTATCATAAGGACATTTGGACTAGATGGTTTATCGCAGCTCAATGTACAATGGCCAAGATGTAGAAACAATCTAAATGCCCATCAACTCAGGAATTAATAAACTGTGGTATATGCATACCATGGAATCCTATTTAGCCATAAAAAAGATGGAGACCTTACATCTTTTGTATTAACCTGGATGGAGTTCAAACACGTTCTTCTTAGTGAAGTATCACAAGAATGGAAAAGCAAATATTCAATGTACTCAATACTACCATGAAGCCAGTAGATGACCTAGTACATGCCCACACAAGGGAAAATCTCAATTCAATTTAGAATGGGGGGAGGGGAAAGGGGGAAGGAAGAGGGGGGGAAGGAAGGAGGGAAGGAAGGGAAGGGGGAAAGGGGGAGGAGTATTGATGTGCTCCCACTTAATGGGCACAATGTAAGGTTGTATGGCACACCTCCTTAGGGTAGGTCATTACTACAACAAGAACTCTACCTAACAAATGCAAACACTGTAACCTAATTGTTGGTACCTTCACATTAATCTGGGAGGAAATAAGGCCAAATGCAGTGGCTCACACTGAGAGGCAGAGGCAAGAGGATCACTTGAGGTCAGGAGTTTGAGACCAGCCTAGGACTCCATCTCTACTAAAAATAGAAAAATTAGCCAGGTGGTGTAGTGGCAGGTGCCTATAGTCCCAGCTACTTAGGATTCTCATTGTCCACAATATATTTACTTCCCTAGTATACAATCAAGTAGGAAGAGAACTGACAACCTCCAGAGAAACAAGTTTTACAAACTAGAGTGATTTGTTTGTATATAATTCTTCTTGTCTTTACAGTATATAGTCAAAACACTGTTCTCAAAGATCAGTTCCTTTATTCACCATCCCCTTCTGTGTTGCTATGTGATGTATCTGTATACCAGGTAGTTATTTGTCACAGTGTGCAATCCATTTCTCTGCACCCCTCCCCCATCACGTCATATCATGGTAGATTAAAAAAACTACAGTAAAAAAAAATTGCAGTAAAATCTGCTTTTTTGTGGTGTATTGTTCTACGGGTTTTGACAAATGTGTAGAATTATGTGTTGACTACCACAGTTCCATACAGAATATTACTTACCCACCCCCCACTATTCCCATGGCAACTACCATTTTAATCCTGCTTTCTCAGCACCAACCAAGAGGTGGCATGGTTTCTCTCTGAGAGGCAGCCTTTACCAAGCAACCGAGCCTGCTTGCGCAGCTTGGAGAAACAGTCTTAAGAAGACAGCTCCCTATTCCTCACATCCCATGTCATCTTCTCCTGCCTATGGTTAGAAGAGTCATGAGATTAAGTTTCTTCTTTCCTGAAATAGGTGAGTTTGGCTGGAAGCCTCAGAATCTCACACTCCAGTTGAATAAGCAGGATGATTCAGCAGAATAGTCAACAAGGCAACTCATAACTATCCTTTGATAAAATATTCACAGTGGGGTGGAACCTGTGGCTCAGTCGGTAAGGCGCCGGCCCATATACGGAGGGTGGCGGGTTCAGGCCCGGCCCCGGCCAAACTGCAACCAAAAAATAGCCGGGCGTTGTGGCGGGCGCCTGTAGTCCCAGCTACTCGGGAGGCTGAGGCAAGAGAATCGCTTAAGCCCAGGAGTTGGAGGTTGCTGTGAGCTGTGTGAGGCCACGGCACTCTACCGAGGGCCATAAAGTGAGACTCTGTCTCTACAAAAAAAAAAAAAAAAAATTCACAGTGAGGGCACCAAAGAGAGATGAGAAAATTGGAGGCCAAAACCAAATCAAGGTAAAGGAGGGAAGATGAGCACAGACACTTTCTTCAGGCTAGTACTTGTTTGGTATTGGTGGATGGAAAAGACTTCTGTGTAGGATAATATTTAGAAATAAACTTATCCTACATCAAGCACACAAAGTAATTCAGTGTGAGTTTAAAATGACATGCTTTTCTTCCAGAGGCTAAAGAGGCTTGGACCCCCCTGGGTTACTCACAGAGTTAGGCTTTTTTGGAATTGTAAAATTCCTTAGGCCTTTTCTCTGAAGCAGTACACCCCGTGAAGCCTGAGATCCAAGGGCATGCCGCCCTTCCTCAGGGATACAGGCCAGAGGGTTGACATATGTTAACAACATACTGTCAGAGGTCTATAGGTGCTCTGCCCTGAAGGAAGGTCACAGTCGTTACTTCATACTGAGTAAACTGAGTGAATGCTTGAAGATATTCTTCTATTAACTTTGTTCCCCTATGACTGCTTTCGTCTTTGTGCCCTGCTTGGAAAACTAGTCACTGTTTAGAGGAAGGGATTTACTACACAAGTGGTTACATTGATATGACAAATATTTCCTTTCAAGTTAAAATTCAGCTAATAGATAAGGGATTAGGTGTGTACGTGACTGGAAGAGTATAAAACTTAAACTTGGAATAAAGAACTTTGCTAGGGCGGCACCTGTGGCTCAAGGAGTAGGGCGCCGGTCCCATATGCTGGAGGTGGCAGGTTCAAACCCAGCCCCGGCCAAAAAAAAAAAAAAAATAAATGAACACACAAAAAAAAAAAAAAAAAAAAGAAAAAAAAAAAAGAACTTTGCTATATGCCATCCCACGGTGTATAGTCTGTTTCTTGACTTAATAATTACAGGAGCGAGTTTACACCTACAGCAAAGCTGCTGCTCGTTCGCGTCTCGGTTCACGCAACACTTCTGTAAGAGGAAACTAATAGTGGAGAAGGGAAAGGATTTTCAGGTAGAAAAAAAAAAAACCTGAGCACAGGCAGGACAGTGTAAGACATCCCTTGATGTATAGTGTTCTAGGCAGAAGATGTGTTAGAAACTTGGTAACATTTCAAATACCCAAGTATGGTATTTATCATTCAGTAAACACAGGGCATTCCAATATACAAATAGCTATGCTACGTGGTAGACATTTGAAGCAGTACATTATCCATGTGTGGTTAAGTACAAACTCCTATTAATTACAAATTATAATTTGGCTAGACAGAGTCTGTAATCCAGCATTCTGGGAGACCAAAGTGGGAAAATCACTTGAGCTCAGGAGTTTGAGATCAGCCTGAGAAAGACAGAGACACTGTCTCTACTAAAAATAAAAATTAGCCAGGTATGGCGGCAAGCACCTGTAGTCCCAGCTATTCAGGAGACTGAGGCAGGAGGACTGCTTGAACCCAGGAGTTTGAGGTTGCTGTGAGGTAGGGTGATGCCACGGCCCTGTCGCCTGGGCAACAGAGTGAACCTGTCTTTCTAAAAAGAAAGATACAAACAACCAAGCCCCACTACTTAAATTCATCTAAATGCTCTTCCATATTTTTCTTACCTTTCTTTATAACAGGCAAGTTTCCACTTATTCCATACACAATAAAACCAGTCTTAAGTATATCTGGATGTCTGCATTCATTGATGCTGTAAAACCAGTCTTAACACCTCACTAAATCTGACTAACCCCATAATCCCTGAACACAGCTACTAGGAACCCTAATATCTTGTTAAGTATTTTATGTCTGCTATCATATTTAATCCTCTAGAGAACTCTGCAAGGTATCATCCTACCACTTTAAAGGTAAGATAATTGAGTACCAGAGAAAAGAAAGCAAACTGCCTAAGGACACAGAGCTATCTTGTCCGCCCTAAAGCCTCTATTCTTTGTACTGAATGACACTGCCCTACTCTACTAGCCACTTTCCCTGGGAATATTTCTCTAGGGTTCTGACATTGGTCTTTCTCGCCTCTATATTTAAGCTCTCTCTGTGGGTAATCATCACCCACTGACAAGACTTTCACTACCACTTCTATGCCAACAGCTCCACAAACCCCTCTCTGCAGGCAGGACTTTTTGCTTCAGTCCAATCCTGTATATCCAATTTCCTTGGTAGACAACTCTGTACCCTTCTTGGGTACCTCAAACTCAGCATTACCAAGACCAACATTTTGCCCCACCCTGCTTTTTAGTCTGACTTTTTTTTTCTCCTAGTAGGGCCATTACTCTTAATCTAAATTTTCAGCTTTAACATCCGGTACAGCCTAATATTCAATGTGCTACCAACTCCTACAGGTTCTTCCACAACATCTCCCCGTCTGTGCCATCTTTCTCCTTCCCCCCTACAGATCCTTCTTACCTTCCTTCTGGACCCCTCTAAAAACTTGCAAGGTGGCTTTTCTGCTTCTCCTAGTCCAGTCCACCCATCAAAGTTGCTCTTTGTATTAATCCTATTACAATATCAGTTTATTCAGGTCATCTCCAAGCTAATGGCTCCTGGAAAGCTTTCCCAAATTCCCCCCACCGACCTGGATGCTGATATCTGAGCGTGCCTAGCCTCTGAGAACACCATGGTTCTAGAAAATAAAATAGTATCACATTCAGGGGAACCTCCTATCTTCTGCCTTTCCATAAAAAATTGCTACTTCCTGCCATCATCTTCTAAAAGAACAATTGGAGTACATTAACCCCGGTTAGAACCTTATTGTTAACTAGGGTCTTGCCACATGGAACTCACATAGTATTCCCACAGAATCCTTAACATCTCACCAGTCTTTATTCCCATGTAGTCTGGGAAGTTCCTATGTCAGGAACTGTACCAGATTCATTTCTGGGATTATGAATACATAGGATAAGTCCTGGTATATAAAGCAGGCCTGGGAAATTACTAACTCCAAACCATAATAGTTGACGCTAAAAGAAAAGTGATGAATAAAGAAGGTGCACAGTGAGAGCCAAGAGCACCACTCACCCTTCCGGTTCATCCCCATCTGGAGGCATTTGAGCAGGCGGCAGTATTGGCACCTGTTTCTCTGCTTCCGAGACATGACACAGTTCTTGTCACGACTGCACCGATACACCCGTTTGTTGCAAATGCTCCGCTTGAAAAACCCTTTGCAGCCTTCACAGGAAATGATCCCATAGTGCAAGCCTGTAGCACGGTCCCCACAAATGAGACAGGTTCGTTGTTCGGCCCGATCATCTGGAACAGAAACTGAACACGTTCAAGTTAGAGCACAACGGAAATTAATGGCTTCAAACCTGCAATTACTAAAATGAGCAATCCTGCCCTGCATAGATTAAGAACTCCAGGCAATGGGTGGTACCTTGGCTCAAGGAGTTGGGCACCGGCCCCTTACACGGAAGGTGGTGGGTTCAAACGCAGCCCAGGCCAAAATAAAACTGCAAAAATAATAATAATAATTAAAAAATTAAGGATGTTCTTAAAAAAAAAAAATAAGAACTCCAGGCCAAAGGGCAAATATGGAGCTCATCTTTGGAACTTTGTTGTAGGAACAGCTTCTGCATCTACCTGCAGATATGACAAACACAGCCTATCTAAAAAAATAACTTCCACTCTACCTGATCTTCACCATCCCTTGGACCAAAATCTAAGACAAAAACCTAGAAAACATCTTTTATTTCTCTGTCTCTCTTACCCTCCTCATCCACAGTCCATCAATTCTATCCCTATAGGAGGTAGTATTACTGACAATAAATGTAAATGCCTAGCACATGGTATACACCCAATAAATAATAGGTATAATTGTTAACAAAGTGAAGAAGTTTTAACCATGCCCAGCTAAGGCAGTTACCCGTCCATCTAATAAGATTTATTGAGCAATTATTCTACTCTAGGCACTGTCTTAAGGCATTGATACAGCAGTGGGCAAAATCTCGGGTGAAGCTTACATTCTAGCACAATATCTATTCTATGTCCAGGCCCTATGCTAGGACATAAATAAATCAGCATGATCCCCATAGTCAAGGGACTTGCTGACTAGCAACAAAGAAGTTAGTCAAGAAGGAAATTCAGGCTAGAATATAGCTCTCTACTTCTTCCTTCAAACTATACTTACTTGGTACAAAGCCAAATGCAAACAAACAGGCACATAACAAAAAGCACCCTGGTGAACTGTGATATGAGGTTTTGCCAACAGGTATAAGAAACTTCCAGGAAGGCCAGAACAGTGGCTTATGCCTATAACCCTTGCATTCTGGGAGGCTGAAACAGGAGGATTGCTTGAGGCCACGAGTTTGAGACCATCCTGAGAAAGAGTGAGGCCTCATCTCCATAAAAAATTAGAAAAATCAGCTGGGTGTAATGGTATAAACCTGTACTCCCAACTACTCAGAAGGCTGAAGCAGGAGAATCATTTAAGCCTGAGTGTGAGGTTGCAGTGAGCTATGATGATGTCAGATGACAGACTGAGACTGTCTCTTCCCTCCCACCCCCCACCAAAAGTCTCCAACCTCCAGGGAAGGTTTAACCAGAGAGTTGAACCTCATTCCTGAGCAAGAGGCAAAATATAATGATTAATTAAGAACTTCACTGTAGAGACAGGCATGGTGACTTGCACTTGTAGTCTCAGCTACTCAGGAGGCTGAGGTAGAAGGGTTGCCCAGGAGCTTGAGGCCAGCCTGAGCAACACAGCAGGATCTCTAAAAATACATATATTTTTTTAATTAGCTGGGTGTAGTGGCATGGGCCTATAGTTCCAGCTACTTGGGAGGATGAGCCATGAGGATCACTTGAGCCCAGGAGTTTGAGGTTGCAGTGAGCTATGATGATACCACTTCAGCCTGGGAGACAGAATGAGACCCTATCTCTAAAACAAAAATGAAACAAAAAACATCATTATGCTTTGATTAGAGAACCCCTTAGAATTAGAAAGATTCTAATCTGAACCTTAGCTGAGTGAACTTTGTAAAAATCAACCTATTTTACCTCTGTAATTTCTTTCATCTGTAAAATGGGGGTATAACGGTATCTATATCCCATGGATAAAGTACTCATCACAGTACTTGGACTACAACAGACATTTAATAAATGTTAGCTATTGTTTTCTTCTTTATCCTTCTCCTTCTCCTTGCAGGTCCATTATCACCTAATGTGATAATGACATTCTATTCCTGGAAAGAAAAGCACTTGAAGGCAATGTTAAATGAGGGTCATCGTGGTCCACACAGGAAGGATGCAGAAAAGGAAGGTGGCTTCCACTATGGAGCCCTTATGCCAGCTTTGAGATAAATCTTTACGATTGCCATTTGTAGCAAGCAGTATTACTTCCACTTGTAGAAAACATCAGATCCTCATGCCTGGCCTCCATAAATGCTGCCTTATAAGGAAAAGAGGTCTTTGCAGATGTGATTACATTAAGGATTTTGAGTTAGAGGATTATTCCGAATTGTATGTGACCACAACTGTCTTCATAAGATAAAAGCACAACTAAATGCAGTCACAACTGTCTTCGTAAGATATCACAGTAAGATTTGATAAAGAGGAGAAGTAAAACATATAGAGGTGATATGAATGTGGAAGTAGCAATTGGCCACATGCCAGCAGTCACCTGAAGTTGGAGGAAGCAAGGAATAGATTCCCCCTCGAGACTCCAGAGGGAGCCTGGCTCTGACAACACACCTTCATTTTTGTGCAGTACTACTGATCTTTGATTTATGGCTTCCAGAATTGTGACAGAATAAATTCCTGTTGTTTGAACACATTCAGTTTACGGTAATTTGTTATAGTAGCACAGGAAACTAATATACCATTTTTTTCAGGTAAGGAAACAGACACAGTAAGATTTGTCCAAAGTCACATAGCAAATAGCAGTATTCAGAGAGAAGCAGATATATGCGACGATACAAACAGGGAAATGGAGAACCACAGATAGGAAAAGAGGTTCTTGAGGATGCTACAGTTCCTTGTTACAGACTTTTCTAAGGTTTGGATGCACTTCCTGTGAGCAAATAGCAAAGTGATAAACTGCAACAAATTGACTTGAACCATATTTTTGTAATACAACCCTCATGTTCTTTTTCTTAAGCTAAGTTAAATGAGTTTGTCATAAGATAGCCTATAAAAATGGCCCTAGTTGCCTCAGTGCCCATAGCTCACTGAGGCTGGCAGGTTCGAGCCTGGCCTGGACCTGCAAAACAAAGACAACTGAAACCAAAAAAAAAAAAAAAAATTGGCTGGGTGTTGTGGTGGGCGCCTGTAGTCCCAGCTACTTGGGAGGTTGAGGCAAGAGAATCGCTTGAGCCAAAGACTTTGAAGTTGCTGTGAGCTCTGACGCCACAGCACTCTACCGAGGGTGAAATAATGAGTCTCTGTCCCTCCCCCCCACCCCCGAGGGCCCTATTATAAAGAGTATTCCCTTTATTTTCCTTTTGAAACCACAAAGGAAGCTCATGGTAAATGACAGCAAAAAGTCACAGATAGCACATTTAAAAAATGAAATCAGGTAAGGCCAAACCATTAAAATGAATGGCATTAAAATACCAATCACTATGTTTAAGATGGGATTTCTTAGAGTACTGGTCTTGAGCTACTAAAAAGGCTTAGAAATGGAGCATGGAATACTATTGGGAAATCATGATTGGCTATAAAATAATTTAAGTTTTCTAATTTTATTTTACTTTATTTTATTTTGTTTTTTTTTTTTTTTTTGTAGAGACAGAGTTTCACTTTGTCGCCCTCAGTAGAGTGCTGTTGCTTCACAGCTCACAGCAACCTCCAACTCCTGGGCTTAGCTGATCCTCCTGCCTCAGCCTCCTGAGTAGCTGGGACTACAGGCGCCCACCACATCGCCCGGCTGGGTTTTTTTGTTGCTGCAGTTTGGCCGGGGCCGGGCTTGAACCCGCCACCCTTGGTATATGGGGCCGGCGCCCTACTCACTGAGCCACAGGCATCACCCACTTTTCTAATTTTAAATGAAAACTCGCAATATCCTATTAAATATGATAATATAAACTAGAACCTTACTAAAATAAGACTTAAAATAGTTATAACTAATCAATATCCACAAAGCTACACCCTCTTTTCTTTTCTTTTTTGCAGTTTTTGGCCAGGGCTGGGTTTGAACCCACCACTTCTGGCATATGGGGCTGGCACCCTACCCCTTTGAGCCACAGGTGCCACCCTACACCCTCTTTTCTTTACTGATATTTCAATGAACATTTATCATGACTGGTAGACTTTGCTTCATTGACTCATGTAATTCTCAAAACCCCATATGTGAGTACAATTGTTATCACCGTTTTGTAAATGATATAATGGAGGCTCAAAAACGGTTAAGCAACTTTTCCACTTTCTAGAAGTGGCTGACCCTGAACTGGCAGTATTAGAACTGGAGTTCAATAACTTCATAAAGCACTCGTATAGCATTTCATGCAATCCAGAGCAAAGGCCCCACTGAATGCCAATTAAATACAAAAAGTTAAGAATCTGCTCATGTTTTGTGACACTGCTTGCTTTTCTCATGATTGTTTAAAAAGGCCACATTGAGATCAAAGACCAGAGGGGCATATTTCTCTAAGGAGCTTCAAGTCCTATAACTGCTTTTTCATCTGGCCATGGCTGCTACTGTCATTTAATGTTTCTATAGCATCCATCTATGCCACAGACCAGGGACTAATTCAAAAGGCACAAGAGAAAGCCTCTCTCCAGATCAATCTTGTAGCCCTTCAAAGAAATATTTGCAAAACTTCTCTCATAGTATGTAGAAAAAGAAAACAAGACCAGCTATTGTTAACTGAGCACTTAGATGCTAGGCTCTGGCCAAGTACTTAACATACATTATTGTGGTCAATCATAACAATGAACCTAAATGAGGTACCCTCATTTCACACATGAGGAATTTGAGGCCCATGAGGTATTATATAGCTGCCTAATCACTCAGCTAATAGGGTAGGGCTAGAACCCCCAAAGTCTATCTTTCTAACCATTACATTCTTTGGCCACAGCAAGGCAAATCTATCCATTCTTTTTTTTTTTTTTTTTGGAGACAGAGTCTCACTCTGTCACCCTGGGTAGAGGAGTGTCGTGGCTTCATAGCCCACAGCAACCTCAAACCACTGGGCTCAAGTAATCCTCTTGTCTCAGCCTCCCGAGTAGCTAAGACTATAGGTACCTGCCACTGTGCCCAGCTATTTTTAGAAGCAAGGTCTTACTCTTGCCCAGGTCTCTAAAAAGGCTTAGAAATGGAGCATGGAATTAGAGTTGGTCTCTAACTCCTGAGTTCAAGCAATCCACCTGTCTCGGCCTTCCAGAGTGCTAGGATTACAGGTAGATCCATCGCGTCCAGCAAATTTATCATTTTTCTTGGTCCAAGTCAGTCAGATACTTCCCCCCCTTAAAACAAGCAAAAAAAAAAAAAAAAAAAAAAAAAACATAAAAACTCAAAGTCTCCCTTTACAGATGAACAAACTGAAGCAAAATACCCCCTAATGGTGCCTGGCCAGATGTCAAATGTAGATTTCTGCATCTCTTATTCTTACAAAGGACTTAAAGGGTATTTAAAGCATGTTTACATTCATTATCTCACTTGTACCATGCAATGTGCAAGAAGTTTTTGCATATACCATGTATTTACTCGTCATAATAACTGTGAACTGTATTATTATCCCCATATTACTGATCTGGGCTCTCAGAAGTTAGAAGGGGCCTTATGAATTGCCTTGAACAGATCTTTACCCAAGGCAGAAATTCCCTCCATAATATTGTAAGACAGGAAGTTCCCCACTCTCTTATTTGTACATCTCTAGCAACTCAACAATGTACTCCATTCTAATTCTATTTTTAGATAGTTCTAATCGTTCAAAATATCTTCTGTACATTGAAGCAAACCTGAAACTTGCCCCACTGCCCTGAGTAATGGGCTCATAGGCAAAAAATAAATATATAATCTAACCTAGTCCATATACTATGTATTAATAACTATTTAGAGATTTAAAGATAATGGAATTCCCAACTATGATTTTTTTTCTTCCTCATTTCTTATTTTTATTGAATCATAAAATATCAAGAGCTCTTTTACAACAAAGTATTGACCAGGCTCAGTGGCTCATGCCTGTAATCCCAGCACTTAGGGAGGCTGAGACACTAGGTTCACTTGAGGCCAGGAACTTGAGACTAGCCTGGACAACATACTGAGACCTAAACTCTATAGAAAAGTTGTTTTTGTTTTTTTTATTTGCTGTGCATAGTGTTGTGCACTGTAATCTCAGCTGCTCAGAGGTTGAGGGAGGGGGATTACTTAAGCCCAGGAATGGGAAGCTGCAAGTGAGCCAGTCTGGGTGAAGGAGTGAGATTCCATCTCGTTAAAAAAGAAAAAGCATCCAGAACTAAATGCTTTTTTTTCTTAATACAAGACTGAATTTGTTGTGCTTATGTTTGTTTCTGCAGCTACCAACAACAAAAAACACATAAGTTTTATAGTTACTGAACTTCTGTGATATGCGTTTTATAATGAGAAAACTGAAACTCAAAGAGGTTAAAAAAATTAATCTTGGTTACACAGCCAGTCAGGAAAGGAGATGGAATTAGAATTCATGATCTTCCAACTCTAAGGCTGCTGTATTTCCAACTACACACACAATTTACATCTGATTCACAGACATCTAACACCTGAAGTATTTACCACTTACGTCATTAGCCCATGTCTTTATTACATTCTTGGAGAGTTAAATGTTGAACTCAAGGGCAGAACTTTATTTTTGTCCTTGATCAATTTTATCTTTACATAATAAATTCTGTATGTCATTCTATTTTTTTTTTTTTTTACTTTTATTTATTTATTTTGAGACCAAGTCTCACTGGTAGAGTTTTGTGGCATCACAGATCATAGCAACCTCAAACTGTTGGGCTCAAATGATTCTCTTATCTCAGCCTCCTGAGTAGCTGGGACTACAGGCACCCGCCACAATGCCCAGTTCTTGCTCAGGCTGGTCCTGAACCTCTTAGCTCAGGCATTCCACCCACCTCAGGCTCCCAGAGGTGTATGTCATTCTAGTATATTAAAATCTTAGGGGATCTAGAACTTGCCACCTATTATCCTTTCCTTCCATCTCCTCCTTTACTTACGTGGGTCAGTGTTATATTATTTTCATGTCTATCCTTAAAACAAGATAAATAGAATGTGGCCTTCAGACAAGCTATTGAAGCCCCTTCTCCAATCTGACTTAACCATTAACATTCATAAAATAGTTATTCAAATATTTATCTCTTAATTAGACTAGATACTCTAGTGCCTGACTAGTAAGCCCATCTCAAAGGAAATGTTCACAACCATTCTTAATCCAGTGTTCTTTATTTATACAGTACTCTTAATTAATGTTCTTAGTCTGTATTATTCTACCTAAAATATAAGGAAAAGAAAATCAGGTAAATAAGTGCTTCAAAGATGAGACTATGGCTCATAGTAACCACAGTGATGAAAAGCTGAGGGTTTAAAAAAGTGACATATTTGAAACTCTGAATAGTTTGCTAGCTACAAAAATATCTACAGCTGGCTCAGCGCCTGTAGCTCGGCATCAAGAGTTGGTGGTTTTGAACCTGTCCTGGGCCTGCCAAACAACAATGACGACAACAACAACAACAACAACAAAAATAGCCAGGCGTAGTGGAGGGCACCTATCGTCCCAGCTACTTAGGAGGCTGAGGCAAGAGACTCTCTTAAGCCCAAGAGTTTGAGGTTCCTGTGAGCTGTGATGCCATGGCACTCTACCGAGGATGACATAGTGAGACTCTGTCTAAAGAAAAAAAAAAGTGTGTATATACATGTGCGTGCATGTGTGTGTGTGTGTGTGTACAGTTAAAAAAAAGGGTAGGGAAAGAGAAAATTCCTACCAATTTATCAGAAAAAACTGAATGCCCTGATCTGCATTACTTGAAGGGCTCAGGTTGCAAACTTTAAATATTAATTGCCATGACAAGGAGTAGTCAGCACTCCTTACAGAAATGGTTTACGCCAAGTATGACAGAGAATACTGTATACAAGATAAGCCTTGTTGCAATATCCAAACTAATACTGGGGTCATGTCAAAAGGCAACATACCACATAGAAAGCCTCCCACTAGCCTAAGATGGAGCAATCTGTGCATGAAAGAGAATACTGATGGCACTGGATTGAAACATTTCAAATATAAAAATCAATGAGCTTGTAATAATATTTAAAAGAAAACCCTCATTAATTATCAGTACAGGTTGCTAAGACACCAGTTCATTACCGATGACTAAATGGGGGGAAAAACCCAAACATTACAGTAAATACCACTAGAACTAGAATCTTACTCTTTGGCTCTTCTTCCTCAAAGTTAGAGAAGGGAACAGGATAGAAACCAAAGTAGTTTTTAAGAAACTTTTAACTTTTAAACCTTGATTGAGAAGACTGGGATCAAGTGAACAAATATACACTGCAATCAGGGAACCAGGTATGGATGGAGAGGTAGCAGAGCAGGTCTCAGGGCCCATGGTGAGACAAGCATCAGCTGGAGGATAGCAGAGACAGTGCTGAATGTTGGCAGGACAAATCTCTGTAGCACAGGCAACAGAACATGGGATTAAGAACTTGGGGTCTAAAATCAGACTTCCTTGGGTTTAGATCTAGGTTCCATCACTTGCTAGATATGTGACTTTGTGAAAGTTCCCAAACCTATTTATAGGTACCTCAGTTTCTAGTCTATAAAATGTGACTATAAAGAACTTTATAAAGAAGTGTTGTGAGAAACAATACAATAAGATTATATATAAATGACATGGAGCTCTAGCTTCCTCAATGAAATGGCTTTGCAGAGCATATAAGTGCTAGACAATTTTGTTGCTTAATTTCCTTTTTTTTAGGTACACCAGCATGGAGGAGTCAGTCAGGCTGGAGGCAGGGAAAAGCAAAGACAGATTTCCTAGAGGAGATGAATTCTGAAGAATAACACCTAGTTAATACAACTGAAGGTAGAAGACAAGGTACAGGCAGAAGAAACAATTGGCCTATAAAGTCATGTCTTTAACTCGGGGCTGGAAATCCCTCTCCAATTTGAGTTTCCTCTGAGAAGATCCTCAGTCCTTTCTAAAAAAACCAATGCAGTTCACTAAGCTTCAGCAAGACTACAAAAAAAGAGTTACACAAAAATATCCACAGATATAATACATGTATCAGGTTTTACTCCTTTTATGTGTGAGAGTCATGATCTAGGGCAGCACCTGGGGCTCAGTGAGTAGGGTATTGGCCCTATATACCAAGGGTGGTGGGTTCAAACCTGGCCCCGGCCAAACTGCAACAACAACAACAAAAAAAAACAGGCAGGTGTTGTGGTGGGCACCTGTAGTCCCAGCTACTTGGGAGGCTGAGGCAAGAGGAGGTTGCTGTGAGCTGTGACGCCACAGCAGTCTACCAAGGAGGATAAAGTGAGACTCTGTCTCTACCAAAAAAAAAAAAGAGTCATGATTTGCCTGCAATTTTATTCCTACAACATGTTCTAAATATTCCTGGCTACCCATGATGAAATATATGGAACTAAACATGAGCATTATTAGAAAAAAAGTAACATGCTTGGTGTTTGCTATAGTCTTCTCAGTGACAATCCTAAGTTTTTGTTTGTTTTTTTTTTGTTTGTTTTTGCTCTTGCTGTTGTTTTTTAGTATATAATATCATTACATAAGCTCCTAAGCTGGAGTGCAGGAGCTATTGATAAGAGGGATCCTTGCACACTGCATCCTTGAACAAACAATCCTCCTGCCTCAGCCTCCCACAAATCTGGTACTACGGGGGCATAAGACTGTGATTGGTAAAAACTTTTTTAAAATCAGAGATTATTCTAGTATAATAGGAACTATTATATTAAATTTCATTGCTTCAAATTTCATATTCCTGTTGAGATAGGTTAGAGCAGAGCCAAAGCCCAGGTATGGTCTCTATGAACACATATTAATTTTGAAAGGCAGAAATGTCAAATTCAAAGGAAATAATGAAAATGAGGAATAAAGCA
This sequence comes from Nycticebus coucang, assembly GCF_027406575.1. Taxonomy (NCBI): domain Eukaryota; kingdom Metazoa; phylum Chordata; class Mammalia; order Primates; family Lorisidae; genus Nycticebus; species Nycticebus coucang. Next base: position 12,704,391 of record NC_069781.1, on the reverse strand, counting down.
GCTAATGTGGTTGGCAAGATTAATAACAATTTGAACCAGATACAGAGCCCAAAGATATCTGTTCAGAGTACCATTGACGTGTCTGCCCAAATAAATGGACATTCACATCTCTATATCATTCAACAGGAACAAAAAAGTAAATGAGAACATACATTTATAAATGAATCTGATCATTAATCTGACCAGATTTTCAAACACCTACAATTTAGGTGTTTTGTGTGTGTGTGTTTAAGAGAGACAGGGTCTCTCTCTGTTGACCAGGCTAGAGTGCAACAGTAGAATCAGAGCTTACTGCAGGCTTGAATGGCTCAGCTCAAGTGATCCTCCTGCCTCTGCCTTCTGAGTAGCTGGGTCTGTAGGTACCTAGCCAGGTTCTTTTTTGTGTAAGTGGTAGAAGCCCTCAATTATAGCTAACCAAAAGTTACACTGTAGGTTAGTCTCAAAAATGTTAACAGTATCTAGTACTATACTTGCTACAGGAAAGATACACATTTTGTTCAATGAATGAACAATAAATGAACAAACAGTATGGCTCAGTGCAGTATTTTCTAAGTTACAAATCATAACCCACAGAATCATGACAAATACTTTTAGGAAAAAAAATGGAAAATATCAAAGTGTATCACATGTAGTATTTGTGTCTTTGTGTGCTTGTGTGGTAGGACACTAGATCACAATGTATCACATATTTAGGAATAAAAAGTTGGAGACTCAGCAAGACAGCAGCCGAGTAACAGCTTCCTTGCAACTGGGCCCCGCACGGTGAGTCTGGGGAGACAAGACTCCAGGCATCTCTGGCTGGTGGGATCAGCCCATGAGGACACAGGGAGTCAGTGAGAGACTTCTGGACCCCAGGAGGAGGACAAAAGCAATGGAAAACTGGCAAGTGGTTGCCTGTGTTCATTTGGTCTAATCTTGCCGGCAGCTGTAAGTACAGCAGCAGTGACACTGCAACCTGGAAAGGCCTTACCTGTGAGCTGCTTAGGGGATTTTTGGACTTGGCACTGAGTTGAACTACCTTGGGAGAACTTGGGCAAGAAGACGGAGGACTTTAAGCATTGTCTAGGGCCCCAGACTGAGCCGTTGAGGCAGACAGAGCTAACAGGGTTCAGCTGTGGGCTGCAGGGAGCCATTGTGGGAGACTTGCCCCAGCAAGCTCCGTCCTCAGGGTCGCAGAGCAAGGATCAGGCAGGAGCTAGTAATCTATAGAGACTGAGCAGCCTAAAGGCAGGGACTGAGATGTCTTGCAGCCGTAGCCCTCAGGGGCATAAGTGAGACCGGTTTTGACACACTGGTTAAGTGGATAGCCACTTCAGGAGTGATCCCAGAGAGAAGCGCTTTCCTAAGAAAGCTTCTGCTTAGCCAAATTTAGCAGTTTAAAGTTCCTTTTACATGGGCTGAGGAAAGATTTAGGCTCTCCACTTTAGGCTCTCCACCCTGCAGTGTTTGACAAATCAGCAGAGGCCTCGAGTCTCCATCTCATATAGGCGTATCAGCACCAGTGATTAACATCTCATACCCCAGAAGATCACCTGTTGCCCAGACAATATTCAGCAAGAGATACATACTGCTTTGTTTTTGGGTTTTTCTTTCTTTTTTGGGGGGTGGGGGTGGGGGGGTGGGTTGTTGCTGTTTTTTAATTTCAATATTTTCCCTATAGATTTTTCTTTTCTTTCTTCATTTTTCTAGTTTAAATATAATTTCCCATTGTTGCCTTTATCAACAATTAGAACTTCATTTTTGCTAGTGTTTCTACCCCTATTATTTGTTTTTCCCCCCAATTTTATGTCATCAAGTTTTCTGTTTGCTTGTTTTGGTTTGATTTATAGCATTTTTGTCTTTCTTCTCTACTTGGTGGAGGTGGGGTACTGTGTCTGAACAGGCTAGCAAAGAGCTGATGACCTCAAGGGAACCACCCAACCCGGCATCCCTAGAGATTGGTTGTTTTTAAGGTTGGATCAAAGTACCCTACTATACGCTTATATTGTTCTGTCTCCCTCTTTCTCTGCCCCTCTTCTTTTTGTCAATATTCCCTTTTACCCACCCCCTCTCCTTTCTCTCTTTTTTTTTTCTTTCTTTTTTCCCTTCTTGCTCTTCAACCTTCTCATCCTTCTGGTCCTGTACCAAAAGGACTCATGGAAACCCTGGTCCATGGACACAGCAACTTAAAGAGCAAGAGAAAGTGAAAGGAAAATTAGGGCAAGGAAACAGATAAAAGAATCACTCATGAGAAAGAATCAGCAGAAAAATCCTGGCAACATGTAAAACCAGTGCAGAGCAACCCCCCTAAGGGACTATGAGGTAGCTACTGCAGAGGATTCCACCTTAAAGAAATGTTAGAAATAACAGAAAGGGAATATAGAATACAGATTATGAAAACAATGAAGGAAATGATGGAAACAATGAAGGAAACTGCTGATAAAGTGGAAAATAACCAAAAGGAAATCCAAAAACAGAATCAAATAAGAGATGAAAGATAAGAAGAATATAGAAACGATGAAGAATATGGCAGAGCTGAAGGAACTGAAGCAGTCAATTAGGGAACTTGAAGATGCAATAGCAAGTATCAACAGGTTAGACCATGCAGAAGAAAGAATTTCAGAGGTAGAGGACAAAGCTCTTGAGATAACTCAGATAGTAAAAGAGGCAGAAAAGAAGAGAAAGAAAGCAGAACGTTCACTGACAGAATTTTGGGACTTCATGAAGCGTTCAAACATACGAGTTATAGGTATCCCAGAAGGGGAAGAAGAATGCCCCAGAGGAATGGAAGCCATACTACAGAACATTATAAATGAAAATTTCCCAACTATCACCAAAAGTTCTGACACACTCCTTTCAGAGGAATATTGGATGCCAGGTTGCCTCGACTCTAACAGAGCTTCTCCAAGACACATTGTGATGAACCTGTCTGAAGTCAACACAAAAGAAATGATTCTTCAAGCTGCCAGGAGTAAGCACCAGTTGACCTATAGGGGCAAATCCATCAGGGTGACTGCAGACTTCTGTAATGAAACTATCCACACAAGAAGACAATGGTCATCTACCTTTAATCTACTTAAACAGAACAATTTCCAGCTGAGAATTCTCTATCCTGCTAAGCTAAGCTTTAAAACTGATGGGAAATAAAATCATTTACTGATATACAAACACTGAGGAAATTCGCCACAACAAGACCAGCTCTTTAGGAAATACTTCAACCTGTTCTATACGCTGACCATCACAATGGATCAGCAGCAAAGTAAGAACTCAGCAATTGAAGAACAGACCCTAAGTTCCATACTGATGCAAAAGATAAAACTAAGCAATGGTCTCTCACAAAATAAGATGAATAGAACACTACCACACTTATCAATTATCTCAATAAATGTTAATAGTTTGAATTCCCCACTGAAGAGGCATAGATTGGCTGACTGGATTAAAAAACACAAGCCATCCATTTGCTGTCTGCAGGAAACACACCTAGCTTCAAAAAACAAATTAAAACTCCAACTCAAGGGTTGAAAGACAATTTGTCAGGCAAACGGAATTCAGAAGAAAAGAGGAGTTGCAATCTTATTTTCAGATACATGTGGATTTAAAGCAACTAAAGTCAGAAAAGACAAAGATGGTCACTTTATATTGGTCAAGAAGGGAAAAATATAACAAGAAGACGTTTCAATTCTAAATATTTATGCACCCAATTTAAATGCTCACAGATTCTTGAACAGACCTTATTCAGTCTGAGCAATATGATATCCTATAATACCATAATAACAGGGGACTTTAACACTCCTCTTACAGAGCTGGACAGATCCTTTAAACAGAAATTAAACAAAGATATAAGAGATTTAAATGAGACCCTAGAACAACTGTGCTTGACAGACGCATATAGAACGCTCCATCCCAAAGATAAAGAATATACATTCTTTTCATCGCCCCATGGAACATTCTCCAAAATCGATCATATCCTAGGATACAAAACAAACCTCAACAGAATCAAAAGAATTGAAATTTGGGAAAGAAATAAAAGAGGAAATCATTAACTTCCTTGAGCATAACAACAATAAAGACATATAAGCTACCAAAACCTGTGAGACACTGCAAAAGCAGTTCTGAGAGGAAAATTTATCACTTTAGATGCCTACATTCAAAAAACAGAAAGACAGCGCATCAACAAACTCACAAGCCATTTTATGGAATTGGAAAAAAAAAAAAAACAATCAAAGCCTAAATCCAGTAGAAGAAAAGAAATATCCAAAATCAAATCAGAGATCAATGAAATTGAAAACAAAAGAATCACTCAGAAAAGTGTTTCATCACTTTTAATGAAACAAGGAGTTGGTTTTTTGAAAAAATAAAACAGATAAACCTTTGGCCAGACTAACTAGAAAACTAAAATCTCTAGTAACCTCAATCAGAAATGATAAAGGGGAAATAACAAGTGATGCCACAGATATACAAAAGATCATCTCTGAATACTACCAGAAACTCTATGCCCAGGAATTTGACAATGTGAAGGTAATGCATCAATATTTGGAATCACACTCTCTCCCTAGACTTAGCCAGGAAGAAAGAGAGCTTCTGAACAGACCCAATTTCATGCACTAAGATTAAAGAAACAATAAAAAAGCTTCCAACACAAAAATGCCTTGGTGGGCAGCACCTGTGGCTCAGAAAAGTAGAGTGCTGGCCCTATATGCTGTAGGTGGCGGGTTTAAACCCAGCCCCGGCCAGAAACTGCAAAAAAAAAAAAAATGCCCTGGTTCAGATGGCTTCATACCAGAACTCTATCAAAAATTCAAGGAAGAGCTTATTCCCATAGTGCAGAAATTACTCCAAAAAATTGAGGAAGAAGCAATCTTCCCCAACACAAATCTATGAAGCAAACATCACCCTGATACCAAACCAGAAAAAGACCCAACTAAAAAGGAGAATTTAAGACCAATTTCATTAATGAATATAGATGCAAAAATTCTCACAAAATCCTAGCCAATAGATTACAGCTTATCATCAAAAAAGTCATACATCATGACCAAGTAGGATTCATTCCAGGGATGCAAGGCTGGTTTAACATACGCAAGTCCATAAATGTTATCCACCATATTAACAGAAGGAAAAATAAAGACCATATGATCCTCTCAATAGATGCAGAAAAAGTATTTGATAAAATCCAGCATCCTTTTCTAATTAGAACAGTGAAGAGTATAGGCATAGGTGGCACATTTCTAAAACTGATTGAAGCTATCTATGACAAACCCACAGCTAATATTTTACTGAATGGAGTAAAACTGAAAGCTTTTCCTCTTAAAACTGGAACCAGACAAGGTTGTCCTCTGTCACCTTTACTATTCAACATAGTGCTGGAAGTTCTAGCCAATACAATTTGGCAAGACAAGGAAATAAAGGGAATTCAAATGGGAACAGAGGAGGTCAAACTCTCCCTCTTTGCTGATGACATGATCTTATACTTAGAGAATCCCAAAGACTCAACCACAAGATTCCTAGAAGTCATCAAAAACCAGTAATGTTTCAGGATATAAAATCAATGTCCACAAGTCAGTCAATAACAGTGAAGATGAGAAGCTAATTAAGGACACAACTCCCTTCACCATAGTTTCAAAGAAAATGAAATACCTAGGAATATACCTAACGAAGGAAGTGAAGGACCTCTGTAAAGAAAATTATGAGGGCGGCGCCTGTGGCTCAGTAGGTGGGACATCAGCCCCATATACCGAGGGGGCGGTTCAAACCCGGCCCCAGACAAACTGCAACCAAAAAAATAGTCGGGTGTTGTGGCGGGCACCTGTAGTCCCAGCTACTCGGGAGGCTGAGGCAAGAGAATCGCTTAAGCCCAGGAGTTGGAGGTTGCTGTGAGCTGTGTGAGGCCACGGCACTCTACTGAGGGCCATAAAGTGAGACTCTGTCTCTACAAAAAAAAAAAAAAAAAGGAAGAAAATTCTGAAATCTTTTTTTTTTTTTTTTGGCTGGGGCTGGGTTTGAACCCGCCACCTCCGGCATATGGGACCTTGAGCCACAGGCGCCGCCCAGAAAATTATGAAATCTTAAGAAAGGAAATAGCAGAGGATATTAACAAATGGAAGAACATACCATGCTCATGGATGGGAAGAATCAACATTGTAAAATGTCTATACTTCCCAAAGCAATCTACCTGTTCAATGCCATTCCTATTCAAATACCAACATTGTACTTTTAAGATTTGGAAAAAATTATTCTGCGTTTGTATGGAACCAGAAAAAACCCCGTATAGCTAAGGCAGTTCTTAGTAATAAAAATAAAGCTGGGGGCATCAGCATACCAGACTTTAGACTGTACTACAAAGCCATAGTGGTCAAGACAGCATGGTACTGGCACAAAAACAGAGACATAGACACTTGGAATCGAACAGAAAATCAGAAAATGAAACTAACATCTTACAACTACCTAATCTTCCATAAACCAAACAAGAACATACCTTGGGGGAAAGACTTCCTGTTCAATAAATGGTGCTGGGAGAATTGGATATCCACATGTAAAAGACTGAAACTGGACCCACACCTTTCTCCACTCACAAAAATTGATTCAGGATGGATAAAGGACTTAAATTTAAGGCATGAAACAATAAAAATCCTCAAAGAAAGCATAGGATAACACTGGAAGATCTTGGGCCTGGGGAAAGACTTCATGAAGAAGACTGCCATGGCAATTTCAACAACAAAAATAAACAAATGGAACTTAATTAAACTGACAAGCTTCTATACAGCTAAGGAGACAACAACCAAAGCAAATAGACAACCTACACAATAGTTAAGGATATTTGCATATTTTGAATCAGACAAAAGCTTGATAACTAGGATCTATAGAGAACTCAAATTAATCCACATGAAAAAAGCCAACAATCCCATATATCAATGGGCAAGAGACATGAATAGAACCTTCTCTAAAGAAGACAGACGAATGTTGGGCGGCGCCTGTGGCTCAGTCGGTGGGGCGCCGGCCCCATATACCGAGGGTGGCGGGTTCTAAACCCAGCCCCGGCCAAACTGCAACCAAAAAATAGCCGGGCATTGTGGCGGGCGCCTGTAGTCCCAGCTACTTGGGAGGCTGAGGCAGGAGAATCGCTTAAGCCCAGGAGTTGGAGGTTGCTGTGAGCTGTGTGAGGCCACGGCACTCTACCAAGGGCCATAAAGTGAGACTCTGTCTCTACAAAAAAAAAAAGAAGACAGACGAATGTCTAATAAACATATGAAAAAATGCTCATCATTCCTAATTATTAGAGAAATACAAATCAAAAACTACCCTTGAGATACCATCTAAATGCAGATGCTGGGTGAATGTGGAGAGAAGGGAACACTTTTACACTGCTGGTGGGACTGCAAACTGGTATAACCTTTTTGGAAGTAAGTATGGAGAAACCTCAAAGCACGCAAGCTAGACCTCCCATTGGATCTTGCAATCCCATTACTGGGCATCTACCCAGAAGGAAAAAAATCCTTTTATCCTAAGGGCACTTGCACTAGACTGTTTATTGCAGCTCAATTTACAATTGCTAAAATGTGGAAACAGCCTAAATGCCCACCAACCCAGGAATGGATTAACAAGCTGTGGTATATGTATACCATGTAATACTATTCAGCCATTAAAAAAAAATGGAGACTTTACAGCCTTTGTATTAACCTGGATGGAAGTGGAATGCATTATTCTTAGTAAAGCATCACAAGAATGGAGAAGCATGAATCCTATATACTGAATTTTGATATGAGGACAATCAAGGACACGGTGGGGGTGGGGGAGAGGGAGAGCAGAGAAAGGGAAGGAGGGGGGTGGGGCCTTGATGTGTGCCACACCTTTTGGGGGCAAGACAGGATTGTAAGAGGGTCTTTACCTAACAAATGCAATCAGTGTAACCTGGTTTCTTGTACCCTCAATGAATCCTCAACAATAAACACACACACACACACAAAGTTTAAAAGACATTGGCCTGGTGTTTAAAACAGAATGGGTATGAATTCCAACTCTGCCACTTCCTCGCTTTGTAACCATGGGCAAAGGATCCAGTTATCCATGCCTTACTATTAACTGTAAAGTACATGTAACCTTGCAGAGTTTCTAGGGATTAAATGATATACTTATGTATACAAAGACAACAGCTAACAAGTTCATGGTGCCTACTATGCACCAAGTTCTACTCTATATGTTACATAGAATAATAACTCATTGTTTACAACTCTATACAGATGGTCCTTGAGTTACAATCGTTTAACTTAATGATTATTTGACTTTACAATGGTGGAGAAAGTGATATTCATTCAGTGGAAACAGTACTTCAAATTTTGATCTTTTCCCAGGCAAGTGATACGAGTATGATTCACTCTCCAGGTGTGCTGGGCAACAACAGTAAGCCAAGCTGCAAGCTCGCCTTCAGCCATGCAATGGAGATCACGATCATGTGGGTAAATGATAGATAGTCCACAGTGTATTGTAGTATTGGATGGTTTCACCCAACTGTAGGCTAATTTAAGGGTTCTGAGAAATTTAAGGTAGGCTAGTCTAAGCTATGATGGTTGGTAGGCTAGAGGATGAAATGAATTATAACTTATGATATTTTTAATTTATCTGGGCTTATTATAATATAATCTCCCTACAAAACAAGGAGAATCTGTATTGTAGACAATAACTGAGGCACACAGAAAATAAGAAATGTATACAACGCCTGTGGTCCCAGCTACTCGGGAGGCTGAGGCAAGAGAATCGCTTAAGCCCAGGAGTTGGAGGTTGCTGTGAGCTGTGTGAGGCCACGGTACTCTACTGAGGGCCATAAAGTGAGACTGTCTCTAAAAAAAAAAAAAAAAAAAAGAAATGTATACAAGGTCCCATAGATAGCAGCCAAAAGAGATAGGATTCTATGCAGACAGTCTTATTCCAGAGTCTGAGATCTTTCATACTATGCTATTATACTATTTAATACCATTTACACTATTTATACTGTTTAATATAATGCCTAATAGATACTAAGTACAGAATTAATGTTAGTAGTTGTTGTTGCTATTATAGAGAAGTTTCCAGTAAGATTAGAACCTGGTAGGTTGGCATGGTGACTCACACCTGTAATCCTAGCACCCTTGAGCTCAGGAATGTGAGACCAGCCTGAGCAAGAGGGAGACCCTGTCTTTACTAAAAATAGAAATAACTAGCCAGTCATTGTGGTGGATGCCTATAGTCCCACCTACTTGAGAGGCTGAAATAAGAGGATTGCTTGAGCCCAGAAGTTTGAGGAAGTTGTTGTGAGCTATAACACCACAGCATTCTACCCAAGTGGATAGTATGAGACTGCCTCAAAAAAGAAAAAAAAAAAAAAAAAACTTGAGAAAAATTTAAATGTTATGAAACATGCTTATGTTTTTAAAAAAATCGACCTTAGTGGTAGTGCTCACTTCAGTAGCACATGCACTAAAATTAGAATGATACAGAGAAGATTAGCATGCCCCTGCACAAGGATGACAGGCAAATTCGTGAAGCGTTCCATATTTTTTAATATGAAGCCAGTAGATCATCCAATGCATGCCCAAATAGGAGAAAAACTCATTTCAATTCAGTTGGGAGTAGGGGGAAATGAAGGAGAGGGGGTTGGAGTGCTCTCACTGAATGGACACAGGGTGCAGGGGTTGGCACACCTTTTGTGTGTGGGACATACAAGACAAATTCTACCTAACAAAATCAAATATTTTGACCTGGTTGCTTGTACCCTTACATGAACCTGAAATAAATTTACTTAAAATTTTTTAAAAATTGGCCTTAAAGCAATAATTAAGGGCTTAATTTTTAAAAAGCTTTGATATAATTCAACATTACAAACCTTTTCTAGGAATAGAAACTTTTTTAATGTGATAAAGGCTATCTAAAAAGACCTATACTAAATATCATATTTAATGGTGAAATGTTAAAGTGCTTTCCTTTTAAGAATGGAAATAAGACAAGGATGGCCAATTGTCAATATTACCTTTATTCAACATTGTATTGAAGGTTCTAGCTAGTGCAGACAAAACAAGAAAGATACAAAAATCAACCATATTTCTGTACCAGCCACACACAGAAATAAAAATATTTGAAAGATACCACTTACAGTAGCATCAAAAAATATAAAATTATCTAGGATACAATCCAATAAATACAAATGGTTCTCTATGGTAAAACTATAATGTTTACTTAATATAAAATACTTTTAAAATAAATTGAGGAAGATTTAATTAAATGAAGAGCAAGATCTACACAGATCAGTAAACTTCCATTTAAAATGCCCACAATTTGTGTGTGTAACTTGACTAGCTAATTCTAAAATGAATATGGACGTGCAAAAGAACAAAAATAGTATAGATAAAATTAAGAAAAACAAGATAAAAAAAATTTACCACATATCAACATTTTTAAAAGCTATAGTATTTAAGATATATTTAATTGACTCAGAGATAGACAAATAGACCAACGGGAACAGAATGGGGAACCCTACAACATAATTATGCATACATGAAGCTAGGCACCATGACTCGAGCCTGTAATCCTAGCACTTTGCTGTGGTGAGAGTACACTTGAGGTCAGGACTCTGAGACCAGACTAAGCAAGAGTGAAACCCTGTGTCTGCTAAAAAAATGAAAATAAGGAAAAATAAGCCAGGCATTTTGGCAGGTGTCTGTAATCCCAGCCACTTGGGAGACTGAAGTAGGAACATCATTTGAACCCAGGGCTTTGAGGTGGATGTGAGCCAGGCTGATGCCACAGCACTCTAGCCTGGGCAACAGAGTGAGAATCTGTCTCAAACAAAAACAAATAAACAAACAAAAAAAAAAAAGAAAGAAAAGAAAGAAACTATGCATATATGGATGTTTAATTTATGATAAAGGTACATTGTTGAGCAGTGAAGAAAAGACAAAGCTTTTCGATGAATAATAAGACAATTCAGTATCTATATAAAAAAAGAAACTTGATTCTACCTCATACCATACAAAATATTTAATTCCACATACTGTAGTTAGAAGACCAAAATATCAAAGACAAAATAATAAGTCTCTTAGAAGACAATAAAGGAGAGTACCTTCGTGACCTTGGGGTAGAAAGAGATTTGAAAAAATGGGCCACATTGTCTGATTGGTCTTACTGATCAAAACCACCACCACCACAAAAAAATAAGTCATGCGAAGCATTAATCATAAAAGAAAACATTTATAAAATAAAACAACATCAAAATGAAGAACTTTATTTATTTTTTATTTTTTGAGACAGAGCCTCAAACTGTTGCCCTGGGTAGAGTGCTATGGCATCACAGTTCACAGCAATCTCCAAATCCTGGGGTTAAGCGATTCCCTTGCCTCAGCCTCCCAAGTAGCTGAGACTACAGGCGCCTGCCACAACACCCAGCTATTTTTTGGTTGTAGTTACCATTGTTGTTTGGCAGGCCGGGGCTGGATTCGAACCCGCCAGCTCTGGTGTATGTGGCTGGCGCCTTAGTCGCTTGAGCTATAGTCGCCGAGACAAAATGAGGAACTATAAAGAGTAAAAAGGCAAGCTACAGCATGGGAGATGACATATGAAACCATATAATCTATAAAAAGCTCATATCCAAAATATATGAAATTCCTATATATCAATAAGACAACCCAGTAGAAAAAGAAACTTGAACAGGCATTTTACAAAGAAAGTTAAGCCACATAAAAAACTTGTGAAGAAATGTCCAAATTTATTAGTGATCAAAGGCATACAAATTAAAATCACAATGAAATATTATACATCCAAAAAGATGACTAAAATTAAAAAAAGACTTCAAGTTTTTGTGGTAATATAGAAAAATTAGTTCTCATTTATTATTGGTGAGAGTGCTAATTAGTACAACCACTATTAAAAACAGCATCATTATTAAAGTTGAAGATACATCTATCCTATATTGCCAGGTATATCCCCCCCAAAATGCAAATGATACCTGTGTATTAAGAGACAAGTTCAAGGATGTTCATTATTAATATGCTTTATAAAAACCCCAAATTAAAAATAACCTAAATGTTCATCAAGATTTGCTACAGATAAATGGTGTATATTCACATAATGGAATGCTATATGGCAGTAAAGATATTTGAACTACTACAACAATATAGATGACTTGCACAAACAATGCTGGGCAAAAGAAATCAGAAGGAATAGGATGTATAATGTAAGATTCCATTTGTGTTGTTAAAAAACAACAACAACACAAAAACAACACTGTCAAACAAGGGAAAAGACATTTAGTGTGAAGAGTACCAGTGTGGGGAGAATCTTTTGGGTCCCGGCATGGCTCTATTGTTTGACCTGGGTGGAGCTTGCTTTATGTAATTCATTAAGCTGTAAATTTATATTTTATGTACTTTTCTGTAAGTACTAATATTTCACAATTAAAAGGTTAAAAAGGGAGGAAACAAATGCAAGGCATACTTGAAGGATCCACACAAAATATTAACGTTAAGTGGTGAGATCTTAGGGAAGGGTGCTAGGAGACAAGTCTAGAAAACTAGTTTGGAATAGATTGCAACAGATACTAACCAGCTGAAGGACTACTGAAATTCTGAACAGAGATATATCTAGATCAAAGCAGTGTCTCAAAAAAAAATATTCATCTCACGATGATGTGCAGGGTTTGACAGAAACAGGACAGAGAGGGAAGATGGATGGTGTGGGCATCTAGGTAATAGGAATGTTAAAGAGTGGTCATGTGGAGGTGAAAGGAAAGCTGAAAGCTTTGGAAGCCTAAAGAGGGCTTGCCGAATGACTGGATTGCAGAAGGAAGATGAAGAGAGGAAGTGATAGGAAGCTGTAAATGTAGATGAGAGGTTCTAAACCAAGCTGGCTGTGAGGAAATGTGGTATTCCTAACAGAAAACTGGAAGCAGTTTAGTGAGGGGCAAAATCAATAGCTTTAGCTTAAGAGAGAAAGATGGGTGAGTTAAGCAGAAATACTCTAAAAGTAGCTTTTTAGAAGACAATGGTTAGGGCTGAAATGAAAGACCAAGAGTCATCAACACATGGAACAGCTGAAGCCATGCAACAGATCAGAACTCCCCAAGCAAGGAGAGATGAGGGAGGAAGCAACAGTAAGATAAAACCAAGACACAGGGGCAGGTGAGAAGTTAGAGAAGTAAAGTGAGATGACATGGTCAAAGAAGAAAACAATGCAGAGGTTCTCAACCTGTGGGTCGCGACCCACAGGAACTGTATTAAGGTCCGCGGCATTGGGAAGATTGAGAACCACTGAAATGGTGGAATACAAATCCATGATTATCAGAAAGATAAAGGACAGCTGTCTTTTTGGGTTTCACAAAGAAGGCAGTATTGTCAAATATAACCAATCAAAAAGTAAGAGGAATGGCCAGGCATGGTGGATCATGCCTGTAATCCTAGCACTCTAGGAGGCCAAGGTGGGTAGACTGCCTCAACTCAGGAGTGGAAGAATAGTCTGAGCAAGAGTGAGACCCCATCTCTACTACTGAAAAAAGAAAAAGAAAAAAAGAAGAGACTAGCAGGGCGTCATGGCAGATGCTTGTAGTCCCAGCTACTATGGAGGCAAGAGGATCTCCAGAGCCCAAGAGTCTGGGGTTACTGTGAGCTATGATGATGCCACGCCACGCCACAACACTCTACCCTAGGTCACAGGGTGAGATTCTGTGTTGAAAAAAAAAAAAAAAAAATATATATATATATATATATATACACACACACACACATATATATATACACACACACACACATATATATAACAAATGCAAGGCATGTTTGAAGGATCATATATATCATATATAGGTTATATATATGATATGCCTATATACATATCATATATATACCTATATATGATAGGCATATAATATAATACATAAGTATATGTGATATATGTATATCATATATAAGCATATATGATATATAGGTACATTATATATACCTATATATTACATGATATATATGTATACCTACGTATATAATATATACATACACACACATATATACATACTTTGAGCCTTTTTCATTCTGTGTGTGTGTGCATGTATATATATATATATATATATGAAATTGGGAAATTTCATATGAGAATATACATATATACACACACATATATGGAATGAAAAAGGCTCAAAGGTCCACTACTGAGAACAATTTCAGTGAATTGGTTAGGACAAAAATCACACAGAGTTAAAAATAGGTAACTGGGGGCTCAGCACCCATAGCTCAGTGAATAGGGTGCCGGCCACATTCACCAGATGTTGTGGTGGGCGCCTGTAGTCCCAGCTGCTTGGGAGGCTGAGGCAAGAGAATCACTTACGCCCAAGAGTTTGAGGTTGCTGTGAGCTGTGACGCCACAGTACTCTACCAAGGGCGACATGGTGAGACTCTGTCTAAAAATAATCATAATAATAATAATAATAATAATAATAATAATAATAATGAATAGGTAACCGGTAAAGAAATAAAGTAATTAGCTATAGATCACAATCCATTCAAAAATGATAGAGATACAACTATTTGTAGGAAGAAGCAATAGATTCAAGTAGATGCTTATTTTAATTAAGAGAGATACGTATGTGTTTAAAGAAAATGAACATAAAAACAAAATCTTTAAGAGGAGAAGGAAATGTAATCCAGTCACAAGTTCAAAATAAAAACTTAAGTGAAAAGTAAAATAAGTTGAATGTTTTTATTTTTCTTTTGTTTGTATTAAGAAAAAAAGTGACCTTCACAGGGTTAGAAAAGTAAAGTGATTTGCTCAAGGACACATAACAAGTCAGTGATGGAGCTGAGTTTTAACCTTACTACTTTTCCAAAGACAGACATTCTGTTTTTTCCATTATAGAAACTATCTCCTGGGGCGGCGCCTGTGGCTCAGTCGGTAAGGCGCCGGCCCCATATACCGAGGGTGGCGGGTTCAAACCCGGCCCCGGCCAAACTGCAACCAAAAAAATAGCCGGGCGTTGTGGCGGGCGCCTGTAGTCCCAGCTACTTGGGAGGCTGAGGCAAGAGAATCGCTTAAGCCCAGGAGTTGGAGGTTGCTGTGAGCTGTGTGAGGCCACGACACTCTACCAAGGGCCATAAAGTGAGACTCTGTCTCTACACAAAAAAAAAAAAAAAAAAGAAAGAAACTATCTCCTGCAAGTCTGGAGGAAGAGAATGGTAGGTGTCAAGACTGAGCCTCAGTGCTGTTAATTTTTTTTTTTTTTTTTTTTTTTGAAGCAAACAAATGATAGGAGTTCCAACAAAATATGCGAAACAAAGAACTAACTAGATACACTCTTACTATTCTGGAAGGAAACATTACATACCCTCCCCTTCTAGCAAATAGTTCTACTTCAGTTTGACAAAATACAGGCCAAATCCTGGTTACAAAAAAGCCTCTTACTCTTCCATCTCCACTCTTGTCTTGCTGTTACAAAAATACCGCCCCCACTTCAAGAAGGGCATTTTACCCATTCCAAAGGCGCAAGTTACACAAATTACATTTTGGAAACTGATTTTTATCAAAACCTGCTTTTCAGACTGTGATGAAGGCCAGATTTAGGAAATGGAAAGTACAGCTGCTCACTTGACCAAAATTATACTGACAACTAAGGCAATCTGGAACTTGCCTTAGCTAAAGGGTATTTAAGACAAAGGGCATCTGTTTCAACTGGATTACTGGTTTCAACTCCCTGATGAACTGTACATTCTAAGTACTAGCTTCACTCGGTTTCACAGTCACTATCTGAAATTCAAAGGCCTCAGGTGGTATGGCAGAATGAAATTGAGAACAGATACCCTCAAATTTTCATCTACAAACATAGAATTTAAACAGAAATAAGTAAAAGTCATAGGATTTTTCGTTTAGTCTCATTATCACTCCTATTCCACAGCACATACTACTATAAAAGTTCATTTCCAGAAGCCACACACGAGTTCCTCAGAGGACATTTCTAAAAATTGGTATCCGTTGAGTGAACACACAAGAATTTACAAGATTGGTATGGACTGTTTGGGAGTTATTCTCACTGATCACTAGAATAAAAGATGGCAAAAAGACAAAAGAAAATGTTACTGATGCCATTAACTGTTTAGGCCTAGAAATAAAGATGAAATGGTTCATAATAACAATTAGCTGAAATGAATCCAGAACAAAAGCTACCTCACCACGTGCCATATCAAATGAAGAGCGGGGCAAGAAAATAAAAACTCAGACCACAGTCCCTGGTTTCTTCTTATCTCCTGTATGTAGAGATCTCTGAATTAGAAATCAAGTTTCTGTTTATGATGAAAATAGTCTTCCTATTCACAGCAAATTTAGGTTTTCCAGTGGGGATAGAGAATCTGCAAATTTATGGTTTATCTTATTCAGATTGTCACTGGAAACTTTATAAAGGATTCTTTGTTCATTTAGGGAAAAAAAATAAAAGAATTGGGTGAATCTGGGAAAAAAAATTTTTCTCCGTGGAAAAAATCTAAACATGCAAACATTTCATTAATAGATAGTTTGGACCAATGAACTATGACTCTAAACAAATAATTATTTTTGAAGTTGGAAGTATAGAGCAGACACTGATTAACTACTTCTTGCTTTAAATCATCTCATTTATTCACTGAATAAATATTTGAGGCCTCCTCTGTGCCCCTCATGTATCTCAGAGTAGGAGAGGAAACAGACATCAATCCCATAATATCAATACAGAACAGTCAACACTAAACTAGAAAGAGAAGATGAAATGGACACAGAGGAGTGAGTGATGGTGGAACTAGATAAGGAAAGATTATCTAGAAGAGGTATCAGCTGAACTAAGCCCTGCAGCAGAAGTATGTCAAAGGGAATTTCAACCAGAGGCAACAGTACAGATCAGTGATTTTCATGGTATACCATGAGAGGATCTCAGGTGTGCCACGGAAATTTTTAAAGATCATCAATTAAATTTTTGTTTGTTTGTTTGAGACAGTCTCTCTTTGTCGCCCTTGGTAGAGTGCCGTGGCATCACTGCACACAGCAACCTCAAACTCTAAATTATTTTTGAAAGAAGTTCGAAGCACAGTAGGTATATTCTTTCATTTACTCTTTTTTTTTTTTTGAGACAGAGTCTCACTTTGTCACCCTGTTGGAGTGTCGTAGCATCATAGCTCACAGCAACCTCAAACTGTTGGGTTCAAGTGATCCTCTAAGCCTCAGCCTCCCAAGTAGCTAGGATTATGGGCACCTGCCATAACGCCTAGCTAGTTTTTCTATTTTAGGTAGAAAATATTATTTCACTGTTGCTTAGGGTGGTCTTGAACTCCTAAGCTCAAGCAATCCACCTACCTCAGCCTCCCCAGAGTGCTAGGATTACAGGCGTGTGTCGCCACGCCAGCCCTTTTACTCTTTTATCAATATAATTTAAGTGTGCCATGTAAGATTAACTATAGGTTCAAAGTGTGCTGTGAGATAAAAAAAGGTTTAAAAACACTGGTATAGACAAAGAGGCTTGCTGGCTGTAAGTATTTAAATGTGTTTTAGGAATGCAGCATCTGAGACAGAGGGAGGTGAGGAGGGCCACAGTGAACACTAAACATGCAAACCTGGAGTTCGACTGACTTGAGGAATCTTTCTGCAGTAGGCTATGGTATGCATGACACTGCTAAAGGATAGTACAGAAGATAGAGCAGAATCTGCAATAGGTATCTTGGGCTTTCTGCTCAGCTCCCACCAACTTTCTCTTCCTTGAGAACAGCTACCACCTCACCTGTGAGGTACTAGGTTTATACTGCTAGACAAGTTAACTGGACCAGGGACAGATATTGGCCACTGTTGATTGGACTGGAAAAAGACAGCAGCTCAACATGGTTCAACAAAATTCTTTGTTTCCAAGATTTTGTAATAAGGACACACAGAGATTGCTATCTTCAGATGAGACCAGAACTATGAATATGACTGGTGAGGTGGCTTTGTTCTTATGCAGGAGCGGCAGTGACGAGGAATGGGAAGTGAAGCAAAGCAGAGGTGCTGTACAGCATGACTTCAGAGCAGCTGAGAGTAGTTGCTGCCACCTCTCTTGAATACCAACTCTTCAATATTTCTGTATGTCTTATGCTTTATCCCAGTTCCCTTTCAAAAACTTCTGCTCAGGACTTGAGCTAATTAAGTTTGAAGAGAATTTTTCTTACCTACAATGAAAAGAAATCTGAGTATGACAGACTTTAAAGCCTATCTCTATTTAGAGGTCAGGAAGAGCAAGGAGAGACAGAAAAAGGGTACCACAGGAAAGAAGGAGAGATTGGACAGTGTAATGCCAGGGAAGTCAAGGAAACAGAAAGCTGTACAAAATAACAGGCAGTCAACAGTACAGAGAAACCATGAACTGAGACCAGGCTAAAGAATGAGGCGAAAAGGCAGGGCTGGGACCACTGCCTCTTTGCAAAATTTAATTGTACGCCAAAACACTCAGCAATCAATATAAATAATATTTTAATGTAGTATCTTTTAAAATCAACATTAATGCAAGAAAAAATATAAAACAAAGATCAGTATTAACAGATTTTTCCTTTTGCCTCAGACTCTAATAATGGGTTAGCATGGCACTAATACTGATCTTGTCACTAGCCATCATCAGAAATCATTTAAAAGCAACTTCAACAATATGGAAGAAGGAGCTAGATTTCAAAAGGTCAATGAAAAAGTAAAAACAATTGCTAGAGAGCATTCTTTGCAAAACGTTTGGTGGGTGAAGGAACTCCCATTCTGCAAGTAAGGAAATGGAATCACAGAGAAGTGACTTACCCAGGAGTCATATGGATCAAAAACACGTGAAAGAAGTAGGAATAAAACGTGGGTTTCTTGCCCTTTCCTGCTCCACAGTGGGTTTAGTTTAGTGGAAGAGATCTGTGGTGTGTTTACCTATGTCAGGTGGGATAAATTCTAGCAAATTAACTGGGTACCAGCAGTACTTCCACAATGAAGCATTTCTATAAGCAAAACAGGCAAGTCAAATTTCTAGACATGCCTAAGGACAAGACAGACAAACCGGAGACCTAAGAAGCTGCATGAAGAATACTATGGAAACAATACAGATGATGGTCTTCATGGCCCAAGGAGTGTCAGGAATCCTGGGCACTGGAAACTATGAAAGACTGTAAATAACTGTTTACGTGAGAAGAATCAAAAAGCACCAAAATGAGGTCTGAAAGATACAGAGTGTGGCTTTGGCATGAAAAAAACCTGACCACGTAACATGAGATTTAATGGTCTTTGGGATTTACTTCTTCTGAACAGTTGTGGTTCGAGGTGACATTAAGATGAAACTTTTAGAAGTAAAAAGAACTGCTAACATGATATCCCATCAGGGACAAAGAAGAGAAAAAAGAGAGGCTCACAGGATTGGGTCTTTGGAGGAAAGATAGTATCTGAGTCCCCAACCCCCAGGGGATTCATCTGAAAATGTTACCAAGGGTGTCCAACCTATGGCTTGCAGGCCACATGCTGATTTTGAGAATTTTTTTTTTCCAGATTAACACAAGGGTACATAAAATTAGATTACAATTTGCATTTGTAAGGTTAAAGTTTGAGTTATGTTGTAGCTGTGTCCTTCACCCAGGATGTGTGCCATCTACCAGTGTGTACCCATTGGGTGAGAGCCCATTGAAACTCCTTCCCCCTACTTGAATCCAACTGAGTTTTTCTCTCATGTGAGCTTGTAGTTGTTAATGTGTACTGAGTACCTGTTATGGTTGTTTTCCGTTCCTGTTATATTTCACTTGGAGGATGTTCTCCAAGTCCATCCAGGTTGTTGTTACCAAAGATGCAAAATCTCCATCTTTCTCTATGGCTGAATAGTATTGATAATCCATGGTGGAGAGGACTTTTTTTTGCTTATTTGTGGTGTGAGATACCACAAAAAGTATGTACAGAGGCCAGCCCTGGCTCATATCTGCAATCCTAACATTCTGGAAGGCCAAGGTAGGTAGATTGCTTGAGCTCAGGAGTTCAAGACCAGCCTGAGCAAGAGTGAGACCTGATTTCTACTAAAAAAGAGAAAAATGAACCAGGTGTTATGGTAGACACATGTAGTTCCAGCTACTTTGTGCTTGAGCCCAGGAGTATGAAGTTGCTGTAAGCTGTGACATTGGGTACTCTAGCCTGGGGCAAGAGAGTGAGACTCTTGTCTCAAAAAAAAAAAAAAAAAATGCATGGACCTTTTTTTGCCAATCAGCTTCTGTTAGTGTTTGTATATTTTATGTGTGGCCCAAGACAACTCTTCTTCCAACGTGCAGCAGAGAAGAAAAAAGTTGACACTACTACAGGTAAATGAACAAAGTAGACAGCCCTGTGCTCTTTTGTCTGAGGGTGCTGTGAAGGCGGTAATCTCTCCTACATGGGAAGAATTTCAGTGCTTAAAGGGGTATCAAGAGGTCATCTACTCCAACCTAAGGAATGAATACTAACATGCTTCCAAAAATGAGGCACTCACTACTTCACCACTACAGAACAGCCTTGACTATTATTAAGTTGTTCCTTACTCTGACTTGAAATCTTTCACCCTGTAACTTTCTACCCACTAAATCTAGCTTCATTCTCTGGGGCCATGCTGGATAGCTTTTCACAGAAGACAGTAACTACAATCCCCCAAGCTTTTTCTTTCATGCAAGAACTGTTTATTGAGGAAGCTAACATTCATGTCCCTTTTAAAAACATTTCATAGGGGGTGGGACACAATTATAAGAGAGACTTTATCCAATAAATGCAAGCAGTGTAACCTGGTTCCTTGTACCCTCAATGAGTCCCCAACAATAAAAGCAAACAAACAAACAAACAAACAAAAAAACATTTCATGGGGCTCGTCTTTGTGACACCAGTCTTCAAGGCCTTCCTCCACATTTTTATGTCAAAGTTATTTTTAAATATAGCATTTACATTGTAATAGTGAAAAACTGTGGAACCTAAATAATAACCTAAATGAGATTGGTTAAATAAACTAACATAGGGATATACCTGGAATGACAAGCAATCACTTAAAAAGGATAAGACAATGGTCTACATGTAGTGTCAGAGAAAGATATCTAAAAGAAAACGAGAAGCCAGAGTCAGGAGTTGTGGCAGGTGCCTATAGTCCCAGCTACTAAGGAGGCTGAGGCCAGAGGATTGCTTGAGCCCAAGAGTTTGAGGTTGCTGTGAGTTGTGACACCACAGCATTCTAATGAGGGTGACCAAGTGAGACCCTGTCTCAAAAAAAAAAAAAAAAAAAAAGAAAAGAAAAAAATATATACTGATGCTGAATAGTTCTTTATTGATGACTGATAAAAGCTGATTTTTTGTTTGTTTGTTTTGTTTTTGAGACTGAGTCTCACTCTGTGGCCCTGGGTAGAGTACTGTGGTGTCATAGCTCACAGCAACCAAAACTCTTGGGCTCAAGCAATCCTTTTACCTTGGCCTCCCATGTAGCTGGGATTACAGGCACCCATCAAAACACCCAGCTAATTTTTCTACTTTTAGCAGAGTCTGGCTCTTTCTCAGGCAATTCACCTGCCTTAGCCTCCCAGAGTGCTAGCATTACAGGTGTGAGCTACCATGCACGGCCTGATAAAAGCTGATATTAACCTCTCTCCTCCACCAAGAATATAAACTTCACAAAGACAAGGTCTATGACCTATGTATTCTTTTATCTTAAGACCAAGCAAAGTAGGTGCTCAAAAATATTGTTGAATGAGTAAGTGGATGTATGAATGGATGAATGGCACCTACATGTTTGTCATACTAAGAATTATTGCATTGACTTAAGAGTTTCAAGATACTCTCCAGATGTAAAACTTACTAGCTACCTCTCTGATCAGAAGCAGGAGGTGGCAGAAAGAATATATAAAGACTAAGAAGTTAGACTTAACCATAATATTACTGAATGGAGCCTTAGAAAAGTTCATGACTAACTTCATCTAATGTTTCCTATTAACTGTATTTTTAGAGTAACTTTCTTATATAAACTGGAATACCACCAGTGATGAAGAGCTCACTATTGGAAGCTAAAATAGGACTTCCTGTAACAAAATGTGCTATAGTCTTAATTTAATCTGTGATGCTGCCCAACCTGCAACAGTTTTCCACCAAGAGCCTTTAGAGTTGAATACCCCTAGTCTCAAAAACTAATTTATATAGTACATAATTTTCATTCCCCTTATCACACTGGTCATCTTCCCCTCTGGACATGTTCTTGCTTGGAAGGGCCATTTGAAAACATGATACTCAGAATCTACAGTGGCTTAAAAAGTACAGGACAGAAAGGGAGACCATTCTTCCCACTCCTTTTTGGATACTATGTTTTTAATGAACGCAATAGGGTATATAACCTTTAAGGTAGCCATCATGTATTTGTACGGTGGCTCACGCTTGTAATCCTAGCACACTGGGAAGCTAAGGCAGGTGAACTGCCTGAACTCACAGGTTCAAGACCAGCCTGACCCAGAATAAGACCTCTCTAAAAGTAGCCGGACATTGTAGCAGGCGCCTGTAGTCCCAGCTACTTGGGAGGATAGGCAAGAGAATTACTTGCACCCAGGAAGTTTGAGGTTGCTGTGATCTATGATGCCATGGCATTCTGCCAAGGGCAAAAAAGTAAGACTCTGTAAATAAGTAAGTAAGTAAAACAATCAACTGATGTAACAAAAAAAGAAGGAAAGGAAGAGTCAACTGATGGCTCGGTGCTCTTAGCTCAGTGGTTAGGGCGCCGGCCACATATATTGGGGCTGGCAGGTTCGAACGGGGCCAGGCCTGCTAAAACAACAATGATAACTATAACAAAAAAATAGTCAGGCATTGTGGCAGGTGCCTGTAGTCCCAGCTACTTGGGAGGCTGAAGGAAGAGAAATCACTTAAGCCCACGAGTTTGAGGTTGCCATGAGCTGTGATGCTATGGCACTCTACTGAGGGTGACGTAGTGAGACTCTGTCTCCAAAAATAAATAAATAAAATAAAAAGTCAACTGATGTAGCAAACCTCATTGTTTTATTTCAAGAAATTTTCACAGGCAGGGTGGGGGCAGTGGCTCACACCCGCAATCCTAGCACTCTGGGAAGCCAAGGCAGGAAGACTGCTTGAGTTCAGGAGTTCCAGACCATTCTGTGCAAAGTGGGACTCCATCCATCTCTACTAAAAATAGAAAAATTAGCCAGGTATGGTAGTACATGCCTGTAGTCCTAGCTACTAGAGAGGCTGAGGCAAAAGGATTGCTTGAGCATAGGAGCTGGAGGTTGCTGTGAGCTAGGCTGAGGCCATGGCTCTCTAGCCCACACAACAGAGTTAAGACTCTGCATAATTAAAAAAAAAAAAAAAGGAAATTGTAACCGCCATTCCTCAACACTCAGTAACCACCACCCTGATCAGTTAGCAGCTATCAACATGTAGGCAAGACCCTCTACCAACAAAAAGATTACAATTCACTAAAGGCTCAGCTGATCCTTAGCATTTTTTACCAATAAATTACCTTTAAATTATTGTATGCACACTGTTTTTTTAAGATATAAGTTACTGCACATGCAATAGACTATAATATAAACATAACTTTTATATGCACTTGGAAAAACCGAAAACTTTGTGTGACTTGATTTTTTGCAGTGGTCGGGAATCAAACCCTCAATATCTCGGAGGTACACCTCTGGCTTCTCTGTTTGCAAACTAAAGTACACAGTTTATAAGAACTCCAGATGACAAACTGGTGGGTCAGCCAAGAGACCTCATGCCAATGCTCAAAGCCTAGGTCCCTGTATAGTTCTGAGGTACTAGTGGTAAAAGAGAGACCAGTTAGCATGCTTTATGTGAAACCTCTGTGAAGGTGAAAAATATAGTTGCCACACTACCTTACCATGGGCCACTTCTCTAGAATTCTGATCAGATTTAGTATAATGGGTCCCAAATACAGACTTAGGCATTACTGGACATTCCCATCCCACTTGTCAAAAAGTGCTTTCATAACATGAGTATAACAATGTTCAGAACAAATGCTGATGTCCGTTTGCACTCATCACTAAGACCACAGATTATGAAGGTTAAACACAAATTATGAAGGTTAAACACAGCCACACGCCTGTGGTTCAGTGAGTAGGGCGCCAGCCACATATACCAAGGGTGGCGGGTTCGAACCCAGCCCTGGACAAACTGCAACAACAAAAAAAAATACCTGGGTGTTATGGCAGGTGCCTATAGTCCCAGCTACTCGGGAGGCTGAGACAAGAGAATCGCCTAAGCCCAAGAGCTGGAGGTTGCTGTGAGCTGTGATGCCAAGCCTCTACCAAGGGTGACAAAGTGAGACTCTGTCTCAACAACAACAAAAAAAAGAAGTCTAAACAGTACAAATGAGCACTCTTTCGCATGCTACACTCACAGGACTTTGCCAATGTAGCAATCAAAACCAAAGGTTCTTCCTCCCTGAGGCACTGGATCAATTTAAAACTTTTATAAAACTAGTACTTCTCTCCCCATATGATTCTAAAAGGAATGTGGGGATGAGAGGGGGAGGGCTGAGAGAAAATTAATTTCTACATATTTGAAAGGAACCCAGAATCTTAGCACAGTGTGATGTTAGTTTCTTAAAGTACCATTATAATACAAGATATGGTTAAAACAATGGTGTGGTATATCCAGTGACAGAATTGTGGCACATCATTACCTTTCTCTATCCTGCCATCAATCAAATAAAAGAGAGACCATTTTCTTATAACCCCGTGGCAAACATAAAATAAAAAACTCATAAATGCATATGAGTATGTATATGTTCATATACTCATAATAATGACCACAGTCAAAACATGACTACCACCTGTTGGTTTTTCAAGCCTTTCATTTACCCACCTTTTCTTTCTATACCGACTTGTGTGCATGTGCGGAATTAAATGCTCACTGGGACAGTGTTTTTTTTCTTTTTCTTTCTTTTTATATGTCCAAAATATAAATTTTCTTTACAGTGGTTATACCATAAATAAGTACACCTGATATTTAATAAGTTATTTATAACTTATCAACTCCTTTGAAAAGCAAAGCTAGGTTGCTGTAGCCAGTATACTGCAGCCACATCCTGAAATCTCAGAGAAAGGAAAACTTTCTGCTAATGGTGAATAGGATGCTAACAGAAATAGAAAAATGAAGTTTAAAGTCATTCCATATTTTTTCCAATTACAATTCCGACCCCCAGCTTTACCATGTTAAGAAAAACATTTAAACATTATATTTTGCAACCACACATTTGGAAAGCAAATAGGTCACAGTAAAAAATAAAAAAGCAGGGCAGCGCCTGTGGCTCAGTCGGTAAGGCGCCGGCCCCATATACCGAGGGTGGCGGGTTTAAACCCGGCCCCGGCTGAACTGCAACCAAAAAATAGCTGGGTGTTGTGGCGGGCGCCTGTAGTCCCAGCTACTCGGGAGGCTGAGGCAAGAGAATCACTTAAGCCCAGGAGTTGGAGGTTGCTGTGAGCTGTGTGATGCCATGGCACTCTACCGAGGGCCATAAAGTGAGACTCTGTCTCTACAAAAAAAATAAATAAATAAAAAAGCAAATAAATATAGGGCACTGAAGTGAAAATAAATCCTAATGCCAGCTTTGAATAATGCTTTGGCAGCCATATGCTCCTCCTCTGCCTTTAATCATCTTCAAAAACTCCATTTTCTAAGTGTTGAATATTCAACATCTGTTAAGCAATACTAAATTGTTTTTTCCTCTTCATAGTTAAAAAATGGAGATCTGTAGTTCAGGTGAGGAATTCTGTCTGTGCTCTTAGGAGTTAGAGTATTGTAAATTCTCAACAAATGTTGGCTGCATAATAATTTTATATACAGTGTTTGGAATAATGGGGCATTGATATAACCCCTCAATCCCCAGAAGGCAGGAAGACTGACAACTCCAAAGTTAACAAGGCAATAATTTGCATGCTAACAACATTCCCAACTTTACCACTGCATAGTAAAGCTTCTGAGAAGGAGCTATGGGTATTAAACATGTCATGGCAATTGTCTTTGCATTTATTTATCTACCACAATGCATAGGCGATTAGACTGACTACCTGTGTTTTGCTGGTTATGATTTAAGGTCTCAGTTATCTTAAGTGCCCATCTCCTCTCCTTTTTTTTTGTTCAAATCAACACAACTGTAAAAGACTTTCCGTAAGGAAAAGGTTATAAATTTCATAATGACCCACTCATTACTAATTTTCACTAGCACAGGAATAGCATACGTGTATTAGCACAGCAATTCACTCTAGGTCTGGAGAAGGTTCAATAGCTTGCCTCACTGGTTATACAGCATTTTCAAGGCTAAATTTCCAAAGGGCCTCTCCCTGATTGTTCCTATTGAATAGAGGCACTCCCTAGAGACCTTCCTACTTGGCGCATAAACAGCACCAATCACAGGCTCACCTAAAAATTTTCTCCTCCCTAAACTTGCTACTTTTTGAAACTTACTTCAATTTCAAGCTATGTTGGCATGCCCTGGGCACTCTGACAGAGGTTCTCTTATTTAATCCCCACAGCAATCCTGTGAGATAGATAATATTACTATCCTGGGTTGTAAATATGAAAAAATTGAGGCTCATAGAGGTCAAGTGAGTTGGCCAAGTGACAGAATCAGGTTGATAAGGTTCCTCCTTCCTCTACACTAGGAAGCCTGTAGCCATCTGGGCAGCAGGGTACAATTCCTTACCATACAGACCAAGGGATCTGTTCAGAAGCAGAAGCAGCAGCGTGTGTGTGTGTGTGTGTGTGTGTGTGTGTGTGTGTGTGTGTGTGTGTGTGTGTGTGTGTGTGTGTGTGTGTGTGTGTGTGTGTGTGTGTGTGTGTGTGTGTGTGTGTGTGTGTGTGTGTGTGTGTGTGTGTGTGTGTGTGTGTGTGTGTGTGTGTGTGTGTGTGTGTGTGTGTTTTTTTTTTTTTTTTTTTTGCTTTAATGGTTTAAAAATCCTACAGGAATTCTGATTGGCCCCACTGACAATCCATCAGCCACCAGCAAGTTGACTCCTGCCTTCTATGCTTCTCATCCTAATTTAATGCAAGGTCCTCAGATCACAGTGTAAGCGTCCAGACCCTGTTAGAGTTAGCAATGACCTTTGCATCTATCAGGCTTTTCAAAATATGTAAAACAGCTGTGCATGGGAAATACCCCTAAACTCTCAACTTTGAAATAGGGGTAGATGCATTTTTCCTGTGTGTGTGTTGTTTTTACTTTTAGGATGACCACAGCAATATTTATGGTATTTTTACCAAGTTTTTGGAAAACCACTTTTTACATGGTCAAAAAAAATACTTGAGATGTTGTGGCTCATTTTTTACCTGCCCAAGCAAACTACTGAGGCACGCAAAAAAGAAGATTCTTGCAAACAGATTAATTACTTGGCTTAAAAAGAAACCCTAGTAGCACGGAAACAGAAAAAAAAAGAATGATTTGAAAAAACTGGTGGTGGGGGGAGGGAGACTCGTTTCCATACTTGTGCCTCTGATACCCTTTTGTTCTCCCACCTCATTGTATGAAGGATGCTAAATCAAACATGATTGCAGTGATGTTTGTGTGTGAAAATGACAAAAGCAATAGGCCAAAATCCCAACCTCATCTTGAACCCTGAAGACTTTTATGGCTTTTCCTTCAGTAGGCCCTCTCCCTAATACACATTAAAGACCACATTGTTCAAAAGGGTCATGGTAGGTTTCATACCCCATTTTAATACAATGTAAATGGTAACTAAACTTTCAGGTTTTGTGAATAATATTTATATGTCTCAGGAAAATAACCCCTTAAAAGAACTGATCTTTTGGTTTAAATGATAATATGAAATTATTATGTATCAGAGAGGCAGAAATAATAGTATCAAAAAGGCACTGTTTGTGGTGTGGTGATTAAGTCAGATTTTCCTTTTATGCATAATTTTTCTCCAGAAAAAGTGTATGGGTTAGAAATGGGTTTAAAAATATCCAGACGATCTGTGAAGTGTCTAAGTTTTCTCCCTAGCCTCAAAATTGTGTAGAATATGGCAGGTCTCAACTCAAGAAGCCTACAATAAACTTGCAGCTAATTTCAAATGCAGTTCTTCCCCATCCCTCTCTTTATTTCATTTGTATGTCTATAAATCACAGTATGGACCCCCAGTTGGCTGGCATTTATTCCTGAAAGATTTCAAATTGGGAGAAGAATATTAGAGGCTGTTTATGATTCCATTTTTCTCAGCTGTTACCATCAGTTGTCATCAGTACTTTGGAGGTTTAGTGGAAGAGAGGTGGCAAGGACTCCATCACTCCATCCAACTGCCCTAAAGAATTCGCATCATACAAGTACCTACTGAATTATTGCATTAGTCCTCTAGGAAAGGTTATAGTAAAACAGGAATGTTACAGTTGGGCTTTGGAAAAGCGAATTTTAAAAAATGAAAATCTGGACAGGAGCTAAAGAACAGCAAATTTGGTAATGCTTTTAAAATCGGTTTCATTGGAACTGCTCACTTTCCCAAGCTCAAGTATTTTTTTCTAACATCCATACAATACGCATTAAGATGTGGCATATTATAACTTCAGTGCATTTTAAAATAAAATCTATGATTTTTACAGATTGCTTAACTACAAGTCTGTTTCAAATGATCTCAAAATCATACACTAAGAGCATCTGTTTAGTTCAGTTTAAGTTTCAAGAGCCAATACCAGCTGTTAGGACAGGGATTTTAAACATGTGTTACTCAAATCTCAAACAAATCTTCGTTTTATTTCATTCCATAATGATGCCTCAGAAACCAACAGGATAAAGCAAATGTTAGAATAAAAAAGAAAAAAAGAAGAGAAAAAAGAAGGAAGGGAGGGGGGAAATGGGAAGGAGGGGAGAAGAAAATAAAGGGAAGGAGAGAGGAGGAAAAGGGGGTAGAAGGAGAGGGCGAGAGAGAGAGAGAGAGAGAGAGAGAGAGAGAGAAAAGAAAAAAGATTACTTAATGCTTCCTCGCATGTGACCAAGACCAAAATAACCACTCTCTCCAATTCAATACAGTATTAGCATGAGGACAAAAGGCATTTAAAAATCAATTTGGAGTTATTTCTAGTGGGGTTTGTTTAATCTTTGCATGTTAAAGAATGAGAATATTCCCAAACATTGAAAAGGCACTCAAGTATTTTTTTCTCCTTTAAGCAAAAATCTAATTTCCCGAAGAGAATTCATTCAGTGGCATTGTTTTGGTTTTAGGTGTCTGTCCTGCCAGGCAGGGGCCATGCATAAGGGCTGCATCTATCTTGAAGTGTGCACAATGGCCTCTCTTGCAGCGTGCTCTCTCTCTGTTATTGATCCTTACAGATGCTCCAAGGCCCTTCCCCCACCTTTCTCCAAATCCCAACCCCCCATTCTGAAAGATAGCTTAAGAAATAAGACTTCCTGCCTAGCGACTGGCAGGGCTGAAAGACCAGATTGTATGACTCCACAGATCAGGCCTGCCACAGTGAAAGCCTGAATAGAGTTAACCCTCAGTGAACTAAAACAAAACATTTGTATGCCCAGCTGTGACAAAGGTTAATTTAAATGGACAAGGGCCCAATATCTAAAACCAGGCAAAGCTTTTTTTACAGTAGCGTTTTCACTGACCTCTTTTGTAAGTAGTTGATTTTGCCTTTTAAGCTCCCAAAGATGTCCTTCAACTGGGATAATTCATTTTGCTTTACAAGAGTTTTGCATGGAAAATTCAAGTGAAAAATTTAAAATTGACTTCCTTGTTTTAGGAAAATTCTTGTTTTGGTATCATAAGTTACGGAACGGCTAAGAAAAATTAAAGTTTCAATACTTAAATATGAACTGGAGAAGAATTTTCTGTGCAATCCTTTTTCTTCATTCAGCGCTAGTGGACTACATATCACTAAAAGATTCAAGCTGTTTGAAAAAAAAAATCTGAAGAAAACCTAAATCCTCTAGATTCACACCTTTCAAATTCATGTAACTACTGCTCCAGTACCCCTGACTGCCCTTAAACTCCTGTCCAATGGATCCAAAGCAAATATTACCTCTTAAACTACTCCTTTCTGGAAAAGCTAGTATATCCAGAATACTTTAACAAAGAATTTCTGTGCGTATAGGAACAAGCAAATGACACTGTTCAAAATAAAAATAACAGATCTTATATGCAATTGCTATTTTCTACAACTTCTTTTGTTTCTATTAACTCACAATAAAAACCAATGACGTGATTCTGACATACAAGGGAGTAAGAAAACTAGTGTTATCATAAAGAAGAATGCTATTATGAGAGGGGTCCCACTTTTCTGGTATATCCCCAGAGTGAGAATGAAACAGCAAAGCTGCCTCCGGCAGATGTTAGCCATGCTGCAAGGGGTGGGGAAGCTTAACCAGGACTAGCTATTTCACAGGGTTAGAGCCATTCCTAGAAATTTATCAACTGTTTCAAAGAGTTACAAACTCTTCTAGTAGCAGCTCAGTAGTGTTTGCCTATAACAAATCAAACTTTTAGACTCTGTACTTTATAAACATGACAAATCTTTAAGGCTGTTCCTTTAGCTGTATAGTCTTTCTTGGCCTAAATAATAAAGCAGTGGGATATTGAGGTTTCTCACATAAGTAGGAGCCTATCCTAAATAAATGAGGTATAACTAGCCACTATTAATTACATATACACATACCGAAAATTTACAAATTTGAAAAATAAACTACTTAAAAAGAAATTAGCAATGGCTTAGTCTTATACCCCAAACTGTAAAAAGTATGTAAGTTCCCCCAAAGAGGATGAGGTTGCCTTATCAGTGGCCTCATGACCCCAATTCTACCTATAATTAACAGTAGTAAATAAAGCTTTGGCAGATAGTGAACTGAATTAAGGAATTTAAAATATAAACAACTTATGTTAAGAGGTAAACAGAACAATTGCTTAAAATGGGAACTTTGCCTCCATACTGGAATATAAAATGAAGTTAAAATTTTTTTCAAGTCACTATAAAATTTAAACTCACTCTCCCTTTTCCAGCTCTGTTAAAAACATCAACCATAACAATCAGTTTACCACAGTTCTCCTTTTGATACTTTTATCTATTCCAAAACATTTAAAAGCAGCTGCTATGTACCCGAAAACTTGTTGGCTGAATTTTAACAAGACCCAAAAAAACAGTTGTTTGTGGACTGCCTCCTTTCTCCCTGAAGGCTACTATTTGCTCTAAACCTTGAAAGAAAATTTCTAAACCTTAGACTTGGGGCCCAAATTTAAACAGCTCCCTTACCTTCCCATGTCTCCATTTCATGCTTCTCGGAGTCTGTTGAAAAGTTCTATTGCAGCCATGAAGACACAGAGATTATAGGACAAGTCTAGCTTGATGACCACCCTTCCGACACTTGGTCAATTTCTCTCTCTCTAAGCCGGACTACGACAATCCTCACAGGTCAGTTTACAAGCTGGTCATGTGATTACAAAGTTCAGGCGCTAAGGTCACAGTGTGTATGGAGTTCGTTTATTACCAAAGGTTATCTAAGTGGAACTGATAGACTTATTTTCTTTAGTTAACAATAATGCCTAGCATGTCTCTCTGAAAACTATTATGGGAACCATTTAATGAGAAACTCTTAAAACTGAGATCCTAAAATTAAAAGGCAGAGAGGACTTAATTTAGAAGGGTTCTAGTTGTAAGGTATTTCTTTCTTTTTTTTTTTTAAGAGCTATTCTATACTATATTCTTCTATACTTTGGATTAGAAATTTAGAGCTAAAACCTTTGGTCCAAGAAAAAAACAAAAGTTCCATGTGGTATTTTTGGGAAGGGGAGGAGAGGGATTCCCTGCATTTTGTCATTATAATAAACAATGACATGGCAAATTCTTCTGAGGAAATTAAAATGTGAAGTTAGGTTTGCAAGGCTCACTTTAGTACTTCCTTTCCATACTCTGGTTTTACATACTAGTTTGAAAGAATATGGAGAAAGGAAACCAGGTCTGCAGAATACTTTTAGAAAGCAAAGGTTAGAAATTTCGTCCCCCACCCCCAGCCAAAATGTACACCTATAAAGTAAGCTTCTTGCTTCGTTCCTCTGAAACTCCTAAGATCTTAAGCAATCGTCATGTTCTGGCCTCCCTAATTCATGAGCCATACCAGCAGCATGCAGCAGAGTGCAACACTGGTGTACACACACACACAACTTGCTGCGAAGCTGCAGAGGCCAGCAAATCTGAGCCATATGCTAATGACACGTGATGTCAAACATTCAGCTATCCATTCAGATTATCAGGACAGAATGAAAAAGCAAGTTCTACTGAAAATGGCCCAAATAGACTGATTTCTGAGCATAAATGCTTTTTAACTGTGCAAAGTGTTTCATTCTGTGAACTCTCCCCCCTCTCTAATTTATCTTTGGAAATAACTTAAAGGCCAGACACACTTTACAGCAGTATTCCAGGAAAAAGGAACCCCTTCTTGGGTTTGGATAGAATCTGTCATTTGGCAACCATATAATTGAATGGTAAATATTGCTACCACCATTACCAGAAGGCTTTTCTAACCAGTAGAGAGCCTAGGGCCATCTTACAAAGCAGGCCCTAACCAGAAAGTGACCAATGATTTAGAGGAAGAGAAAAGGCTGTAATTTGTCTAAAAATAAATGTTCTGCCAGTGCTATCACACACCTTACCACAACATAAATATATTGACCAGCTTTCCTGCTCCCACCCCTACCACATAAGAGATTAACAAAGATTTTCTTCTTAGTCCCTATGGAACTTAATGTAGATCTTAAATAATTTTAGTAAAGTGACTACAAATAGAATGAGGGAAAATAAACTGAAGGGAAAAGTCTGCCTACAAAAAGCTATTCAATTGGAAATACTTATTCCAAGAGCAGTTCTCTGTCTGCCTGAAGGAAACAGGTTTATCAGACAGAACTCAGGACCTATATGCAACAGAGGCACAGTAAGTCTCTATTTTATTGCACCAACCTTTGGACAAAAAGATGAAATAACAAGCTATTAGTCTATTCCTAATATCAAGACAAAAGCAGAGGGGCGGCGCCTGTGGCTCTGTGATTAGGGCACCAGTCCCATATACCAAGGGTGGCGGGTTCAAACCTGGCTCCAGCCAAACTGCAACAAAAAATAGCTGGGCATTGTGGTGGGTGCCTTTAGTCCCAGCTATTCGGGAGGCTGAGGCAGAAGAATCACTTAAGCCCAGTTGTTGGAGGTTGCTGTGAGCTATGACGCCATGGAACTCTACCAAGGGTGATAAAGGGAGACTCTGTCTGTTAAAAACAAAACAAAACAAAACACTGAAGCATTGATCTTGATTTTTTTAAAGGGTAGATCTCACTTATAATCCTTGATATAGCCATAAATCCAATAACAAATCTTTAACATAGTTTAAGACAAGTAAGACTTGCCTTTGGATATAGAGCCATATTTCTTCAGCATTCTCAGTCCCCTCAGTCCCTCAGTCCCACAGGCTTTTTTGAAAGCCTTTTATAGTCTCTAATGGGAAGAAGGGGGAAGTGAAGGTGAATATTATCACACTGCCCACATGAATGCAAAAGACAAACTTTAAATTTTAACTATGGCTTCCAGTAAGATTGTTAAAAACAACTGAAGAGAAAAATCATTTAAGAAAATTAACAGGCTCAGTGCCTGTGGCTCAAGAGGCTAAGGTGCCAGCCACGTACACCTGAGCTGGTGGGTTCAAATCTAGCCCGGGCCCGCCAAACAACAATGATGGCTACAACCAAAAAATAGCTGGGCCTTGTGGCAGGCGCCTGTAGTACCAGCTACTTGGGAGGCAGAGGTAGGAGAATCACTTGAGCTCAGGAATTGGAGGTTACTGTGAGCTGTGATGCCACAGCACTCTACCCACGGTGACAGCTTTAGTTTCTGTCTCAAAAAAAAAAAAAAAGGGTGCCTGGGGCTCAGTGGGTAGGGCCCCAGCCCCATGTGCCAAGGGTGGTGGGTTCAAACCTGGCCCTGGCCAAACTGCAACAAAAAAATAGCCAGGTGTTGTGGTGAGTGCCTGTAGTCCCAGCTACTTGGGAGGCTAAGGCAAGAGAATCGCCTAAGCCCAGGAGTTGGAGGTTGCTGTGAGCTGTCTGTGACTCCACAGCACTCTACTAAGGGTGATAAAATGAGACTCTGTCTCTTAAAAAAAAAAAAGAAATAAAAGAAAAGAAAATTAAGGGGAATCCTGGAATTTTCAAATGGGAAAGAAAAAAACAAAAAATTAATAACATTTATACTTAATAGTAGCTTTGTAATGTAGAAAATAATAGATGAATACAATTCTATGTCCAAATATATGCAGTATTTGCATTTTGCGTATCTATCAGAGTCCAAATTATAAATGGCAGTATCTCAGTTAGCCAGCAAGAGACAGGTTCTGCTTTCATCTTGAAGATGGAGAAACTGAGGTGCAAAGAAAGGAAGATTCAGATGAGTCATAAGACCAACTGAGAAAATCAAATATCCTAGTCTTTCATTTCTTTCATTATACTACATATCTTAAGGACAGAAAAAGGCAAAGGCTCTTTTAAGATAGTCATTTTAACACCATTTCCAATCTGTTTATTTATTCAAATATAAGCTTTCAATGGCTGCAGATTTGGGCACTAAAAGAGGCATCAAGATGTAGCAGCCAAGCGCAATGGCTAATGCCTGTAATTCTAGCTCTCTAGGAGGCTACAGTTGGAGGACTGCTTGGAGCCAGGAGTTCCAGACCAGTCTTAGCAACATGGGAAGACCCCCATCTCTACAAAAAATTTAAAAATTAGCTGGGTATGGTGGTGGTACACACCTGTAGTCCAAGCTACTTGGGAAGCTAAGGTGGGAGGATCACTTGAGCCCAGGAGTTTGGGGTTGCAGTGAGCTACTACACTGTAGCCTGAGTAACAGAGGAAGACTGCCTCAAAACAAATAAAAAGTAATACAAGTTTAGTTCTTCAATGTAAAATGAAAGATAGCAATTCTAGTAGCCACATGATCACTAGAATCATTTTAGCTTTGTTTCTAAAAGCTTTCAGTGAAAGTCCAATTCAAAGTGAAAGCCATGGGACCACTCTCAAAGAAAGGGACCTCTATCCATTTTACAAAATCAGAAACATACAAAAAATATTTTAAATTCCATTTTAACATTGGCAAAGATTAAAACAAAAACAAAAAACAAGGGCCCAAGGACTCTGGTTCTCATTTGTCAGATCTTTAATACAGATATATGGCAAGAGAAAGAGTTTAATTCAATTAAACAGTAATAATGAAATCACAGTCAAATGAAGTCTATCTAAGAAAACAAGCAAACCTTCTGAGGGCAGAAAGAAAACAGGAACCTCAAAAAACATACTTAGAGATGATAAAGATGATTTCTACTTAAGCCTTCTATTCCTGTAGTTAGAAAGGAGAATTCATAGTTCAGAAAAAAATACTCGGAGTTGGAAACTAAAATATCCAGAAACTGGGGATTTTACTCCAATTTCTAAACATTCACTGAGTGTTTGCTATGAACTAAGTACTATGCTGGCCATGGTGACATAAATGAATATAATGCGCTCCTACTGACCTGTCTAGCCATATTTCCTACACTCCATACTAACTCACTTGTAGTGCAAAATAAATGACAATATGACATTATGAGTGCAGTTTCAGAAGTGGGTAAGGAAAGCAGGGAGACACAGATGAAGAAATAATTCAATAGATTACAGCGGGATACCACATAGAAGGCACTACATTTGGCCTGCTTGGAGTTTTACAAGCAGGCAAGGAGGAAAAATATCTCAAGACCTAAAGGAACAAGTAAAATGGTGAAGATCTCAAAAGATTTTATAAAGTCAATGCTATGTCAGGAGTTAATTCTGTATGCAGAAGAGTAACCTAATTAGCTATAGAAGGCTGAGGTAGGAGGATCCCTTGAGCTCAGGAGTTCAAGACCAGCATGAGGAAGAGAGAGACCATATCTCTACTAAAAATAGAAAAAAAAAAAAAATTAGCTGAGCATTGTGGCTGCTATCTGTAGTCCCAGCTACTCCAGGAGGCTGAGGCAGAAGGATTGTTTTTAATCCAGACTTTTGAGGTTGCTGTAAGCTAGGCTGATGCCCCAGCATGGGCAGTAGAGTAAGGAGTAAGACTTGGTCTCAAAAAAATCGTACAGAGTGGCACCTGTGGCTCAAGGAGTAGGGTGCCCGCCCCATATACTGAGAGTGGAGGGTTCAAGCCCAGCCCCAGCCAAAAAATTGCACAAAAAAGACTACAGGATGTGCTTTACGACTAGCCCTATAGGCTTGGCACCGGTAGCTCAGTAGTTAGGGTGCTGGCCACATACACGGGGGCTGGCAGGTTTGAACCTGGCTTGGGCCTGCTAAAGAATGACAACTGCAACAAAAAAATAGGCGGGCATTGTGGCGGGCGCCTATAGTCTCAGCTACTTGCAAGGCTAAGGAAAGAGAATCGTTTAAGCCCAAAAGTTTGAGGTTGCTGTGAGCTATGACACTACAGCACTCTACCAAGTGCAACGTAGTGAGACTGTCTCAAAAAAAAAAAAAACAAGACTAGTCCTATGTGTAACAACCAAATGCAATATATGCACCTTGTTTGGATCTTCATTTGAGCAAATCAACTGTAAAAAGATATTTTTTAAACAATCACAAAAATTTAAATATGTGTAGGGTATTTAATAATTATATAAGATTCCCAGCTACAAACTGAAGAACTTGGAAAAAGAAGCATCTCCTCCATTTAAAAACACCTCACAACTGAGCAGTGAGGTAGCTCATGCCTGTGATCCTGGGACTTTGGAGGCTGAGGCAAGAGGATTGCTTGAGCCCAGGAGTTTGAGACTGCAGTGAGCTAGCTAAGCACTCTAGCCAGGGTGACAGAGCAAAACCTCTACTCAAAAAACAAACAAACAAACAAACAAAAATACACAGCACAACCCCAGCAATTGCCCAGTCAAGATTTTATGCATGAATTTTTAAACTACTCAAATCAAGAACAGATTATAAATGAATCAGTTCTTCCTCTCCTCCCTCCTTATTTTTTGAGACAGAGTCTCACTATGTCATCCTCAGAAGAGTGCTATGACATTACAACTCACAGCAACCTCAAACTCTTGGGCTTAAGTGATTCTCTTGTGTCAGACGCCTAAGTAGCTGGGACTACAGGCACCCGCCACAATGCGCGGCTATTTTTGTTGTTGTTGTTGCAGTTGTTGTTGTAGCAGGCCCGGGCTGGGTTTGAACCCACCACCCTCGGTGCATGTGGCAGGCGCCATAACCACTGTGCTAGGGCACTGAGTCCCTTTTGAATAAAAAGAAAGGAATCAGATACAGAAAACACAAACATAAATGCAGTCCACTACTGAGTCTCTTGAGAGGTCTAAACAAGTTGGGCTGTTGGCACCCCTGCTGTTTACCTTTTTGACAATGAAGACTCACACTGGACCAAAGATTTACGAAAATAAATACTGTGGCTCTGAATATAGCAATAGCTGAAACTGCAGTTAAGCGACATATGCAGCTGAAGTAAAAAAGATCAAAATAGTAAAAAGCAAGTCTCAAACTTAAGGGCAGGATAAATGGACATTCTCCTTTGATGCTCCTAAAAGGGATGACCACTTGAGGCCCAGTAGTTTCCAGGCAAACTCTGGCCTCAGCCCTGACTTCTCAGGTAGTTTAATTTGCCTATCCATCCATCTACCTGACCTTAAGATAGTCAGATGACACAGGAAAGGCTTTGGCCCACAAGGAACTAAGTTTTCTGTGAGAACTATGAGAAAAGTCCTACAAGACAAAATGCCTCCAGTGAGTGTGGCATGATGTCACTGAATCTGGTCAATGGTTCCCAGGCACCCACAGTATAAAGGTCCACACTCCAAAGGCCTGCTGACTTCTCTGGCTTGATTTCCTACTATTCCCCTTCTCCATAACTGCCTATCACTCTGGCCAAACCGACCCACTTGTAGGGCAAACATGCTAAGTTATTCCATCTGCCTGGAGTAACTCTTCTCATTACTTCCTTATAGCTTCCACTCCCACTTACTCATCTTTCTGGCCTCAATTTAAAAATTACCTCCTCTGCAAAATATTCTAAGAATTCGTTCTCTCATCCCTCGAATCAGATAGAGTCAAATCACAC
This sequence comes from Nycticebus coucang, assembly GCF_027406575.1. NCBI lineage: Eukaryota > Metazoa > Chordata > Mammalia > Primates > Lorisidae > Nycticebus > Nycticebus coucang. Next base: position 12,666,348 of record NC_069781.1, on the reverse strand, counting down.
CTCCCTCTTTGTGCTACCTGTATATCTAAAATATACCATGACACTATATATCACAAAGTATTTTTATTTTATAGTCCTATCTTCCTTATCTATCTCACTATATATCCCAGAGTTGAGTTTATTAATCCCAGAAGGCTCTTGATATATATGTTTGTGGGTGGGGTACAGTTTTTTTATTAAACATGTTACTGGTGCTTTCATATTTTACTTCATTTTCACATTTTCTAATTCTTTCATCTTATCTCACAGGTTTTTTCCCCTAGACCAAGTCCACTTCAGAGTTTCCTTTATGTAAGGCGCTTACATATAATATGTATATATTATTCATATATATATTTTCTTATTTATAAGCCTACCTGACACTAAATCTTCTAACAATGAAGGGCTAGCACTGGTAGTAAAAGATTCTTGACTGATACATCATATTTTCTGGGTTCTCATATTAGTGTGGATTCACATATTGCTGGTGATCTTTTGATTAACATAATACAACATATTTATCTCCCACTAGATGCCAAGCTTTATGTGAGAGAAGGGTGAGAGAAGGCCCCATATTTTTGCTGACCATTGTATTCCCAGTGCTTGACACAAACTAGGTGTTCAAATGAACATATATTGACTGAAAGAAGAAAAAAAAGGACAGGAGTTGCTTCAGAGAGCAGTAATATGGGAAAGGGAAAGAAAATCCTTCAGGAACACAAATATTCACAAAAAGACTGCCCTAGGCTATTCCTACAAAGCCAAAACCAGTTCTCCTAGCCCCAGTTTCAACTCCAGTAAACCCTACCCATACACAGAGCTCTCCTCTAATTGAGGGATTGGGTGTAATAAATCTGAAAACCAACAGGACCAGTTGCCAACTCGCAAGTGGCAATCCTACCTACACCAACTCTATCTTTTCTATGCCATTAGAAATTGAACCTGACTCTCTAAGGATAAGAAAGCTCAAGGAAAAGAAAAGCCAATGGGGGCTCAGTAGTCTTTCTTAGGGTAGAACCTGCCTCTTACCGGCAAAAGGATTGATGTTTATCAAACAAGACATAATGTACACTGCTGCAATGAGTAAACTACACAAAGCAGCTGAGGCTTATCCGGGTTCCTGGAGTCACAGACTGCTTGCCTGAGCCTCACATCCGTAAGCCCAACTGCCTTCTGGGCATTTCCACCTAGATACATCCATCTTAAGCACTTTAGACATGTCTAGACATTTCCTGCCTTTAAAATCTACTCCTTTTTTTTTTTTTTTTTTTTGAGACAGAGCCTCAAGCTGTCACCCTGGGTAGAGTGCCATGGCGTCACAGCTCACAGCAACCTCCAACTCCTAGGCTTAAGCGATTCTCTTGCCTCAGACTCCCAAGTAGCTGGGACTACAGGTGCCCGCCACAATGCCTGGCTATTTTTTGGTTATAGTTGTCATTATAAACTGGCAGGTCCAGGTTGGATTTGAACCCACCAGCTCTGGTGTATGTGGCTGGCACCTTAGCTGCTTGAGCTACAGGCACCGAGCCAAAATCTACTCCTTTTTCTGGGCTCCCTGCTCAGTGAATGACATCAAACACCCAAGTCAAAAACCTGGGCCTCTTTCCTTAACTCCTTTCTCCTCTTCAACTTCACCCAAATTCAAACTGTCATGGAGCCCATCTTTTCTACATCCTCAAAAGCTCCTGAAGCAGCCACCCTGATGAGATATAACCAAAGATAGGACAATTTGAACATCCTTAAAAAAAATTATAATTAACTGAAACACAAATATTTAAATCCATTAGTTAATGACACTAAAATAATTGATTTGTCACCACTGAAGGATTCTAGCAAACCATTACATCATTTTGAAAATCATTAAATAAAAGGAAATTCAAGTGTTTCTCCTCTCTTTCCTAGATGAATTATATACCACAGGATAATAAACAGCTGTGGAAAATTTCTTTACAGAAGCATTCTGGTTAATAAGTGAACAAAAAATACTGAAATTAGAGTATTACTATGAAATAATAGATCTTAGACATCGATCATCAACTGCAGCTAATATTACAAGAATAGAGAACAGAGTAGTATATATCTTCTTAAGAATTCAATGCCCCTACATAAAGCTAAGCAATGGACTCTCACAAAATAAAGTGAATAGAACACTACCACACTTATCAATTACCTCAATAAATGTTGATGGCTTGAAATCCCCACTGAAGAGGCACAGATTGGCTGACTGGATTAAAAAACACAAGCCATCCATTTGCTGTCTGCAAGAAACACACCTAGCTTCAAAAGACAAATTAAAACTCCAAGTTAAGGGTTGGAAGACAATTTGTCAGGCAAACGGAATTCAGAAGAAAAGAGGAGTTGCAATCTTATTTTCAGATACATGTGGATTTAAAGCAACTAAAGTCAAAAAAGACAAAGATGGTCACTTTATATTGCTCAAGGGAAAAATACATGAAGAAGACATTTCAATACTAAATATTTATGCATCCAACTTAAATGCTGCCAGATTCTTGAAACAGATCTTACCCGTCTGAGCAATATGATATCCTATAAAACCATAATAATAGGAGACTTTAATACTCTTCTTACAGAGCTGGATGGATCCTCTAAACAGAAATTAAACAAAGACATAAGGGACTTAAACAAGACCCTAGAACAACTGTGCTTGATAGACATATATAGAACACTCTATCCCAAGTTAAAGAATATACACTCTTCTCATCACCCCACGGAACATTCTCCAAAATTGATTATATCCTAGGATACAAAACAAACCTTAAAAGAATCAAAAGAATTGAAACTTGGGTGGCGCCGGTGGCTCAAAGGAGTAGGGCACTGGCCCCATACACTGGAGGTGGTGGGATCAAACCCAGCCCCGGCCAAAAACTGCAAAAAAGAAAATTGAAATTCTACTTTGTAGCTTCTCAGACCACAAGACACTAAAGGTGGAACTCAACTCCAATAAAAATGATCAACCCCACACAAAGACATGGAAATTAAACAAAATTCTGTTGAATGACAGTTTGGCGTAGGAAGAAATAGAAGAAGAAATCATTAACTTCCTTGAGCACAACAACGAAGACACAAGCTACCAAAACCTGTGAGACATTGCAAAAGCAGTTCTGAGAGGAAAATTTATCACTTTAGATGCCTACATTCGAAAAACAGAAAGAGAGCGCATCAACAAACTCACAAGAGATCTTATGGAATTGGAAAAAGAAGAATAATCGAAGCCTAAACCCAGCAGAAGAAAAGAAATCCCCAAAATTAAATCAGAGATCAATAAAATTGAAAACAAAAGAATCATTCAGAAAATTAATGAAAAAATAAGTTGGTTTTTTGAAAAAATAAATAAAATAGATAAACCTTTGGCCAGACTAACCAGAAATAGAAAAGTAAAATCTCTAGTAACTTGAATCAGAAATGATAAAGGGGAAATAACAACTGATGCCACAGAGATATAAGAGATCATCTCTGAATACTACCAGAAACTCTATGCCCAGAAATTTGACAATGTGAAGGAAATGGATCAATATTTGGAATCACGCCCTCTCCCTAGACTTAGCCAGGAACAAATAGAGCTCCTGAACAGACCAATTTCAAGCCCTGAGATTAAAGAAACAATAAAAAATCTTCCAACAAAAAAATGTCCTGGTCCGGCTAGCTTCACACCAGAATTCTATCAAACCTTCAAGAAAGAGCCTATTCCCGTACTACAGATATTATTCCAAAAAACTGAGAAGGAAGGAATCTTCCCCAACACATTCTATGAAGCAAACATCACCCTAATACCAAAACCAGGAAAAAACCCAACTAAAAAGGAGAATTTCAGACCAGTTTCACCAATGAATATACATGCAAAAATTCTCAACAAAATCCTAGCCAATAGATTACAGCTTATCATCAAAAAAGTCATACATCGTGATCAAGTAGGTTTCATCCCAGGGATGCAAGGCTGGTTTAACATACACAAGTCCATAAATATTATCCACTGTATTAACAGAAGCAAAAACAAAAGACCATATGATCCTCTCAATAGATGCAGAAAAAGCATTTGATAAAATCCAGCATCCTCTTCTAATTAGAACACTGAAGAATATAGGCATAGGTGGCACATTTCTTAAACTGATCGAAGCTATCTATGACAAACCCACAGCTAATATTTTACTGAATGGAGTAAAACTGAAAGCTTTTCCTCTTAGAACTGGAACTAGACAAGGTTGTCCTCTGTCACCATTACTATTCAACATAGTGCTGGAAGTTGTAGCCAATACAATTAGGTAAGACAAAGAAATAAAGGGAATCCAAATGGGAGCAGAGGAGGTCAAACTCTCCCTCTTTGCTGACAACATGATCTTATACTTAGAGAATCCCAAAAACTCCACCACAAGACTCCTGGAAGCCATCAAAAAATACAGTAATGTCTCGGGATATAAAATCAAAGTCCACAAGTCAGTAACCTTTGTATATGGCAATAACAGTGAAGATGAGAAGCTAATTAAGGACACAACTCCCTTCACCACAGCTTCAAAGAAAATGAAATACCTGGGAATATACCTAACAAAAGAGGTGAAGGACCTCTAAAAGAAAATTATGAAACCCTAAGAAAGGAAATAGCAGAGGATATTAAGAAATGGAATAACATACCATGCTCATGGCTGGGAAGAATCAACGTTCTTAAAATGTCTATACTTCCCAGAGCAATCTACATATTCAATGCCATCCCTATTAAAAACATACCAACATCGTACTTTCAAGACTTGGAAAAAATGATTCTACGTTTTGTATAGCTAAGGCGCAGTTCTTAGTAATAAAAACAAAGCCGGGGGCATCAGCATACCAGATTTTAGGCTGTACTATGAAGTCATAGTGGTCAAGAAAGCATGGTACTGGCACAAAAATAGAAATGGACATTTGGAATTGAACAGAAAACCAGGAAATGAAACTAACATCTTACAACCACCTAATCTTCATAAACCAGACAAGAACATACCTTGAGGGAAAGACTCCCTATTCAATAAATGGTGCTGGGAGAACTAGAAATCCACATGTAAAAGACTGAAACTGGACCCATACCTTTCTCCACTCACAAAAATTGATTCAAGATGGATAAAGGACTTAAATTTAAGGCATAAAACAATAAAAATCCTCAAAGAAAGCATATGAAAATCACTGGAAGATATCGGCCTGGGGAAAGACTCCATGAAGAAGACTGCTGTGGCAATTGCAACAACAACAAAAATAAACAAATGGGACTTCATTAAACTGAAAAGCTTCTATACTGCTAAGGAGACAACAACCAAAGCAAACAGACTACCTACAGAACGGTTAAGGATATTTGCATATTTTGAATCAGACAAAAGCTTGATAACTAAGATCTATAGAGAACTCAAACTAATCCACATGAAAAAAGCCAACAATCCCATATATCAATGAGCAAGAGACATGAGTAGAACCTTCTCTAAAGATGACAAACGGCTAACAAACACATGAAAAAATGTTCATCATCCCTAATTATCAGAGAAATGCAAATCAAAACCACCCTGAGATACCTCTAACCCCAGTGAGAATGGCCCACATCACGAAATCTCAAAACTGCAGATGCTGGTGTGGATGTGGAGAGAAGGGAACACTTTTACGCTGCTGGTGGGACTGCAAACTAAAACAACCTTTTGGGAAGGAAGTATGGAGAACTCTCAAAGAACTCAAGCTAGACCTCCCATTTCATCCTGCAGTTCCATTACTGGGCCTCTATCCAGAAGGAAAAAAAATCCTTTTATCATAAGGACACTTGTCCTAGACTGTTAGGACAGTCAATTTACAATTAAATTGACTGTCCTAACAGTCAATTTACAATTTACAATTGCCAAAATGTGGAAACAGCCTAAATGCCCAACAACCCAGGAATGGATTAACAAGCTGTGGCATACGTATACCGTGGAATACTTATTCAGCCATTTTTTAAAAATGGAAACTTTACAGCCTTTGTATTAATCTGGATGGAAGTGGAACACATTATTCTTAGTAAAGCATCACAAGAATGGAGAAGCATGAATCCTATGTACTCAATTTTGATATGAGGACAATCAATGACAATTAATGACACAGTGGGGGTGGGGGAAGGGGAGAGCAGAAAGAGGGAAGGAGGGAGGGGAGTGGGGTCTTGGTTGTGTGCCACACCTTTTAGGGGCAAGACAGGATTGTAAGAGGGACTTTACCTAAAAAATGCAATCAGTGTAACCTGGTTTTTTGTACCCTCAATGAATCCTCAACAATAAAATTAAAAAAAAAAAAAAGAATTCAATGCCCCTGTAGTCTTGCCAAAAAAATTAGATAGGCTTGAAGTTGATTAAGTCCCTAGATCTAGCAACTAAAATAAACTATAAAGTTCCAAGGAACACATTCAGTTATGTCACAAGGAAGCAATCAGAAGAATCTGGGCATTGGTAAATTTAAGATAGACAAAGCACCCAATCTCTTTAAGAGAAAAAGAAAGATGGAGGAGAAATCTACAGATCAAAGAAAACCTTTAAAGATACATACTGAAATATTAACAAAAAAATATGATATCTAAGATTTGCTTCAAAATACACGGTAAAATGGAAGAAGAGGACAAGGGTGAGACAGGATTAGCCACTAGATGATGAGTTCCTTGTACTACTTTATATATTTGTGTTCATTTTATGAAAATTAAAGCAAACAAACTCTCTGGACTGCAGTTTCTATTTCTACTCTCCTAGTCTTCACCACTGTTGTCTCCCATCTGGTTTATTTCAAGAACTTCCTTACAGGTATGTCTTGCTAGCTCCTACTTTTTTCCATTTCTTTTTCCTCCCTACCACTCTCCCCTAATCCATTCTCCACCCTTGCTGTTTTTTAAGACTCAAATAAAACCATGCTACTCCTACTTAAAAACTTTCACTGACTTCAGAATAAACACCTTCCCAAGCTCACAAGTGTCTTCCTCATCGAGCTCCCTGTCCCCTCTCATTTCTCCCTTCTCATATTCCCAACGCTCTCAACAAATAGTGCTGCGTGTAGTTTCTCACTGAGCCACAGGCGCCGCCCTGCGTGTAGTTTCTCAAATGTGTCTTTTCCTTCTGCCTAGCTAGTTTCCATGAATTATTTAATTCTCAGCCAATTTAGGCAATACATTCTCTAAGAAATCTCCCCCAATTCTTCCCCATCCTAAAGATTTCAAGCCTATGAACTTCCACAGTTTCATCCTTTTGTATGCCTGCTTCCATGAGACCATGGGTCTGAGAGTACAGGCAATATCCGGATTACGAACAAGAAAAATTCTGTAGGTTTGTTTTCAAGATGAATTTGTATATAAGTTGGAATAGGTACACTTACCTATTACTTATAATAGCCTCTATTTGTAAGTGCGAAGTGCAAGTTGTATATCAGCCAGATGTTCATTACATGGGAACATCTTACGCATTCCAAGAATAAGGTATCAGGTCTGATTCAGCTCTGTGTTCCTGGAACCTACTATAGAAGCTAGCACAAATGGGTACTTGATATCATGTTTGATGGATTTTTAAAAAAGGGCCTAGTTTCCCAAGAAATCCATAAATCTACACAAATAACTAAAACAGGTAGTTCTAAATTATATGCTTTGGAGTCAAATTCAATTCCAAATTGGGAATTAAATACCAATTATACACGTGTATTAATTTTGTAAACTTGGGCAAGGCACTTCAATTCATGAGCTCGGCTTCCACATGTGTTAAATGGGAATAGTCCCTCCCCAGGGTTATTGATTAAACAAGAGTAAGTATACAGTTCAAGTAACTAATTCTTTTTTTTTTTGAACAATTATTTTTTTTAATTTTCACATATACATGTGTTCATTAGGCTTCCACTTTTTGCCTTCTTATAAATTCTATTATCTTATCTATTTTTATTTTGTATCTTTTTTTAGCTATGCCACTACAGTGCTCTACCGAGGGTGACACAGTCTGACTTTGTCACCCTCAGTAAAGCACTATAGTGGCATAGCTCACAGCAACCTCACACTCTTGGGCTCAAGCTATTCTCTTGCCTCACTCTCTCAAGTAGCTGGGACTAAAGGTGCTCACCATAATGCACAGCTATTTTTAGAGATAGGATCTTGCTCAGGTTGGTTTTGAACTTCTCACCTCAAGCAATCCACCTGCCTCAGCCTCCCAAAGTGCTAGAATTACAGGCATGAGCCACTACGCCCAGACTCTAAAATTATCTTTAATAATACAATGCTATGTTTATATACCAGTGAGAGAACTGAGAATACTCCAGGAGTGTTGGCTATGCACTGTCACTCCCCACTGGCAGCTTGACTGACTCCAAAAGTCTTCCTACAGCTATTTGGTAAATTGAGGAAAGGGGTCTCTGCTCTTGCTCCCTAGTATCAATTCTCTGCCAGTGTGTATATTCATTCATCTTCTTTGGTGAATTCTGAAATACATGTATTATCCAACCTAGGGCTTTGGAACTCAGGTTCTTGCCAGTTTATCCTTTAAATATGCTGAATAAAGGGAATAGAGATAACAATGATTGGGATATATACTTCAGCACAAGGGACAATAAAACTTCTTCTATTCTGCTCCTGGACATCTTAGAACTAGAACTCAGTCCCTGTTCTCTCATGTGCAATAACATTTTTTTCTTTTATTAATATAAAAGAGAGGTTAAGGACCTCTGTTTGCCTACTTGCCCTAACAATAGAGGCCCATTAGCTATCTACGGTGAACATATCTTGTTCTATAAGCCTGTATCTTACTCTAATTCTATAAATCTACCTTTCTCTTCCTTAATAAACTTTGTTCCATGCTTGCCTTGAAAAAAAAAAGAGATAGAGGTTAAGCAAGAAAGTTTTAGGGTTAAATCTAGATACAAATTTTGGATTCTGCAAATTTATTAGCTATATGACCTTAAGTAAATTGCATAACTTGTCTTAATTTATCTGTAAAATAGGTTGTTAGATAGCCAGGTATTGCGGTGGGTGCCTGTAGTCCCAGCTACTTGGGAGGATGAGGCAAGAGAATCGTTTAAGTCCAAGAGTTTGAGGTTACTGTGAGCTGTGATGCCATAGCACTCTACTGAGGGTGACATAGTAAGACTCTGTCTCAAAAAAAAAAAGAAAAGAAAAGGTTGTTAGCATTTCCCATCCCTTAGAATAGTCGTCCCCAACTTTTTTGGCACCCGGGACCAGTCTCATGGAAGACAAACAGACAGGAAAAAGGGGAATCTGACAGGAGGCAGAGCACAGGCAGTGGTACAAGCAATGGGGAGCAGCTGTAAATACAGATGCAGCTTCACTGGCTTGCCTGCTGCTCATCTCCTACTGTGTGGCCCAGTTCCTAATAGGCTACAGACGTTAACAGTACTGGTACCACCTACTGGCTATGGACCACAGCCATAGGATTTCTGTGAGAATTGAAAGAGAGAGATAAATCAGGGCGGCGCCTGTGGCTCAGTGAGTAGAGCGCCGGCCCCATATGCGGAGGGTGGCGGGTTCAAACCCAGCCCCAGCCAAACTGCAACAACAACAACAACAAAAAAAAAAAATAGCCGGGCGTTGTGGCGGGCGCCTATAGTCCCAGCTGCTCGGGAGGCTGAGGCAAGAGAATCGCGTAAGCCCAAGACTTAGAGGTTGCTGTGAGCCGTGTGATGCCACGACACTCTACCCGAGGGCAGTACAGTGAGACTCTGTCTCTACAAAAAAAAAAAAAAAAAAAAGAGAGAGAGAGATAAATCTTACGAAAAATGTTCAACATGATGCCTGGCATACAGTAAAATTTCAGTGAACTTATAGCTACCATTACTTAGAAAAATGTATCTTTTCTTATTATAAAATAATACATGTTCAGTGGGGGGGAGGACAACAACCAGAAAATAAAACTAAACAAAAAAAAAAAAGAAAGAAAAGAAAAGAAAACAAATACTTTTAATTCCACTACCTAGATAGAACCAATAGTCATGATAGTTGTAATTTGGTATACTTCCTGCCATTTTTTTCTGTATTTTTCTTTTTATAAAATTGGAACATACTGTACATACTTTTTTTCACTTAGCATATATTCTCCAATGTTACTGAATATTATTTTTAAAATTTAATAACATACTATATAAGCTTTAATATATATTGCATGACATATTATATATTAAACATTTGTCATATATCTTTAATAATTACTTGTAAAGACTTTTTTTTTTGGTAAAGATTATATTTAACAGAAGCAGTGTTTTCCATTATTGGATAATGCATAACTCTTTTGGTAGACATTTGATTGAACTGCTTCAAACTTTTCAGTATTTTAAAAATATGTATGACAAATAATCTTATACATTAATATTTGACTCTGCTTATGTTTCTTAGAATACATTTGCCAGAGATGGACAGCTAAGTCAATATATGCACATTTAAATTTTTCATAGGTATTGCCACAATACCCACCAGAAAAGTGTACCAAAAGTAAGAATGCCCATCTCATATGTTGGGCTATTTCTCGTTTAACTTTTCTGTGGAGGACTTGAAGTAGCACCCTGAACATGTGGTTATCCTTACTATTGGTAGCAGCTGACTCAGGACACTGTTCTGTGGGAGAGTGAAGGATAGGTAAATAATGACCTGAAAAAACAATCCTTGTCATTTTGGGAGGTATACAGTTGGGGAAATTACTTTAACTGGACATTTGAAAAAGACTAATATAATAAGCTGAGGGGAGAGATATTTTTGACCCCAAATAACTTTCCCTTCTGAATCTCAGGTTAGAGTGCTATTTTGGGATATCACCTAGAAATATCTTCTTACTGATCCATTTAGGAGTTTAGCATTCTTACAAACTTCTTGTGGGGAAGGGAAGAGATAGTTAAATGTATTCAGCATCACACATTCAGAACAAGTTCTTCATTTCTCTGATTTCCTTACCAAAAACAAACAAAAAAACAAAAACGGGATCCAGCCATTTTGGTTAAGAATGTATGCAAAGGCCTAGTGTGGTGGCTCACACCTGTAATCCTTAGCACTCTAGGAGGCCGAGGTGGGTGGATTGCCCTGAGCTCAGAGGTTCGAGACCAGCCTGAGCCAGAGTAAGACCCTGTCTCTACAAAAAAAAGCCGGGGATTGTGGTGGGTACCTGTAGTCCCAGCTACTTAGGAGGCTGAGGCAAGAGAATCACTTAAGCCTAAGAGTTGGAGGTTGCTATGAGCTATGATGCCACAGTACTCTACTGAGGGCCATAAAGTGAGACTCTGTCTCAATAAAAAAATAAAATTAAAAAAAAAAAACAAAAAACTTTAAACTAAGACAACTGAAAGCAAAATTCAAAAAAAGAATGTGTGCAAAATACTTACCACATTATACTAAAGTGCCTATTATGAGTTCAACACACCTAGCAATAGTTACTATTTTCCTTATTCCTTGGCATATTGAGTTAAGTTAGTTCTCCATAGAAATCTTTGTTCTCAAGCCCATTAGTGAGACAGAGTACTTTCTTAGACAGAAACAGGGGGAAAGTCCCACATAGTAACCATCAAAGACTATTCTACATTCCTTGCTCCAGAAGTAGAGACAAAAAATTCAGCATTCTCAGCCAAGCGTTGTGGTGGGCGCATATAGACCCAGCTACTTGGGAGGGTGAGGCAGGAGGATAGTTTGAGCCCAGGAGTTTGAGGTTGCTGTGAGCAAGGCTAATGCTATGGCACCATAGCCTGGGCAACAGAGTGAGACTCTGTCTTAAATAAATAAATACATAAAAAGAATCCAGCATTCTGAGTAGGTCAAACTGGGGATGGGTAGTTAAGGATGAATGAATCACTATGTGCCCTTCAAGAGCTCAAGCCTGTGGAAGAGACAACAATATCTTAGAAGAGGGACAAAATACAAGATAAGCGCAGAGGAGAGCTGTTCATCTTAGCTGGAGTAGGAGCAGCTCATCATTGTCTTTTTGGTATTGAATGTATATTTTATTATTTGATGAATGTCTAGAAGAACTTCCCAGAGGAAGTGATAGCTAAGCTGTGCTCATAGTATAATAGAGTCTTAAATCTCTCTCTTTTTTTTGTAGAGACAGAGTCTCACTTTATCGCTCTCGGTAGAGTGCCAAGGCATCACACAGCTCACAGCAACCTCCAACTCCTGGGCTTAGGTGATACTGAGGAGATTCTTGCCTCAGCCTCCCAAGTTAACTGGGACTACAGGCGCCCGCCACAACGCCTGGCTATTTTTTGTGTTGTTGTTCTTTGACAAGGTTTCCAAATAAAACTGAACAAGAAATTAAAACCAGATGTCAAGTAAGGAGGGATGGAGCTCCACTGGTGAGGTGACTCCTCTCTTCTGCCCTTCACTCTCAGAGTTCATTCCAGATTCCTGGGAGCAACCTTCGTTTGGAAAAAAAGGCATTATTTATGCAGACCCTCCATACAACTCATCCTGGGCTCAGATGTGAAAGGATAAATTAGTGTAGAAAGCAGAGAAAGAACCAATTCCAGACCTGAGGAGAGACCAAGGACTTCTAAGAAATGCATCTCTGGCACCTGTCAAGCATAATTTCCTTTTTTTTTTTGAGACAGAGTCTCACTTTGTCGCCCATAGTAGAGTGCTGTGGTGTCACAGCTCACAGCAACCTCCAGCTCTTGGGCTTAGGTGATTCTCCTGCCTCAGCCTCCCGAGTAGCTGGGACTACAGGCGGCGGCCACAACGCCTGGCTATTTTTTTTGTTGTTGCAGTTTGGCCGAGGCCAGGTTTGAACCTGCCACGCTCAGTATACGGGGCCAGCGCCCTACTCACTGAACCACAGGCACTGCCCCCCATCATTTCTTAATTATGCTGCCAGAACAGAAACCCACGCATCTTTGCAAGACTTAAAGCTCACATCTGCATTCTATGCAAAGTAACCTCACAGATACTCTTCTGAGTTACTTAACTGGGTTCCCAGATGGGCCAGTTACAAATAACACTATTCTACGAATTTGCCTATCAAAATTTAAAACTACAATTTCAACTACAATTCTTGTGCTACAGGGAAGGCAAAACCCCTCATATAGCCTATCAGTATCAATGCAGAGTAGTAATATTTTAGTATCTTCCGTTACATAATAATTATGTAAGTTGGTATAAGATTTTGGGAGGTCATTTTTGGTGTTATTTGTTAAAACCAAGCCCATCCTTTAAAATGAAAATGCCATTTAACACAGCAATTCCACTTCTAATAATGTATCCTACAGAAATACTTGTGCAAGAAAGAGAAGATATTTATTGCAGTACTGTATATAGTAGCTAAATAGGCCGGGTGCGGTGGCTCACATCTGTAATCCTAGCACTCTGCGGGGCTGAGGCAAGTACATTGCTTGAGCTCAGGTGTTCGAGATCAGCCTGAGGAAGAGCGAGGCCCCATCCCTACTAAAAATAGAAAAACTAGCCAGGCATTGTGGTGAGTGCCTGTAGTCCCAGTTACTTGGAAGGCTGAGGCCAGAGGATCTCTTGAACCCATAAGTTTGAGGTTGCTGTGATCTCTGATGCCACAGCACTCTACCCAGGATGACAGAGTGAGACTGTGTCTCAAAAACAAAAACAGAACAAAAAAAATCCCAGAAATACCTGTGCAAGAATGGGAGAAGATATTCGTTGAAGTATTATATATAACAACTAAATAAATTTAAAAACTAAAGACAAATTTTGCAATCAATAAGAGGTATTAATAAATCTACAGAATATATGTGGCTATTACAAAGAACATTACTGGCATAGAAAGAAGCCCAAAATATACTATTAGGGCAGCGGCTGTGGCTCAGTGAGCAGGGCGCGGCCCCATATACCAAGGGTGGCAGGTTCTAACCTAGCCCCGGCCAAACTGCAACAAAAAAATAGCCGGGCGTTGTGGCGGGCACCTGTAGTCCCAGCTGCTCCGGAGGCTGAGGCAGGAGAGTCGCCTAAGCCCAGGAGTTGGAGGTTGCTGTGAGCTGCGTGACGCCACAGCACTCTACCGAGGGCAATAAAGTGAAACTCTGTCTCTACAAAAAAAAAAAAAAAAAGATATATATATATATATATATATACTATTAATGAAAATAATCCATTTGGGCGGTGCCCGTGGCTCAAAGGAGTGGGGTGCCAGCCCCATATTCCGGAGGTGGTGGGTTCAAACCCAGCCCTGGCCAAAAAAATGAAAAGAAAAGAATCTGTTTGATCTCTTTTATGGAAATGTAAGTTATTTAAAAGCAGAAAAAAAGTTTCCAAATGGATGTATATATTGTTAATGAAAATAATCCGTTTGATCTTTTATGAAAACATAAGTTATTTAAAACCAGAAAAAAACGTTTCCAAACGGACATCTGCACCTCTCAGCAAAATAGAGTAATGGAAGACCAGATTTGGCCTCCTGATGGGGGCAACTATAGAACTAGACAAAATATAGTAGAACCTCCATAGTTCATCACCTCCCTACATTCACAACCTCCTTTAGCTGACCTAATTTTCACAGACTGGACATGCACCACATGTACGTATCAGTACACTAAGCCTAGTTCCTTATGTTAACCACATCCTTATGTTGACCAGTTTGTTATAGTCCCTTGGGTGATCAACTTACAGATGTTTTTACCGTATACAAGCCAATGATTTTCGGGTATTGGACTTCAGGCAGCAAAAGACAGTGATTCCTGAGAGAAGGGAAACAAACAAGGTAAGTCCTACAAATGCCCCACCTAAGGCCTAAGAGACTTTCCAGGCTGCAATACAGGAAGGGAGAGCTCAGGTAGAGAGCTAGAAGGGAGCATGATTGAGATTTACAGGAGTCTGTGAGTCCTCAACTGGACGACTGATGGGTTCATGGGAAGAGAAAACCACCCAAGGCTGGGAAAGAATCATCCAAAAGAAGCAGAGGGAACAACTTTTGGGGCTCACATAGGGCCAACAATAGTTCTTGCTCCCACTAGCTAGAATGAAAAACTTTCAACTTTAGAGAATTTCCTAAAGATCCTGATTAGTATTCATATATTCACCAACAAATGGCCAACTTTCTAAGAGCACTGATTGGTTTATTAGCTATTTGTTATGTTCAGTCCGATGACAGAATCTAAGACAGGTGATGCCATGGGTTTGAGGGATGAGTATGGATAAAGCCAGCAGGAGCCAGAGAGGCAAGTCCAACAGGTTGAGAGAGTAGATCCTAAAAATAAACTTTGCCTAAGGCTCATCTTGACAAAGACAAAAATCCACTACCATAAGCAGAAATCCCCTTTGCAAATTAGCTTAGTGCAAAAATGACTGCAAAGATAACTCCTCCTCAATGACCAAGCCACCACACTGAAATTCTCCCTCCTTACATGCCATTTAAACATCTACAACTAGGTTCAAAACAGACCTTCCCACTCAGCATGTCTTTCTTCTTTGCAAGAGACATTCAAATACAGTCAGGCAATCCTTGTGAGCCTATTCCTGAAAAACAACAGCTCTTCACAATCTTACTTGTCCCTTTGGTCCTAATATGATATAACTGTGGATTCAAAGTTGGGCATTGCTTTTTTTTTTGTAGAATCAGAGTCTCACTTTACCACCCTTGGTAGAGTGCCATGACGTCACAGGACTCACAGCAACCTCCAGCTCTTGGGCTTATGCGATTCTCTTGCCTCAGCCTCCCGAGCAGCTGGGACTAAAGGCACCCGCCACAACACCCGGCTATTTTTTTGTTGCAGTTTGGCTGGGGCTGGGTTTGAACCCACCATCCTCGCTATATAGGGCCGGCACCCTACTCACTGAGGCACAGGCGCCGTCCTGGGCATTGCTTTTTTAATGATGTTTACTTGGTACTAATGTTCACTTTTCATACAAGTAAGGTGTCTGGTTGGATTCCACTGAATGTCTCCGTTTGGATCAAGTTAATACAAAGTTGGAGAACTCAGATACTTCATCACGTAATATTGAGAATTCTCAGATGAATGCTGCACAAAAAGAAATCTAAACTTCTAGGCTAAGACATTAAAAATTATATAGAATGGGCTCATTGCCCGTAGCTCAGTGAGTAGAGTGCCGGCCACATACATGGAAGCTGGCAGGTTCAAGCCCAACCCAGGCCTGCTAAACCAATGACAAATGCAACCAAGAACGAGCCAGGCGTTGTGGTGGGCGCCTATAGTCCCAGCTACTCGGGAGACTGAGGCAAGAGAATTGCTTAAGCCCAAGAGTTTGAGGTTGCTGTGAGGTGTGACACCATGGCACTCTACCAAGGGCGACATAGTGAGACTCTGTCTCAAAAAAATAAAAATAAAAAAATTGCACAGAATGCAGTTCCATTGTTATTAATTCTCTAATTGATAAGAGAATTTAAAACAAAATGGGCATGGTACTTTTAGCAGTAAGTGCTTTACTATAAGAGTCACAACTATTTGAAAATAATTAGCAAAGTTAATAATATGACTTGTAGACCTGTGAGAGGCAAGTGAGACTGGTACATACAGCTGGGGTTCCAGACTGGGAGCCAGGTATAAACTGGAAGTGAAATCCTGGTCTATTAAAGGCTAATAGAATACTTCTAAAATCTTAAATCTCTAAATGGTAAATTCTATAGACAGCAGACACTGGAAACTAGAAAAGGCTATTAAACCAGAAGCAACATAGTATTTATTTCATCTATTTCATAATTTTAATTATAAACCTTCTAACTTTCTCCATTGCCCCACAAAGCATCTAACAAACCCTTGTGAAACATAAGGGGGTTTTGGTTTTTTTCCAAGTGGATACAAAACTCAGACACCAGTAGCTGATTCACAGACTTTTTCAAAGGAATGAACAACAGAAGACTGATTATAGGTCAACATACATATGCTCCTGGAATTCAGACAACTAAAAAGAGCAATAGCTAGAATGTTTGGGGCCATAAAACCTTCACCATTTGTTACCTATAAACTCTTGGTTTCTTCACCTATAAAATAGAAATAATTGTACCTACTATCCTAACTCAGGAGTGTTCTGAGGAATAAACTAAAATGTACATGGAAGCATTTCAGAAACAGAAGTGCCATACAGTTTATTATTGCTAGTAAAAATAACAGGTACTTTTTAAAAATAGTTAAGAAAAGTACAAATGTAAAAGGGGTAGAGGGAAACGAAGGCAGTCATTGTCCTCAGTCTATAATCCCAAAGTTAAGCATGACCTAAAGGACATACTGTTCCGGTTTTTAGTATCTTTCTGAATTAAAAATTCATTCTTTTTCTATGGCCATAAAATTTGCTCACAGCTCATGAATCAGGAATTTCCTGAGACAGAAAAGTATTAGAAGAAAAAAATAAGTGTATATTATGCTTTAGTTGAAGCGGGGGGGATCTTCTAAGCATAACATGAAATGCAGATATTATCAAGGAAAAGATTATCAGATATGTATCTGTATAACGTCTGACATCTGAAAGGCAGAGATTCCCAATATATGTATGTGTGTGTATACATACATACTCACAACATCTTTTAATATTTGTAAAACATAAAGAGTTCCTACAAATCAGTAAGAAACACAGGCAAAATGCCCAATGGATAAAGAATACGACCAAGCAAAGATGCCCTAATATGATAAGTATGAGTATGAAAAGATCATTTATAAAACAAAGCAAACATTATAAGCCATTTCTCATCCATCAAATGGCAAAAAATTTATATTGCTAACATTTCAGTGTTGAAGAAGGTTTGAAGAAATGGATATGCTCATACCATGCTGGTACTTGATATATAGCTTGACAACAGCTTATTGTGTCCATGTAGCTATTTCAACTTAAACTGTACTCTTTGAGCTAAGAATCCCACTTGTACTCTCTATCTTACTGAAATACTCACACATGTCCACAAAAAATATATACAGGGTGCCCATAAAGTTCGTGTATAATTTACTATGTGAAACTATATTAAATTTCACACAAAGTTTATCTCCACCCTGTGTAACTGGCACATTAATTATGACTTAAAAAGACTGAAAAATCTGGGCGGCGCCTGTGGCTCAAGGAGTAGGGCGCCGGTCCCATATGCCAGAGGTGGCGGGTTCAAACCCAGCCCCGGCCAAAAGAAAAAAAAAAAAAAAGACTGAAAAACCCAAATAGGCGGAGCAAGATGGCAGCCGAGTAACAGCTTCCTTGCATCTGGGCACCGTGAGTCTGGGGAGTTAGGACTCCAGGCATCTCTGGCTGGTGGGAACTGCCTATCATCACTCCTATGAGGATACAGGGAGTCAGCGAGAGACTTCTGGACCCCAAGAGGAGGACTAAATCTGTGGAAAACCGGCAAGTGGTCGCGTGTGTTCAATCCGTCTAAACCCGCCCACAACTTCCACAGGCACAAGAACTTAAAGAGCAAGAGGAAGTGAAAGGAAAATTAGGGCAAGCAAACAGATAAAAGAAATCACTCATGAGGAAGAATCAGCAGAAAACTCCAGGCAACATGAAGAACCAGTCTAGAACAACCCCACCAAGGGACCATGAGGTAGCTACTGCAGAGGATTCCACCTATACAGAAATGTTAGGAATGACAGAAAGGGAATTTAGAATACACATGTTGAAAACAATGAAAGAAATGATGGAAACAATGAAGGAAATTGCTAATAAAGTGGAAAATAACCAAAAGGAAATCCAAAAACAGAATCAAATAAGAGATGAACGATATGAAGAATATAAAAAGGATATAGCAGACCTGAAGGAACTGACACAGTCAATTAGGGAACTTAAAGATGCAATGGAAAGTATCAGCAACAGGTTAGACCATGCAGAAGAAAGAATTTCAGAGGTAGAAGACAAAGTTCTTGAGATAACTCAGACAGTAAAAGAGGCAGAAAAGAAGAGAGAGAAAGCAGAACGTTCACTGTCAGAATTATGGGACTTTATGAAGCGTTCCAACATACGAGTTATAGGAATTCCAGAAGGGGAAGAAGAATGCCCCAGAGGAATGGAAGCCATACTAGAGAATATTATAAAAGAAAATTTCCCAAACATCACCAAAGATTCTGACACACTGCTTTCAGAGGGATATCGGACCCCGGGTCGCCTCAACTCTAACCGAGCTTCTCCAAGACACATTGTGATGAACCTGTCCAAAGTCAAGACAAAAGAAAAGATTCTGCAAGCTGCCAGGAGTAAGCGCCAGTTGACCTACAGGGGCAAATCCATCAGAGTTACCACAGACTTCTCTAATGAAACTTTCCAAGCAAGAAGACAATGGTCATCTACCTTTAATCTACTTAAACAGAACAATTTTCAGCCCAGAATTCTGTACCCTGCTAAGCTAAGCTTCAAAATTGACGGAGAAATCAAATCATTTACGGATATACAAACATTGAGGAAATTCGCCACAACAAGACCAGCTCTACAGGAAATACTTCAACCTGTTCTGCACACTGACCACCACAATGGATCAGCAGCAAAGTAAGAACTCAGAAATCAAAGGACAGAACCTAACCTCCACACTGATGCAAAAGATAAAACTAAGCAATGGACTCTCACCAAATAAGACGAATAGAATACTACCACACTTATCCATTATCTCAATAAATGTTAATGGCTTGAATTCCCCACTGAAGAGACATAGATTGGCTGACTGGATTAAAAAACACAAGCCATCCATTTGCTGTCTGCAAGAAACACACCTGGCTTCAAAAGACAAATTAAAGCTCCGAGTCAAGGGTTGGAAGACAATTTTTCAGGCAAATGGAATTCAGAAGAAAAGAGGAGTTGCAATCTTATTTTCAGATACATGTGGATTTAAAGCAACTAAAGTCAAAAAAGACAAAGATGGTCACTTTATATTGGTCAAGGGAAAACTACAACAAGAAGACATTTCAATTCTAAATATTTATGCACCCAATTTAAATGCTCCCAGATTCTTGAAGCAGACCTTACTCAGTCTGAACAATATGATATCTGATAATACCATCATAACAGGGGACTTTAACACACCTCTTACAGAGCTGGACAGATCCTCTAAACAGAAATTAAACAAAGATGTAAGAGATTTAAATGAGACCCTAGACCAACTATGCTTGATAGACGTATATAGAACACTCCACCCCAAAGATAAAGAATATACATTCTTCTCATCACCCCATGGAACATTCTCCAAAATTGATCATATCCTGGGACACAAAACAAATATCAACAGAATCAAAAGAATTGAAATTTTACCTTGTATCTTTTCAGACCATAAGGCACTAAAGATGGAACTCAACTCTAACAAAAATGCTCAACCCCACCCAAAGGCATGGAAATTAAACAATCTTCTGTTGAATAACAGATGGGTGAAGGAAGAAATAAAACAGGAAATCATTAACTTCCTTGAGCATAACAACAATGAAGACACAAGCTACCAAAACCTGTGGGATACTGCAAAAGCAGTTTTGAGAGGAAAATTCATCGCTTTAGATGCCTACATTCGAAAAACAGAAAGAGAGCACATCAACAATCTCACAAGAGATCTTATGGAATTGGAAAAAGAAGAACAATCTAAGCCTAAACCCAGTAGAAGAAAAGAAATATCCAAAATCAAATCAGAGATCAATGAAATTGAAAACAAAAGAATCATTCAGAAAATTAATGAAACAAGGAGTTGGTTTTTTGAAAAAATAAATAAAATAGATAAACCATTGGCCAGACTAACTAGAAATAGAAAAGTAAAATCTCTAATAACCTCAATCAGAAACGATAAAGGGGAAATAACAACTGATCCCACAGAGATACAAGAGATCATCTCTGAATACTACCAGAAACTCTATGCCCAGAAATTTGACAATGTGAAGGAAATGGATCAATATTTGGAATCACACCCTCTCCCTAGACTTAGCCAGGAAGAAATAGACCTCCTGAACAGACCAATTTCAAGCACTGAGATCAAAGAAACAATAAAAAAGCTTCCAACTAAAAAATGCCCTGGTCCAGATGGCTTCACTCCAGAATTCTATCAAACCTTCAAGGAAGAGCTTATTCCTGTACTGCAGAAATTATTCCAAAAAATTGAGGAAGAAGGAATCTTCCCCAACACATTCTATGAAGCAAACATCACCCTGATACCAAAACCAGGAAAAGACCCAAGCAAAAAGGAGAATTTCAGACCAATCTCACTCATGAATATAGATGGAAAAATTCTCAACAAAATCCTAGCCAATAGATTACAGCTTATCATCAAAAAAGTCATTCATCATGATCAAGTAGGCTTCATCCCAGGGATGCAAGGCTGGTTTAACATACGCAAGTCCATAAACGTTATCCACCATATTAACAGAGGCAGAAATAAAGATCACATGATCCTCTCAATAGATGCAGAAAAAGCATTTGATAAAATCCAGCATCCTTTTCTAATTAGAACACTGAAGAGTATAGGCATAGCTGGCACATTTCTAAAACTGATTGAAGCTATCTATGACAAACCCACAGCCAATATTTTACTGAATGGAGTAAAACTGAAAGCTTTTCCTCTTAGAACTGGAACCAGACAAGGTTGTCCTCTGTCACCTTTACTATTCAACATAGTGCTGGAAGTTCTAGCCAATACAATTAGGCAAGACAAGGAAATAAAGGGAATCCAAATGGGAGCAGAGGAGGTCAAACTCTCCCTCTTTGCTGACGACATGATCTTATACTTAGAGAACCCCAAAGAGTCAACCACAAGACTCCTAGAAGTCATCAGAAAATACAGTAATGTTTCAGGATATAAAATCAATGTCCACAAGTCAGTAGCCTTTGTATACACCAATAACAGTCAAGATGAGAAGCTAATTAAGGACACAACTCCCTTCACCATAGTTTCAAAGAAAATGAAATACCTAGGAATATACCTAACGAAGGAGGTGAAGGACCTCTATAAAGAAAACTATGAAATCCTCAGAAAGGAAATAGCAGAGGATATTAACAAATGGAAGAACATACCATGCTCATGGATGGGAAGAATCAACATTGTTAAAATGTCTATACTTCCCAAAGCAATCTACCTATTCAATGCCATTCCTATCAAAGTACCTACATTGTACTTTCAAGATTTGGAAAAAATGATTCTGCGTTTTGTATGGAACCGGAAAAAACCCCGTATAGCTAAGGCAGTTCTTAGTAACAAAAATAAAGCTGGGGGCATCAGCATACCAGATTTTAGTCTGTTCTACAAAGCCATAGTGCTCAAGACAGCATGGTACTGGCACAAAAACAGAGACATAGACACTTGGAATCGAATTGAACACCAAGAAATGAAACTAACATCTTACAACCACCTAATCTTTGATAAACCAAACAAGAACTTACCTTGGGGGAAAGACTCCCTATTCAATAAATGGTGTTGGGAGAACTGGATGTCTACATGTAAAAGACTGAAACTGGACCCACACCTTTCCCCACTCACAAAAATTGATTCAAGATGGATAAAGGACTTAAATTTAAGGCATGAAACAATAAAAATCCTCAAAGAAAGCATAGGAAAAACACTGGAAGATATTGGCCTGGGGGAAGACTTCATGAAGAAGACTGCCATGACAATGGCAACAACAACAAAAATAAACAAATGGGACTTCATTAAACTGAAAAGCTTCTGTACAGCTAAGGAGACAATAACCAAAGCAAAGAGACAACCTACACAATGGGAAAGGATATTTGCATATTTTCAATCAGACAAAAGCTTGATAACCAGGATCTATAGAGAACTCAAATTAATCCACATGAAAAAAGCCAACAATCCCTTATATCAATGGGCAAGAGACATGAATAGAACTTTCTCTAAAGACGACAGACGAATGGCTAACAAACACATGAAAAAATGTTCATCATCTCTATATATTAGAGAAATGCAAATCAAAACAACCCTGAGATATCATCTAACCCCAGTGAGAATGGCCCACATCACAAAATCTCAAAACTGCAGATGCTGGCGTGGATGTGGAGAGAAGGGAACACTTTTACACTGCTGGTGGGACTGCAAACTAGTACAACCTTTCTGGAAGGAAGTATGGAGAAACCTCAAAGCACTCAACCTAGACCTCCCATTCGATCCTGCAATCCCATTACTGGGCATCTACCCAGAAGGAAAAAAATCCTTTTATCATAAGGACACTTGTACTAGACTGTTTATTGCAGCTCAATTTACCATTGCCAGAATGTGGAAACAGCCTAAATGCCCACCAACCCAGGAATGGATTAACAAGCTGTGGTATATGTATACCATGGAATACTATTCAGCCATTAAAAAAAATGGAGACTTTACATCCTTCGTATTAACCTGGATGGAAGTGGAAGACATTATTCTTAGTAAAGCATCACAAGAATGGAGAAGCATGAATCCTATGTACTCAATCTTGACATGAGGACAATTAATGACAATTAAGGTTATGGGGGGGGGAGCAGAAAGAGGGATGGAGGGAGGTGGGTGGGGCCTTAGTGTGTGTCACATTTTATGGGGGCAAGACATGATTGCAAGAGGGACTTTACCTAACAATTGCAATCAGTGTAACTGGCTTATTGTACCCTCAATGAATCCCCAACAATAAAAAAAAAAAAAAAAAAGAAAAACCCAAATAGTCATCAAGAGAGGGATAGTAAAGACTGGAAGATGATTAAGAAGATAAAAAAAAAAAAAAAAAAGACAGACTTTAAGACTTTACTTGGTCATTCTACAAGTCTCATTTTATTTATTTTTTAATTAAAAAAAAAATTTTTTTTGAGACAGAGCCTCAAGCTACTTTTAGATCTTTGAGGATTCTCCATACTTCTCTTTAAAAGGTTATATTAGTTTGCAGTCCCATCAGCGGTAAAGATGTGTTCCCTTCTCTCCACATCCACGCCAGCATCTGGGTTTTGTGGTGTGGGTTAATCTTACTGGGGTTAGGTGATAATCTTAGAGTGGTTTTGATCTGCATTTCTCCGACGATTAAAGACAATGAGCATTTTTTGATCTTCAATAAGCCTAACAAAAACATGCACTGGGGAAAAGAATCCTTATTTAACAAATGGTGCTGGGAGAACTGGTTATCCACATGTAGAAAACTGAAACTTGGACTCACATCTCTCACCACTGACAAAAATTGATCCTCATCGGATAAATTAAGACACAATTTAAAGACACAAAACAATACAAATTCTAGAAGAGAGTGTGGGGAAAACACTTGAAGATACTAGTCTGGGGAAAAACTTTATGAGGAAGATCTCCCTAGCAATTGCAGCAACACGAAAAATGAGTAACTGGGATTTGAAATTTAAGACACAAAACAATACAAATTCTAGAAGAGAGTGGGGGAAAACACTTGAAGACATTGGCCTGGGGAAAAACTTTCTGAGGAAGATCCCCCTAGCAATTGCAGCAACACCAAAAATAAATAACTGGGATTTGATCAAGCTAAAAAGCTTTTGCACAACACAGCCCTACTATGAAACTAATTTGGGACTCTCACATGAAAGCTATAACCCAGCTACAACTTAACAATAGGGGGAAGTGGGAAGGGGGGGGTGGGTAGAGGGAGGGGGATCGGTGGGATCACACCTGTGGTGCATCTTACAGGGGTATTTGCGAAACTTGGTAAATGTAGAATGTAAATGTTTTGGCACAGTAACTGAGATAACGCCGGAAAGGCTATGTTAACCACTGTGATAAAAATGTGTCAAATGGTTTATGAAGCGAGTGTATGATGCCCCATGATCATATCAATGTATACAGTTATGATTTAATAAAAAAAAAAAAAAAGAAAAAAAAAAGCTTTTGCACAGCTTCACCACAAACAAAGCAAACAAACACCCTGCGGAATGGGAGAAGATTTTTGCATGTTATGAATCCAACAAAGGCCTGATAACTAGAATCTAGAGAGACCTCAAATTAAACAATAAGAAAATGTAAACAACCTCCTCTATCAGTGTGCAAGAGATTTTAACAGTAACTTCTCCGAGGATGACAAACAAATGGCCAACAGACTCATTTTAGATTTTAGTCGGGCTTTCAGTCAATCACATAGCCAGTCATTACCTCCCCATTATTAACTAATAATTACTCCAGCTTTGACAACTAGTTTTGAAGATTCCAGGTTATAGCCCTTATCCTACGTAAGATACACTATCTATGGCTACAAATGGCATATTCTCTCTGATTACTGTTTTGTGATAAATATTTTCATGCCTCTATGTTGTCTTTCACATAGACAATTTTAGCAGCTATAAGCCATTCCGCTGAGTAGAAACACAATTAGATAGTGCTAGATACGTAATTGTTATTCTTTTGCTGCTACAGATAATGCTACAATGAAAATTTCTGTACTTGTGTCTTTTCTAATGTCTGATGAATTAATTTTAGAAATGGATCATGAAGTGACTATAGAAAGACTATAGAAAGCTTTATGACTTTGTCTCCATATAGCTTTATCAGTTCACCTAGTGACCAGACCCATCCAAACTGTTGTGGGTGTCCTACAGCCCCCCGGCAGAGGGCAGCATTCCTCCAGACTAATAGAGCCTTAGGATGCAGACACCAAGGCTGGGAAGTAAAGTGAAAAAAAGAAACAATTAGAAGATACAGGCAAGCAGGGCTCCCAAGATTTGGGAGGTATGACAGACCCTAGTTCCTGCAGAATAACTGGGATTATTCACAACTAGGAATATCTAACACTCTGTGTCTTTGATTCTTTTACTGCCACCATAATGGAAAATTTATCTCCCCTTAAAGGGCAAACACACTTATCTATCACAGATAATCCAGTTTCTAGTCCCTTCCTCCCAGCTTTACTTTAAGGCGAGCTGAGGACCATGCAGGGATCCTGTAGGCAGCAATGAAGTGTAAGGTAACCATGAATCCAGAACAGCTAGGGTTCCAGGTCAATGAAAATGGAAATAGCTAAGGTTAAATGTCTCCGTATTAATTTTAGATCACCAACAACATGAGTCTTCTTAAATTAATCTGAACTAAAGTCTGAGATGCTCCAAGATTGTAACTCTTGAATGCCTAGAGAAATGCCACATCCTTACCTATTTAAGAAGTGGAATTTACCACTACTATTCATTTACCCTTTGCCTTTGAGCCCTAATATACTAATTTCTCTCTGGAACATATACAACGATATATATCACAGACAACATTACAGTAATGATAAATTATACAGCATTACGGAGTGAAAAAATCTGATTGTAGAGGAGGGCAGTAGGACAGTGAGGGTGAGGGCAGTGACCTATCACCATTTGGGAAAGGAGGAAGCAGAACCAAAATTCAAATATATAAACTCTTTCACTTGGAAATTTTCTAGGATTTTTATGCTACAAAAGTAATACCATAGCAAAGTATTAAAAGAGGATATTTATTGCACTTCTGTTCATAATAGAGAACAAATAAGAACGACCCAACTTCCACTAACAAAAATGACTTTAACAAATTTGGGCATATCATTAATGCAGCTTAAAAGCAATGAGATAGAGTGCTATAAAGCCTATCATGAAACAATCTCTAAGACAAATTAAACAAAACGAGCCACATAAAGAGATACATAAATTTTATTTTTTAATTTAATTTTTTTTTTTGGAGACACAGTCTTGCTTTGTCACCCTCAGTAGAGTGCCCTAGCGTCATAGCTCACAGCAACCTCAAACTCTTGGGCTCAAGAGATTCTCTTACCTCAGCCTCCTGAGTAGTTGGGACTATAAGCACCCACCACACCTAGCTATTTTTAGAGACGGGGGTCTTGCTCTTGCTCAAGCTGGTCTCGAACTTGTGAGCTCAGGCAATCCACCTGTGTCGGCCTCCCACAGTGCTAGGATTACAGGTGTGAGCTACTGCATCTAGTATAATTTTTATTTTTTAAAAAACTGCATATTTTAGGGTGGTGCCTGTGCCTCAAAGAGTAAGGTGCTGGCCCCATATGCCAGAGGTGGCAGGTTCAAACCCAGCCCCGGCCAAAAACTGCAAAAAAAAAAACAAACCTGCATATTTTAGAAAGTTGAGAAGACTGCCTCGGTTCAAATTTTGGTTCTGTCCATTATTAGAAGTATGATTATACATTTAATCTTCAAACTTCAGTTTAGTCATCCATAAAATGGGAGGGGGGATCAATTTCAAAGGAATACGATGAAAATTCAATTTTCACATATATGCAGAAAATAAATGTATACAGTAGCACAGTACTTGCCAGTAACTCAGAAGATGGTGATAGTTATTATTACTAAACATTACCACCTCAGGGAAGGTGAATTAGGGAGGTGACTTTGATTTACCAAATTTTACACTTACACATATAAAGAATTTTTCAGAACGAACAAGTAATATTTTTTTTTTTGAGATAGAGTGTCACTATGTCACCCTTGGTAGAGTGCCACGGTGTCACAGCTCACAACAACCTCAAACTCTTGGGCTTAAGCGATTCTCTTGCCTCAGCCTCCCAAGTAGCTGGGACTACAGGCGCCTGCCACATCACCTGGCTATTTTGTTGTTGTTGTTGTTGCAGTTGTTTAGCTGGCCAGAGCTGGGTTTGAAAACGCCACCCTCGGGGTATGTGGCTGGCGCCGTAACCACCGTGCTATGAGCGCCAAGTCCAAACATGTAATATTTTGATGATTAAAAGATATACCCTTCTACAAGAGAAATGAAAACATATGTTCATATAAGGACTTGCATGTGAATGCTCATTAACAGCATTATTCATAAGGAAAAAAATTGAAAATAGGGCGGCGCCTGTGGCTCAGTGAGCAGGGCGCCGGCCCCATATACCGAGGGTGGCGGGTTCAAACCCAGCCCAGGCCAAACTGCAACCAAAAAATAGCCGGGCGTTATGGCAGGCGCCTGTAGTCCCAGCTACTCGGGAGGCTGAGGCAGGAGAATCACCTAAGCCCAGGAGTTGGAGGTTACTGTGAGCTGTGTGACACCACGGCACTCTACCAAGGGCGATAAAGTGAAACTCGGTCTCTACAAAAAAAAAAAAATCGAAAATAATCCAAATGCCCATCAACTGGTGAACAGATAGACAAAATGTATGGTGCACATGGAATACCATTCAGAAAGCAAAAAATACTCACACGTGCTATGATGTGGGCAAACCTCAAAACCATCATGCTAAGTGAAAGAAGCGAGACACACAAGAACACATACTGTTTGATTCCATTTACATGCTATGTCTAGAAAAGGCAAACCCATGAAGACAGTAGATTAGGGATTTCCTAGAGCTAAGGGTCAAGATTAACACTTAAGGGGCACAGGAGTTCTTCTTGGAATGATGAAAATGTTCTAAAACTTATTTATGGTAATGGTTACATAATTTAATTTACTAAGTTTATTAACATTACTGAATTATAAAAGGGAATTATATGATATATGAAATATGCCTCAATAAAGTTGTTTAAAAAGAGGTTAAAAGGATATATCCTTACAAAGCATGCATTATTTTATGCTCATATAATGCTTTGCTCTTGAAAAGAACTTTAACTTGCATTACTCTATTTGGTCCTTGGAATTATCATGTAAAATAGAGTAAGAACTATGCTTTTTGAAGGAAAAAAATGATGTTCAGATTACCCCATAGTGACCCCTAGTAAATAAGATAGCCAAACCTAGTTCCAAAACATAACTAGCTCAATAAATGTGGTGATAAAAATGTGAAAAGTCTTAGCTCGGTGCCTGTGGCTCAAGCGGCTAAGGTACCAGTCACATAAACCTGAGCTGGGGGTTCGAATCCAGCCCGGGCCCACCAAACAACAATGACAGCTGCAACCAAAAAATAGTTGGGTGTTGTGGCAGGCGCCTGTAGTCCCAGCTACTTGGGAGGTGGAGGCAGAATTGCTTAAGCCCAGGAGTTAGAGGTTGCTGTGAGCTGTAATGCGACAGCACTCTACCTAGGGCAACAGCTTGAGGCTCTGTCTCAAAAGAAAAAAAAAAAAAAAAGTGACAAGTCTTCAACATTCCAGGGTTATCACCACTGATTACACTATATCTGTATACTGCTGGGCAAAGGCTTTCCCCCTCAAAGTACACTGCTTTTTAAAATGCTTTTATCTTTTTGAATAAATGTGTACTTATGAAATCTGACAAAAAAGATGCTTTTTCTCCCCATACACAGTCTGGTTAAAGTGAGATTATGGATATATACAAATTCCCTGAAACAAGAAGAAATTTTCTTTTTAGTAGCTTATAAAATGCTCAGCATACAATGGGGATTCAATAAATACTTCTGTGAAAAATGATTACAAAATTTTTTAAAAGCTTAATTTGAACATATTTTTTCTGTGATCTTTGTAGAGAATTATTAATTTGAACATCTAAACACATCCAGAACTTCATTTTGTAAAGAAAAACTGGGGCAAAATGACAAGATAAAATTCATAAGCCAAATAGAAATTTTTTTCAAAGTGCAGAGGAAGGAAAATGGTTAATTTTTGGCTACCTGCATCTATAGTCTCCACAGGCCTTCCCAGCACCAGGCAAGCAACTAAGAAAACAGCAAAAGTCTTGCATGACTGACCCGTATTTTCCCACAGTTTTCTCTAGTTTTTACTACGGAGGTTTAGAGAACTGCAACAGGAAAGAATTGGTTCTGCATAAAATCCTGTGTCTTTCATACCACACTGGGTTCAACTAGCTCTCCGTAGAGGTCATGGCATGACAAGAAAGGGAAAAGATTTGTCAAAATGAACTGATTTATTTGAAGGAAGGTAGGGATATGATTGATGGCAAGGTGTCTGATTTGTCAGACAGTTGGGGGAAGGTAGTTCAGGCAAGCCAAGAGTTACGAAGAAAACGTGATTCTTTTCAGAGGACCAAGAGGGAGAACCTGTACCTGTGAGTCCAAATACTTGGAATCATTCTGTCTTAATTTCTCCTTCCTACCACTTGAGTATTAGGTAAGGAAAGCATGTTTTAACTATTCCAGGCCTACCTCAGCTGTACTATGGGATCTTGAGGCAAAAACCATTTATCTCTTTTTAGACCAGATAAAGAAGAGATATCTAAATCTTCACTAATACCTGTTTGATGGACAATATAAGCCTTCTTCCCTGCCCCCCACACTTTTCCTTCTAATTTTATTGGGCCCTAACTTTGTGCTCAAATGTTTTACATGGATAATCTTATCACAATCTCAAGAAATCTGGGAGTATGTTCGTTACCTCCATTTTAGAGATAAAGATACTAAAATTCAGAAAGCTTAGGGAAGTTGCCCAAGGTCAAACAGCTAGTAAAGCCCATAGCTAGAATGTGAACCCAGAAATGTCTGATTACTAAGACAAGTTATTAACTACCTTGCCATCCTGGTGGTAGCAGTTAGTAAAAGACTTCAAAGGTATGATCACTTACAGGAGAGAAAGTCAAACTACTCTTCCCCTCATGAAGATCTCCTTCCAGGCAAAGTTCTTTTTTTCTTGAGGGCTATGGCAGTTTCCTTGTACATGGTGGCAGCAGTAAGATCAAAGTCGTTGGTCAGCTAGGCTAGCAAATCAAAGCATCTCGTCCTCAGACAGATGAGAATGTTCCCTTCTGACTTCTTTTATACATCAATTTTCTAATACCAAGTTGAATACTGATAAGATTTCTTTTCTATTTTATTCTCTCTGAATAGATAATATCCAGCTACTTCAACTGCTTTCATATTAGGCATTTCTCTTCCAAAATCCCTGTTGGCCTGATGTCTCTGCCCAGCCTGGGGATATGCAAGAACAGAATGCTTGGATGGGAGTTATCCTAGGACACACTGCCTACCTTCATGAGGCAGTTTTCTGAAAGCTAAAATCAAGAAAATAGGTCCCCTGAAACAATCAGTGTTTCCAAAAAACATGAAACAACTCTTTGAGATATCAAATATTACTTAGTCAAATCTTATAATTTGAGCCTTGCCATTGGTTGAGTCTCTGCAGTTTGCTAAGCGCCCTGGGTTTTGCTCCAGATCTGTCACGTTGCATTAGAGCCTTTCCTTCTCACTGCCTACAAAAATAACAGCCTTGAACATGGCAGCACAATCCATTTGTCCTGCTCTAATTACTTTTTGACATTATCTGCTGCTAACTTAGTCTTTATTTCTTTCAACCTCAAAGCATCATTAGATTTACCTGAAAACAAAATCTTAAGGTTCTGCCAATATATATTTGGCTAGCACAAAATCGTTCCAAGGAGTAGTAGCATATAGTTACAAGAAAAGCCGTAAGGCATTCAAAACTACTTCCAGAATTCCCGATATGCCACAGAGAGCATGGCCAAGGGGAAAATGCCAGGGCATGACTTGGACAAGCTGTAGTTTAGCCACTCACTTGCTGTAGACTTCTAGTAAGTGTTTGATCTGCCTGGATCTTAGTATCTTCTTTGAACAAATGATGTTATATCTCTACTCTGATAACCTCACAAAATCAGTTGAGACAATGTATATGAAAATACTTTGGAAAGAGCTACTGTCACATTAAGAAGCATAAAAAAGATGACCAATACTTCAAGAAACTTTAGGTCTTATGTTCTTCATTAAATCTAGCATGACAGTTAATTTTTATGTGTCAACTTGGATGGACCATGGGGTGCCCAGATATTTGGTCAAATATTCTGAATGTGTCTGTGAAGGTGTTTTTAGATGAGATTAATCTTTAAATCAGTGGACTCTAAGTAAAGCAGACTGTTCTCCATAATGTGGGTGGGCTTCATTCAGTCAGCTGAAGGACTGAATAGAACAAAAAGACCAGCCTCCCTCACACTAGAGAAAACCCTCTAGCAAACTGCCTTCAGATTCAGAGTGAACATCAGCTTTCCTGGGTGTCTAGCCTACAAGCCTTCAGACCATGACTGCAGCTCCAATCAGCTAACCAACTCTGCAGGTTTTCGATTTGTCAACCTCTATAATCATGTGACCCAATTCTTTATAATAAATCTCCCTCCCTCCTTCTATTTATCCATAGGCTTTTTTCCTCTGGAGAATCCTAATATATCTAGAATTTAGTCTGTTTAGAATTCACAGTGATCATCTTATGCTCTAATAATAAGGAGCATTATTATTTATCCATGATATTTCTAGAAATATTACAGATAAATTAAATCTACAGTTTATCTTCTAGAGCTCTTTTTGCTCCAGTATGATAGATCCTGACTTATAAATTATACTATACATTCCTAAAAGTCACTTTTAGGCCAGCTGCCTAGAATTTAAAAGGCTTTTCCTAATAATTAAATGGAGCTTTAAGGACAAAGGATTATTGAGACACTATCCTGGTAGGAGGTGATTAATACGTATTTGTTGGATAAGTGCAGTAGTCCCAATGAGCTAAATGTAGATGAGGGAATGTGGGGGGCGGGTGAGAAGATTCTGGCCTTTTTTTTTTTTTTTTGTAGAGACAGAGTCTCATTTTACCGCCCTCGGTAGAGTGCTATGGCGTCACACGGCTCACAGCAACCTCCAGCTCTTGGGCTTACATGATTCTCTTGCCTCAGTCTCCCGAGTAGCTGGGACTACAGGCGCCCGCCACAACGCCCGGCTATTTTTTTGTTGCAGTTTGGCTGGGGCTGGGTTTGAACCCACCACCCTCGGTATATGGGGCCGGTGCCCTACTCACTGAGCCACAGGCACCGCCCTGGCCTTTGTTTTTAATGTGAACAAGCTAGCACATTTTTTCCCATGATGATCACCTTAGATCCAAGTGACAGAATAAGCCAAAGCCAGGCCAAAGAGACCTCTGTTTCTGGCAATGCTTCCTTTCCCCACTCCTGATGGCCTTTCAGAATCCATCCTTATTTCACATTCTTTCTACCACAAATGAACACAGTTAAGAGGGAAACTAATTCTACATTTTCTACTATTATACAAAGCCTATAAATCAGGGGAAAGAACTTCCAGAATGATGAGTAATGAAACAAGAATTTCTGATATTAGACCAATAAAATTCGATTTTAACTACATTAAAACAGTACAGGTAGAAACCACTTATATAATGAAACTATTCTCTTGCAAAAAAGTGTGACAGTAGGTTTTTGTGTTTTTTTTTCCTTGAGATAGTCTCACTTTGTCACCTTGGTAGAGTACTGTGGTGTCATAGCTCACAGCAACATCAAACTCCTGGGCTCAAGCGATTCTCTTGCCTCAGCCTCCCGAGTAGCCTTAGCCTTCAAGTAGCTGAGACTAAGGCACCACCACAACACCCGCTATTTTTTTTTTTTTTTAGAGACAGAGTCTTGCTCTTGCTCAGACTGATCACGAACCCATCAGCTCAAGCAATCCACCGGCCTCGGCCTCCCAAATACTGCTGGGTTTTGTTTTGTTTCAGTAATACTAGGGGTATTTATTTATTTATTTTTATTTTATTTATTTATTTTTTTGAGACAGAGTCTCAAGCTGTCGCCCTGGGTAGAGTGCTATGGCGTCACAGCTCACAGCAACCTCAAACTCTTGGGCGTAAAGAGATTCTCTTGTGTCAGCTTCCCAAGTAGATGGGACTACAGGAGCCACCACAATGTCAGCTCTTTTTTTTTTTTTTTTGGTTGTAGTTGTCATTGTTGTTTGGCAGGTCCTGGGTGGATCTGAACCCTCCAGCTCCGATGTATGTGGCTGGCACCTTAGCCGCTGAGCTACAGGTGCTGAGCCGATACAGCAGGTTTTTAAAATATAATCATATCACTTGTAAAATGGTGCAATTCAGTTAGTTTCAAAACATATTTCTCATCTTGATCATTTAAAACTAAATCTAGCCACATACACCAGAATGGGCGGGTTCGAATCCAGCCCAGGCCTGCCAAACAATAATGACAACTACAACCAAAAAATAGCCGGGCATTGTGGCAGGCGCCTGTAGTCCCAGCTACTTAGGAGGCTGAGGCAAGAAAATCACTTAAGCCCAAAAGTTGGAGGTTGCTGTGAACTGTGATGCCATAGCACTCTACTCAGGGCCACATAGACTCTGTCTCAAAAAAAACTAAATTCACTTAATGATCATGACTTTAAAGTAACTCTGTGAGAAGGTATCACTACTACCCCCATTTTACCAGTGAAGAAACTGAGATTCGAGTCAAATGGGCAAGTGGACAGAGTGAGGACCTGCTTCCAAGTTTTGAGTGTTTTTTTCCTTTCTCGAGGCCATTTCCCAAAGCAAAGGTCATGCCTGTTATGCCTAAGGTGTCCTGCTATTTCTAATTTCTTCTACTTCCTGGAAGAATAGTTTCTTCCTGTCATCTTAATATATCATTCTGTGTACAATTTGGATTAATATTATTACACTTGTAGCTTAGTCATTCCAATCTGAAGAACAAAAAAATCGTCGCTGCTAAGTTCTAAATCATTTGCATGTTTTTTTCTAAAACAGTCACTGATACAAGGTAGGAATTAACTTCCAGTGATACTGATATTTTTTTCCTCTAAATTTTAGGGCAATTTTATCTCATCAAATTTTTATTAAATTGTAAATGTTTTGTGAACAAAAGGCAAAAGACTTTTCTTTTCTTTTTTTCTTTCTTTTTTTGGAGACAGGGTCTCATTCTGTTGCCCAGGCTAGAGTGCCTGGGGTATCAGGTTAGCTCATAGCAACCTCAGATTCCTGGGTTCAAGTGCTCCTGATGCCTCAACCACTTGAGTAGTTGGGGTTATTGGCATCTGCCATGATATGTGGCTAATTTTTTTTAAATGTTTTTTTAGTAGAGACGGGATCTTGCTCTTGTTCAGGCTGGTCTCAAACTCCTTAGTTCAAGCGATCCTCCTGCCCTCAGCAACCCAGAGTTCTAGGATCACAGGCATGAGCCACTGCGGCCAGCCTTTTCCAAATGAACATTTTGAGAAGATAACAGAGTAAAACATGTTTTCCAAAATTTTTCATTCATGTAATCAAGAAAGAAAGTAATAAAACCTCAAAATGATAGTTCTAGATTAAAATGAACACTTATGAACACAACTATATGTGAATTCTATTTTATAGGACAATACCTATGATTTAAATTCCCCCCAAATTATTTCCAGAATTACTAAATATTTTTGAATTTATCCATTCTAGGTCCTCCAATCAGCTTCTAATTAAAACTAGTGTAGGCTACCTACTGTAGGGGGAGAAAAACCGAGATTCTGGGACCGGACAGACCTGTGTTCCTGTTCTTGTTCTAGTATTTCATACTTTTAATCCTTGGAGAAGTTTCTAAATTGTGTGGAGTCTCAGTTGTCTCATAAAAAAATGAGGATATCATCTATTACCTTTTATGGTTATTGTGAAGTATAAAGTAAATGAACTCATATATCAGGCAAGCTCAGTTCATGAGATACAGATGGTGTTCAATAAATAGCAATAGGAGGGCAGCGCCTGTGGCTAAGTGAGTAGGGCACTGGCCCCATATACTGAGGGTGGCGGGCTCAAACCCGGCCCCAGCCAAACTGCAACAAAAAAACAGCCAGGCGTTGTGGTGGGCGCCTGTAGTCCCAGCTACTCGGGAGGCTGAGGCAAGAGAATCACCTAAGCCCAAGAGCTGAAGGTTGCTGTGAGCTGTGCCACCACAGTACTCAACTAAATGACAAAATGAGATTCTGTCTCTAAAAAAGAAAAAAAAAAAAAAAAGACAAGAATAGTAATAGGTACTGAGTGGATGTTTGTCATGAATTATTTTTAAAACTTTATAAAGAATATGTCATTTGTATCTCCCATGACCCAGAAAGAAGAAATAAAGATTAGTTATATATGTAGTAAACATTTATGTCTACGTCTAGTATTCTGCATTTCAGCATTTGTTTCTCCCGAATTATATAGAATATAGTCACAAGTGGAAGATGACTTTAAGAATAAAATATTAGGATACAGGAATCTACATCAGTGATTAAAAATGATTTTTTAGTTTTTATATACATACTAAATAGTCTCCAAATTGCCACAAAGAAAAACAATTTTCTACAGAGCTTGCATTTTTGCCACATAGCTTTAAAGAAATGAAAGCACTGTATAATCCCATAGATTAGATCTAAAAATAGAAAGATGGGTCAGTTGTCAGATGCTTACATTATTGGGAGAATGGAGCCAAGAATCTTTCCCCAAAAACCATTGCATCCTTTCTGGTATTTGCTCCCATAAAGATGAAGAATTCAAATCTATTCAATTCCAGAAGATACTGCTTTCTTTTTAAGGTAGGCCTAGGGTTTGGAACTCTGAAGATTTACGAGGACTCTTAGGAAACCCCCAAATTTGCAATGTGCAGTTCCTGACTGGCTTATAACAGAAGTATAGGATGGCCATAAAGTTCATGTGCCATTTAAATTGCTCAGACTTTATGGCCACCTTGTATTAAATGGAGGGAGCTTTTCCACTTGGATTTTCCCCCACACCACTGATGGAGGTTCTGTCCCCCCACTTTTGCTTATCAATCTTTCCTTAAAAGAAAAAAAAAATTTTAATTAAATAAAAAAGGACTTATTGGGTGTAATTCAGAATTACTGCTTCAACATGACTTCATTTTAGAAAAAAAAAGAACTTTGTGAACTCTTCTTTCCAGAGTTATTTAACCTCTAAAAACAATACAAAAACAAACAAACAAAAGGCAAAGTGATGTAGACTGTGTTCTTAGTACAAACTCTGACATTAATATGCTGAATTACCTTAGGCAAACTATGTTCCCTCTTGGGCATCGGTTTTCCCATCTGCATGATGGGAGAATTATGGGAGATATTCATAAGGATTATCTTTCAGGATGCTCTAAGATTATCTGAGCCTCAAAATTTCCAGACAGGCTAAGGAAGAAAAGAAACCTCCACCTAATCAAGGACTCAGCACCCTTAAAAAGATGAATAGAAGAGACATTTCAATCTCTTTTCTGCTGATTTACAAGGATGGAGCTAGTCACTAGAGGTAAGAAAATGTCCTGCTAAAAAAGAAAGAAAGGTGATATCTGTCTGAAAAAAGTAGGCACAGGTCAAAGAAATACAACCTGTGCGCCATGCAGACAACAAATGCATTCACTCAAATACCACTGAGTACCTACAACTGGCACCTTCCTATAGAGTTATGAGCTGTATAAAAACTCCTGTCAAGAGTCTACCACCATCTCCTCAAGGCAGGCTTGCTGATTTTACCCACATTAATTCCAAACTCTGATCTGCAACAGTCAAATGGAGAGAATGAAAAACATTCCATACATGCTGGCTGACCCTGGAGAAGAACATAGGTTACTCCAATGCCTTTGCAAAGTTAGCAGTTTCAAAATATAACAATCACGTACTGAGTTTGAACAGAAGAGCTGTTGGGGAAGATAATGGGGATCAAAATAATGTCAGCCATTTTTTTAGCCTCTGTTTCTTTGGGTTTTTTGTCCCCCCAGCTCCCAGAAAATAGTGGCATCATTAGGCAAAAAGGGACACAGTGGAAAATGTAAAATAGAGAAAGCCTAGTGTCAGAGTCGTCTACCCTGCACCATAGCTCATAACCGAAATATAAAGATACCTAACAACGTTATTACAAGGATAATCAATCTGGCAGGGATGTTTCTTTCAAAAGACTACAGGTTATTCTCTCTTAAACCTCAGACCTACTATACAATGTTGAGACAAACCCAAGGACTCTAAGAGGATGAGGATTTAATCATTAATTCAACAAATATTATTAGGTGCCAAAATTCCCATGCTGAAGATTCAGTAGCAAACGAAGACTGTCATGGTCTCTGCTCTTACAGACTTCCAATCTAGTAGAAAAAATAAAAATTAAGCAATTAGTAAAAAAATACTTAATTATAAGTACGAAAAATGTGGTAAGTGCAAGAGGCATATGTGACAATGAAGGGAGCTAGCTAGCTAGCTGACACAGGAAGAGTGGAAAAACATTCAAGCAAAGGATTAAGAGTGGGCACAGGCCCAACTTCACACAGAAAAAAGTTAAACACATTTCTTTCAAAAAATGGCCTAGGCCTTTTCTGCTCCCTAAGTCTCAGATACATCTCTCCTTAGTACATATAGCATCACTGAGCTAATTTCACTGCAATGTAGCTACCAATTTATGAATCTGTCTCCCCTCCTAGATTATAACCTCTTCCAGTATAAAGGCCTCATTCTTTTTCTTTTTTCTTTTGCAGTGTTTGGCCGGGGCTGGGTTTGAACCCACCACTTCCAGGATATGGGGCCGGCACCCTACTCCTTTGAGCCACAGGCGCCGCCCTAAATGCCTTATTCTTTTCAACCTATTTCTGTGCCTCTGGTGCCTAGCATTGACTAGCTACTGAATAGGCCTCAGAAAGCAGGGGTTATCATTATTATGATTACTGTTCTTCAGATTGGTAAGTACGCAAATAATGTTAAGTCTGTTCTTGTTAATGAGATCTTGAGATCTCTCTCAAATATCAAATTAATCCCAGGAACAGATCTCCTACCACTGATTCCAACACATGCCACTACTCTCAGTTCCTTTCTTGTGATAAACGTTGCTTGTTTACATGGGTGACACAGAGCTGTCCTTTCCACTGTGTTTTGGTTACTTCCAATCCAAGAGATCAGCCAATAAAAGCAACGCTTTAAAAGGCAGTGATATGAAGATCACAAGGTGGGAAACCAGGAGGGTGAAGAGAATTAGGACACGGCTATAGTGTTCTGTAGGCTAAAACATAGACTCAATCTGTCACAGAAAATTAAATCAGAGGCTGAATGCACTTCCTAGTCTCCTGAATAAACATAAGCAGGGCTACTGGTATTGTCACCAGTTTTATCTGAGCTAAGCTAGGTCCTCAATGACATCAAGTTCTAAGCCCCAGCATCATCTAAATTGGGGAGGCAAGGTCACTGCTATACCAAGCCAAATTCTACAAAGCTCCAACTGCCCTAGACAGAAAAAAGATGCCAACTGCTAAATCCATTTTGATAGCTGGAGGAGGATTAAAGAAACTGCACACATGGTGATGTCCAAATCTGAGCAATGAGATTAACCTCCATGTGGACTGCCTAGTCTCAGAGAAGGTGGGTTTTGTTTTGTTTTGTTAAATGCTTCTAGCATTTATTTTCATTGCAGCCATGTACAATTTGAGAAATGTACTTTCAGAATGGACTCTGTTAAGGGAACTAACCATACAGGACTTTTTATTCAGAATATTTTTGTAATATGATGATAGTCTTTTGATTGAATATCTTTTTTGTTTCCTATCTTGAGTTTTTTTTTTTTTTTTAATGAATTAAGGTCATTATTCAGAGGATGATAATCTGGATTTTATTTGTATAGTCAGACTGAGTCTTCATTATAATTGCTACATAATATTTTTATCAAATAATAACACAGGAAAAGAAAAACAGATATAAAATTTTAATAAGGAAAAGCTGGCCTATAAAAAATACCAAGGCAGGGCGGCACCTGTGGCTCAAGGAGTAGGACGCCAGTCCCATATGCCAGAGGTGGCGGGTTCAAACCCAGCCCCAGCCAATAACAAAAAAAAAAAAAAAAAGAAAGAAAAAAAATATATATACCAAGGCAGGTTACAATAGTAAAGTTTAAGTCAATTTTGTTTTCCTTTTGAGACAGTGTCTTACTCTGTTGCCTAGGCTAGAGTGCCATGGGGTCAGGTTAGCTCACAGCAACCTCAGATTCCTGGATTCAAAAGATCCTCCCGCCTCAGCCTTGTGAGTAGCTGGGACTATATTAAGTGGTCAACACAACATCTGGCTAATTTTTCTATTTTTAGAAGAGACGGGGTCTCGCTCTTGCTCAGGCTAGTCTCAAACTCCTGAGCTCAAGTGATTCTCCTACCTCGGCCTCCCAGAGCATTAGGATTACAAGTGGGAGCCATCATGCCCAGCCCCAATTTTATTTATCAAATGTCATATACTTTTTTTAAAAGTTTAACATTAGTCTTCTTTGGATGGTGAAACTACATAATTTTAAAAATGTTTTTCTTTTGTCTTTTTTTTTATTGTTGGGGATTCATTGAGGGTACAATAAGCCAGGTTACACTGATTGCAATTGTTAGGTAACAAAGGGGGGACAAAAGTCCCTCTTACAATCATGTCTTGCCCCCATAAAGTGTGACACACACCAAGGCCCCACCCCCCTCCCTCCGTCCCTCTTTCTGCTCCCAAAAATGTTTTTCTTTTAAAATTGTGTTTTTATCAATGAAACATGTGTAGCCTTGCTATTTAAAAAGACAATGCCCTTTTAAAAAAGATAATTCCATATTTCTCCATATTCCTTCATTTTCTGACTCTTTTCCTCACATTTTTCCATCAAAGTTTTCTTTATAACGCCTTTGGTTTTTCTGCCTTATTAAAAAAAAAAAGAAAAAGAAAAGAAAAACTTACATTTCAGAGCAATTTTAGGTTCTGAATGGAAAACAGAGAGAATTCCCCCATATTCCTCACCCCCACATATGCTTGTCCTCCCCCACTGTCAACAACCTCCCCCAGATTGGTAGATTTATTACAAATGGTGAAACTATCCTGGCAGATCATTATCACCCAAGTCTGCAATTTACATTAGGGTTCACTCTTACATTCAATGGATTTTGACAAATATATAAAGACATGTACCTATCACATGGTGAAGTAGTGTTACAAAGAGTAGTTTTACTACCCTACAAATCCTCTGTGCCCCACCTAGTCATCCCTCCCGCAAACCTGGGCAACTTCTGATCTTTTTACTGTCTCCATAGTTTTCTCTTCTCTAGAATATCATATAGT
This sequence comes from Nycticebus coucang, assembly GCF_027406575.1. Lineage (NCBI taxonomy): Eukaryota > Metazoa > Chordata > Mammalia > Primates > Lorisidae > Nycticebus > Nycticebus coucang. The sequence continues at coordinate 12,625,851 of NC_069781.1, read as the reverse complement.
CGGAACCACATAATACATGGCTTTTTCAGGTTAGCTTAGTAATTATGCATTTAAGTTTCCTCCATGTCGCTTCATGGCATGATAGTTCATTTCTTTTAAGCACTGAGTAATAATCCATTGTCTAGATATATCACTATTTATACATTTATCTATTGAAAAACATTTTGGTTGCTCCTATGCTTTAACAATTATGAATAGAGCTGCTATAATCATTCACGAGTAGGTTTCTGTGTGGGTGTTAAGTTTTCAATTCATTCAGGTTAACAGCAAGAAGCAAATTGCTGGATCATTTGTTAAAGGTGTATCAGCTGGGCCCAGTCCCTGACACCTGTAATCCCAGCACTTTGGGAGGCCTAGGCAAGAGGATTGCTTGAGGCCAGGAGTTTGAGACCAGCCTGAGAATGAGCCAGATCCTGTCTCTACAAAACAGAAAAATTAGCCAGGTATAGTGGCACACACTTGTAATCCCAGCTACTCAGGATGCTGAGGCAGGAGGATTGCTTGAGCTCTGGAGTCTGCAATTATAGTGAGCTATGATGATGCCACTGCATTCTAGCACAGGTGACAGAACAAGACCCTGCCTCAAAAAAAAAGAAAAAAAAAAAAAGTATGTTTAGTTTTGTAAGAAATTCCAAAGTGTCTGTGTAATTTTGCATTCTTACCAGCAACGAATGAAAATTAGTGTTGCTCCACATCCTCACTAGCACTTTGTGGTGTCAGGGTTCCAAATTTTAGCCATTCCATAATAATGGCCATGTAAAGATATCTCATTGTTTTAATTTGTACTTCCCTAATGACATATAACGTGGAGCACCTTTTCATATGCTCGTTTGCCACCTGTATTGTCTTTGGTGAAGTGTCAGTAGTGTTCAGCCAATTTTTAAATCAGATTGTGTCACACCTATAATCTGAGCACTCTGGAAGGCCAACGTAGGTGGACTACTTGAACTCAGGAGTTAGAGACCAGCCCAAGCAAGAGTGAAATCCTATCTCTACTAAAAATAGAAAAATTAACTGGGTGTTGTGGTGGGTGGCTATAGTCCCAGCTACTTGAAGCTGAGGCAAAAGGATTGCTTGATCCCAAGAGTTTGGGTTGCTGTGAGATATGACGCCATAGTACTTTACCCAAGGCAACAGAGGTAGACTTTATCTCAAAAAAAAAAAAAAAAAAAAAAAAAAAGAAAGACAAGCCAGACTCAGTGGCTCTCACCTAGCACTCTGGGAGGCTAAGGTGGGTGGATTGCTTGAGCTCATGAATTCAAGACCAGTATGATCAAGACGGAGATCCCATCTCTACTAAAAATAGAAAAACTAGCCAGGCATTGTGGCAGGTGCCTGAAGTCCCAGCTACTTGGGAGGCTGAGCCAAGAGGATGGCTTGAGCCCAAAAGTTTGAGGTTGCTGTGAGCTACAATGCCATAGCACTATACCCAGGACAACAAAGTGAGACTCTATCCCCCACCCTCTGCAAAATAAAGGGAGGGGGGAGAAAAAAAGAAAGAAAAAGAAAATATTGTCTTTTCTCCATGGTATTACCTTTGCTCCTAGGTCAAAGATCAGTTAACTATATTTATGAGGATCTATTTCTGAGCTTTCTGTCCTGTTGTCTATATCTCCACTGGATCTGCCTGTTCTTTTGACCAGTATTACACTGTCTTACTGTCTTGATTACTGTACTTCATAGAAGTTTAACACAAACACATCTGCCATCACAGTCTATATCTAAAACTCAAACTGAAAAGGATGCCCAAAAGGAAAGAAGGCAATGCACCCTTCTGCCCCAGAATTACAAAGAAACACTAAGATTGGTTCACTCCCTGTAGAATTTGTAGGGCAGTTGTATCAGGAAACAAGTAATTTACAATGTAGTATGCTAAAGGAAAGCATGAACAGTTCTAATGGGAATCCATGCACAGGTGTGACAAAATCTATCTGGAGATATAATGAAAACTTCACAATCAGAAGTGGCATCTGAGCTCAGTTTTGAAGGATTAGGCTCCCAACAGGCAGAGAAAGGGGAAGAAATGTAAAGGCAGTCTAGGCAGATGCAGCAGCATGTACAAAGACATGGTAGCATAAAAACATGGGTTGTTCTGAAAACATAAGTAATTTTGTGTAGCTACAGTTGAAGTATATGACAGTGAGTGGCAGAAGAGACTTAGAAATATTGAAGAAGTCAGACTGGGAAAAGTCTTATGTCCCAGACTAAACAGCTGGAGTTCTTCGTATAGATAGAAATAACACACCCCTATTGCCACCACCATTTATACCTAGTACATGTTATGTACTAAGCAAGGTGTTTTATATACTTTACTACTCTGAATGTTCAAAATTCTGCCACATGGATATTTTTCTCCTTGTTGTACATACAAGAAAAAAAGACTCAAGAGAGGTTAGGTAACTCTCTCAAATCAGGTGTGACTCCAAAGACTACACAATTGCCCAAAAAGGACGCCAACTCTAGCTCTTCTGATTCAAACACACCATAGGTTGTAAGAATAATCTTACCCTAGCCACAGCAAACTGAGTGATATATAAATGTTCAAAGAGCCCTTGAAATCTCTGGCATCAGACTGAATAGATTCATCTACTTAGTTGGCAGTCTCTAAGACAAAGAGATACTAAAAAGTCTAAGATCAATTTTCCTACAGTCCTTGACTGAATTTTTCCCCTCTCCTTACGCTATTATAGCATTTGACATCAATGGCTATTTCAGGAGACAAGGTAGCCAGATTTCCCAAAGCAAAGACAGGAACAGAACAAGCTTGTGGCTTAGACACTACTAAATCTGACAAGTGGCTGTGAAAATTCAACAGTAAAGAAACAAGACTTTATGAAAACATGTGTCCATGCTCTAAAGCTCATGGGCTAGTTGAATTTGGTCATGTTACTTAATCTTTCTGAGTCTCAGTGTCCTTAATATTTAAACTAAAGTAATAAGTACTAACTTTCATGTAGCCATAAAAGCTGAAATATAACAAATAATGTGAAGGAAGGACCTAACCTAGAGTATGGTAAGTACCCAAACCTATCTTTCATATTTATGCAGATAATTAGCTAGCACTTAGTATACCTCACAGTATTTTTTGTGAGCTTCAAACAAGGTGATGTCTGTAAAAGCTATTAATCATGTGACATATAATTATTCTTTATAACTAAGTGCAAAACACTATTTTAAAACAGAAGAATGACTACATCATAATCTTTAAGGACCCAATTCTCCAAAAAGAGATCCATAAGTATACAAGTAAGTACAATACAGGAAAGAAGTAGTAAGTGCCAGAAGAGTGAAAATAGCTAACATAATCAAGCATTTATCATGGGCCAGACCAGGCATCCTCAAAACTGCAGCCTGCGGGCCCCACGAAGCGGTGCGAATTGTATTTGTTCCTGTTTTGTTTTTTACTTCAAAATAAGATATGTGCAGTGTGCATAGGAATTTGTTCACAGTTTTTTTTTTTTTTAAACTAAAGTCCAGCCCTCCAATGGTCTGAGAGACAGTGAATTGGCCCCCTGTTTAAAAAGTTTGAGGATGCCTGCCAGACCTAGTCTAGGTGCTTTACCTACGTAGTTTTATTTAATCTTTATGTGAACCCTATAGAACAAGTACTATAGACGTGGAAACTGAAGCACATACCAGCTAGGAATTTGCTTAAGTTTACACAACTAGGAAGTAGTGGAGACAAGAGTTAAATCCAAGAATCCTGACTCTATAACTCATATAATTAGAAATGCAGAGGTGTGAATTTAGGTAGAGAAATCATACAGTAACAGTAACGGAGTCAGGAGCCCTCACAGTGTGCCAGGCCCTATGTTAAGCACTTTACATATAAACTCTTTTTTTTCCTTTTGAGACAGTCTCGCTCTGTTGCCCCAGGTTAGAGTGCAGTGGCTTCATAACTCATAGCAACTTCAAACTCCTGGCTCAAGCCACCCTCTTGCCTCAGTCTCCCAAGTAGCTGGGACGACAGGCGCTTGCTACAACACTCCACTAGTTTTTCTATTTTTAGTAGAACTGGGGTCTTGCTCTTGCTCAGGCTGGTCTTGAACTCCTGAGCTCAAGGGATCCACCAGCTTCTGCTTCCGAGAGTGCTAGGATTACAGGCATGAACCACTGTGCCCGGCCAACATGTAAACTCTTAATGAATCCCAACAATCCTCCAGGAGTTAGACACCAGTCCAATTTTACAGAGGAAACAAAAGACTAAATGAGGCCCGAGTTACTTTGTTCAAGGTCTCACAGCTAGTTACGGGAAAAATCAATCTCAAACTTTGCCCTATCAGCACATGCTCTTAACCTCTCTACTGTATGGTTCTGTGACAGACAATACTGTAGGCTGGGTCTGAAGACCAAGAAGGATTTGAATAGTCGGTAAGTTGTGTGGGGTTCAAGACAAAAGGTACAGCATGAACAAAGGTACACAGGGAGAAATCTCGAAACTTTAAAAAAAAAAACGCTACTAATATTTATTGGTATAAAAATCCCCAACTATTTTTTTTTCGTAGAGACAGAGTCTCACTGTACTACCCTCGGTAGAGTGCCATGACGTCACAGGACTCACAGCAACCTCCAGCTCTTGGGCTTTCGCGATTCTCCTGCCTCAGCCTCCCGAGCAGGTGGGACTACAGGCGCCCGCCACAACGCCCAGCTATTTTTTCGTTGCAGTTCAGTCGGGGCTGGGTTTGAACCTGCCACCCTTGGTATATGGGGCCGGCGCCCTACTCATTGAGCCACAGGCGCCACCCACTACTTTTTTTTTTTTGAGACAGAGTCTCACTTTGTTGCCCCTGGTAGAGTACCATGGCATCACAGCTCACAGCAACCTCCAGCTCTTGTGCTTAGGAGATTCTCTTGCTTCAGCCTCCTGAGCAGCTGGGATTACAGGTGCCTGCCACAATACCAGGCTATTTTGTAGTTGTTGTTGTTGTTGCAGTTTAGCCAGGGCCGGGTTTGAACCTCCCACCCTTGGTATACAGGGCCAGCGCCCTACTCACCCAGCCACAGGCGCCGCCCCCCCAACCATTTTTATATACACATACACCTCACAAACATACACATGTTAAACAAAAATAGAATCACTTTACTTTGTGATTCCTAAGCTTATAGAAGGGCTAGATTACTCTTTTCCCCACCGCTAAAAATAATCTTTTAAATTGTAATGGCAGTATGAGTATATTATATTATACTGGAAAATACACTTATCATAGGTAAGAAAAAAATAAGAAAATAAAGCATGTTTTAGAAACTTTGAAAAGAGAGCTGTGGAATATTAAATGAGAAGGTAGGTCATGGATTGATTGCAATGGCCTTGGCCTTGAATGCCAGGCCAGGGAACCAAACTGTACCCTGTATCAGGAGAGGCCAATCCATGGCCCCCAGGCTGTATGCAGGCCAGCATGGCTATAAATACAGCCCAACATAAATACAGCCCAACAGTTCTTGAGTGAGAACTCTGTAGACAACAACAAACAATGTTACCTAAAATAAATATACATACGCTCTCATTATTTGTACGCAGTTATATAGAGATATGTGGTTTCCAGTGTGATTATCTTTCAGCACAATCTAATTGACATCATCAGACATTATACGTGCTCATGATAAGGCAATAATTATCAATAATACTTCAACCTGCCATTGCATCATTAGGCACGGAATGTTATTTAGAAGTCAGGTACACGTTCTTATTTGATTATTAAGGGCACTTGACACCTCAGCCGTTCCTCATACATCACCCACCCACTTTACAGTCAGTCCTCCATCTCTCCCTACATTGGCAGCTGGGATGTGGAAGAACTCAAACTTTGCTTTCTATTTTCCTGTCTATTAATTTTCATAATAAAAGTAAATATAGTCGCTTATCTATTATTATTTTTTTAATCCCAGTATGGCTTCTACAAAGTCTCAAAAGAAAAGAGAATCCCCCCCAAAAAAAAAATTATACACAAAGACTGTTCTATGAAAACTGGACTTTTTTGTCAAGGCAAATGGTAAGGTACTCTGCTTAATTTGTAAGCAGAGTAAAAAAAAAAACAACTTGTAAATCTGCAAGTTTTCAAAGACTATAATTTGGAAAGGCATTATATACAAAACTATACTGTCAAATCTGATGTATATAAAGGATTTTTTTAAAGGACAAAATAGCAGACCTGAAAAAAAGCCTTTTTTTGAGAGACAGATCTCAAGCTGTTGCCCTGGGTAGAGTGCCGTAACATCATAGCTCACAGCAACCTCCAACTCTTGGATTCAAGCGATCCTCTTGCCTCAGTTTTTCTATTTTTAGTAGAGACAGGGTCTCGCTTTTGCTCAGGGTGGTGTAGAACTCATGAGCTCAAGCAATCCACCCGCCTCGACCTCCCAGAGTGCTAGGATTACAGGCGTGAACCACTGAGCTTGGCAACAAAAAAATTTTTTAAAGGTTACAACTCAGATGCATTCCATTGTAAAAGCTAGTTATGTGATTGCCTATTTAATAGCAAAAAAAAAGAAAAATCAAAACCATTTACTAATGGTAGGTTATTAAGCAATAATTGGAAACCATGGCAGATATAATTTGCCCCGAAAAAAAAGGGGGGGATATTTCTAAAACCAGTTTTCTAACATCAGTTTTTCTCACCAGACTATAGCCAGGCAAATTACATAAACATCTAAAATTAATAATCTTAATAATCTAAGCTTCTACCTTAGTAAACTAGAAAAAGGAGAGCATATTAAACCCAAATTAAGTAGAACAATAATAAAAATTAGAGCAGAAATCAATGAAATTACAGAAAGAAAATCAACAGAATAAATCAACAAAGCTAAAACTCAAAATCTAACTCTTTAAACAATCAATAAAATCTATAAACCTCTAGCAAGGCCAACCAAGGAAAAGCGATAACATAAATTACTAGTATCAGAAATGAAAGCGAGTTTGTCAATTACACCTCAATAAAACTGTTAAAACAACAACAAAAAACAAAATAGAGGACATCACTATAGATACCAAAGACATTAAAAGGGAAATAAAGGATTATAATGCGTAAGTCTATGTGCACCAATTTGATAGTCCAGATGAAATGGACTAATTTTCTTTTGCATTTATTTATTTGTTTATTTTTTCAATAGATTTAGGGGGTACAAGTGGGTTTTTTTTTTTTTTTTTTTTGGCCGGGGCTGGGTTTGAACCCGCCACCTTCGGCATACGGGACCGGTGCTCTACCCCTTTGAGCCACAGGCGCCGCCCTACAAGTGGGTTTTTATTTATTACATGAATGAATTGTACAATGGTGAAGTCAGGGCTTTTAGTGTGCCTGTCACCTAATTATTGTATACCAAATAGGTAATTTCTGATCTCTCACTGCCTTCCTACCCTCCCCTCTTCTGAGACTCCAAAGTCCATTATACCACTCTACATGATCATGTATACCAATGGTTTAGCTCCCACTTATATGTGAGTACAAGTGGCATTTGTTTTTCCATTCCGGAGATACTTCACTTAGAATAATGGCTCCCAGTGCCATCCAATTTGCTGCAAAAGACACTAGTTCATTTTTTTTAACAGTTGAGTAGTACCCCATGTTGTGTGCATGTGTGTGTATGTGTACACCATTTCTTTATTCTCTCATCAGTTGATGGTCACTTAGGTTGATTCCACATCTTGGCAATTGTGACTTGTACTCCAATAACGAACACATGTCTTTTTTTTTCTTTTTTTTAGACAGTTTCCCTTTGCCCCTCTTTCTGCCCCTGATAGACTGCTATAGTGTCATAGCTCACAGCAACCTCAGACTCCTGCTCTCAAGTGATCCTTTTGCCTCAGCCTCCCAAGTACCTGAGACTACAGGCACCTGGCACAACGCCCAGATATTTTTAGACACAGGGTCCTGCTCTTGCTCAGGATTGTCTTGATCCCATGAGCTCAGGCAATACACCTGCCTCCGCCTCCTGGAGTGCTAAGATTACAGGCATGAGCCACCACACCCAGCCTAACACCTGGCTATTTTTAGAGATGGGGCTGGTCTCGAACTTATGAGCTCAGGCAATCTGCCCACCTCGGCCTCCCAAAGTGTTGGGATTATAGGCATGAGCCACTGCTCCCTGCCCATGTCTTTTTGATATAATGACTTCTTTTCTTTTGGGTAGATAACCAGTAGTAGGACTGCCGGATCAAATGACAGGTCTACTTTTAGTTCCTGGAGGAATTGTTATATTGTTTTCCACAGAGGTTAGACTAATTTGCATTCCTACCAATAGAATATAAGCATTCCCTTTTCATTGCATCTGAGCCACCATCTATTGTTTTTTGACATTTTAATAACTAAAACACAGCCATTCTGGAAGGGGTAAGGAGACATTTCACTGTGTTTTAATTTAAATTTTTCTGATGATTAGTGATGCTGAACATTTTTTCTTATTTTTTTACCATTTGTATATCTTTTGAAAAATGATTGTTCATGGCTCGGCGCCTGTGGCTCAAGCAGCTAAGGTGCCAGCCACATATACCTGAGCTGGCGGGTTCAAATCCAGCCTGGGCCCGCCAAACAACAATGACAGCTACAACCAAAAGAACAATAGCCAGGCATTGTGGCAGGCACCTGTAGTCCCAGCTACTTGGGAGGTGGTGGTAGGAGTTTTGGGCGTTGCTGTGAGCTGTGATGTCACAGCACTCTACCCAGGGCAACAGCTTGAGGTTCTGTCTCCAAAAAAAAAAAAGAAAAGAAAAAGAAAAATGACTGTTCATGTCTTTTTGACTTTTTTTTTTTGAGACAGAGTCTTACTATATTGCCCTCAGTAGAGTGCCATGGCATCACAGCTCATAGCAACCTCCAACTCTTGGGCTGAAGTGATTCTCTTGCCTCAGCCTCCCAAGTAGCTGGGACTATAGGCGCCCGCCACAACGCCCAGCTATTTTTTTGTTACAGTTGTCATTATTGTTTTAACTGGCCTGAGTTGGGTTCAAACCCACCAACCTTGGTGTATGTGGCTGGAGCTTTACCACTGTGCAATGGGCACCGAGCCTTTTTGCCCATTTTTAATAGGATTATTGTTTTTCTTGCTTATTTGTTTGAACTCTTTATAGATTTTGAATCTTTTGTTGGAGGTATAGTTTGTGAATATTTTCTCACATTCTGTAGGCTATTTATTACGTTGATTATTTCTTTTGCTATGTAAAAACATTTCAGTTTAATTAAGTCTCATTTATTTATTTTTGTTTTTGTTGTATTTCCTTTTGGGTCATGACTTAGGCCAATGTCCAGAAGTTTTTTCTCTAAGTTTTCTTTTAGAATTTTTATTATGTCAAGACTCACATTTAAGTCTTTAGTCCACCTTAAGTTAATTTTTGTGTATGATGGCTCAGCGTCCATGGCTCACTCAGTAGGGCAACAGCCACACACACTGAAGCTGGAAGGTTTGAACTCAGCCAGGGCCTGCTAAACAACAATGACAACTACAACCAACAAATAGATGGGCATTGTGGCGGGTGCCTAAAGTCCCAGCTACTCGGGAGGCTGAGGCAAGAGAATCCCTCAAGCCCAAGAAGAGGCGTCCTCAAACTTTTAAACAGGGGGCCAATTCACTGTCCCTCAGACCGTCAGAAATATTTGGGAGTTTATTTAACAAAGGACGTGAACGATCTCTATAAAGAGAACTATGAAACTTTAAGAAAAGAAATAGATGAAGATGTTAACAGATGGAAAAATATACCATGCTCATGGCTGGGAAGAATCAACATCATTTAAATGTCTATACTACTCAAAGCAATATATAATTTTAATGCAATTCCTATCAAAGCTCCATTGTCATATTTTAAAGATCTTGAAAAATAATACTTCGTTTTATATGGAATCAGAAAAAACCTCGAATAGCCAAAACATTACTCAGCAATAAGAACAAAGCAGGAGGAATCACACTACCAGACCTGAGATTGTACCATAAATCGATAGTGATCAAAACAGCATGGTACTGGCCCAAAAACAGAGAAATAGATGTCTGGAACAGAATAGAGAACCAAGAGATGAATCCAGCTACTTACCGTTATTTGATCTTCGACAAGCCAATTAAAAACATCCAGTGGGGAAAAGATTCCCTATTTAACAAATGGTGCTGGGTGAACTGGCTGGCAATCTGTAAAAGACTGAAACTGGACCCACACCTTTCACCATTACTAAGATAGACTCTCGCTGGATAAAAGATTTAAACTTAAGACATGAAACTATAAAAATACTTGAAGAAAGTGCAGGGAAAACTCTTGATGGAATCGGCCTGAGTGAATATTTTATGAGGAGGACTCCCCAGGCAATTGAAGCAGTATCAAAAATACACTACTGGGACCTGATCAAACTAAAAAGCTTCTACACAGCCAAGAACATAGTAAGTAAAGCAAGCAGACAGCCCTCAGAATGGGAGAAAATATTTGTAGGTTATACCTCTGATAAAGGTTTAATAACCAGAATCCACAGAGAACTCAAACATATTAGCAAGAAAAGAACAAATGATTCCATCTCAGGGTGGGCAAGGAACTTGAAGAGAAACTTCTCTAAAGAAAACAGATGCACAATCTACAAACACATGAAAAAAAGCTCATCATCCTTAATCATCAGAGAAATGCAAATCAAAACTACTTTGAGATATCACCTAGCCCCAGTAAGAGTAGCCCACATAGCAAAATCCCAAAACCAGAGATGTTGGTGTGGATGTGGAGAAAAGGGCACACTTCTACACTGCTGGTGGGAATGCACACTAATACATTCCTTTTGGAAGGATGTTTGGAGAATACTTAGAGATCTAAAAATAGACCTGCCATTTGATCCTATAATTCCTTTACTAGGTTTATACCCAGAAGACCAAAAATCACAATATAACGAAGATATCTGTACCAGAATGTTTATTGCAGCCCAATTCATAATCACTAAGTCATGGAAGACGCCCAAGTGCCCATCGACCCACAAATGGACTAGCAAATTGTGGTACATGTATACCATGGAATATTATGCAGCCTTAAAGAAAGATGGAGACTTTACCTCTTTCATGTTTACATGGATGGAGCTGGAACATATTCTTCTTAGCAAAGTATCTCAAGAATGGAAGAAAAAGTATCCAATGTACTCAGCCCTACTATGAAGCTAATTTATAGCTTTCATATGAAGGCTATAACCCAACTATAGCACAAGAATATGGGGAAAGGGCCAAGGGAGGGGAAGGGAGGAGGGAAGTCAAGGTGGAGCGAGGGTAATGGGTGGGGCCATACCTATGGTGCATGTTAGAATGGGTGCAGGCGAAACCTACTAAATGCAGAATACAAATGTCTACATACAATAACTAAGAAATGCCATGAAGGCTACGGTGAACAGTTTGATGAGAATATTTCAGATTGTATATGAAACCAGCACATTGCACCCCTTGATTGCACAAATGTACACAGCTATGATTTAACAATAAAAATAAATAAATAAATAAGAAATAAACAAGAAATAAATATGATGAAAGTTACAAAACACTGATAGAAGAAACTAAAGAGGGCACACAAAACATAGAAAGATATCCCATATTCATGAATTGAAAGAATTAAGGTTGTTCAAGTGTCCATATTACTTAGGTGATTTCCAGATTCAATGTAACTCCATCAAAATACCAATGATATTCTTCACAGAAATAGAAATAGCAATCCTGAAATTCATACAGGACCATAAAATACCTGGAAGAGCCAAAGAAATCCTGAGCAAAAAGAACAAAGCTGGGGGTATCACACTTCCTGACTTCAAAATATACTATAATATCACAGCAGCCAAAGCAGCTCTAAGTAGAAAGGTCTGAGTTTTAAAACTAATAGCAAGAGTTTCTCTCCCAACTTCAGTTACTACCTGGTTGCATGAATGCTTATGATCATCATCTCTGAGCCTCAACACTTATTCTCTGTAAAATGAGAATAATACCATTCCCACACAGAATTATGAGGATTAAATTAAAACACAATGTCAGCCAGGTCCAGTAGGTAGCTCACGCCTGTAATTCCAGCACTTTGAGAAGCTGAGGCGGGAGAATCATTTGAGGCCAGGAGTATAGGACTAGTCTGAGCAACATAATGAGACATTTCTACAGAAAATCAAAACAGGCTCGGCACACATAGCACAATGGTTACAGCGTCAGCCACATATACCAAGGCTAGCGGGTTTGAACACAGCCTGGGCCAGCTAAAAGCAATGACAACTGCAACAACAACAAAAAATAGTCGGGCGTTGTTGTGGTGGATGCCGGTAGTCCCAGCTACTTGGAAGGCTGAGACAAGAGAATCACTTAAGCCCAAGAGTTTGAGGTTGCTGTGAGCTGTGTCGCCATAGCACTCTACAGAGGGCAACTGTCTCTCAACTGACTCTGTCTCAAAAAAAAAAAGAAAGGAAAAACAATTTTAAAAAATTAGGTGGGAACGGTGGTGTGTGCCTATAGTCTTAGCTACCTGAGAGGCCAAGGTGGGAGGATTGCTTGAGCCAGGAGTTTGAGGCTGGGCTACAGTGAGCTATAATCACCCCACTGCACTCTAGCCTGGAAAACAGAGTGAGACTCTTTCTTAAAAAAGAAAAACAAAACAACCCCCCCCCAAAAAAAAAAAAGTCAAATATACCTACTACAGTGCATGGGTCATATGTAGTAGCAAACAATTCCTTTTCCTTCCCTTCCCTTTAATATAGCTTTGTGTTCCACGGGGAAAAGAGAGCATCATTTCTCCTTTCCATAAAATAGCATCAAACAGTACCACGACCAGGCCAGAAATTACAGGGCTGGACCGGGTTCCTATATATCCTTTCCTGCATCTGAACACTGAATCCAAGTTACACTGCAAGGGCATGCTTTTGAGACGCCACGCTCTCACTCCCAGATTAGGTCTTATAACTATTATTTTAAGAAGTAAAGATTAGCTCAGGGCTAGGCTGAGTAGTAAGATAGAAGTGCTTTGGGAATCTGCTGGTTCCCAGAATAACTAAAGAGCATGTCAATTGTCTTCTGCCCAAGATATGAAAAGACTATTCCAAATGGCCAACAGCTCCTTGGAAATGCTGAGACAGGGAAGATTGTTTCTACCTTTTCCTATAGCCTCTGCTTGGGAAACTTATATTTTATATAATCATTATTAAGGATTACTTGTGCTTTTTTTTCTTTCAGTTTCACTAATGGTTAGCATCACTAGGAAAGCTATATAATGTAGAATAAACCTACCACCTCCGGTATACAGGGCCAGTGCCCTACTCCTTTGAGCCACAGGTGCTGCCCTAGAATAAACAACAGCTTTGGAATCAAGCTCTGGTTCAACTCTCAGGTCTGCCAGTTCCATATAGCTCTGCTACCTGCCACTGGGACAAGTTACTTAACCTCCAAAAAGCCTCAGTTTTCTCATCTCGTATGCTTTCCAAAGTTCAGGTTGCCTCTTCAGTGGGCCGTGAAATAAATTTAGTGGCTTGCAAGTAACATTTTTTAAAATTAAAACAGAAAATGTATCATATGACACTATGTGATATTTTACTAAAGAAAACACCAGATGCCACTGAACTTTAAAATGGAACTTATATTATTTTCTGTATATTTCAGAGTTTTTGAGAATTTTAAAAAATAAAATAATTTGAACCAAATGTTAGCAATTAGCCCTACTGTAGTCAGAACAGCTGAATATATTCTTATTTATGAATAGGGGGAAAGTGCCTCTTTGTTAAATTCAGGTTCCCAGTAGTATGCCTTTAAGTACATCATATTAAGGGAACAGTAAGATAATATTATTTGTCAAGGACATGCTCTTCTGAATTATTGACATAGAAAGATCAGGCCTAATTAAGAACTAAATTTTTACCTAAATGAATACAGAGAATCAGGTTACAAAACCCTATCTAGGCAACAGTAATGTGTGAAAATGCCAGAAGAGGTTCTTGTTGGACAAGCCCTCTTTGTTGTGGAAAGTGCAATGAAACCAGTATTAGCCCCCAAAATGTTCTAAAGGAAGTATCATTCTGCCAGGACACTCAGAGTTGGTCACTGAGCAAGGACCTCAGTTAAAGGTGGTGTCAAGAGGCCTCAGAGAACCAAACACAGACAAGAACTGAACACAAGGGGATGGCGCCTGTGGCTCAGTGGGTAGGGCGCTGGCCCCATATACAGAGGGTGGTGGGTTCAAACCCGGCCCCGGCCAAACTGCAACAAAAAAACAACCGGGCATTGTGACAGGTGCCTGTAGTCTCAGCTACTTGGGAGCCTGAAGCATGAGAATCGTCTAAGCCCAGGAGTTGGAGGTTGCTGTGAGCTGTGTGACGCCATAGCACTCTACCAAGGGCGATAAAGTAAAACTCTGTCTTTACCAAAAAAAAAAAAAACCTGCACAGAAGGACTTCTTTGGCCGGCAAAACAAGTTACCTTGCTACTTAAAAACCTTCCAATGAGGCCTAGCAGAGTGGCTCATGCCTGTAATCCTAGCACTTTGGGAGGCTGAGGCAGGTACCTGAGCTCAGGAGTTCGAGACCAGCCTGAGCGAGCATGAGACTCCACCTCTACTAAAAATAGAAAAACTAGCTGGACATTGTGGCAGGAACCTGTTATCCCAGCTAATGGGGAGGCTGAGGCAAAAGGATCAGGAGTCTGAGGTTACAGTGAGCTATGATAATGCTATGGCACTCTACCCAGTCTCACTCTGTCTCAAAAAAACTTCCAATGTCCTATCGTTTAGGAAAAGACAGATTGGAGAAAAATACTATGGGAAAATGCCCAAATTTCTTACTATAGCTTATAAAGCTCTATCAGGGGTTTCTAACCCACATCCTACATCCACATCATACACAGGCTGCATGAAGATTATGTGAGGATTTTTTGTTTATCTATGGTGTCAAATACCACAAAAATGATGCATGGACCTTTTTTCCTACTCATCAGCTTTCACTGGTGTGTGTAAATTTAATGTGACCCAAGATAACAGTTCTTCCAATGTAGCATGAGAACTCAAAAGGTGGCCTATATTTCACCTCTCCAGTATCACCTCCTACTTGCGTTCACTCCACCTTAGCCATACTACCTTTTATGTTCCTCAGACACACTAAGCTCAATCTCACCTCAGAGCTCTTGCATCTCTTCTTCCCACTACCCAGATCACATTTCTACTAGCTCTTCCTTTGCCAAGGTTCTTCTTGTCATCACTTGGCTTTCAGCTTATGTATTTCAGTTCCTCAGAGAGGCATTTCCTGATACTTGCTCATTAAAATAGTCTCCAACCCCACTCCACCACACCCAGCCCAGCCTCCAGTCATTCTCCAGCATCACGCTACCCTGTTTTATTTTCTTCACAGCATGGCTTCTGCTTTACTTTGTAGTACTTTGGTAATTTATTTTTCCGTCTCCCCACTAGAATGTAAGCTCCGTAAGAACCTTTGTTTTGTTCTTGACATCTAGAACAGTGTCAGTTGCTTACTCACACACACACATACATAATTTTTTTTTTTTTTTTTTTTGTAGAGACAGAATTTCACCTTGTCACCCTCAGTAGAGTGCTGCAACATAACAGCTCACAGCAACCTTTAGCTCTTGGGCATAGGTGATTTTCTTGCCTCAGCCTCCCAAGTAGCTGTGACTACAGGCACCCGCCACAACGCCCGGCTATTTTTTGTTGCTGTTTGGCTGGGGCCAGGTTTGAACCCACCACCCTGGGTATATGGGGCCAGCACCCTACTTACTGAGCCACAGGTGCCTCCCTATATAATTTTTTTTTTTAATTTGGGATTGTTCTGTTGCCCACATTAGAGTGCAGTAGTACAATCACAGATCACTATAGCCTTCAACTCCTAGGTTCAAGAGATCCTCCTTCCTCAGCCTCTGGAATAGCCAGAACTACAAGCATGTCTGGCTAATTTTTTTCTTTTTCTTTTATTTTTTGCAGAGACAGGATCTTACTAAATTTCCCACACTGGTCTAGAACTCTTGGTCCAAGTGCTCTTCCAGCTTTCACCTCCCACGATGCTGTGATGACAGGCCTGTGTGTATGTGTGTGTGTTTATATATCAAATGAACAGAACTGAATGAGGAACACTGATGTATCCACTCTAGGACTTTCAAAATAACATATGAAAGAGAATTTACATTGCTAATTAAAACCTAGAGGAATGTCTGTCAGCTGAGTTCACCAAGTAGTTGTATGGTTAAAGACTCTATAATTATAAAGGGTCCAAATCACTGCCAAGCTTTCCTATGAATACCCGTTTGTGAGCCACATCTATCAGAACGGTATAGTTCCTAATACCCAAAGAAAGAATATTTGATTTGGAGCCAATGCTTAAACTAAATCTTACATTTCCAAACCTACTGATGTCATCTCACTATGAAGTCTGCTTTAGCATAATGGCTCTTGAGCAAAGAGAGACAAGGGTTTAAATCCCAATTATTCTGATCCCAATTATACTCTGAGGCCTTTGACACATCGCCTCATCCATTAAAGTAACCCTGTACTGGGCGGCACCTGTGGCTCAGTCAGTAAGGCGCTGGCCCCATATACCGAGGGTGGCGGGTTCAAACCCGGCCCCGGCTGAACTGCAACCAAAAAATAGCTGGGCGTTGTGGTGGGCACCTGTAGTCCCAGCTACCGAGGGCCATAAAGTAAGACTCTGTCTCTACAAAAAAAAAAATAAAGTAACCCTGTACTTATTTGAAAGGCTATTTTAAAGATTAAATAAGTTAAATGTATATAAAACATGGCATGGTATCTGACACATACAAAAACCCAGTATAAATTATTATTCATACTGTCTGTCCCTTTAAACAATAAAAATTATTATTCATTTATTCATATTTTGAAACTAATATTTATTGATATCTACTTTGTATTAATAATAGGCCCTGTGCCTATATAAGAAGTACAATTCAAGAGGAACTGGCCATGGTGTCCACCAAGGAAGAGCTCACAGTGTAACAGGAAACATAAATCCATAAACAATAGGTTATAACAGAATTACTAGGAGTGATTTTCTTTTTTTTTTTTTTGGTCTCAAGCTGTTGCCCTGGGTAGAGTGCCATGGCATCACAGCTCACAGCAACCTCCAACTACGGTTCAAGCAATACTCTTGCCTCAGTTTTTCTATTTTTAGTAGAGACGGAGGACCTTTATAATTATAGTGTCTTGGATTGATTGGATTAAAGATGGCGGCCGAGTAAATGCTTCCCTGCAACTGGGCATGGTGAGTCTGGGGAGATAAGACTCTAGACATCTCTGGCAAGTGGGATATACCTATAATCATTCCTTTGAGGATACAGGGAATCAGCAAGGGACTTCTGGACCGCAAGAGGAGGACAAAAACAGTGGGAAACTGGCAAGCGGTTGCGTGTTCGATCGACCTAATCACGCCGGCAACTGTAAGTACAAGCAGCAGTGAGACTGCAAACTGGAAAGTCCTCACCTGTGAACTGTTTCGGTGTTTTTGGACTTGGCACTCAGTTGAACTGCCTTGGGGAGAGCTTGAGCAGGAGTGCGGAGAACTTTGGGCATTGTCTGGGGCCCCAGACAGAGCCACTGAGCTGGGCTGCAGGGAGCCATTCTGTGAGAGAACTGCCCTGGCAAGCTCTGCCCTCAGGGTCCCAGAGCAAAAATTGGGCGGGACCTAGTAACCTAGCAACTGAGCAGCCTAAAGGTGGGGACTGAGCTGCCTTACAGCCTTAACCCTTAGGGGCAGAGTGAGACGGTTTTGGCACACTGGAGGCTCAGGCTGTTGCCCTGGGTAGAGTGCCGTGGTGTCACAGCTCATAGCAACCTCAAATTCCTGGGCTTGGCGCTGCCCGGACCTCCATAAGATCTGTGCCACAACCCCGCACCAACTGGGCCTCCACATGCCCTGACCAGGAACTGCAGGAGCTGTGCAACCCTGCGTCCTCCCTCCTCCTGTGTCCTCCCAGCCTCCACACTGGCCTGCTCATCTGGCCAGGGATACTGGTAGCCATGTGCCCTTTGGAGCCCTCCCTGCCTCGACGCAGAGCCCTTCTCCTGGCCAGAGACTGCTGGAGTCTTGGGCTCTCTGTGCAAAAGTCACCAGGTGCCAGGCACTCCCAGAACCATGTGCACCACCTCCCGCCCTGTTGTTGGATCTGGGTGTGTCACACTCCGGAGCTGCTTCCACAACCAGAACTCCCTAGCTGGAGCAGCCCCAGAGGAACTACACAGGGTCACTCCCTACAAAGATCAAGCAACAACAGAGTGATCCCACTGGGATCTAATCTTGGAGAGACACCTCCCCAACTCTGAGAACAGCCAGAGGCAACAGTGAAAAACAATCATGAGGTGAAATCAACAGAAAATCTCTGGCAATATGAATAATCAGAGTAGATCAACTCCCCCAAGGATCAATGGGGCAGACACAGCACAAGATCCCATGCACAAACAAATAGCTGAGATGTCAGAAATCGAATTCAGAATCTGGATAGCAAATAAGATTGAATTAGACTTCCAAGCAGTAACCCAAAAGATATCTCAAGAATTCAACAAATTCAAAGACCAAATGACCAAAGATTTTGACACACTGAGACAAGAAGTTGCATCCCTCAAAGATCTGAGAAACACAGTAGAATCCCTCAGCAACAGAATGGAGCAGCAGAAGAAAGGATTTCTGACATTGAAGACAAAGTTTTTGAACGCTACCAAACTATCAAAGAGGATGAGAAATGGAGGGCAAAAACAGATCACTCTCTCAGAGAGCTCTGGGATAATTCGAAGAAAACCAATATTCGTCTTATAGGGATCCCCGAAAGCGACGAAATGGCTTCACAAGGCACAGAGTCTCTTCTCCATGAGATTATGAAGGAGAACTTTCCAGACATGCCAAGAGATTCTGAAATTCAGATAGTAGACAGTTTCAGAACTCCAGCACGACTCAACCCGAATAAGACATCTCCCAGACACATCATAATCAATTTCACTAAAGTTAATATGAAGGAGAAAATTCTGAAAGCAGCCAGATGAAAGAAAACCATTACCTACAAGGGGAAGAATATTAGAATAACTGCAGACCTCTCTGCTGAAACCTTTCAAGCTAGAACAGGATGGTCATCGACTTTTAATCTCCTAAAACAAAATAACTTTCAACCCAGGATCCTGTACCCAGCTAAACTGAGTTTCATTTATGACGGAGAAATTAAATACTTCAATGACATTCACATGTTGAAGAAATTTGCCATAACTAAACCAGCTCTCTAGGACATTCTCAGACCTATCCTCCATAAAGACCAGCATAATCCTCCACCACAAAAGTAAACTCACCCAGAAAATTTTGATCAAATTCAAACTTCCACAGTTGCAAAAGGATTAAAAATGTCCACCAGACTCTCGAAAGGCTTATCAATATTCTCAATTAATGTGAATGGTTTAAATTGTCCTCTAAAGAGGCACAGGTTGGCTGACTGGATACAAAAACTCAAGCCAGATATCTGCTGCATACAAGAATCGCATCTTACATTAAAAAACAAATAGAGACTCAAGGTGAAGGGATGGTCATCTATATTCCAGGCAAATGGAAAGCAGAAAAAAGCAGGCGTTGCAATCCTGTTTGCAGACGCAATAGGCTTTAAACCAACCAAAATAATTAAGGATAAGGATGGACACTTCATATTTGTTAAAGGTAATACTCAATATGATGAGATCTCAATTATTAATATTTATGCACCCAACCACAACGCACCTCAATTTATAAGAGAAACTCTAACAGACATGAGCCACTCGATTTCCTCCACTTCCATAGTAGTTGGAGATTTTAACACCCCTTTAGCAGTGCTGGATAGATCGTCCAAAAAGAAGCTAAGCAAAGAAATTTTAGATTTAAACTCAACCATTCAACATCTGGACTTAATAGACATCTACAGAACATTTCATCCCAACAAAACTGAATACACATTCTTCTCATCAGCCCACGGAACATACTCCAAAATCAACCACATCCTAGGCCACAAATCTAACCTCAGCAAATTTAAACAAATAGAAATTATTCCTTGCATCTTCTCAGACATCATGGAATAAAACTTGAACTCAATAACAACAGGAACCTGCATACCCATACAAGAACATGGAAGCTAAACAACCTTATGTTGAAGGATAGATGGGTTATAGATGAGATTAAGAAGGAAATCACCAAATTTTTGGAACAAAACAACAATCAAGACACGAATTACCAGAACCTCTGGGATACTGCAAAGGCAGTCCTAAGAGGGAAATTTTTAGCACTGCAAGCCTTCCTCAAGAAAACGGGAAGAGAGGAAGTTAATAACTTTATGGGACATCTCAAGCAACTGGAGAAGTTAGAACACTCTAAACCCAAACCCAGCAGAAGAAAAGAAATAACCAAAATCAGAGCAGAACTAAATGAAATTGAAAACAAAAGAATTATACAAGAGATTAATAAATCCAAAAGTTGGTTTTTTGAAAAGATCAATACAATAGATAAACCTTTGGCCAACCTAACCAGGAAAAAAAGAGTAAAATCTCTAATCTCATCAATCAGAAATGGTAAAGATGAAATAACAACAGACCCCTCAGAAATTCAAAAAATCCTTAACGAATACTACAAGAAACTCTACTCTCAGAAATATGAAAATCTGAAAGAAATCAACCACTACCTGGAAGTACGCCACCTACCAAGACTTAGCCAGAACAAAGTGGAAATGTTGAACAGGCCTATATCAAGTTCTGAAATAGCATCTACTATACAAAATCTCCCTAAAAAGAAAAGCCCAGGACCAGATGGCTTTACGTCAGAATTCTACCAAACCTTTAAAGAAGAACTAGTACCTATACTACTAAACCTCTTCCAAAATATAGAAAAAGAAGGAATATTACCCAACATATTCTACAAAGCAAACATCACCTTAATCCCCAAACCAGGGAAAGACCCAACAAGAAAAGAAAATTATACACCAATATCACTAATGAATATTGATGCTAAAATACTCAGTAAGATCCTAACAAACAGAATCCAACAACACATCAAAAAAATTATACACCATGACCAAGTGGGATTTATCCCAGGGTCTCAAGGCTGGTTCAATATACGTAAATCTATAAATGTAATTCAACACATAAACAAACTAAAAAATAAAGACCATATGATTCTTTCAATTGATGCAGAAAAAGCTTTTGATAATATCCAGCATCCCTTCATGATCAGAAAACTTAAAAAAATTGCTATAGAAGGGATATTTCTTAAACTAATAGAAGCCATCTACAGCAAACCCACAGCCAGTTATCGTATTGAATGGAGTTAAATTGAAATCATTTCCACTTAGATCAGGAACCAGGCAAGGTTGCCCACTGTCTCCATTGCTCTTTAACATTGTAATGGAAGTTTTAGCCATTGCAATTAGGGAAGAAAAGGCGATCAAGGGTATCCACATAGGGTCAGAAGAGATCAAACTTTCACTCTTCGCAGATGATATGATCTTATATCTGGAAAACACTAGGGATTCTACTACAAAACTTTGAGAAGTGATCCAGGAATACAGCAATGTCTCAGGCTACAAAATCAACACCCATAAATCTGTTGCCTTTATATATACCAACAATAACCAAGCTGAAAAAACAGTCAAGGACTCTATTCCTTTCACAGTAGTGCCAAAGAAGATGAAATATTTGGGAGTATACCTGACAAAGGATGTGAAAGATCTCTACAAAGAGAACTATGAAACCTTAAGAAAAGAAATAGCTGAAGATGTTAACAGATGGAAAAATATACCATGCTCATGGCTGGGAAGAATCAACATTGTTAAAATGTCCATACTACTCAAAGCAATATATAATTTTAATGCAATTCCTATTAAAGCTCCATTGTCATATTTTAAAGATCTTGAAAAAACAATACTTCGTTTTATATGGAATCAGAAAAAACCTCGAATAGCCAAAACATTACTCAGCAATAAAAACAAAGCAGGAGGAATCACACTACCAGATCTGAGACTGTACTATAAATCGACAGTGATCAAAACAGCATGGTACTGGCACAAAAGCAGAGAAGTAGATGTCTGGAAGAGAATAGAGAACCAAGAGATGAATCCAGCTACTTACCGTTATTTGATCTTCGACAAGCCAATTCAAAACATTCAGTGGGGAAAAGATTCCCTATTTAACAAATGGTGCTGTGTAAACTGGCTGGCAACCTGTAGAAGATTGAAACTGGATTCACACCTTTCACCATTAACTAAGATAGACTCTCACTGGATAAAAGATTTAAACTTAAGACATGAAACTATAAAAATACTTGAAGAGAGTGCAGGGAAAACTCTTGAAGGAATCGGCCTGGGTGAATACTTTATGAGGAGGACTCCCCAGGCAATTGAAGCAGTATCAAAAATACACTATTGGGACCTGATCAAACTAAAAAGCTTCTGCACAGCCAAGAACATAGTAAGTAAAGCATGCAGACAGCCCTCAGAATGGGAGAAAATATTTGTAGGTTATACCTCTGATAAAGGTTTAATAACCAGAATCCACAGAGAACTCAAACCTGTTAGCAAGAAAAGAACAGGTGATCCCATCTCAGGGTGGGCAAGTGACTTGAAGAGAAACTTCTCTAAAGAAGACAGATGCACAATCTACAAACACATGAAAAAAAGCTCATCATCCTTAATCATCAGAGAAATGCAAATCAAAACTACTTTGAGATATCTCCTAACCCCAGTAAGAGTAGCCCACATAACAAAATCCCAAAACTAGAGATGTTGGTGTGGATGTGGAGAAAAGGGCACACTTCTACACTGCTGGTGGGAATGCACACTAATACGTTCCTTCTGGAAGGATGTTTGGAGAACACTTAGAGACCTAAAAATAGACCTGCCATTCGATCCTATAATTCCTTTACTAGGTTTATACCCAGAAGACCAAAAGTCACAATATAACAAAGACATCTATACCAGAATGTTTATTGCAGCCCAATTCATAATCACTAAGTCATGGAAGAAGCCCAAGTGTCCATCGACCCACAAATGGACTAGCAAATTGTGGTACATGTATACCATGGAATATTATGCAGCCTTAAAGAAAGATGGAGACTTTACTCTTTCATGTTTACATGGATGGAGCTGGAACATATTCTTCTTAGCAAAGTATCTCAGGAGTGGAAGAAAAAGTATCCAATGTACTCAGCTCTACTATGAAGCTAAATTATAGCTTTCACATGAAGGCTATAACCCAACTATAGCACAAGACTATGGGGAAAGGGCCAAGGAAGGGGAAGGGAGGGGGGAGGTTTTGGTGAAGGGAGGGTAATGGGTGGGGCCACATCTACGGTGCATCTTAGAATGGGTACAGGCAAAAGTTAAATGGGTACAGGCAGAATACAAATGCCTACATACAGTAACTAAGAAAATGCCATGAAGGCTATGTTGAACAGTCTGATGAGAATATTTCAGATTTATATGAAACCCACACATTGTACCCCTTGATTGCACTAATGTACACAGCTATGATTTAACAATAAAAATAAATAAAAACAAACAAAAAAATAATAATTATAGCGTCTTTAACCATACAACTACTTGGTGAACTCAGTCTCACTTTTGCTCAGGCTGGTCTCGAACTCGTGAGCTCCATCAATGCACCTGCCTCAGCCTCCCAGAGTGCTAGGATTACAGGCATGAGCCATTACGCCCGTCCTGAAGTATTTCTCATCCAAGAAGAATAAAAATAAATCTTCCCTTTCATCATAAACTTGATATTAAGAACAAGTTAGACCAGGCATGGTGGCTCATTAGCACTTCTGGAGGCCAAGGTGCGTGGATAGCTTGAGACCACCCTGAGCAAGAGTGAGACCCTGTCTCTACTAAAAATGAAAAACTGAGGTAAGAGGATCACTTGAGCCCTACAGTTTGAGGTTGCTGTGAGCTACAACACCAGGGCACTCTACCCAGGGAAATAGACTGTCTCAAAAAAGAAAAAAAGTTGGTTACAATGGTATATTTTATGTTATATATATTTTAGCACAACTTTAAAAAAACATGATTGCTCTGTGACTTATGGAAAGAGTGTACTCATCTCCTCTTTTCAGACTATGGGCACCCTTACATCTGATAGCATATCAACCCAGCTTTTCCCAGGTTAAGACAAAATTCTGGAGCAGTCCTCATTCAGAGGATATTGTGTAATATAGTCAACACCTTAAAAATGACAAGTATACAAACATCCAAACTCAATTTACAGCAGATAGATGGAACTATTTCAACAAGTGTGAGAGAAGCAGAAATTAAACTGCTGTATGTGTAAATACCAATTTAGGACTACATAAGCTAATTTCTGAAAAGACAACAAAGTCCGTGGGAAAAAAAAATCATTGGTCCATGGAGAGCAGATTTCATGTATCAGAGCCAAAGTCTCATAATGCAATTTAATTTCTTCAAATTAAAAAAAAAAATGACAACTTGCATTAAACAAAGAACTAACATCTACTAAATGTTACAAACGCCTGTCCTGTAAAATGACCTGGTTTAGAAAGATGGGAAATAAACCCCATGGACTCTAGTTCAGAGAGACTGAAGAGAGTAGCATGATTAAAGCCTATGTCACAGCTCAGTGGGGTCTATACTTTCGTAGCTTCCCCCCACCACAGCTGTCCCCTCTGTGACTAAGGCTTGGGATAAGAATGACAGCCTGACGAAGGGAATAGTAAGAGATAAAGCTTCTTCCTAGTACGTTCAAAGACTCCAGAATCCAAAACTTAACTGCTATGCTGTCTATCCATCCAATTTTCGTTAAGAGCAATTCATCATCTAGAAGCTTTAAAGCCAGGAGCCACTTTTATTTTTACCTTATCAAACCCATAAAATCAAGACCAGGGGGTGGTTTGGATATGAAGCTTGATTAGCATCACAATAAATTCTCAAATTAAATAACTGGTTTAAGTTAGAGTCAAGTTCATCAACGATAGGCTGACTTAGGATTCAGGCAAAGTCAGCTGCCTTTTCATGCGTTTCAGAAAGACTAGTAGTTCTCCTGACACAAGGACAGAGGTATAAGCAACCTCTGGGTGGGTAATGTCACCAAACAAAAGCAACACCTTCAAAGTCTCTCTCAGTGACTAGCTGCAGCCAGACACTCTAACTGCCAGTCCTGAATTACGGCCTCTCAGTGAGGGCTTCACATTTCACCGATCAGGGCACAGCCCAATCAGAAGACAAACCCCTGCAATGCCAGGGACCAGCAAATCCGCTTTCTTCCAGTGTGCACATGACTGAATGTGCTTCTGTCCATCATCTGGGTCATATATAGTTCAATGCGAGCTGAGCAGACAGGGCTGCAAGGAAATCTGGTGCGGTTCAATACCTCGTCTAGCCTGAGTTCCAGTATCTAATTTTTTTTTTTTTTTTTAATTGACAAACTCATTTCTCTACCGGGACAGGATGCTATGCTGGCTGGAAGTTCCATTTCTACAGCAAGAATCCTATCTGGAAACACAGAAGTTGTCCTCTAGCCACAGCAGCTCCAACTTTTTTGATTATTGTTGCTGCTTTCTCCCATCACCCCCATCCCCTTTTGACAAAGATCCAACTGTAAAAAGTCTTACGTAACAGTTCAGGACTACTTCGGTTCTTTTACTGGGTAAGCACTTTCAATTTTTTTTTTTTTAAACTAAAAACCATTTTAAAATTGAATCTGTTGAGAGGCTTGACTAAAATATTTTAAGTAATGTGTATAGTGGAATACTGTCAGTGGATTTTTTAGTCTCATTTCTGCACGTGCTCCTTTGTTCTCAGAACAGAAGCTTTTTATACACACCCCTAATGCAGCTGGATAGAGTTATGAAGTCACTTATTATAAGGAACACAAAGGTTGCTTTGCATTCTTTGCCTTTAGATAATTAATTCTGTATTTGTTTTCTTAAAATGAAGTATTTAAAGAAGGAAGAAATTCACAGAAGAATAAACTGTTGGAGAATCTAGCAAAGTTTGAAGTTTTTACCACCTTTTCTATCTGTAGTTTTGTGTGGCCAAACACTTGTGCCGCCTGGGGCAGTGGGGGTAGAGGCAAGCATAGACAGAGAGGAACTAAGCCAGACATGGACAAAGGCATGAGCCAAAACCAGACAGTCCTAGCCGTTCGATAGGCCAGCAGTGGGTGAGACAGGTCAGCCAGCTGCAGGGGTGGGGGGGAAGGGGTATGGATGTGTGAGGTGCTCATGCGTGCAATCGTGACTAGATTCTGAAACTGCCAGCCATTTTCCCAGCTCTGCTTTGTGCAATCTGAAGGAATGCATCCCCTCTGAAGCAGAACTGCCAGAGCTCAGTGTGAGAGAAGAGTATAAATACCACAAGGTATAGAATCAGAAAATACTGGGAAATGGAGTGATCTAGAGGGAATGCAAAGGGTGTGGAAATTTTTTAGTGATCTGGAATGTGTTGAGTGACAGGAAGTGCCCCAAGCTTCCCCCCACCAACTCTTCTCAGTCGCGCCTGCTTTTGTCTAACTCTTGTAATCTACACACTACTGCTTACAAAGCTGTCTGAGTTTAAGACAAAAAGAAACATAAAAGGCTCCCCATTTCATAGTACCTGTGATATGGAACGAATATAACAGCAAGACCTTTCAAGCCTGCAGACATTTTTTTCAGATGTACAGGAGAAAGATAAAATAACTTTCTATAGATAAATGAGAATTTTGAATTATGGTTGATGTTCCAAATTTGATTTATTTTTAAAATTCTAATTCTGTTAGACTTACAAATGCTTAGGTTGGTTCCTAATTTGAAGGAGACTTGTTTTGTTGGTTAATAAGTAGCATTAGAAGTTTTTTCTATTTTCTTTGTATAAATTTGGACTTTGGGATTAAAAAATGCAAAGTAATAAGTAGAATGGATGAAGGGAAAAAAAGGAGGATTAGTCCCTTCATTGGTTGAAAATATTTTAAAAGGCTGGTTTCCTGGAAAAAGCAGCTCGTTTTTACTTTTTCCATCTATGCCATAAAGATAAATTTATGCTATAACAAATGCAAGATAGAAAACTTTTAGGAGAAAATAAGTATTCTAAGTGCAAAACTACTTAGCATCTCCCCAAAGTTACATATGTGGTATTAATCAATAGAAACACCAAACCTTGAAAGAAAAGTAGCCAAGTAATAAAATAGCTGGTCCTACTTTGGGTATATGAAATGAAAAATTAAGTGCGTGAATAAAATGATAACTTGGGAACGTTTCTACCTCCTACCACAAAGGATGTTAGTGGTCAGCCTAGAAGTTAATCCTTCCTAGTGTGGCTCTGAGCTTTTATGCCGAGCAGACGTTATTCACATGACGATTCGAAAAGTCCATTCATATATCTCACTACCTGGATTTGAATAGAAACCAGACAGCAATTCTTTAGTTCCAGCCACCATTCGCCCCACTGGACAATAGCGATTTGTTAGCACAGAGTCACAGGCTGTGGGACACAAAGCTTGGAGCTGCAGAAAGATGGGGGATTCAGAGAACAGGAAATTACAGGCTCGATGCACTCCTAGCAGCTTGAGAATACAAAAAAAAAGGCAACACAGAGATGCCATGTTTAAGAGCTACTTCTAGCTTTTTTAACCACCTCCAATGTCATAAAAGCTCTATTGTTGGACTACATAAAGTCACGAGTCCCATGTGCTCTCTTTTCTCACTAAAGGGAACTTCATTCAATGCCCCTGGCACACTCAGAAATACCAGAAGCATCCAGAGTTGATTAGTTATACGCTCTAGTAGAAAGGAGAAGAGCGTTTTTCAAATAAAATGTCAGAGAAAAAAAATATGCTTGGTAACACAAGTGACATATAATAAAATGAATACCTTTTAAAAATCATTTCATAAGATGAAAAAATAAAACTAAAATATATCAAAACTCCAGGGACATTAATTTGTCTCCAAAATATCATATAAAATCTATTATTTAATTCCACCAAAAGTTTTTTTGGAGGATATATACCAATTTAAAGACTAGTGTTATACACAAAACTTTTGAGTTCTGGGTTGCATTTTCTAAAAAAAAAAAAAAATTAAAATCAAAGCCCCACAGACTTACTTTGGAATATTAGAAAGGAAAACCACATTTTCTTTTGTTGACTATCAAATTATTGTAGCTCCATAGCTAAATGTAGAAATTGCCTCTACTTCCTTCCCTCGAGACCTAAGAAATAAAATGGAGGGATATTTTAAATAAGGGAGAAGACATAATCCTCCAATCTCAAAACTGACCAAAGAAAAACAGTACATGAATCACTGTCCAGTCCCTCCTGCTACAACCTGAGTACCAACAGGCCAGACCCGTATCCATTTCTACAAGAGGAGAAGCTTCTTCTGCCCTTCCTCTATTAGCAAAAATGACACCTAAATGATATAGCTCAAAGATTCATCAAATGAGATCATGAATGATCAAAAAGTGCTTTGGAAACATGAACTGCTCTACTCTATTTGAGTAGATGATAACCATGATAATATGGTTTTAGGCTGAACACACGCCAGATTTAATGATGCTGAAATACATAATCGGCAACCTTTAACCTATCAACAAATGGGTTTCCTCAAATTTTATTATTACTATCAAACACAAACAGGTTACTACTTCAAACTATGCTGTCCAATACAGTAGCCCCTAGCCATATGTGGCTATTTTGATTTAAATTAATGAAAATTAAATAAAACAGAAATTTCAGTCTTTAGTTGACTAGCTTTGCTTCAGGAACTTAATAACGTCATCTGGCTATCATATTGGACATCACAGATACAAGATTTCCATCACTGCAGAAAGTTCTATCAGATAGCGCTAAGCATGCTTGTACCTGGCACATTTGTCTTCAGCTACACATCCAGCTGGACATGAAAAAAAAAAATGTAAGTAAAAAATATACTTGATAAGTATGACAAGATAGCTAGTGCCATGATTCTTGAGAGATGCCTTTAAAAAGGCATTTGAAACCAATAGGTCCAGGTCCTTTTTTTTTTTTTTTTTTTGCAATGAAGAGGTCACAAAGAATTCAGTAGTGGCAGACAGAGAGTAGTGGCAAGAGTAAATGAAATGCTCCAGAATAGTACTAATTTAGTGTCAAAAGGTTCTTCCTAAACATATGAGGCACCTAGTCTTGTAGTCTGACAGTATCGATGTAATGGACAGTGTGGTATAACAAAAACAAGGGCCCTGAAGTCAGTCAGTCCCGGAAAGGTTTACTAGCATCTACTTTACTTGCTAGATGACATTATGCAAATTTATTTACCTCTCTGAGACTTAGTATCCTTATCTGCAAAATGAGGAAACAGCAATTCTGCAGGATGTATGGAAGGACTCACAACCAAGTATCTAAAACATCTAGTAAGGTGCCAGACATGTGGTAGAGATTTAAAAAAGAGTAGCTATTATTTAATGTATTTTTCCCTTTAAATTTTCACAATGTGACTTCTTATAGACAGGTAGATACTAGTCAAAACACAAGTAAAGCCTCCATAAACAAGTACCCTACAATATTAATGCTAGCCACTGTCAGCAACTGAACTGGAGTAAAATGGAATATTTGGACACTAGGTTTTCCCAGCCAATGCATAACTGTTCCCTGCAATCTGCTTTGCCAGAAAAGTCTGTCATATTTAACTTACATAGCCAGCATGGTTCCTGTGTGTTCACAATCTTATATTTATAGATCTAGCGTTAGGCTGCAACAGGAAGATAATACTCTATAACCAAGAAGTAAACTGTAACCTGGCTCCGCGCCTGTGGCTCAAGCAGCTAAGGCGCCAGCCGCATACACCTGGGCGGGCAGGTTTAAATCCAGCCTGGGCTCGTCAAACAACAATGATGGCTGCAACCAAAAAACAGCTGGGCGTTGTGGCGAGTGCCTGTGGTCCCAGCTACTTGGGATGCTGAGGCAGGAGAATCACTTGAACCCAGAAGTTGGAGGTTGCTCTGAAGGGGACAGCTTGAGGCTGTGTCTCAAAAAAAAAGTAAACTTTAACCTAAGTATAAAGTTATGATTTCCAAATACAGGGAACCTGATGCCTGTACAGAAAAATGGAAAAGGCTGGCTCAGACCCTATAGCTCCGTGGCTAGGCAACCAACCACATACACCAGAGCTGGTGGGTTAAAACCCAGCCCAGGCCTACCAAACAACAATGACAACTATAACCAAAAAATAGCTGGGTGTTGTGGCAGGCACCTGTAGTCCCAGCTACCTGGGAGGCTGAGGCAAGAGAATTGCTTAAGCCCAAGAGTTTGAGGTTGCTGTGAGCTGTGATGCCACCGCACTCTACCGAGGGAGACATAGTGAGACTGCCTCAAAAATAAAAACAAAAAAAAGGAAAAGGCTATGTTAGAAATGCAATGGTAAAAAGCCTTATTCTCCCTTGTTGAAATGACTGAAGCACACAGAAAAACTTAGATGAAAATCTTTAAGGAAATATTGAAATGAATCTTTGTCAAGATTAGATTCAATGAGTGATGCCTCCTCAAAAGTTTAATTGCTTAAAAAAATTTAGAAACCAAAAGACTTCTATCACAACTATCTATCTTAACCTCCACATCTCTGATCAAATGAATTAGATGTAATAAATAAGGATATGGGGTTCTTAAATTGTGATGCTATTCTATTCTCAACCTATCTTATGTCTGCTTGGTGCAAGAAATACGAGTCTTAGGTTTAAGTGGACATTGGTCGGAATAGGGCTCTGCCACCTATTTACTATGGGATCTTGAGTAAGTCACTTCCCATCTTTATCTCAGATTCTTCATCCATAAAATACACACATTAATACTTTCTTGCCAGACTGTTTTAAGGATCAAGGATCATGTACATAAAATACCAAGCACTATTCCTGGCATATGGAAAACACTCTAAATATGCCGATTCTGTGAAAACTCAGTAAGGACCTGTGGTACAGTTCATCATTTGAGACCTTTCCCATATAGAGAAAATGAAAACAGAAGGGTTTATAGGCTGATTCATAGCACAAGCCATGTTCTGTTTAAAATTTAAATTAAAACAAATATGAATGTAAAAAGTGTCAATATAACACAATTTAAAATCTTATAAATATTGGATAAACTGACTGAATATAGAAAAATTATTTGAAAAGTGAGATGGAAAAAAAGGTACGACATCAGCCTTTAATAATGTAAGATACAATTTAATACTGATACAAATTTAATATTATTAAGTATAAAAAACAAAGAGTCTGACTTGGCGCCCATAGGATAGTGGTTACAGTGCCAGCTACATACACCTAGGCTGGCGGGTTCAATCCCAGGCTGGGCCAAAATAAAAAATAAAAAAAAAAAATGACAACTCCAACAAAAAATAGCCAGGCATTGTGGCAGGAACCTGTAGTCCCAGCTACTTGGGAGGCTGAGTTAAAGAGAATTGCTTAAGTCCAAGAGTGGGAGGTTGCTGTGAGCTATGATGCAAAGGCACTCTACCAAGGGCGACAAAGTCAGATTCTGTCTCAATAATAATAATAATAATGATAAACCAAAGAACAAAGAGTCTTTTTCTTAAATTAGAAGTAATATCTCCTGCGAACTCTTTTGGAATAATATTTCTACTAATTCCTCTTGGTAATTAAAACAAAAACATGAAAGTTCTAAAATTCTGTTTATGAGTAAGAAATTAAACTATCGTCATGCAGGCATGGAAAAGAAAATTCATGTCTTCAACAATCAAAGCTATAGAAAGAATTCCTGGGCAAGATATTTTCCTACTAGCAGGAATGAGAAATAGGTGTTTCTTAATGATGTCAAATAACTGAAAAGTGTTGGATATGTCACATAACCTTTCAGAATATAAAAAAATTTTTTTTAAGAGACAGAGTCTCACTTTATCACCCTCAGTAGAGGGCCGTGGCGTCACAGCTCAGAGCAACCTTCAACTTCTGGGCTTAGGCAATTCTCTTGCCTCAGCCTCCCAAGTAGCTGAACTACAGGTGCCCATCACAATGCCCGGCTATTTTTTTGTTGCAGTTTGGCCAGGGTCGGGTTCAAACCCACCATCCTCGGTATATGTGGCTGGCGCCTTATCCACTGAGCCATAGGCACAGCCCATAAAAAGATTTTCTAAATCTAAAGTAAGCAGCAAAACTGTAAGGGAGATAGTATGATGTACTAGGAAATTTTTTTTTTTTTTTTTTGAGACAAGCGTCTCACTTTGTTGCCCTCGGTAGAGTGGCGTCACAGCTCATAGCAACCTCCAGCTCTTGGGCTTAGGCGATTCTCTTGCCTCAGCCTCCCAAGTAGCTGGGACCACAGGCGCCCACCACAATGCCCTGCTATTTTTTGTTGCAGTTTGGCTGGGGCTGGGTTTGAACCTGCCACCCTTGGTATATGAGGCTGGCATCCTACTCACTGAGCCAAAGGCACCGCCCTGTACTAGAAAATTTTAAAAGGAATTTTTTTTTCTGGAAATTGGCTGAACTAGATATGATGTCATATCTTAGCTCTGCCACTATCTAGCTAGGTGACTTCTGAGTCTCTGTTACTGTTGGTGGTCCAAAGAATACATTCATTACTAGAGGCTCCAGGATGGGTAACACTTTAAGGTGAGAATTTGGATATGCCAGAGGGTATTCCTATTCACTTTCTCAGGTAACTAGCCCCATAAAATGTAGGACTATTTAGGTAGATGATAGACAGACAGATAGACAGACAGACAGACAGATAGACAGATGGACAGATAAAGAGCCTGGTGGCAAGGATTTTTATCTTTGATAAATAAATCACAAAAGGTCCCAGAGGAAAGGTTCCTCAAGATCCTCAGCAAAGTCTGGTTCTTAGTGAATGCTAATCAAGCACAGCCTTCTTTCTCTAGTCATTCATCTAATAAATATTAAACTACCAATATGTAGCATGTAGAGTGTTAACTCCAGGTTGAATGATGAATAAAACAAGTATGTTACCTGCTTTTATGGAGCCAAAAAGCTACAAACTGGGATAACTATGGGCTCAAAGCCCTATCTTTCAAAAAATGGCAGAGCTAAATTCACACTTTGAGAATGGCCAAATGATTTGGGGAAACTGCCTTGCCAGTTAGTTTTGAAGATGAACTAATATAATTCATAAAATAATGGGATATGTACATACTCAGTTTCATTTGACTCAGCAAAAAAAAAAAAAAAATAGTAAACTACAGGATCTTAACAGACATTCATTGGAGTCATCAAGACATTACGAAAATGAAATACTGGGGCAGCACCTGTGGCTCAGTGGGTAGGGCGCCAGCCCCATATACCGAGGGTGGTGGGTTCAAACCCAGCCCCAGCCAAACTGCAAAAAAAAAGAAAGAAAGAAAAAGAAAATGAAATACTGAGGCCAGGTGCAGTGGCTCACGCTTATAATCCTAGCACTCTGGAAGGCCAAGGCGGGTAGATTGCCTGAGCTCACAGGTTAGAGACCAGCCTAAGCCAGAGCAAAACCCCAACTCTAATGATAGCTAGGGGCTGTGGTGGGTGCCTGTAGTCCCAGCTACTTAGGAGGCTGAGGCAAAAGAATCACTTGACCCCAAGAGTTTGAGGTTGCCGTGAGCTATGATGCCATAGCACTCTACCAAGGGCAACAAAGTAAGACTCTGTCTAAAAAAAAAAAAAAAAAAAAAACAGAAGAAAATGAAATACCTTCAAACACATAGGCTAGTTTCACCACGACCATTAGGCAGATCTATGATAAACTTCTGCATACAAAAACTGAGTTTGCTTTTTTTTTAAATTTCAAATTAATATGAGGTATAAATGTGTAGGTTACATTGTTTTCAATTCTAAGAAAAAGTTCAAGTTGTAGTTGAGCCCTTCACCCAGGGGATGGGCTGAACACCCTCACATTGTGCACATTAGGTGAGATCCTGCCAATTGCTCTCCCTCCTCCCTGAGTTTGCTTTTAATGGATGTTTAAGAACCAGATAATTTCTAGAGGGAATGAAATAAAGGTGATCTGGATATGGAATAATGTTCCAGGAACAGATCATAGTATGCTAAAACATTAAATATGCTATTTCCTCCACTCCTTTCCCTAAGACTGTTCTTATCACGTACCATTTCCTTCAATGATGCATGCTGTGACCACTGTTACACAGCTAGCTAGTACTCAACCCGTGACTAAGCTGGCTCTTGGCAACCAAGAATATTTGAGACATGGATGGTAAATATGAAGAGAAGGGAAGGCTAGAGTCACAATTGGGTTTCTGTGGTAATTCATCTTATAAAGTAGAAACACTTATACCAACAGGATTTTTCTTTTTTTTTTTTTTTAAACAGAGTCTATGTCACCTTTGCATCATAGTTCACAGAAACCTCAAACTCTTGGTCTTTTTTTTTTTTTTTTTTTTTTGCAGTTTTTTTTTTTTCCAGGCTTGAACCCGCCACCCCTGGTATATGGGGCTGGCATCCTACTCCTTGAGCCACAGGTGCCACACCAAACTCTTGGACTTAAGCAATTCTCTTGCCTCAATCTCCCAAGTAGCTGGGACTACAAGCACCTGCCACAACACCCAGCTATTTTTTGTTGCAGTTGTCATTGTTGTTTAGCTGGCCTGGGCTGGGTTTGAACCTGCCAGCCTTGGTGTATGTGGCTGGTGCCATAACCACTGTGCTATGGGAGCCAAGTCTACCAACAGGATTTCTAAATATTAACCCCCTTCCAATCAGAATGTACTCTTTGGTGACACAGGACTGTACAATGAAGTTGCTGTTACCAAGAGTGAAGTATATGCATGTGCCACAGTGGTACAATATTATCTCCTGAGAACTTGATGCTCCCAAGATCTAAAACTTCAATCAAGGAATTTTTATTCCATTTACTTGATATTTACAGAATTTGGATTTCCACCTAGATTTTTCTCACTCATAAAGACTCAATACCATGTGGCCTTTGCCTTTTCTTTGGTCACTGAACATCAAAATCAAGTAGAAAAGAAGTATGGTAAATCTATTGAGAGCAAACTAGACAATGGCATGAAAAAAGAAGACACCTGGGCGGCGCCTGTGGCTCAAGGAGTAGGGTGCCAGTCCCATACGCCGGAGGTGGCGGGTTCAAACCTAGCCCCTGCCAAAAACCACAAAAAGAAAAAAAAAAAAGAAAGAAAAAAGAAGACACCCTAAGCCAGGCACAGTGGCCCATGCCTGTAAACTGTAGTCTCAGCTACTCAAGAGGCTGAGGTGGAAGAACTGCTTGAGTCCAGGAGTTTGAGTCTAGCTTGGGCAACAGAGAGAGATCCCCATTTAAAAAAAAGAAGAAGAAAATGATGACAACAACAACTCTTATCTGTTAGTGTGACCTATATTTTCATGGAATTACCTCAAGCTTACCTTTCTACATAATCCTATTTTACTAGAACAGAACAATGAACAGTTCCTTCTGCCTGGCCATTTAGGAGCCTCTAGGTATACAGTTTATTCATTCAGGAAATATCTGTTAATCACTTAGTATATGCCAGTCCTTATTCTAGGTACTGGTATTGGATACACAACAGCAAACAAGACAAAAATCCTGTTCTTAGGCATGGCAGTCACAAAGATTTGAATCTAGTTTCACACTGACTATGTGACCCTGGACAAATTTGACTCTCTGATCTCCACTGGGGGAAAAAAAGGAAAATAATAGCACTTCACAGTGCTGCTGTAAGAATTCTATTTGTGTCTAATGTAGTGCCTAGAACACCAGAGTTGTTTGATATGTAGTAGCTATGGTTTCATCAACTGCAGATATTACTATTATCCACCCTGCTTGCATATCCATGTATTTAAGAATCAATCTAGTTTTTAAAAATAACAGGTTTCAAAGGCGTAAGTGTATCTAAAATATATGCTTCAAGCATAGTGGTTCACGCCTATAATCTCAGCACTTTGGGAGGCGGCTGAAGTTGGATGATGACTTGAGGCCAGGAATTCAAGAACAGCCTGACAATAATGTAGTGAGATACCAACTCCGCAAAGTATTTTCTAAAATTAGCCAGGTATGGTGGCACATGCCTGTAGTCTCAGCTACTTGAAATGCTGAGGCAGGAGGATCACTTGAGCCCAGACATGGAAGACTGTATTGATCTATGCTGGTGCCACTGCACTCCAGACTGGGTGACAGAGCAAGACCTTATCCATTTTAAAAATAAATGAAATAAAATAAAATATATGCCTCAGGTGTTGAGAGATGAGCAAAACCATTAACGAATGAAATACTACTTGTGGCTATTAATAAGTTTTGACTGTATATTCCAAACACAAGGTAGCAAGAATATGTGACAAAACTACTTTAAAGCTGCTGTTTAATGGTGAAATAGATCATTGCCCTCACACAGATTTCACAGGATAGGACACTGTATCTCTAGTAGATTACTATTTCAACCAATTTAATTGTAAGTTGTGTAGAAGAAATACATGTAAAAGATTTGGAATCTTGAATCCTACCACAGCCATCACGAAGAGCAAAGAAAGCAGATCTTTCCTCTGAAGATAATAAAAGCCCTGTACCAATTTCTTCAGAAGGCAAATTCATACATAGGCTGATTGTAGTGATATACTTTGTAAAATAACTTATTTTTTAAATGATTCATAATCCCACTACCTAAAAGATAACCACTGTCAATATTTGGTAAATTTCCCTCCTGGCTTATATTTTGGGGTTATTAATTTATTAGTGACCTTTAAAAGTAGAGTTAGGGTTGGGCACAGGGGTTCGCTCATAGTATCCTAGCACTATGGGAGGCTGAGGTAGATGGATCCCTTGAGCTCAGTAGTTTGAGACCAGCCTGAGCAAGAACAAGACCCCATCTCTAAAAAGCAAAAAACATTAGCTAGGCATTGTGGAGGGTACCTGTGGTCTCAGCTACTCGGGAGACTGAGATAGGAGGATCATTTGAACCCAGGACTTTGAGGTTGCTGTTAGCTGGGCTGATACCATGGCATTCTATTCTGAATGAATAAACAAATAACTTTATTAATTAAATTAAATAGACTTGACCCCTGAATGACAGGGCACTAACCCCCCCAAAGTCAAAATTCTGTATATTACTTTTGACTCCCCCAGAACAGCCTACTATTGACTAGAAGCCTTGTCGATAACAAACCGTTGACTAAAACACATTGTATATGTGTATTATATACTATATTCTTACAATAAAGTAAGCTAGAGAAAAGAAAATATTAAGAAAATCTTAAGACACAGAAAATGTATTTACTATTCATTAAGTGGAAGTAGATATCATAAAGGTCTTTATCCTCCCCATCTTCATACTGGTTAGGCTAAGAAGGAGGAGAAAAGGAAGGGTTGATCTTATTATCTCAAGGGTAAGAAAGACAGAGAAAGAAGAGATGAAAAGAGAAGGAGAAGAGGTAGGCACACTCAGTGTAATTTTTATTGAAAAAAGTCCACATACATATAAGTGGACCTGTGCAGTTCAAACTCATGTTATTCAAGGGTCAACTGTATTGGGAGTTTTTCTGTTACACAAATAACAATGATCTACATAGAAAACTTAGATAATTAAAAAAAGAAAAGAAAATGTGTCACCTATAATCCCAGAGAAAATTCTTATTAATATCTTGGTGTATCACAGTGGTTACAGCACCAGCCACATGCACCAAGGGTGGAAGGTTTGAACCTGGCCCAGGCCAGCTAAACAATGACAACTGCAACCAAAAAAAAAAAAAAAATAGCCAGGCATTGTGGCGGCCGCCTGTAATCCCAGCTACTTGGGAGGCTGAGGCAAGAGAATCGCTTAAGCCCAAAAGTTTGAGGCTGACAGCTTAAGACTCTGTCTCAAAAAAAAAAAAAAGAAAATGTGTCACCTATAATCCCAGAGAAAATTCTTATTAATATCTTGGTGTAGCACAGTGGTTACAGCACCAGTCACATGCACCAAGGGTGGCAGGTTTGAACCTGGCCCAGGCCAGCTAAACAGTGACAACTGCAACCAAAAAAAAAAAAAATAGCCAGGCATTGTGGCGGCCGCCTGTAATCCCAGCTACTTGGGAGGCTGAGGCAAGAGAATCGCTTAAGCCCAAAAGTTTGAGGCTGACAGCTTAAGACTCTGTCTCAAAAAAAAAAAAAAAAAAATCTTGGTGTAGTTCATACTCAATGAAATTAATCCTCAATAGTTTTACATCCAGATTTGTTTACTTATAAGCATTTTTTAAAGTCATCAAAAATCACTTTTGTAGATATTTAGATAGTTTTCAATTATTATCTATTATAAATACTACTTCAGTGACATGCTTATACAGAAGTCACTATCCACAGGTTTTGGGGTTTGTATTTTGGTATAAGCAATTATAGCTCTACCAGCAACGACTAAGCACCTGTGCCACCCCAAGCTCACAAACTCTGAGAATGCGCTATATATAATTAGCTGGTATCCAAATTTAATAAAGTCTGGTTTGCTCAACAATAGGGGAAAAAAGATTTTAAAGGAAAACTCAAAGTGAAATAAAGACAATAAAGTAAAAGAAATCATCTCCCTAGTAAGACAAATTATACATCCCTGCAAATTTCAGGCAGTTGATAGCAAACTTGAAAATAATAAGAAGAATAAATATAATATTAGGCTCAGAAATCTCAGAAGAACAAATCAAATCAAAACAAAACATTCTTACAGTATTTCATTACGTGGAACCAAGTAAATAAATCAAGAATCACTTGGTTCATTACTTGGAACCAAGTAAATAAAGCAATAATTTTCTCCCACACTGGAGAAAAATGACATAGAAAACTGTTGATAAATTAAGACTCACAAAAATCAACGTGTTTTATATGTCTGATTTTGTCAATTTTATTTGCAAAATTTTAGGAGCAGCAAAGAAATTGAAATACGGACATATATTTTTTATTTCCCAAACCTAATAGAAAATGCTATAAATTCCTACTGAGGTAAACAAATAACCAAGAATACATTTACACAACAAATACTTACTGAACACCAATTTTGTTTTAGGTACTTTCATGTGTAAGAGATTCTAAGTTGTTAGGAAAAGTTACTTCCTTAAAATCTTCACAATCCTGCCCTCTTCACTCATACAACATTTGCCCTGGTAATTGTCAAAATATCCCCATGGCTCAGACTATGGCCAGGAAAAAGAAAACATTTCAAGACATTGTATTAAATGATCAACCTAAAAAATCAAAATTTCTTAAAAGAGAGGGAAAGGTCAATTCAATCCAACTGAAGACATTCCATTTGCGTGGCCTCTTATCAGCAAACAGTAATGTTTATCTAAATACCTACTGACAGGAAAATAAAAACAAAAACCTCTTTCTTTGATAAAACTATTCATATCATCAGTTTTCATTTCTTTGTGATTTTTCCCTTTAAGTCCTGTTTAATTTGAGTTCTGTAAGAAAGCTTTCTCTTAATAGAAAACAATGTCCCAGGTTTCCTACAGATGTTAGAATATGTGTACTAGATAAAAGAAAACCTATCACAGTAACTGTATGCTTCAGAAATGAAAGCTGATAGGTTTCCATATGTCAGTAAATGTACAGTCTAAAATTATTCATGGAATTTTTAAAAATAGCTAGCTATTATTTTTTAGGCTTCATGTCTGCAGGAAAAAGTAGAAAGAACTATACAATTCTCTTTAAAAAACTTATTGAAGTATAGGGCGGCGCCTGTGACTCAGTGAGTAGGGCGCCGGCCCCATATGCCGAGGGTGGCGGGTTCAAACCCAGCCCCGGCCAAACTGCAACAAAAAAATAGCCGGGCGTTGTGGCGGGCACCTGTAGTCCCAGCTGCTCGGGAGGCTGAGGCAGGAGAATCGTGTAAGCCCAAGAGTTAGAGATTGCTGTGAGCCGTGTGACGCCACAGCACTCTACCTGAGGGCGGTACAGTGAGACTCTGTCTCTACAAAAAAAAAAAAAACAACTTATTGAAGTATAAACAAAACAAGTCTAATTTGGATAAATATACTCAGCATCTGCTAAAATACCAAAATGCTACAGTTCCCATTATGTCAATGCTCTGCACTAATATCTCAATATTGTTTAAAATAATATATATTATATAATATATAATATCTTAAAAGAATGGACTATACGTGGATATGAAAGCCCTTTGCAAATGGCAAAGCAAAATTATTATTAACATTATTATTTTAAGGTACTTGTTCTGCCCAAATAGTCCCTAGGAATTTGTTAAGTACCTTTTGATAACAAATGAATAGAAATTTATCAGATAAGATCCTTAATTTTCAGCAGACAGCAAAACACAAAGAAAAAAGCAGTCAGACTACATAGGTTTGAGCGAAGCTTCATCACTAAATTTCTAACTAAAAGTCTCCAAGTCTCGGGCAGCACCTGTGGCTCAAAGGAGTAGGGTGCCGGCCCCATATGCCAGAGGTGGTGGGTTCAAACCCAGCTCCAGCCAAAAACTGCCAAAAAAAAAAAAAAAAAAAAAAGTCTCCAAGTCTCAGTTGCAAAATGAGAAAACATTAAGTTCCTCATACATCTAAAAGAGATTGAAAGGATAAAGTACCTATGCCCAGCAGACAGCAGTGCTCAGTTTTTATGGTTCTCTTCCTCTTACGATTTTGTTGTTGTTGTTTTTTGAAAGAGTCAGATAGAGTTCCAAATTTGCTAGTGAGTATAGCCTATGCAGGAACAAGGACTGCCTTACCCAAAACTTACAGGTAGAAGTCAATTGGCTCTTTAGTAGGTTTGGAATTGGTCTTCTGCTATTCATTTAGTCAGGATTTTTTTTTATCAACATTTAACAACAGTAAGATTTATTCAGCCAAAGATTAAGTGTGAGCACCTACTTTGTGACAAGCAAAGTAGAAAAATGGCTTAAACCTGCCCACTAAGAGCTTATAGTCTAGTAGAAGAGGTAAACCTATAAATAGATTATAGGATGCTAAGATAAAATAAACTCCAGGATACTATGAAAGCACATAAATCTGGTAGGGGAAAGATGAGTTGGAGGGATGCCCAAGGTGAATGTTGAAAGGTAAGTAGAATTTGTAGGAAAAGAAAAAGGAAGCTTTTCAGGCAAAAAGAATAGTACGAGCAAAAGCACTGCTGTGACTGACCAAATCATATATTCAAGAAACCACATGTGCAATCTTGCTGGAGGTATGGGGGTAGAGGTGGACAGAAATAGGCAG
The DNA here is from genome assembly GCF_027406575.1 of Nycticebus coucang. Lineage (NCBI taxonomy): Eukaryota > Metazoa > Chordata > Mammalia > Primates > Lorisidae > Nycticebus > Nycticebus coucang. Next base: position 12,584,823 of record NC_069781.1, on the reverse strand, counting down.
GGACTTCCTTCGTCGGGTTCAAGCTATAAAATTCATTCCAAACTTAATGCAGCAATTCACTAAACTTGTATAAAAAGGGTAACTTCCACTGGAGCGTTTATTGTGCTTGTTTCCCCACAATCTAATTAGCTTTAACACATGCACAAGGTTTTGTGATGGATGTGTGAACTCCAAACACAGTAAATACCAGTTAGCAGTCAGAAAACACTAGTTGAGAAACTGAAGAAATTATCTGAACTAGGCAATTGCTAAAGTATATACAGCTCAAGATGTACAAACTTCTCTGGTAGACTTTCACTTCGTTGACTCACAGGAATAAATACACAAGAGGTTGTGAAAAAAATGCATATGCATTTTAAGAGATCTTGTTGGAAGCAAATTGATCATTCCCCAAAAGTATATGAATTGCAGGTAAAATGTATGTGCATAGCATGTCTAGGTACACTTAACCAGTAATAGTACTTTCAATTCAACTTCGAAAGTAATAAACAGATAACCTCTCTTAAAACGTGATACATTTTTTGTACCCTCTGTATCTAGTAGGCCCTCAATACTCAATAAATACTAATTTAACATGACAGTGAGTGAGAAAGCTTAAATGTCTTCTCTGTCAAAGGCTCATGTGGAATAAATTTTTTGTTTTTTCTGAGATAGTCTGTCACCCAGGCTAGAGTGCCATGGCTTCAGCCTAGCTCACAGCAACCTCAAATTCCTGGGCTCAAGCAATCCTCCTGCCTCAGTCTCTCAAGTGAATAGCTGAGATTATATGCATGCACTACTATGCCCAGCTAATTTTTCTGTTTTTGCTACTCATGGGATCTCACTCTTGTTCAGGCTGGTCTCAAGCTCCTGAGCTCAAAGCAATCTTCCCACTGCAGTCCCGAAGAGTACTAGGATTTAAGGTATGAGCCACTGTACCCAGTCACTAGAGATGGTATTTCAAGACAAATCCTTGAGTCCTATGCTTTCCCTCAAACTTTTAAGCCAAGATATTTTTTTTTATTTTTTCTTTTATTAAATCATAGCTGTGTACATTGATAAGCCAAGATATTGTGTAGCTTTTTTTAAAAAAAATTTTTTTATTCGGGCGGCGCCTGTGGCTCAAGGAGTAGGGCGCCGGTCCCATATGCCGGAGGAGGCGGGTTCAAACCCAGCCCTGGCCAAAAAAAAAAAACACACACACACACACAAAAATTTTTATTCAAGTATAAAAATGCAATAAAGCATACAAATCTCAAACAGTTCAATGAACTTTGGGAAACCAAGGCCAAATCAAGAATAAAGCATTACTACATCTCAGAACCTGTACCCTCCCAGTCATTTATTTTAACCTCTCAATAAAGGTAATCACTGTGCTGCCTTCTATCATCTGTTTTGTCTATTTTTAAACTTTATATAAAAGGAATCACATTATATAATCTTTTGTGTCTGGCTTGTCCTACTCAACATTTTGCCTAGGAAATACATCCATGCTGCTACATGTTGTGATAATTTGTCATTACAACTTCTGTACACTGTTTCACTTTATACATTTTACCACAATTTACTTATCTATTTACTACTGATAGATATTTAATTGTTTCCAGTTTAGGACTATTACAAATAATGCTGCTTTGAAGATTCTTGTACAAGTCTTCTGATATACTTCATGCATTTTTGTTGGCTATATGCCTAGAAATGGAATTGCTTATGTTCAAGCTTTCACAGATGCTACTGGAGGTTTCAAACAGTTTGTACCAATTTACACTCCACTTCTGCTAACAGAATTTGAGTGTTCCAGTTATTTTCACCCAACAATTTGCATGGTCTTTTTTTTTTAAAGACAAGGTCTCGGGCAGTGCCTGTGTCTCAGTCGGTAAGGCGCCAGCCCCACATACCGAGGGTGACAGGTTCAAACCCAGCCCCGGCCCGGCCGAACTGCAACAAAAAAATAGCCAGGCGTTGTGGAGAGCGCCTATAGTCCCAGCTACTTGGGAGGCTGAGGCAAGAGAATCGCTTAAGCCCAGGAGTTGGAGGTTACTGTGAGCTGTGTGATGTCACAGCACTCTACTAAGGGCCATAAAGTAAGACTCTGTCTCTACGGAAAAAAAAAAAAAAAAAAGACAAGGTTTCACTTTGTCACCCAGACTGGAGTGCAGTGGTGCAATCAAAGCTCACTGCAGCCTCAGACTCCTGGGTTCAAGTGTCCTCCTGCCTCAGCCTCTCAAGTAGCTAGAACTACAGGCATACGTCACCATGCTCCAGCTTCTTTTTTTGTGTTATATTAATGCTAGCCAGTCTGGTGAGTATGCAATAGTATATCTTTTTTTTTTCTTTCTTTCTTTTTTTTTTTTTTTGTAGAGACAGAGTCTCACTGTACCGCCCTTGGGTAGAGTGCCGTGGCGTCACACGGCTCACAGCAACCTCTAACTCTTGGGCTTATGTGATTCTCTTGCCTCAGCCTCCCGAGCAGCTGGGACTACAGGCGCCTGCCACAACGCCTGGCTATTTTTTGTTGTTGTTGTTGTTGCAGTTTGGCCAGGGCTGGGTTTGAACCCGCCACCCTCAGCATATGGGGCCAGCGCCCTACTCACTGAGCCACAGGTGCCACCCTATCTTTTTTTTTCAATTTTTCTTTTTCCTATACTAGTGAAGCTGAGTACCTTGGGCCAGATTTTGATAGATATTTGGGAGGCTGATTTAATAAATCTTAGCGACCAACTGGTTAGAAAGAAAAAAGAAAATCTGGAATGACCAAAATAGAAGACATTTGGAGGAAGGGGAAAGGGACAGAAAACCTACTCATTTCTGGAATAATTAGATCTAGATTTGACCCTGGAAATAACATGGGAGATTCAAGAGTTAACTGGCAACTACTGAGACTTGGTGGGACATATAAAGTTTCCTTCATAAAAAAAAAAAATAATTTAAAACAGATAAACAAAAAACTTCAACACCAGCTATATCTTAGGTGATAAAGAAAATAAGTTTATAATCCTAAGGAAACAAGACAAATTAAAATACATCTCAGAAATAGAATCTTAAGCCAGGTTGCAGTGGCACATGCCTGCAGTCCCAGCTACCCAGGTGGCTGAGGCAAGATGATGGGCTTAAGTCCAGGAGTTCAAGGCTAGGCAACAGAGCAAGACCCCATCTCTAAAAAATAAAAACAGAATAAAAAAATCCTCAAGATTGCCCCACTATAACTTCCAGGAATCCCTGTTATGGTATCAGAGAGAAATCTATAAAAAGTGATGAATCCTAGCAAAGGGAACTAAAGAAAAAAAGTTACAGCTTTAATAAAAGACAAGTTCACTAAATGCCATGATTTCATGAAAACAGCAATTACACAAGAATCTACTATTTTCAGACAAGAAGGTTATCTCTGACACCTATCCAGTTCCTCTATTGTGAGCATCCAAAGGAAAAAAATCAACAAATATGCAGAGAATAAGGATGAAGAGCAAGATTTGGAGCTAGGCTAGGTAGGCTTTGTCCTCTGAGATTCAGCTCATTGTTGGAGCTTCTAGCTAATTACTGCTTCCCACACCACGTATTATGTGGCAGTTAAGACCTTGGGTCTGGAGTCAGGCAAGCCTATATTCAAATCTTAGCTTTGTTCCCTCCTTTGCTAAGTGACCCTAAGCAAACGATCTTTTCTAGCTTCAGCTTTCTCATTTCCAAAATAAGTACAGTAATTATCCACACAGCTGCTGACAGCATTGAGGTGATACAAGTAAGGCACTTAGCACAATGCCTGAACCATAGTAAGTGCTCCATAAACGCTAGCTGATACTATCATATGTAAAATTCAGGCTTCTTTTCAGAAGACTGAAAATAAGTAAAATGACACATGTAATACCTAGCTACACAGGAGGCACTCAAATGGTAGATACTGTTACTGTCTATTTTTAGGGAACCCCATGTCATTCCATGTCAAATTGAGGATGAACTGGTACAGTATAGTGATCAAGAACACTATGGAGCTGTAATTCCTGAGTTCAAATCCTGGCGTGGCTGCTTATTATCTATGTGATATTGAGAAAGTTATTTACTTCGCTTTGCTTCCTATTTTCATCTCCACAGTGGGTAAAATGATAATTATCAGTCTTACTAGGGTGTTATTTTTTTGAATCATAATGTAATATATATTTTTTTTATTAAATCATAGCTGTGTACATTAATGTGATCATGGGGCACCATACACTGGTTTCACAGACGATTTAACACATTTTCATCACACTGGTTAACATAGCCTTCCTATCATTTTCTTAGTTATTGTGCTAAGACATTTACATTCCACATTTACTAAGTTTCACATATACCCTTATAAGATGCACCGCAGGTGTAATCCCACCATTCTCCCTCCCTCCGCCCACCTCTCCTCCCCCTCCCCTCCCTTTCCCCCTTCCCCCTATTCTTAGGTTGTAACTGGGTTATAGCTTTTGTGTGAAAGCCATAAATTAGTTTCATAGTAGGGCTGAGTACATTGGATACCTTTTCTTCCATTCTTGAGATACTTTACTAAGAAGAATATGTTCCAGCTCCATCCATGTAAACATGAAAGAGGTAAAGTCTCCATCTTTCTTTAAGGCTGCATAATATTCCAAGGTGTACACGTACCACAATTTATTAACCCATTCGTGGATCGATGGGCACTTGGGCTTTTTCCATGACTTAGCAATTATGAATAGGGCTGCAATAAACATTCTGGTACAAATATCTTTGTTATGATGTGATTTTTGGGCTTCTGAGTATATGCCTAGTAGAGGAATTATAGGATTGAATGGCAGATCTATTTTTAGATCTCTAAGTGTTCTCCAAACATTTTTCCAAAAGGAATGTATTAATTTGCATTCCCACCAGCAGTGTAGAAGTGTTCCCTTCTCTCCACATCCACACCAACATCTCTTAGGAGGTCTTAGGATTTTGTGATATAGGCTAATCTTACTGGAGTTAGATGATATCTCAAAGTAGTTTTGATTTGCATTTCTCTGATGATTAAAGATGATGAGCATTTTTTCATATGTCTGTAAGCCACGCGCCTGTCTTCTTCAGAGAAGTTTCTCTTCAATTCCCTTGCCCAGCCTGCGATGGGATCACTCGTTCTTTTCTTGCTTATACGTTTGAGTTCTCTGTGGATTCTGGTTAATAAACCTTTGTCAGAGACATAACCTGCAAATATCTTCACCCATTCTGAGGGCTGTTTGCTTGCTTTACTTACTGTGTTCTTGGCTGGGCAGAAGCTTTTTAGTTTGACCAGGTCCCAGTAGTGTATTTTTGAAGCTGCCTCAATTGCCCAGGAGGTCCTCCTCATAAAATACTCGCCTAGACCGATTTCTTCAAGGATTTTCCCTGCATTCTCTTCTAGTATTTTTATAGCTTCATGTCTTAAGCTTAAATCTTTAATCCAGTGAGAGTCTATCTTAGTTAATGGTGAAAGGTGTGGGTCCAGTTTCAGTCTTCTGCAGGCTGCCAGCCAGTTCCCCCAGCACAATTTGTTAAATAGGAAATCTTTTCCCCACTGAATGTTTTCTTTTTTTTTTTGTAGAGACAGAGTCTCACTATACCGCCCTCAGGTAGAGTGCCATGACATCACACGGCTCACAGCAACCTCTAACTCTTGGGCTTACGCGATTCTCTTGCCTCAGCCTCCCGAGCAGCTGGGACTACAGGCGCCCGCCACAACGCCCGGCTATTTTTTTGTTGCAGTTTGGCCGGGGCTGGGTTTGAACCCGCCACCCTCAGCATATGGGGCCGGCGCCCTACTCACTGAGCCACAGGTGCCGCCCAGCCCCCCACTGAATGTTTTTAATTGGCTTGTCAAAGATTAAATAATGGTAAGTAGCTGGATTCATCTCTTGGTTCTCTATTCTGTTCCAGACATCTACTTCTCTGCTTTTGTGCCAGTACCATGCTGTTTTGATCACTATCGATTTGTAGTATAGTCTGAGGTCTGGTAGCGTGATTCCTCCTGCTTTGTTTTTATTTCTGAGTAATGTCTTGGCTATTCGAGGTTTTTTCTGATTCCATATAAAATGAAGTATTGTTTTTCAAGATCTTTAAAGTATGACAGTGGAACTTTAATAGGGATTGCATTAAAATTATATATTGCTTTGGGGTGGCGCCTGTGGCTCAGTGAGTAGGGCGCCGGCCCCATATACTGAGGGTGATGGGTTCAAGCCCAGCCCCAGCCAAACTGCAACAAAAAAATAGCCGGGCGTTGTGGCGGGCGCCTGTAGTCCCAGCTGCTCGGGAGGCTGAGGCGAGAGAATCGCGTAAGCCCAAGAGTTAGAGGTTGCTGTGAGCCGTGTGACGCCACAGCACTCTACCCTCGGGCGGTACAGTGAGACTCTGTCTCTACAAAAAAAAAAAAAAAAAAAAAATTATATATTGCTTTGGGTAGTATGGACATTTTAACAATGTTGATTCTTCCCAGCCATGAGCATGGTATGTTTTTCCATTTGTTAACATTTTCAGCTATTTCTTTTCTTAGAGTTTCATAGTTCTCTTTATAGAGATCTTTCATATCCTTTGTTAGATAAACTCCCAAATATTTCATCATCTTTGACATTACTGTGAATGGAATAGAGTCCTTAACTGTTTTTTCAGCTTGGCTATTGTTGGTATATATAAAGGCTACCGATTTTTGAATGTTGATTTTGTAACCTGAGACACTGCTGTATTCCTTGATCATCTCTAAGAGTTTGTAGTAGAATCCCTGGTGTTTTCCAGATATACAATCATATCATCTGCAAAGAGCAAAAGTTTGATCTCTTCTGACCCTATATGGATACCCTTGATCGCCTTTTCTTCCCTAACTGCAGGGGCTAAAACTTCCATTACAATGTTAAAGAGCAGTGGAGACAATGGGCAGCCTTGTCTGGTTCCTGATCTGGGTGGAAATGATTTCAATTTAACTCCATTCAATATGATATTGATTGTGGGTTTGCTGTAGATGGCCTCTATCAGTTTAAGAAATGTCCCTTCTATACCAATTTTCTTAAGTGTTCTGATCATGAAGGGATGCTGGATATTATTATGGAAATGTTGAACAGGCCCATAACAAGTTCTGAAATAGCATCAACCATACAAAACCTCCCCAAAAAGAAAAGCCCGCGACCAGATGGTTTCACGTCAGAATTCTACCAAACCTTTAAAGAGGAATTAGTACTGATATTACTCAACCTGTTCCAAAAGGTAGAAAAAGAAGGAAGACTACCCAACACGTTCTAGGAAGCAAACATCACCCTGATCCCCAAACCAGGAAAAGACCCAACAAGAAAAGAAAATTATAGACCAATATCACTAATGAATATAGATGCAAAAATGTTCAACAAGATCCTAACAAACAGAATCCAGCAACACATCAAACAAATTATACATCATGACCAAGTCGGTTTTATCCCAGAGTCTCAAGGCTGGTTCAATATCCGTAAATCTATAAGTATAATTCAGCACATAAACAAATTAAAAACAAAGACCATATGATTCTCTCAATTGATGCAGAAAAAGCTTTTGATAATATCTTACTAGGGTGTTGTGAGAATTAGATGAATTCTGTTCTAAGTCCTTCACATATAAAGCTAAAACTTGGAACACTACTATATAAAAATTAGCTATTGGGTGGCGCCTGTGGCTCAGTCGGTAGGGCGCCGGCCCCATATACGGAGGGTGGCGGGTTCAAACCCGGCCCCAGCCAAACCGCAACCAAAAAATAACCGGGCATTGTGGCGGGCGCCTGTAGTCCCAGCTACTTGGGAGGCTGAGGCAAGAGAATCGCTTAAGCCCAGGAGCTGTGTGAGGCCATGGCACTCTACTGAGGGCCATAAAGCAAGACTCTGTCTCTACAAAAAAAAAAAAAAATTAGCTATTATTATTTTAAATGCAGTGGTATACAGGTTTTCTTTGAGATTGTTTTGCATCAAAGAAATGAGTTTGGACATAAGCAATTTACCATTTTTCTTTTTTTTTTTTTTTTTTGTAGAGACAGAGTCTCACTTTATGGCCCTCGGTAGAGTGCCGTGGCCTCACACAGCTCACAGCAACCTCCAACTCCTGGGCTTAAGCGATTCTCTTGCCTCAGCCTCCCAAGTAGCTGGGACTACAGGCGCCCGCCACAACGCCCGGCTATTTTTTTGGTTGCAGTTTGGCCGGGGCCGGGTTTGAACCCACCACCCTCGGTATATGGGGCCGGCACCCTACCGACTAAGCCACAGGCGCCGCCCACAATTTACCATTTTTCTTATAAAATATTCATATACTCTTCCTCAAAAATACAGGAAAAAAGATAAAAGAACAATAAATTACAACAAAAGGTACTAACCACTACTAAGTAAACGTGACGTCATCCATCCAGAAACAGGTATGGAGAAAATGTATTTTCTGGCTCTGCCTTTACTATGCAACAATTCAAATAAAGGAGGCCTACATTATTCCACCAAGGAAGAAAGAATGTTTCCTACGCTAACCTTACAATAGCCTGATAACCAACATAGCTAACTCGTAACACATTCTCACACCATTTTTAGATAAAGGAAACATTTCTTAAAACAGAATAATCAATGCTAGACATCTTAGAAATACCTTTCTACATTATACCAGTCTCTTCTTCCTACACTCCACAAATATTCATCCCTGAGCAAGTCAGAAGAGGTATCTAAAGAGGCAAAAATTCAAGCAAGTAAGAATTCTTTAAAACTGAAGGGAAATCCCATGTTTGTTCTTAGAGGTGGGCCACGCACGGTGGCTCATGCATGCAGCCCTAACATGCTGGGAGACCCAGATGGGAGGACTGTTTGAGATCAGGAGTTTAAGACCAGCCTGAGCAAGAGTGAGACCCCATCTTTACCAAAAACAGAAAAAATTACTGGGTTGTAGTGGCATAGGTCTGTAGTCCCAGTTACTTGGGAGGCAGAAGGATGACTTGAGCTCAGAAAGGCAATGGACTGAGACTATTTCTTAAAAACAAACAAAAAAACCACTTGGCTCGGCGCCTGCCACATACACCTGAGCTGGCGGGTTCAAATCCAGCCCAGGCCCGCCAAACAACAATGACAGCTGCAACCAAAAAATAGCCGAGCGTTGTGGGCGCCTGTAGTCCCAGCTACTTGGGAGGCAGAGGCAGAGGCAGGAGAAACACTTGAGCCCAGGAATTGGAGTTGCTGTGAGATGCAATGTCACAGCGTTCTACCCAGGGCGACAGCTTGAGGCTCTGTCTCAAAAAACAAAGAAATCACATAGGCTCAGCACCTGTAGCTCAGTGGCCCAGGCCTGCTAAACAACAACTATAGCAAAAAAAAAAAAAAAAAAAAAATCACTTTGTCAATCCTGTGGATTGGCTTCCATAGCTTAAATAACAAAGCGAACAAAATACAAAATTGTATATAGCAACAAATAAAATTATCTGTTACCTTACCAAACAATAGTTTCTTAAAAAAAAAAAAAAAAAACAACTTATCCACCAACCAGTATCTAGCATGTTGTCTGACACACAAAGGTGTTCCATAAACATTGATCGACTATAGTCAGTGAACACCTCCTCCTTATGCAAGGTACTGTTAAGTGCCAGAGAGCCCATAATGGTTCATTTATGTTGATGCCAAAAATTTCCATATGAAATTTAAATAAGACCAGGTCTGCCTAAGGAGATACAGCTGTAGTTGCACCTGCTCTCAACCTAGACTTAGTCTCCACAAGGAGGCTACCCTCCTCTGCATACCTGCAGATAGTTCTATAAAATGATGGTGAGCCATTTCCCATGCAGCTCTGGTGTGCAGTTATTTCTGCTTAGCAAAGGAGGCAAACTCTAGAGTCCCTGGTCATAACATGTGACAGTTAGCAAAAACAGGTGTTGGGAAAGCCTAGTATACTTCCAAATGAAGCCTTTCCATCTAGAACTCTGAACTGAAGGTGCCATACTCAAGCCAAAACATCTGGATTTGCTTTCTCCAAGAGAGGCCAGGAAAAAGAATACTCCTGCCAGTATAAATGTGTGTGTCTGTGTGTAATTGTATATTCAAATACTGTATTTTGGGTAAGAGTCTAAGACTTGGCGAATAAATGGGAGGGAGCTCATGAAATTGCCTAAATAGATACCCATGCAAAGGGAAGGGTTTTCTTGCAAAACATACATAGGCAAGGTGTAAACTGCCCCTCTGTGTCACAAGATTGAAGAATTCACCCAGGAGAATAAGTACTTGGTAATTAGTGGGGGTATAATGCTCAGAAGTATGTGAGAGGCAAAACAACACCATTCCCTTGGAAAGCAGCATATTTACCAAACAAAAACTCTTTTATTTTCCCTACCCCAACAAGATAAATATATGTGATTATAATTTGACACATGCAGAAAAAAATACTAAGCCGTGGACTCTGGCAAACTAGTAGTATTGAAATTAAACACTGTGAGCTTTGGCAGCTGTACTACATACTCTTTCAAATTCTTACATCATTACTCTGGTAAGGTACCTGTACCAAGTTGGCATGGGTTCTGACATGGTTTGTAGAGACAGTTTCTTGCCTTTTAAAAAAAGGTGACCTGGGAGGCGCCTGTGGCTCAGTGAGTAGGGCGCCGGCCCCATATGCCGAGGGTGGGCGGGTTCAAACCCAGCCCCGGCCAAACTGCAACAAAAAAATAGCCGGGCGTTGTGGCGGGCGTCTGTAGTCCCAGCTACTCGGGAGGCTGAGGCAAGAGAATCGCTTAAGCCCAGGAGCTGGAGGTTGCTGTGAGCTGTGTGAGGCCACGGCACTCTACCAAGGGCCATAAAGTGAGACTCTGTCTCTACAAAAAAAAAAAAAAAAAAGGTAACCTACAAATAGCCCTTTTCATACCACAGGAAAATAAATATTTCCCTTTACTCCTGATTTTGTTTTAAAGGACAAAGTCATATTTCTAAGTTTTTAAGAAGTTTGGGAATGATTCTGAGACTTTAAAGTCCACTTAATTACAAGCTCTAAAAAGACATCTAAAATAGTACATGAATGTCTCTTAAAGTAGTGATTATCCATTTGTGGCAACAATCAGTTACAGAGTGATACATCTTCATGCTTATATTCTGATCTTGGAAGCTTAAGTACCCTAAAGTTTAGAGGCTAAGAATAGGAAGCCTTCACTTCTTCAGCCAGAGAACAAATTGACCTCAGATCTTCAGTGTCCTCAAATGCAAAATGAAATAGTAACATCTCCCTACAAGATAGTTCTCACAATATCGAATATACAGCAAATCCTTAGTATTAAATAAACTTAACATAAGATAGAATCCTTACAACTAGTGTTTAAGTAGAGCTACCACAAACCTAATAAAGCTAAACAATCTGACTTTTCCTCACTCAGAATTAAGACTGAAAAGAATTTACATATAAACTGGTTTCAAGATCAAGACTGGGTTTGTCCCCTTTCAAAAGTGATACCACAGAAACAAGACTTCATTCTCTATTTCCTTCCAATAATATTCAAGAAAAACACAAAATTTCAAACCTGAAAAATGTCCAGTTAAAGAAGAGGAGGGGAAAGGTCTAGTTCTCATAAACTAGATGTAATGTGATATATGTAGAGGGATAGAATTTTTTCCATTTTTATTATTAAATATTTCAAATTTTCATAAAAACAATGGTAACAGTACAATACCTATCACCCACATCCAACAACTATCCAGAGTTACTTCCGATATTATTATTACTATTTTACTATTTTTTAATTTTTTTCATAGAGATGGGGTCTTGCTAGGTTGCAAAGGCTGGTCTCAAAACTCCTGGGCTCGAATGATGCTCCAATCTCAGCCTCCTGGGTAGCAGGGGCTACAGGCATGCACCACCACACGTGGCTACTATTTGACTTTTTGATATAAAATTTGCCTAAACTAAACAAATCTTAAATTTTTAAAGGGGCAGAAGTCTGGAGAGTGGGGAATGGTGGCTCATGCCTATAATCCTAGCACTGTGGGAGGCCAAGACAGGTGGATTGCTTGAGCTCTTCGGTTCGAGACCAGCCTGAGCAAGAGCAAGACCCCATCTCTAAAAAAAAAACCCAGATGTTGTGATGGGCGCCTGTAGTCCCAGCTACTTGGGAGGCGGAGGTCGGAGAATTGCTTGAGCCCAGGAGTTGGAGGCTGCTGTGAGCTGTGATGTCACAGCACTCTACCCAGGGCAACAGCCTGAGGCTCTGTCTTAAAAAAAAAAAAAAAGAAAGAAAGCAAGCTTACAATCAGTATATATTTCTAAATCTTTTTTTTTTTTTTTGAGACATAGTCTCACTATGTCACTCTCGGTAGAGTGCCATGGTGTCACAGCTCACAGCAACCTCAAATTCTTGGGCTTAAGCAATTCTCTTGCCTCAGCCTCCCAAGTAGGTGGGATTATAGGTACCGGCCACAGTGGCCTGGCTACTTTTTGGTTGTAGTTGGCCCGGGCTGGATTTGAACCCACCAGGTTCAGGTGTATGTGGCTGGAGCCCTAGCCACTGAGCTACAGGGGCCGAACCTATTTCTAAATCATTTTTAAGAAAATATTCGACTGAATATTTAAACCCTTAATATAATTTTTACATCTATTAGTATCTAAATAAATCCCACTCTGGTTACATTTTCTCTCTGTTTCTTTTTCTTTTTTTTTTTTGTTGTTGTGAAGACGGTGTCTCACTCTGTTACCTTGAGTAGAATGTCATGGCATCATCATAGCTCACAGCAACCTCAAACTCCTGGGTTCCAGCAATACTCTTGCCTCAGCCTCCCAAGTAGTGGGGACTACAGGTGCCTGCCAACCCTGGGCTAGTTTTTCTATTTTTAGTAGACATGGGGTATCTCACTCTTGCTGAGGCTGGTCTTGAACTCTTGAGCTCAAGCAATCCACCCACCTTGGCCTCCCAGAGTGCTAGGATTACAGGGGTGAAGCATAACTCTCAGCATGTTTACATTTTCTTTTTTTTTCTCTTTTGACAGTTTGTGGCCAGAGCCCCAGGTTTGAACCCGCCACCTCCAGCATATGGGGCCGCTGCCCTACTCCTTTGAGCCACAGGTGCCACCCTACATTTTCTTTAAAGTTCTCATTTTAAGCCAGGCATGGTTGCTCACACCTGTAATCCTAGCACTCTGAGGAAGGTGGATTGCCTGAGCTCAAGAGTTCGAGACCAGCTTGAGCAAGAGTAAGGCCTCATCTCTAAAAAATAGCTGGGTGCTGTGGTGGGTGCCAGTAGTTCCATCTACTAGGGAGGCTGAGGCAAGAGAATCACTTTGAGCCCAAGAGTTTGAGGTTGCTGTGATGCCATGGCACTCTACTAAGAGCAACAAAGTGGAACTCTGTCTTAAAATAAATAAATAAATAAAATTCCCATTTTAAGGCCATGCCTAGAAGCTGACATCCTTTCTAAATGAGCCAGATCCCCACACAATCTTAGCCCAGTACATAATAAACAAATTAAAAGAGCACCTTAATCAACCACTTTCTCACAAAGTAATGTTCTCAGTTTGAACAATGTTCATATTACCACCCTTCATTAACCGCAGAATTTAGCATTTCAATCAAATAACACAACCTAGTTGATCTGATATATTGAGCAATATGTATCACTGTTGATATGTTGATCTGACACAAATAATAAACATATAACTGAAAATTACTTTGGTACATGCAAACCAAGAACTTCTAGGGCGAACAGTGGAGCATGACAGAACACCTAAGGGTAAATACAATAACCACCATCTTATCAAAAAGGTTATTGGAAACATTAACTAAGATAACACAAAGAAAGGGTGTTACTGCTCTCACCTCCTCACCCCTGCCTCTTATTAGATTTACATGGACTAAGCTATGATATGAGAGAAATGCCCTCTCCTCACCTCTATCTCCCAGAGCAGCACAAATAAAGATTCTACTTCTAGGCTTGGTGCCTATAGCTCAAGCGGCTAAGGCGCCAGAGCTGGTGGGTTCGAATCCAGTCCAGGCCAGCCAAACAACAATGACAACTACAATCAAAAAATAGCTGGGCACTGTAGCGGGTGCCTGTAGTCCCAGCTACTTGGGTGGCTGAGGCAGGAGAATCACTTGAGCCCAAGAGTTGGAGGTTGCTGTGAGCTGTGACGGCAGAGCACTCTACCTAGGGTGACAGCTTGAGACTCTGTCTCAAAAAAAAAAAAAAAAAAAAAAAAAGATTCTACTTGTAACAGCCAAAACTCTCACTAGTTCATTTATGATTAAGCAAGTATCTCTGAAAGAGGTAAGAAGGGTATTTGGGGATAAATTCTTTTAATCAATTTGCTTTCATATAGTCTAGATAAGACCCCACAAGGGAAATAAAACTTTGAGAAGGTAGTAAGAAAGCACCAAACAGGAGTGATCCATTCCTAAGAACTTCTAGATGCAAAAAATTATCTGAAGGCTTTCTGAGAAGAAAAGGCAGCCAGTATGCATGTGACTTACAAAGAACATACAACCCACTCTCCTCTATACCTCAACCTCAAGTTTTCACTCATGGTGCTAGTAGTCCGTTATATAATGTTACTGTTTAAATAAATGTTTTATAGGGACTATATAAAAATAATGCAATTATTAATTTTTTTTAATGTTTTTTGGCCGGGGCCAGGTTTGAACCCACAATTTCTGGTATATGGGGCCGGCACCCTACTCTTTTGAGCCACAGGCGCTGCCCAATTATTAATTTTTTTTAAGATAGAGTCTCACTTTGTAGCCCTCAGTAGAATGCCGTGGCTTCAAAGCTCATAGCAACCTCAAACTCCTGGGCTCAAGTTATCCTCTTGCCTCAGCCCTGGAGTAGATGGGACTATAAGTGACAGCCACAACGCCCAGTTGTTTTTGGAGACAGTGTCTTGCTCTGACTCAGGCTGGTCTCCAACCCCTGAGCTCAGGCAATCCACCCGCCTCGGCCTCTCAGAGTGCTAGGATTACAGGTGTGAGCCACCACATGGGCCAAGTAGCACAATTATTACAACTGGCTACATCTGATCACTATTTATTTTGGTTACATAAATAACCAACTTCCAGTTACTGGGTTTTTTTGTGACTAACACTTATGGATGCTTTGATCTCCAAACCAATTAAGCTGTAAAACAACTACTTCTTACATTAAAAAGACTAGCAAACTGGACTTTTACAACTTTCTTCCAAAAGTTAATCTAAAAAATGAAGATGGTATAAACTTAAGTCAGCTTCCCCTCTATTATGTTATCATAGGACCATTCCTAAAGAGCCAAAACAGGTACTACTTAATCAACATTAGCAAAGCTCATATTTTTCATTGCTTTTCAAAACTTGGGAGCTCAAAATAAGACAATTTAACACCCCCAAAAAACACACACTGCAACTTCCAGAATAGACAAGATTTTAGGGTGATTTTTGACAAGAATTTTCATTTGTCAAAAGGAAATCCTGAGTCATTATTATACATAATTATACATATATTAAATATGCTTGTGTTTATGTGTTATGCACACACACAAGGGCTGTCTGGAAAGTATCCAGCCATGTAATATGAAAAACAGAGACATATCTGTCTGGATACTTTCCGGACAGCCCTCAGAAAAATTCATAATGCCTGACATTGAAAGGATGCACAAGGAAAGGAGCTATTTCTTTTATTTATTTATTTTAATTTTTACTTTTTTTTTTTTTTTTTGAGATAGAGGTCTCACAATGATACCCAGGATGGTCTCAAATTCCTGGGCTCAAGTGATCCTCTTACCTCACTCTCTAGAGTACCTGAGATTACAGGTACACACAACCACACACAGCTGATAAAAGGAACTAGTTATTACACGTATCTATTAAATGGTGAACCCCATTCCAGACACTACTAACCTCCATCCAGACACTGCTTGGTCTACTATATAAGTGCTTATTTTCTCCAAACCATAATAAAGCAAATGTCATATGATACACTTCTTATACCCCCCAAATCAGAATAAAACCAGCATAGTGCAACAATATCGGCCAATCTATATCTAGCAAATAGATTTAATGGACTTAATTATAAAAAAAAAACCATGAACAGACAGAATAGTGAGATTTAGAAAATACATGGTGTTCATGTGAGAGCACACACACACAAAAAGTATAGAAGAAAAAAGAAGTTGCTAAATATATTTTGATATTATACATTAATTAGTCACTTTTTATTGAGCTTCACTGTGAAAACTAAGCCCTTCCATACGATAAGCTCCAAGGAGATTCCAAAACAATAAGTCAGGGTAGGTGTCTCCTCTCCTATAGCCTACCATGATTGTTTACTTTGAAGTGACTAGGGAAGTTTCCACCATTGGCCTAGACTTTCCTAACATATGGACTCCATAGCGGTGGTCCTCAAAGTCTGGTTCGCAAAAGTCCCCCAAAATACTGTTATGAAGTTGTCAAAGTTGAAATGATTTCTGTACTAACTCTAAGACATTATGCCTTTTTCACTATGTTGACATTTGCACTAATGATGCAAAGCTAATGTTAAGTTAAATTATTGGCCATAGCACTAATCAAGCAGTAGCATCAAAATGCACCAGAGTCATTATTTGTCACCATCCCACACACTTCAGAACTGAAAGGAGAAAAGTCATTTCAACTCAAGAATGTTCTTGATGCAGTAAGATTTTATAATTTTGTTAAACCTTGACCCTTGAGTACACTTCTTTTTTAATATTTTGTGTGACAAAATGGGAAATACACAAAAGTACTTCTGTTATACACTAGTTGCCTCAAGGAAAAGCACTGGAGCAGCTATTAGGTTATAAACTCAACTAGCCTGTTTTTTCACGAGCCACAATTTTACTTAAAAGAATAACTAACGAACAAATTATGATTATTCAGACTCAGATATTTGACAGATGTTTTCTTGAAAATAAACAAAGCATGCATGTTATTTCAAGGAAAACAACTGATAGTATTTGTTGCCAGTGATAACATTTGATCTTTTAAGCAAAAATTAGAATTTTGAAACATTTGTATCTCCTACCGTGAGCTTCACAGCTTCCCCAATATTTGGAAAATATTTTTGATGAGATCAGTGGTGACAGTAATGATTTTTTATCTCATATAATAAAATGTCAATATTTAGAAAATCTGCATAACTTAAGTGAACAAGTACTTTCCAAATGACCAAGGCATCATGTTACAAAAATCATGCCTGGGTAAAAGACTCATGCGCGATTCAGGATGAATCAATGGGTTTTAACAAAACAGAATATAGAGGTTCATTGGTATAGTTCCAGATTCCACAATGTAACTAATCTTTAAACTACCAAGTATGGGCAGCACCCATAGCTCAGTGGGTAGGGTGCCAGCCACATACACCAAGGCTGGCGGTTCAAACCCGGCCAGGGCCAGCTAAAACAACAATGATAACAACAACAAAAAAAAATAGCGTTGTGGCAGGTGCCTGTAGTCCCAGCTACTTGGGAGACTGAAGCAAGAGAATCACTTATGTCCAAGAGTTTGAGGTTGCTGTGAGCTGTGATACCACAGCACTCTACCCAGGGCGACAGCTTGAGACTCTGTCTCAAAAAAATAAATAAACTACCAAGTACAGCATTAAAAAATATGCACAATTGTCTGATGTGGCTATTAAAATTCTTTTTCTATATATATGTGTGTGTGTGTGTGCGTGTGAGATCAGAATTTCTTCATATGTATGCACCAAGTTGGACAATTAAGTTTGAGATCTCATCCTACAAAAAATGCTACATACCTCACTGCTGAGTATCAGTAGAGTCACCTTCAAAGTACTCCCTTTGAGCAGCTATGCACTGATGTCAGCACCTAGTCCAATGCAAACCACTTTTTCTAGGACAAGTTCAAGAACTTAATTGTCTGACCTCATATTTCAACCAAAATAATATATTGTAACAGATGTGTGTGGATATGAAAATTCAGCTGTCTTTTATGAAGTAAGAAATTAAAGAGATCTGCAAAAATATAATGTCATTCCCACTTTTTTAATATAATAGCTTTTTAGGTTTTTATTTTAAAATAGTATTTAATGTAATATGTAATGAATTTATTTTTACTTTTTAAATGAATTAAAATAGTTTTAAATTTCTCAGTTAATTTCTACAGAGTAAAAACTGATAGCTATAGTCCACATTAAAAAAAAGATCTTGGAAACCTCAATAATTTTTATAAATGTAAAGAGGACCAAAGAGCCTGAGAATCACAGCTCAAGAGACAACAATTCTCTTATGTGGGAAGAGGTATTAGAGATCCTGATTTTGTTTTTCGTTGGTACAATTTTTTTTTTTTTATGGAAAAGAATGGAAATTGAAGTAACCAATACCAAGACTTTACTCTGGGTCTTCTGACTTCATCATAATTCTTCTGTTCAATAAGAATGATTTAGAAACCATTCCATTCTCCCAATAAGTTGGAAATGTGACCAAATAATTACAATAATAATAGTAACTAAAATTTGAGTGTTATGTGCTAGATATTTTTACATTCCTGCTCTCAATTAATTCTCACAACTCTTGTAGCCTAATACTATTAAATTATCAACGTTCATTTTGCAGATAATACCGCAGTTATATACCTCTTTCCAAAAATCACACCCTTCTAAATGAGAAAGCTGAGATTTGAAAATAACACTTCCAACAGAGATATATCAGCAAAAAAAGTCTTCTCCCAACTACCAATCAAAACATTTCTGTGGTCACCAGCAAAATGGCATTTATGGAAATAGAGCACCTTCAGATACAGACAGCACAAAACGCTAGCCTGGAGTATAGCCATACAAATATAGTTTGTACTACAGAGAGAACAAAGAAAACAAGCAAATAGGGAGATGTGCTAGGTATAACCAAGCAGATTCTCTTCCTTACTCTCACAGTATCTTTACCATAACCCATTAAAAAGGAGTGACAGAAGTCCAGGGTAAAGTATGCATCACTGACATATAGCCAGGACAGTGAAACCTCTTGGCAAGTATTCTCTAAGCTTTAACTCCCCACCCATGCAAACTAACCTCCAAGCCAAGTCATCCTGCCTTTATCAACTGAGCCTTGACAAAGAGCCATCATTAGTGTCCAAACTCCACTTTTTCCAGGCTGATGACACATGTCAGGCCTTGATTTCTGGTGCCATTCTTGCCTGCCAACTTAGGAAAGGCTTCTGTAATGCCTTTGGCCTTTCTGAAATACCTTCAGGTCCATGAGGCAGCAGCTGACACCAACTCCTTCCTAAGGATGGACACTTGGCCAAGAGCCTAAGCTGAAGTAGATCAGGATGTTCTTGCTCTTTATTAACATCATTCCTACTATCTTACTGGCAATTAAAATAAATTCCTCCCCAGAGAGCAGCCAGAAGTTCTGCAAGCCTCTTCCATCAAAAGATAGTCAACTTTGATTAGAGAAAAGTGCTAAAGGGTAGCAATGGCTAATAAATGTCAGAACCTAGAGGACTATCACAAAGTTTTGATCAAATGCAAAAAATTTTGATCAGCTATTTCTTATTTCATACCATGGGCAAAATTTTTTTTTTTTTTTTTTTTTTGCAGTTTTTGGCCAGGGCTGGGTTTGAATCCACCACCTCCGGCATATGGGGCCGGTGCCCTTTTCCATTGAGCTACAGGCGCCGCCCGCGTGGGCAATTTTTAAGCCAACACTACTCAGCATTGCTTACTGAGTCAAATACTTCAGGAAAGCATCCGAATCTAAGTCAGTGATCCATCTGCGCTAGTTGAGGGTATATCCCTAAGGCTAAAATGATTGACCTATCAGGCAGATTTTGTCTTGAAGGCTATATACCATGCAGATGGCCAATAGGACATTAAGAAATGTCTGCAAAAAGCACTTTTTCATGATGGAAAGGCAGTGTGGTAAACACAGAGTCAAGGATTTCAATTCTGACCTTGCTGTGTGATGTGGGATCCTCATTTCTATTTCCTCATCTGTTAAATTAATATCTTTAGCCTAAGTCAGAGATCTTCCAATGTCCATAAAATGACTATATCAGAATCACCCAGGGACTTCTGAAAACTATAGAACTACTCCTAGGAGATCTGATTTACTAAGTCTGGAATAATGCCTAGGAACATACATTTTTAGCAGGCTGCATTTCCCATTACCACTTTTAATTCTAGTGCAAAGTCAGGTCTGGAAATCATTAGATTAAATGACCTCTAAGACTCCTGATAGCTTTGAAAGTTATAAAACTATAGATCAGAACTTACTTTCTCTCCTTCAACCAAGAATTTTCCCTCGTCCCCAATTAGCATTCCAATTCAAATATCAGGATTTCAAGTTGGCTATGGAAACACTGTCCAAAAACATTATATCAAGTATTGATAACCTGTCCAACCTAGTACAGCATTTCATTGATGAAAATATGAGGTAGATTTAAGCATTACTTTTCCAGAGAACATACATTCAAAAATTTTAAGACATCTTATTTTGCAAAGATTCAATTATTTGCTGGAAATAACTAAGAAAAGCAACTTTAAAAAGCATTTTTCCTAAATGTTATGAACTAAAAATAGTTACAGAATATGTTTACTTAATCATAATTTACAACACTTTAACCCAAGGCTATACTCTACTTGAAGCACTTATAAACTTTATAAGAACAGAGGTCAAGTTTTTAAAGCACAAAGTGCCATATGATTAAAGTTAACCCAATAAACTAAACAGAGGGAGAAACACACAGTCTTATATCACTGATGCATCATCAGTTTCATTATTTTAAAAAAGGTAAGATTGAGCCCTTTGATCATTTATTTCATTAACTGGTTGTTGCAAAACATGCCTGCTGACTTTAAAGGACTTTTAAAATCTCTGCCAACACTTTCATACCCTGCAATTAAACCCAAGATTCTCTCCAGTTAATTGCTTAATTCTCATGAATATCAGCCGCTTCATTATTTTCCTATTTCTTTTATGGCTTATATTCCCAATTCACTTATACTCTTAACAGCAATCCCTGGTACAGAGTTGTTTAGAAGAATTGCTCACTGATTACAGATACCCTCTGAATTAAATTACCACGAAAGAATGTATCCTTGCTTCCTATGGGTTTGAAAAATAACCTGAAATAGGAGTATCTCAAAAGAGTATCTCCTTGTGTTGACCACCTCAGTATCCTGAGTCATTGCAAACAGGGGATGAAGACCCAGGTGGCCCTTAGAATATTTTGAAGGCCCATTTAAAGAGAAATACTGCCTTTAGCACTCTTGGCCAATCTGTTACCTCAGTGACTTCCTCCCTACTTTGCCTCTTCTCTTCCAGATTCATGCAAACATCCAAAGTAACCTGAAATAAAGTTCCCATGTAAGACTGTTAAAGTGTCCCCAACTATTGAGTTTAAGTTTCTAATCCTATCTCTCAACCCCTTGGTAAGACCTTAAGCAAATTAAATATAGTAGAACCTCTGTAGGTTGACCACCCAAAGGATTGTAATAAACAGGTCAACATACAGAGGTGGTCAACATAAGGAACTAGGCATATTATACTGATACAATTATAAAGGTTCTATTGACCACCTGACCACCTGACCAATACTTGACCAAGAGCCATTTTAGAAGATATGAACCAAGAACAATGGGAAAAGAGAGAAGTACTTTCTCACATACATGATCTCATTTGATTTTCACAGCTGTGTGTGCAGGAAGGGCAAGTGCTGTTTGTCTCACACTTTAAAGATGAGTTACCTGACACTGAGGCTAATCTCACTACTCACTATTAACTGAACTTTCCTAGCTGTAGGAGTTACTGTGCATGGATTTTCCCCTATTGGAAGTATCTTTCCTTCTCTGTCTAGTAAAAAATCCAACTAAATCTTTAAAGCCTAGATTGGATGTAACCTATTCAGATAGTTTCTAGAACTAGGCAAAATTAACCCTTCTTTTTTTTTTTTTGTTTTTCCTTAATGTCCTTCATGCCATTCAACCAGCATAGGAGTCATACTCTTTGCCATCAATTGTATCTGTCTTTAGTTCCCTAGGCAGATATTGGGCTCCTTAGGAGCAAGGGACACACACACACACACACACACACACACGAAGGATCCCTAAGATTCTACTGCTGAATTAGTAAAAGGATGAAGCAGAAAACCAGCACAGTTTGGCAAAAAGAAAAATGGAGTCACACTGACATGATGTTGTCATCTTTACAACTTCAGAATTTATCCTCAAGGCTAGCAGCATTACCCCCAAACACTTCTAGTGATGCTCCCTGCATAGTGCTTGGGAAGTGTCTAGGCAAACAGCTAGAAATCTGAGACAGGGACTCCTCTTCTATTAGCTACTAATCACTCAAATATATTGTTTTAAAATTGAGTTTATACTTCTTGTTTCTTCCAAGTATATCAAGAAATCCCAGGAGGACTATGAAAACATTTACATCTCCAAGTTGGAGAAATGTGGGTTTCAATACTTCGTGGTATCTCTGGAAAAGAAAGGAGGTAAGTGAAATGAAAAAGGAATGGCATGGTGAGTTCTGACAAATTCAAAATTAATCTAAATCCAGAGTTAAACAGATTAGCTTATTAATTATTCACCTTATATAACCCTTAACTAATTTAACCCTTAACTTTTTTAACACGTAAGACTATCTTTGCATTGAATATATAAAGCCCCCCTGGGGCAAACTCATTTTAAAAACCTAATAATGTATGACTTCAACTTTCTTGATGATAAAAACCAAAGAACTTGGCTTGGCGCCTGTGGCTCAAGTGGCTAAGGCGCTAGCCACATACACCTAAGCTGGCGAGTTCGAATTCAGCCCAGGCCTGCCAAACAACAATGATGGCTGCAACCAAAAAATAGCCGGGCATTGTGGCAGGTGCCTGTAGTCCCAGCTACTTGGGAGGCGAAGGCAAGAGAATCGCCTGAGCCCAAGAGTTGAAGGTTGCTGTGAGCTGTGATGCCACAGCACTCTACCTAGAGTGACAGCTTGAGGCTCTGTCTCAAAAAAAACTAAAGAACTAAAAACAAAGGAATGTGGATGGCGAAAGCCATTATGCCATAATAGTTCATTATGTCACAATGGGGAATACCCCTATGTCATTCCAGAAACCCACCTTTCACTATTCTGTAGTTTTTCAAGTCTGTGAAGAGCGTTCTTCTTATAATGCCATGAATTTAAGGAGGTATTCTGTAAGCATCTAATGGTTTGGTATAGCAGTACTTTTTTAAAAGTCTGAAAGGCTTGGCTCAGCATCTGTAGCTCAGCGGCTAGGGCACCAACCACATACACCAGAGCTGGCAGGTTTGGATCCAGCCTGAGCCTGCCAAAGAACAATGACAACTACAACCAAAAAAAAAAACAAAACAAAACCGGGTGTTGTGTCAGGCGCCTGTAATCCCAGCTACTTGGGAGGCTGAGGCAAGAGAATCGCTTAAGCCCCAGAGTTTGAAGTTGCTGTGAGCTGTGATGCCGTGGTGACATAGACTCTGTCTCCAAAAAAAAAAAAAGTCTGAAAGGCTTCATATCTCTTCATATTATCAAACCAATGGGAAGGCTATTTAAAATAAACCCATTAAAGAGTTTTTAAAATACTACATAGTTGCAGTTGCCTGATTTTTTTTTTTTTTTGGTCTGTATACAATTTACTGTTGTAACACTGAAAATTCAAGGCTGGCTAATTAGAGATTTTTGATAGAGGAAGAAATAACTGATGTGAAATATAAACATTCTTACATTCAACACAAATTCCCAGTAGTTGCTTTTTTTTTTTTTTTTGAGACACAGTCTCACTATGTCACCCTTGGTAGAGTTCCATGGGGTCACAGCTCACAGTAACCTCCAACTCTTGGGCTGATGCAATTCTCTTGTCTCAGCCTCCCAAGCCGTTGGGACTACAGGTGCCTACCACAACGCCCAGCTATTTTTTGTTGTTGTTGTTGCAGTTGTCATTTTTGGTTTTTTTAGCTGGCCCAGGCCAGGTTTGAACCTACCACCCTTAGTGTATGTGGCTGGCACCATAACCACTGTGCTGTGGGCACCGAGCCTTGATTTTCTTTTAATAAGTACCATTTAGCTACTTTAAAATGAATGAGAACAGTCAGCCTTTAATGGGTAAACCTAAAGCAAACAATAATAACTATCCCTGATTAGAAATTAACCTCAATTCAGTCAGCAGCTCTCTAAGCCCTTTTCATTCTGAGCACTCCTAGATCCCTCCCATTACAAATCCCACATTCTGAAAAGATTCATATTAATTCATTTTTCAGATTTTTCATCATAGACATTCAACAATCAAAAATAACAACTATGTCCTATAATGCACTGGTACCCTTACAGCCGAAGCTAACGACACCTGACATTTTAATTACTCCCTATGTTCTCTAACAGAGAAATGCAGGTTTTCCATTGGATGGTGGAGTTTTGTTGTTTTGTTTTTTCTCTTTTTCAACATGGAAAATAACTTGTGAAATAAGAAATAATAACTGACAACTCTGTGGTAACTTAGTGATTCAGGAACTCAGCTAAGGGAGATCACCAATCATGGAGGTAAATTTTTTTCCTCTTCTCCTATGAAACATTTCACATACAGACCTATCTATTGTTATTACAGGCAAACAAGAAGAGGAAATTTACACGTTTGACTTAGCTCTACAGTGTAGGTTCTAGCCCTAGGTATCAACGATAAGTTGTGGAAGACAAGAGAGGTTATGATCAGTGAGCATTGGGATCATAAAGTCCAAGACTCAAGTTCTGGTTTATAACTTTGGCTCCTGGCTATGTAACTTTGGGCAAATCACTTTCTCTCTCTAAGATTCAGTTCTTTTCATCAGGAAAATGTGGGTTGTTGAAAATGTAATGAGATAAAATACACAAATCCCAGCACACAGTAGGTCCCCAGTGAATGTTAACTTGTTTCTTACCCTTATTCTTCAAAAACTAAAATGCTACCGCAAAATCAGGTACCCACATATTTGAAATTTTCAGAATTACAAAATAAAACAATTCAAAGTTATTTTCTCAAGCATCCATTTAAATCTGCTTCTGCTCATAGAAATTACTGCCATCTCACAATTCTATAGTTCGTTAGCTCTCTGTTAAACATAAAAACTGACTTTATCATTAAAAACGCTCAACTGGAAACCTGGAAAGGAATCTGAGAGCCCCCATCGGCAGTGGTCTCACTGCTCATTGGCTCTTGGAAAGCAGGTGGCAGGCTGAAGAAGGGCTGCCAGGCCAGCCTTCAGAGGACTCCAAGGAACATTCAACGCTGTCGGTGAGTTTGGGATTTGAAAAAACCACCGACCGTTGACTGTACCTTGGGGTCCTCACAGACAACATTACATTTCTTGAAGTAAACGAGCAGGCTATAACTTCACATAAGATCACCAGAAAGAGTCCTGTGGCCTGTCCCCACAAGGTGGTCCAGTGAACTTTTTAAAAGCTCACTTCTATTTCTATTGCCCATTGGTCCTTGCTTTTTGTTGTGTTTTTAACAAGCAAGTGTTTCATTTCAACAAAGGAAAGATTCACAACAACCCCTAATGTACTTAACTGTCTCCTGTCTCATCACTCTGGTGAGAAAAAGGATGAAGTGAGGAGAAATTAAAAATATATATTTCGGGGCGGCACCTGTGGCTCAGTGAGTAGGGCGCCGGCCTCATATGCTGAGGGTGGTGGGTTCAAACCCAACCCCGGCCAAACTGCAACAAAAAAATAGCCGGGCGTTGTGGCGGGCGCCTGTGGTCCCAGCTGCTCGGGAGGCTGAGGCAAGAGAATCGCGTAAGCCCAAGAGTTAGAGGTTGCTGTGAGCTGTGTGACGCCACGGCACTCTACCCGAGGGCGGTACAGTGAGACTCTGTCTCTACCAAAAAAAAAAAAAAAAAAAAAAAAAAAATATATATATATATATATATATATTTCGTTTTTGGAGTAAAACCCAGTTAAACAGTTTACTCCCATCTCTCCTATATTCCCTCAAAATTTTTAATTAGGGGAACGAGGAAGATCTAATGAGCAAAAATAGTGCAAAATTATTAAATGGTTATGTAGCTCATATTCTGACTCCAATTATAGTTAATGGAGCTACTACCTATTTCCATCCTCACACATGCTTATTAAAATAAGCATGCTTGTTAAATTCAAGCAAAAGTTAGCTATGGAGTCAGATGTGGGAAGAATCTTGGCTAAATACCACCTTAACTAGCTGTGTGACCCTGACCATGTGCCTCAGATTCAGTTTTCTCACATATAAAATGAGAGATAATAAGAGTACCTACATCAGGCAATTTTGAGAGTCAGTGAATAATAATATATAAGATATTTTGCACCATTCCTAGCACACAGCAAATGGTCAATATATGTAAGCTATTATTATTTAACTCCAAACATAATTTGTGCTAATTTATCTCAAAAGAGCATTCACATTTCTCAGATCAAAACAAGATGAAAAGTAGGGTCTCTCGGTTTTGGTTTATGGGTACTATACTAGTATATGCAAGCACTGCCTGTGTGGTCACAGAGCTACCTGTGAGGTTCCTCCTTCTCTGAACCATAATTTCTCCATCTTCAAAACCTCCCAGCTCTAGTGTCAGTTTTATCTATAATTATGTGGGCCCTCAACCATTGCAGATGGCTGGTTACTAAGGGAGAAGCCAGACTCAAAGACGTCAAAGAACCAGTATGGAAAAGAAGAGCGAGAGTCGGGGAGGGCCAAGGCAACCCCATCAACTGAAAACACTGATGGCTGCACTCAACATTCATTGCTGTCGGTGGGTTTGAGTCTGAATCAACTCACTGATCAATGAATGCAAACTGCGGACCAAACAACCCAAAGGAAACAAAAGCATGTGCAGAGAATCACCTAAGTGCCTCAGCTACTGCTCTGAGTGGGAACTGCTACTGTCTCCAATATACTACCTAAAGCTTCTCTTGTTCTCTTTGGTTCTAATATGGAATAAGCTCCCTAAATTCCTAGTACTTTTTTCTTTTTCAATGTTCTAAATTTAAGGAAATTGTATTTATTGGGAGAATAAACTATATACCTTGATATCACACCACATTAACAGACCCAACACATTCATAATTTTTAAGTTAAAAGGAATCGTATGCTCATTATTTAAAAAATTCAAATACAGAAAGCAAAACTTCAAAATCTCTTCTCTCATCATCTGTAATCTATATCCTTAGTGGAAATCATGTAAAAATGTACTAAACTTTATTATTTGACATTATTAATTAAAATAATAAATATACTAAAAATTTATTTTATATCCTTGGAGTTCTTTATCTATACACAAACAGATACATAAATATATATAACTTGGGGTGTTTTGAGAAGGGTTGGTTAAACAAAACCAAGCGGTTTTATGCCTATTTTTTGACAATCTGCTTTTTATTCAGCTATACCAATGGTTTTCAACCTGTGGGTTGCGATCCACAGGAACCGTATTAAAGGGCCGCAGCATTAGAAAGGTTGAGAATCACTGAGCTATACATTATAGACAGCCTTCCATAGCAATCTTTTCTCATTCTCATTCTTTTAAATAGCTATACAGTATGCCTTAATATGACATTCTGTCTTGGTTACTATTGTTCAAACGCACTTAAATATTCTCTTTCGGTCAAACCCAGGAGGCCTGTTCGTTCTGACCTTTGCACACCCTAACCTTCAAACAGAAAAAACACCTATGTGAGATAGGAAATGCACAACATTTTTCTTAACAAAAATTAAAATGTATTAATTTTGTATCTATTTTAACTCTCTACATCCTCTGAGGTAAGATGAGATGAGCCCCTAAATCTTTCAAGCTAATGAAAGGAAAACAAAGGCTCTGGTCATGAATAATTCATCATACATTTAAGTCTAAGACAGAAAGAAACAGATTCCCATAGCAATAGTCAAAGCAGTGGGAAAACAGTCTTGTCAACTTAGTCTCCAGAATTTTCTCTCAGGGATAGGAAGGAAGATATGCAAGCGTAGTGGAACACGAATCAAAAAGAGAAATCAAAGCCAAACAAAAAATGTAAAGAAAATTATAAGAATACAGGGGAAATACAAGGTTCAAGCCAAGCTTTCCCAAATCTGATTGTACACCAAAATCATCTGGAGTTGCTTTCAAAATGTACATTCCTAAGTCCTCCTCTAGACCAGAGATAGGGCCCTAGAATTTATATTTTATTTTAACAAGCTCGCCAAGTGATTTTGAGGCACCAAAGGACGGTCTGAGCAAAGCTAAGCCCACCAGCTTAACAGTGGCTTCCTAACCCCACCCTGCCCCATTTTATATCATCTACGTTTCAGCTGTTGCCCATCTGAAATTTTTGTTCAACCATCTGAAAGTGTCACTACTCTTCTGAATGCAGACAGGTACAACAATACTAATATTGCTATTGAATATCTCTCTCTAGAGTACATAAAATTTTGCACCATGCTGAGGTGGCCAAATACACATCAAATAGTATCTGATGTTATAGAAACAGACATAGTTGGTTTTATACTCTCTCAAAGTCTAAAACCTACCTAAAGAACCCAATGAATGAACAAGGTTAGAGTCAGATGATTGACTGTTCATCCAAGAAGTCTTTATAGAAATCAAGGAGTTGTCTTTCTGTCATAATGGTAGACAAAAAGAAAGTACTGAATGTAGTCCTGTTATTCAGGATGCCAAGTATCTTAGGCATTTATTTTTAACCACCAGTTATTACCAAATTTTCTGAAGACATTAGAGTGTTTGACACATTCTTGTAAGAATATATGCTTGAACAAGCATCCCACTTATTTACAGAGTATCAGTAGTCTTTAAATATGCCAATAAAACAATAACATATTTTAATCACTGATATCCTATGGGGTCTCTCTTGGATAAAACTAAGTACTATAAGAAGGATACAATTATGTGAATTAAAGACAGTTTTCTGCAGATGCACCTGCAACAGACAAAACACACGGCATGTACAGAAATAGGAACAGAATAGTTCATAAACAGGACATCATGAAGAACAGCACTAGAAAGGTAAAAGGACAAATTACAAAAGGCCTTATAAGCAAAATAAAGAAATCTGTTGCACAAATGAGCTAGGCTAGAATCGAGGCATTCGAGTAATGGGATGAAAGGAAAGGATATCTTAAAAAGGCACATTTTAGGCCAGGCATGTTGACCTACACCTATAATCCTAGCACTCTGGGAGGCCAAAGTGGGAGGATCCCTTGAGCTCAGGAGTTTAAGACCAGACTGAGCAAGAAAGAGACCCTGTCACTACTAAAATTGGAAAAAAATAGCTGGGTGTTAGAGCGAGCATCTGTATTCCCAGCTACTGGGGAGGCTGAGGCAAGAGGATTGCTTGAACTCATGAGTCTTAAGTTGCTATAAGCTAGACTAACACCATGGTTGTCTCAAAAAAAAAAAAAGGGGGGGGAGGAGGGGAATACCTTAATTTACATTTTTTAATTTCTAAATAGCTTTGTGGCTTTAGTACTATGTAGTCACTGAAAAATTCATAGAAAAGAAAACTAAAGTCTACCAGTTCAACCCCATCCATCATTCTGTTCAATGTATATTCTCAGATATATTTCAGAGATGTTTAAAATCCATGCCCTTACACAGAGAAAATAATGTCACAAATTATACATGATATCCTATAGCCTTTCAAAGTAAAATATTGTGATCACTGTTCCACATCAATGTACCAGAAGCACCTTCCCAAGAACTGGCTCAAACAGAAAAAGCAGAGTCAGGAATGATGCCTAAGAAAGAAACAAGTAATTTCAAAGTGGAAGAAAGAAGATTCCATTTTTTGCAACAGACATTAGAACATGCACATTGATGATTCACAACCCTAGAGCTGAGAGTGAATGAGCTAAGTGTAGGAAGAAAAGGTAACAAATAGTTATAGGAAACATATTGTATACCTAGACTACAACACCATCCAGGAGATGAAGAAACAAGTGTTATAATGAAAAGAGCACAACCAATTTTAATAAAGAAATAATTACAGTAGAACCTCCATAGTTGACCACATCCCTGTATTAACCACCTCAGGTTGACTTCATTTTCTCAGACCAGACACGTAACACGTGCATGTATCAGTACAGTAGGCCTAGTTCCTCATGTTGACCCCCTCATTACAGTCCCTTGGTGGTTAACTTATAGTGGTTCTATTATAATTGCAAGTGTGAAAAGCTCTACAAAAGATTAAAAAAAAAACAAGGTACTAAAGGAGCAAATAGGCTAGGCGCCTATAGCTCTATGAGTAGTCCACTGGCTACATACAACAAAGCTGGTGGGTTCAAGCTCAGCCCAGGCCTGCTAAACAACAATGACAACTGCAACCAAAAAATAGCCAGGCATAGTGGTGGGTGCCCGTAGTCCCAGCTACTTGGGAGGCTGAGGCAAGAGAATTGCATAAGCCCAAGAGTCTGAGGTCGCTGTGAGCTGTGATGCCTCAGAACTCTACCAAGGGTGACATAGTAAGAGTCTGTCTCAAAAAAACAAAACTAAACTAAGGGAGCAAATAGAAGAGACCAATCTACTGTTAACGGTAGGAAGGGTCAGGCAATTTACTTGAGGGAGTGATGTTTAAGTAAAGACTTTACGGCGGCACCTGTGGCTTGGTGAGTAGGGCACCAGCCCCATATACCGAGGGTGGCGGGTTCGAACCCGGCCCCAAACTACAACAAAAAATAGCCAAGCGTTGTAGTGGGCGCCTGTAGTCCCAGCTACTCGGGAGGCTGAGGCAAGAGAATCGCCTAAGCCCAAGAATGGGAGGTTGCTGTGACGCCACGGCACTCCATCAAGGGCAACAAAGTGAGACTCTGTCTCTAAAAAAAAAATAAAATAAAATAAAATAAAGACTTTGAGAGTGGATATGTAATTACCTGGGTGAGACAGGTAAGGTGGGCATTCAAAGCAGGCCAAAGAAGCACAACACTTTGACAAAACTGAAAGTGTGCTAAAGCATATAGGAGATGTGAAGAGACAAGATCATAGAAGGCAAAACTTAAAAACAAAAAAAAAGGTATTGACAGTTTACGGTAGAACAATTTTGGTGTGATAACTTCTGGAAAGTGGTAAAGAGATTGGGTAAGACGGGGAAATCCCTGTTCCATTACTTACCAACGATATGCATTTTGGCAAGTTACTTAACCTTTAAATCTGTGTAATCTGTAAATAGAGATAAGATAATAGTGTTTGCTTCACAGAGCTGCTTGAGAAGTAAGAACACATGTGAAGTATTTCACTCAGGGCCTGACACAGAAAAGCCTATGTGTGCAGGACACACACCTGAATGCACCCAAGCAAGTGCTAGCTGGTAAGATATAAAAAGCAGACTGAAAGTTCATAGACTAGAATTAAAAATGTTAATAATTGTAATCTTGAAACTGTAGACTTACAGGTAATTGCTGTTTTTTATACTCTTCTGTATCTCCCAAGTATTTAGCAATAAGAATAAACTATTCCAACAATTAAAAGTTAATTTTAAATCGTGTCTTTTTTTTTTTAAGCAAAGATTTCTCTTAGATGCAGAATCTACATACATTTGGCTGAAAAGCAGATGGAAGAATCCACAGAGGAAAGAGAAGAAAAAGGTAAACTCTTTTTATTAAGAAAGGGGACCTGGCTAGGCATGGAGGCTCACCTTGTAATCCTAACACTCTGGGAGGCCAGCCGGGTGGATTGCTTGAGTGCAGACCAGCCTCAGGAGGAACAAGACATTGTCCCTACTAAAATATAAAAAAAAACTAGCCGGGCACTGTGTCCAGCACCTATAGTCTCAGGAGGCTGAAACAGGAGAATCACTTGAGCCTGAGAGTTTGAGGTTGCTATGTGCTTTGATGCAACAGCACTCTAACCAGGGCAACAAAGTGGGACTCTGTCTCAAAAAAAAAAAAAAAGAAAGAAATAAGAAAGGGGACATGTGGAAAGCACAGCTGCAGGCACAGTAGAGAGCAAAGGGGTGGTGGAGGTGGTCACTTTGGAGGGAAGACACATAACCCTAAGAGAATGAAGACCATGAAGGAAATTCTAGCCTAGTCCTTGCTCCTCTCTGGACCCAACAGGACGCAATTAGGCCCTGTGATTTCATATCCTGGGATTTGATCCAAGGATTTCATATCCTTGTCAAAGGGCCTGGCATGGAGTAGACACTCGAATACTTGCCAAATGAATTTCCTCATAATTTCTGGCACAACTATATAATAACTTAGGAAGTAGTCTGCTCCTTGAACAAAGCAGAAGATACACCTTCAGTCATCTGTGCCACAAATTACAGTTTCAACCTAGGTATAATTTTAATAGCTACTAGGTATCATTAAAAAAAAAAAAAACCTACCCTGATTATACTTGCTATAAAACCCATGAAATTACACTTTAGCCCAACTTCCTCTACTGTTTGTCAGACTAACTAAACGTAAATACACAACCAATCAAAATCACACGCCCCGTCCTCTCTTCTTTCTACCCTGCTTCCCCGAAAATAAGACATCCTCTGAAAATAAGACCTACTTGCAGGAAAGATAAGCCATCCCCTGAAAATAAGACCTAGCACATCTTTGGGAGCACACTTTAAAATAAGACACTGTCTTATTTTTGGGGAAACAGGGTAGTAAACATCTGAAGCAAAATACTATATAGTCTGCAATATGGAGTCAGAAAATCTGAATTTAAGTCCCACTATGCCATGGTTATATGCTCCTGGATAAGCCAATCTCCCTGCAAGCCTTATTTCCATGTAAAAGTGGGACTAAAGATACCTTCCCTATCTCAGGATTTCTGTGAGGCCTCAGTGAGAACCTAAGTGGAAAAGGTTATACAAACAGTATACGATATAACCCATCAGAGATCCTGGTCTCTGATGGTACTGCTCCATGGGTTCTCCACTTTCAAGAGTGTAGACAGTATCTCCTCAACTCCCAAAACTCTCACCTGCTTATCAACCAGCAACACATGTATGAAAGATGTCTGGACGGAGTTAACCCATAAACTGGGGTAAAGGAAGGCTTTTTCTGCATGTAAGTGTCATCAGTCTGGATGAGAACTATCATTACCTCTCCATTCATCAGAACCACATTCTACAGCAGTTTATTTATTTTTTTTATTTTTTGCAGTTTTTTGGCCAGGACTGGGTTTGAACCCAGTACCTCCAGTATATGGGACCAGCACCCTATTCCTTTGAGCCACAGGCGCCGCCCCCGCTACTCCAGTGTTTTTCAACCTTTTAAATCTCATGGTACACTTGAACCTACAGTTAAACTTCTGCAGCACACTTAAATTATACTGATTAAAAAAGAAAAAAGTAAAAAAAAATAATACACTTACTATGCTTTGAACTTCTTTCAAAAACAATTTAATTAATGCTTAAACATTTTCATGGCACACCTAAGATCTTCTCATGGACAACACCAATATGCCACAGCACATTGGCTGAAAATTACTTCTCTACACAGCTCTCCCAAACAAGAAGTTTCTTTATAACAAACTCTGTAGTAGGTAGGCAGGACGCAGGCTAAGGCTTTGGGAATAGGGGTTTCCAAGGCAAAGACTAATGAAATCACAAATCATCAGTGGAGTCCCATGTAACTAATAAACTTAAATCATTTTATCTAAAAGTCTCTTCCTTTTTCCCAGCCAATCTTAGGTGTTTTTGTAAACAGCTTTGTTTAGGTATAACTTACATTCCATAAAATTGGAATGTCATAAGGGTATAAGTCGACGACTTTCATTCATTTATTAAGCTTATCACCAAAATCCAACTTTAAGATCCCCCCAAAACTCCCTTTCTACCTACTGTCTATCAATCTCTAGTCTGTCAGCCCCAGACAACCAATGATCTGCTGTCTGTCTCTATAAATTTGCCTTTTGTAGACATTTCATGTAGGTGGAATCATACAATAGGTACTCTTTTAAATTTAGGTTTTTTTCATTTAGTATATGATTTTTAGGTTTATCCATCTTGCAGCATGTATCAGTATTTCATCCCTATTTATGTTGAAGAGAATTCCATTATATGTATATTCAACGTTTTGTTTACCCATTCACTAGTCGATGGACATTTAGAACGTTTCCAGGTTTTGGCTATTATGAATACTACTACTATAAACATTTGCATATAGTCTTTGTGTGCACCTGTTTTTATTTCTCTTGGATAGACCCAGGAGCAGAGTTGCCAGATCACATAGTAAACTTAACTTTTTAATAAGCTGCCAAATTGACTGTTCCAAAGTGACTGTACCAGTTTACATTCCCATAGCAACATACATGGTTTCTAGTTTTTACACACCCTGACCAAAACTTTTTAGGACACTTTTATACTATTTTAGACTATAGCCACTCCAGTGTTCAGTGCACAGTCACAGCAATTTTATTTTTTTTAGCAATTTTAATTTGCACTGCCCTAATGACTAATGATATTGAGCACCTTTTCATGGGATGAAATGTCTGTTCACCTTTTTGTCCTGTTTTCAATTTTTTTTTTGGAGACAGAGTCTTACTATGTCGCCCTCAGTAGAGTGCCATGGCATCACAGCTCACAGCAACCTCAAACTCTTGGACTTAAGCGATTTTTTTGCCTCAGCCTCCCAAGTAGCTGGGACTAAAGATAGCTGCCACAATGCCTGGCTATTTTTGTTGTTGTTGCTGTTGTGATTGTTGTTTAGCAGGCCTGAGCTAGGTTCGAACCTACTAGCCCCAGTGCATGTGGCTGGAACCCTAACCACTGAGCAACAGGCGGTGAGCCCTGTTTTCAAATTTCTACATTTGCTTTGTAATTTGTCATTTAACCATTTTTAAGTGTCAACTAAGTGGCATTAAATTCACAATGCTATGAAACCATTAGCACTATATAGTTCTAGAAATTACTATAAAGTCAGTAATCAAGACAGTGTGATATTGGCATAAGGATAAACAATAGTACTATCACTATTATATAGTGATAATCCAGAACTTTTCATAATCATAAAGAAAAGCCCTGTTCCTATTAAATTACTACCTTTTCTCCACTTCCTCTAACAATGTCTACTTTATTGTCTATGAATTTTGTCTATTCTAGGTATTTCACATAAGTGGAATCACATATTATTTGTCCATTTCTAAAAACTGAATTGTCTCATTAAGTTGTAAGAATTCTTTATATATTTTCGATACAACTTCTTCATCACTATTTGATTTATAGGCCAGGCATGGTGGTTCACTACACCCTGGGAGGCCAAGACGGATGAAGTGCTTGAGCTCACCATTTTGAAACCAGCTTGAGCCAGGGCAAGATCCTCTCTAAAGAAGATAGCCGGGTATTGTGGTAGATGCCAGTAACCCCAGCCACTCAGGAGGCTGAAGCAAGAGGATTGCTTAAGTCCAAGACTTTGAGGTTGCTGTGAGCTATGATGCCACAGCACTCTACCAAGGGTGACAAAGTGACACTCTGTCTCAAAAAAAAATTTTTTTACAAGTATTTCCCTTTATCTGTAGCTTGGTTTTTCATTTTCTTGATGTCTTCTGACGTACAGAAGTTTTACATTGTAA
Source organism: Nycticebus coucang (assembly GCF_027406575.1). Lineage (NCBI taxonomy): Eukaryota > Metazoa > Chordata > Mammalia > Primates > Lorisidae > Nycticebus > Nycticebus coucang. Next base: position 12,549,443 of record NC_069781.1, on the reverse strand, counting down.
TGAAGCCAATTAATCAGTTTTTTCTTTTATGTCTTATGCCATTAGGGTCACATCTAGGAGCTCTTCACCATTTACCAAGGTCACAAAGATATCTGATACATTTTGTAGTTTTATGTCTTACATTTAAGTATACGGTGTACTTTGAATTAATTTTTGTGTATAGTATAAAGTAAGGATCTGGGTTCTTTTTTTTTTTTTTTTTTTTTTGTAGAGACAGAGTCTCACTGTACTGCCCTCGGGTAGAGTACCATGGCGTCACAGCTCATAGCAACCTCTAACTCTTGGGCTTACGCGATTCTCTTGCCTCAGCCTCCCGAGCAGCTGGGACTACAGGCGCCCGCCACAACGCCCGGCTATTTTTTTGTTGTTGTTACAGTTTGGCCGGGGCTGGGTTTGAACTCGCCACTCTCAGCATATGGGGCCAGCGCCCTACTCACTGAGCCACAGGCGCCGCCCTGGGTTCTTTTTTTTTTTGGCTTATAGATATCCAATTTTCCCAGCATTATATGTTGAAAAGACTATCATTTCCTCCACTGAACTGTCTTAGCACCTCTGCCAAAAATCAATTTTGTCTTTTCTATACAAAAGAATGTATTACCAAACTCTCACTATAGCTCCAATGCCTATTCCTATACCAATATCACACTGTCTTGATTACTACTTTATAGTAATTTCTAAAATTATAGTGATTTTCCTCCAACTTTCTTCTTTTGCAAAATTTCATTATCTAAAATTTTACTTTGCATTTCCATATAAATTTTAGTATTAACTTATCAATTTCCACAAAATACTCTGCTGGGATTTTTTATAGAAAATGCACTGAATTAATAATCACTGTAGGGAAAAATTCAATTTGGGGAGAAGTACTATCTAAACAATATTTATATTTTAATCCATGAACATGAAATATTTAGATCTTTTAAATTTCTCTCAATTTATGATAGTTTTAGTATACAAATCTTGTACTTCTCTTGCTAAATTTATTTCTAAGTATTTCATTCTTTTAACGCAATCATGAATGGAATTGTTTTATTATACTCATTTTTGATTGTTATTACATAAAAATATAATTGATATTCATATATTAATCTGGTATCCTGTGACGCTGCTAAACTCAGTTCAATTTGGTTTTCTGTGGATTTCCTTAGAATTATATACAGGATTGTGTCATCTATGAATAGACAGTTTTAATCTTTCCTTTTCGATTTGTATTCTTTTTCCCCTTTTGCACTGGATAGAACCTCTATTACAATGTTGAAAAGAAGCAGTAAGAGAGTGAACTTGCTTATCTACCTGGTCCCCAGTTTTAGGAGAAAAGCATTCTGTATTTCACCATTATATATGTTAGCTGGAAGCTTTCATAGATGCCCTTTATCAGGTTGTAGAAGTTGCCTTCTATTTCTAGTTTGTTCAGAGTTTTTATCACAAAGAGGTGTTAGATTTAATCAAATGTTTTGTCTTTGTCTTTTGAGATGCATGTGTGGAACATTTTTTAGCTTTTATTTTATTAATATGGTATATTACAGAGGTCAGCAAATTACAACCTGTGGGCCAGCTGCCTATTTTGTAAAAGTCTTACTGGAACACAGCCATACTCATTTTCTTACATATTGTAAACATATTGCATATGGCAGCTTTCAAAATAAAACCACACAGTTGAATAGTTCCAGCAGAAATTGTATGAACCTAAAATATTTACCACCTTATTTATAAAAGAGTATTTGCTGACACTTACCATACTGCATTATATTAATTTTTAAGTATTAATGCAAGTTTGTATTCCTATAATAAATCCCAATTGCCAATGGCATATAATCCACATCAGGACCATATTGGATAATCTTTATTGATCTATCTACAAACTCACCAAATCTTTCTTCTATCACCTAAAATCTGCTGTTGAGTCTCTCTTACCTAGTTTTTCATTGCAGTTATTATACTATTCAACTCCAGCACTTCCATTTTTGTTCCCTTATAATTTCTTCTTGTTGTGATTCTATTTTAAATCACTGTCATCATACTTCTTTTTGATTATTTAAATATGGTTTCCTTTCTTTCTTGTTTGTTTTTTGAGACAGAGTCTTACTTTGTCGCCCTTGTTAGAGTACTGTGGCATCATAGCTCACAACAACCTCAAACTGTTGGGCTCAAGTGATCCTCTCCCAAGTAGCTGGGACTACAGGCACCCACCACAATGCCCAATTATTTTTTGAGAGGGGGTCTCCATTTATTTCTTAAAATGCCTATAATAGCTGCTTTGAAATTTTCATGTGCTACATCCAACATTTCGGATTGATTACTCAGATACTGATTTTTTTCCCCAGTATGTGTCACTTTGCTTCTCTGCATGTCTTATACTTCTTTTGTAGTTATACTGAACACTTAAAATAATGTGCAACACTGGATCCTGACTTTTCCCCCCACAAAGTTAGGTTAAACCATGAAGTCTCCCCTGCAATGTGTGATTCTTGATGGCTCATGTTTTTTCCCTTTTTCATTTTGAAGTCTGACTTCCTAGGATCATCCTTCTGTCTGCATAACTTGCTGCTCAAAGATTTGTCAGAGGTGGTACTCAACCAATTTCAGCCCTTTTACTCTCTGCTGGTAGATCTGTGGTTCGGACGGGGAGCACATTCAGACTTCAGGCCGTAAAGTCTGGTTCCAGCTTTTACTTTTTTGCTGGGCTTTCTCACACACCCTCTGCATTGGCCAGAGATGTGCAGACAGCTTGGGCTCACAGTGATTTCTGATGCGCATATATACTCCAATCCAGGCTATGTGGAAAGTATTTATCTCATCTCCCAGCCCTCCCTGTGAAAGCCATGGCTAGTGATGCTGGCCCACTGTTTGTCCGAAATAGAACTGTAACCTCAGGCTAAAAGGTTTGCTGGCCCTCTGTTTCACTTGCTACCAAGATAATCATTGTAGTTCGGTATGTGTTGTGTATAAGAATAGGTATTGCAACAATAGTATCTTTACTTTAAAGTTTTCTAATATAAGACTTTGACACATACATGTAATATTTCAAAAATATGGACCATACCTCAATAGTTAAAGCATATATAACCTTACACCAAATTTATATGTACATTAAATGAACAATGAATTGTTTTCTTTCTTTCTTTTTTAGTAGAGACAGGGCCTTGCTCTTGCTCAGGCTGGTCTCGAACTCAGGAGCTCAAGCAATCCACCCAACTTGGCCTCCCAAAGTGCTAGGATTATAGGCGTGAGCCACCCTACCCAGCCAACATTTAATTATTTATAACTGAAAAGCAGGAACATGCAGGTTAAGTAGGTAATGGGGGTCTTCAATATGCTTAAGTTGGCTGAGGTTAAAAAAAAGTTGCTATCACTGCCACAGCAAGCAGGCTCCTCAAGCCTGCCAGGTCACACTGGTTCTAGCCTAGCTATCTTCCCCAATTTTTTTCTCTTCTTAACTATTTCAAAGAGATTAGAAACTCTCCTACACCTTTTTTTTAATTTTCACAGCCTCATAAATTCTATCTACCAATTCCTGGAATTCTGTATCCTCTTAACTGACCTTCTTTCCTTCACTGTGAAGGAAAATCTCTTGTTCTCTCATTTCCATTTGTATAAAAACTCGTATCTTTGACAACATTCATAAAAGCCTCTTTCTTCATGCCCAAGGAATGGAGTCATAGACCATAGAAACAACATGGGTTTGGAAGTAGGTTTCACCTGTTGAATACAAGAGCACATCTTTTTTGCATATCCAAACTCAGATCCTCTTGCATTAAGGGTCTTGCCTTATTACCTCATTTTTCTGTTCCCATCACTCCTTCCTTCCCCCCAATATTGAAATTCAAGTTCCTGGATATCCACACTGAGTAAGTCAACATTTTGAAGCTTAAGAGGCAAGGGGAGAGAGACAGAAAAACTGATTCCTATGGGTTTTTTTAATTATTATTATTTGAGACAAAATCTCACTCTGTTGCCCTCAGTAGAGTTCTCTGGCATCACAGCTCACAGCAACCTCAAACTCTTGGACTCAAGTGATTCTCTTGCCTCAGTCTCCCACGTAGCTGGGACGATAGGTGACTGCCACAGTGCCTGGCTATTTTTTAGAGTCAGGGGTCTCACTCTTGCTAGGGTGGTCTCAAACTCCTCTGCTCAGGCAATCCACCCACCTCAGCCTCCCAAAGTGCTGGGATTACAGGTATAAGCCACTGAGCCTGGCCTTGTTTTTTGCTTTTTTTTTTTTTTAATTATGAGACAGGGTCTCACCATGTTACCCAGGCTGACCTTGAACTCCAGGCTCAAGAGAGTGTCCTGTCTCATCTCCCAAGTAGCTAGGTCCCATATATTTTAAATTAGAGTTTTCATATATGCTCTTAGAATGAGCTAAGGGGACCAAGCACAGTGGCTCACATCTATAATCCCAGCAATTTAGGAGGCTGAAGATTGCTTAAAGCCAGAAGTTCAAGACCAGACTGGCCAATGTTCTGAGACCCAATCTCTACAAACTATTTTAAAAAACAAAACGTAGCTGGCCATAGTGGCATATACTTGTCATCCCAGTTACTTGTGAGGCTGAGGTAAGAGGATCACTTGAGCCCAGAAAGTCCAGGTTATAGTGAGCTACCTAATCATGCCATTGTATTCCAGTCTAGGTACCAGAAGACTATATTATCTCTATTTTTTAAGAAAAGACCTGAATATATAACTCCTTTCTCTTCGATTTTGAAGCCTAGATATATTACTTTGCATAAAATCTTATTTTTCTGTTCTGTTTGTTATGAGTTTTGCAAGAATTGTTTTTCTTCTGTTTTTGTTGAGTCCTTGCTCTTGGTTCTTCAGTTAGAACCTGTTGCCACCTAGTGGACGAAATGTATAATACTCACCAAGGCTTTGCCACAGGTTCCTTCTTATCTGTGCTTCCAGAAGACCACTAGAGGGAGATTTCAAAGGAGAGTACCTACCTACACCTATCTTGTTGATTTATGACTATACAATAAACTAATACAGAGTTGCACAAATAAAACAGTATGTACCCAAAATAATAAATTAAAGAAAAATAAAATCGTGTGGAGGTAGCATGGCACTGAGGTTAAGACATAGGCTTTGGCTCTTTTGAGCTAATCCTAGAACTCTGTAAAAAAAATATTACCAAGTAGAATTCAGCAACATTTGAAAATTATAATACATGATGAACACATAATGTTTATCCCAGGATTACAAGCACCTGGTTCAACTTTCAAAATTGAATCAGTATAATTTACTATGGTAAGTTTAACTATCTAGATGCAGAAACAGTATCTGAAAAATCTGACACCATTCCAAAAAAAAGAAAGAAAAAAAAAAACTCTTAGCAAATTAGGAATAGAAGAGAACTTTCTCAAGCTGATAAACAGCACCTACAAAAACCCTACAGCTTACTTATTTCAAATTTTGTTATAAAGCTACAGTACTCAAAACAGTGTGGTCCTGACTCAACAGACATATAGACCAATGGAATAAAACAAAGAGCACCAAAATAAAAACCTCACACATACTCATATGGTCAAATAATTTTTTTTTTTTTTAGAGACAGAGTCTCACTTTGTCACCCTTGGTAGAGTGCTGTGGCATCGCAGCTCACAGCAACCCCCAACTCCTGGGCTTAGGCTATTCTCTTGTCTCAGCCTGCCAAGTAACTTAGACTACAGGTGCCCGCCACAATGCCTGGCTATTTTTTTTGTTGTTTGCAGTTTGGCCGGGGCCAGGTTTGAAGCTGCCACCTCGGTATATGGAGGCTGGCAACCTGCCCACTGAGCCACAGGCACCGCCTGGTCAAATGATTTTTAACAAGTTTGCCAAAACTATTCAATGAGGAAAGAACAGTCTTGATATATGGTGCTAGAAAAATAATATCCAAATGCAAAAGAATAATGTTGGCCTTTACCTTACACCATATATAAAAAAGACCAAAATGTAAGACCTAAAACTATAAAACTTTTAGGAAAAACATAGGGGAGATAGGCACAGGGGCTCACACCTATAATCCTAAAGCTTAGAGAGGCTGAGGTGGGAGGATCCCTTAAGCTCAGGAGTTTGAGACCAGCCTAAGCATGAGTGAGACCCTGTATCTACAACAAATAGAAAACTTAGCCAGTCATGGAGGCATGCACCTGTAGTCCCAGCTACTTGGGAGGCTAAGGCAGGAAGATCACCCCAGCCCAGGAGTGAGCTATGATGATGTCACTGCATTCTAACCCAAGTGACAGAGCAACACCCTGTGTAAAGAAAGAAGAGACAGGAAAAAAGAAAAGGAAAGGAAAGGAAAGATAAAACACAGGATGGTTTCATGATACTGGATTTGACCATGGTTTCTTGGGTATGACAGCAAAAGCACAGGCAACAAAGGAAAAAAAATAGACACCATTAAGATGTAAGACTTCTGGGGCGGCGCCTGTGGCTCAGTCGGTAAGGCGCCGGCCCCATATACTGAGGGTGGCGGGTTCAAACCCGGCCCCGGCCAAACTGCAACCAAAAAATAGCCGGGCGTTGTGGCGGGCGCCTATAGTCCCAGCTACTTGGGAGGCTGAGGCAAGAGAATCGCTTAAGCCCGGGAGTTGGAGGTTGCTGTGAGCTGTGTGAGGCCATGGCACTCTACCGAGGGCCATAAAGTGAGACTCTGTCTCTATAAAAAAAAAAAAGACGTAAGACTTCTGTACAAAAGACATAACCAACAGAGTAAAAAGACAACCTATAAAATGGAAGAAAGTATTTGCAAATCATATATCAGATAAGGGATTAATATAGAGAATATAGAAAAAACTCCTAAAACAAAAACTCACAAAGAATCCAGCTTAAAAAAAAAAATGGACAAAAAATTTGAATAGCCATTTCTCCAAAGAAGATATACAAACAGCCAGTAAGCATGTGAAAAGATTCTCAACAGCACTAATCATTAGGAAAATGAAAATCAAAATCACAATGAAAAATTATCTCATAACTCGGATGGCTACTATTAAAAAAAGACAGAATATAATAAGTGTTGGTGAGGATGTAGAGAAACTAGAACACTAGTTCACTGTTGGTGGGAATGTAAAATGGTACAGGAGCTATGGAAAACAGTACAGTAATTCTTCAAATATTCAACAGAATTAGCATATGGTCCAGTAATTCCACTTCTGAAGCTGAAAATACAGACTTGTATACTCATGTTCATAGCAGCATTGTTCACAATAGTCAAAAGGAACAGAAGCAAAATAGATGGACAAAATGTGGGGTATACATGCAGTGGAATATTATTCAGCCTTAAAGAAAGAAGGAATTCTAACATGTGATACAACATGGATAAACTTTAAGGACATTATGACCAATTAAATAAGTTAGTCACAAAAAGACAAAACTGTATGGTTCCTAGACGGAAAGCATAACAGTGACTCCCAGGGACTGAGGGAAATGGGTAGTTATTGTTAACCAGAATAGACTTTCAGTTTTGCAAGATGGGTACTATGGATGGATGTTGGCAATGTTGCACAACCAATGTGAATGTACTGAATGCCACTGAATTATACACTTAAGATGGTAACTACTGTGTGTATTTTACCACAATTTTAAAAATAGGAGGAAAAAAAAAACCCTACAGCAGCTAATAACATCATACATACTTGATAGTGAAAATGAACTCCTTTCCCCTAAGAAAGGCAAGGATATCATTCTCACCATTTCTATCTACCCTTGTAGTCAAAATCTTAGCCAGTGCAATAAGGTAAGAAAAATAAACAAGGCATAAACATCATAAAGGAAGAAGTAAACTGTTTTTATTCACAGATGTACATGTAAAAAGTCGCAGGAATTTATTTTTAAAAGTTACTAGGACTAGTAAACAAACTTGACAATGTTGCAAGATACAAACTCGATATACAAAAATCAATTGCATCTCTATATATTAGCAACAAACAATTTGGAAAATAAATCTGTAAAAGAATGCTGTTTGCTATAACATTAAAAACACAAAATACTCAGGAATAAGTTTAAAGATAGACATGTAAGATCTCAACACTAAACTTGTAAAAACATTAATGAGAAAAGAAGAAGATGACCTAAATAAGCAAAAAGACACATTGAATTCAATGATTAGAAGACTCAATAGTATTAATATGACAACTTTTCCCAAACTGATAGTCAATTTAATTCAATCAAAATTTTACAAGGTCTTGGGTTGGCACCTATAGCTCAGTGTGCTCAATATGCAGGCCACATACACTGGGGCTGGCGGGTTCAAACCTGGCCCGGGCCTGCTAAACAACAATGACAACTACAACAACAAAACAGCCGAGCGTTGTGGTGGGCTCTGATAGTCCAGCTACTTGGGAGGCTGAGGCAAGAGAATCACTTAAACCCAGAGTCTGAGGTTGCTGTGAGCTATGATGCTATGGCACTCTACTAAGGGCGACACAGAGAGGCTGTCTCAAAAAAAAAAAAAAAAAGGGCTGCACCTGTGGCTCAGTGTGCAGGGTGCCAGCCCCATATACCGAGGGTGGTGGGTTCAAACCTGGCCCCAGCCAAACTGCAACAAAATAATGGCCAGGCACTCTGGCAGGCGCATATAGTCCCAGATACTCGGGAGGCTGAGGCAAGAGAATGGCCTAAGCCCAGGAGTCGGAGGTTGCTGTGAGCTGTGTAACACCACAACACTCTACCACAGGTGATAAAGTGAAACTTTGTCTCTACAAAAAAAAAAAAAAAAAAATTTACAGTGTTTTTTGTCAAAAAAACTTTAGAAATCGATAAACTGACTCCAAAATTTCTAACAAGAATAGCCAAACAGCCAAAACAACTCTGAAATGGAAGAATGAAGTTAGAGGACTAACACTATCTGATTTCAAGATTTATTACAAAGCTACATATCATGGTATTTGTAAAAAGATAAAGAAGATTACTGGAGGAGAATACAGACTCCACCGACAAACTCTCACAAATTATTTTTCAACAAAAAAATCAAAACATTCAATGAGAGGCTGAAAGCAATGGCTCACACCTGTAATCCTACCACTCTGGGAGGCCGGGGCGAGAAGATCCTTTGCGTGTGGGAGTTGGAGACCAGTGTGAGCAAGAGCAAGACCCCATCTCCACTAAAAATAGAAAAAATTACCCAGGCATGGTGGCTCACGCCTATAATCCTAGCACTTGGGAGGCTGAAGCAGGTGAATTGTCAGAGCTCAGGAGTTCGAGACCAGCCTGAGTCAGAGCAAGAACCTGTCTCTAAAAAATAGCTGAGCATTGTGGCAGGTGCCTGTAGTCCCAGCTACATGGGAGGCTGAGGCAAGAGGATCACTTGAACCCAAGAGCTTGAGATTGCTGTGAGCTAATAACCACAACACTCTACTGAGGGTGACCAAGTCTCAAAAAAAAAAAATAGCCAGATATGGTGGCATGTGCCTATAGTTCCATCTACTCCAGAGGCTGAGAAAAAAGGATTGCTTGAGCCCAAGAGTCGGAGGTTACAGTTAGCTATGATGACGCCACTGCACTCTAGCCTGGTCGACAGAGCAAAACTCTGTCTCCAGAAAAAAAAAGGACTGACAATACCAGATGTTTGCAAAGTTGTGGAACTGGAATCCATACTATTGGAACTATAAAATACATGAACATTTTGGAAACCTGTTTGGCAATTTCATAAAAAAAATTAACATACATCTACCATATGACTCAACTATTACTAGATATATGTCTCCGAGAAATAAAAACATATCCACAAAAACCCTGTACAAGAAATTTTGTAATTGTTTCATTCATTATAGCCAAAACAAAAGCCCAGTTATCAAGAGGTAAATAACTGTGATACAGTCAATGAAATACTACTCAATAATAAAAAGGAATGAACTACTGCCACCCTCAACAATATGGATGAGTCTCAAATGTTATGCTGAAAAAAGCACAAAAGAGCACATGGTGTATGATTCTGTGCATATGACATCTCAGAACTGGTAAAACTAACTTCCCACAAATCAACAGCTATTGCTTCTTAGGGGAGAGTAGTGGGATGGACTGGAGAAAAAGCAAAAGGGAATTTTCTTAAGGGATAAAAATGTTCTGAGTCATGGTGGAACGTGGATTACAGGGATACACGCACTTGTAAAACTACTTTAAGTTGATGCTCTAGATCTGTATATTTCATTGCACATACCTCAATTTTAAAAAGATAAAAAGGACAGGTCTTTGGAATCACACAGGGTTTAGCTCTGCCACTTACCGGCTGTGTGACCTTGGCCAAGTGTTAAACTGTCAGTTTCCTCATCTGTAAAATGGGGAGAACAAGAGTTGAGAATAAGCTCGTGAGCTGCCAAGAGTAAATGAGATCAATGTTTTAAAGTCATTAGCATATAGAAAATGCTCATTAAATGTTAACAAAAAGAAGTCAGAAACCTTTTGTCTTTTCTTTCAGCAAAGGAGAAAATGCAGGAATGACTATAGCAGCTAAATACTGGGCAATTCACATATATTATCTCACTTATTTTTTTAAACAACCTCTAACAAGGATTGGATATAGAAATGGAGCTTCACAAACTGCCTATGGTTACTCAGCAGGAAGTGGCAAAGCCAGGATGCAAACTTTTACTCACATTTTTTCTACTCTACTATGCAGCATGTATTCCATTAGGGCCCCTTTCAGCAACTGTCCATGCAACCACTAAGACAGCCCAATTCACACGAGAAGCTACAGAAGGTTGCCTTCATTCTGAATTGTGCTGGCTCAAGTGTCCTGACACTGAAAAGGAGGCCAATTCTGATGGCTTGACTAGTGAAAGAAAGTAAGGCTACAAGCAGAAGCCTGAAAATACCCACTCTAGACTTTACTCTGTTCTTGGATTTCAAGATGCTTCCTGCTACTTGAGGACACTCATTCCCACTTCCTTAGAACAACTCCAAGACAAGAGAACTCCAGACGTAAAATCTGTGCTATAAATAGGAAGCTAGAGCCTAAATGGCTCAATTTGACAGAATAGCCTTAGAAACTTCACAACTGAAATAAGAACCAGAGAATTTTTAAATGTATGTTTTTTTCTTAATAATGCAAGATCCTTGTTAAAGAAAAATTAAAATGCAGAGATAATGAAAGTTACCATGTAATCCCATTTTCCCAAAGATATCCCTGGTTAACAGTTCAGTGTGTCATCTCCCAACTAAAGATCTGCATCTACCGGGCGGCACCTGTGGTCAAGTGGGTAGGGCGCCGGCCCCATATGCTGGAGGTGGCAGGTTCAAACCCAGCCCTGGCCAAAAAAAAAAAAAAGAAAAAGATCTGCATCTACCTTTCTCCTTAACAAGTCTGTAATGTTCCACTGCATGGATAACCACAATTAATTTAACTAATTTGCTATTATACTTTTGAGTTTTTTCCAACTTTGTTACTATTAAAAATGCTAAAAGAAAGCTCAGCGCCTGTAGCTCAACTGGCTAAGACGCCAGCCACATACACCGGAGCTGGCAGGTTCAAATCCAGCTCGGGCCTGCCAAACAACAATCACAACTACAACCAAAAACTAGCCAGGCGCTGTGGCGGGCGCCTGTAGTCCCAGCTACTTGGGAGGCTGAGGCAAGAGAATCGCTTAAACCCAGGAGTTGGAGGTTGCTGCTTTGAGCTGTGATGCCATGGCACTCTAACCAGGGTGACAGCTTGAGGCTGTCTCAAAAACAAAAAAAAATGCTAAAGAAGTATCTGTGAATATACGTTTTGCATAACTGTCAAAATGTTATGCAAAATGTATAACATTATTTTAAATTTTTTCTTGTCATCGCCAACGTCATCGTTTGGGTGGAGACAGGGTCTTGCTCTGCTGCCCAGGCTAGAGTACAGTGGTGTCATCATAACTCACTGCAACCTCAAACTCCTGGGCTCAAGTGATCCTCCTGCCTCCAGCCTACTAAGTAGCTGGGACTAAAAGTACCATCATGCTCAGCTAATTTTTCTTGCTTTTTTGCAGACACAGGGGTCTCATTCTTGCTCCAGCTAGTCTCAAACTCCTGGCCTCCAGTAGTCTTCCTGCCTTGGTCTCCCAAAGTACTAGGATTGTTGTAAGCCCCCATATCCAGCTTACTTTTAAATTGCTCAATCTCTAAAAATAAACCTGCAATATTATCAGTCTTGACAGATATTATTAGATTACATTTTTAGGAGTTCAACCCTGAAAATTATAATCCTTTAATGTAGGATTTACAAAGCCAACAGCCTAAGAAGACTAGCAGAAAACACGAGGGAAGGAGCCACATGGCTGTGAGACAAACTGGAGAGTGTGTGTTCATTTAAAGAGGGGAGCCACTACTCTGTTCCAGCTAAGAGATACCACATAGAAATCAAAGCTCAGTGTTAGATCTTCCAATTCATCAAAAAAGCCAGAAATTCAAATTTTATGACTCTTGCATTGACAACTAACAGGCTTTTATTTAAACATCCTGCAAATCAAACAAAATAGATCTATAGGCCAGACTACTCTTACCACATAGAATTTTGTGTTAACAGATAAAAAAGATAACACCATATTTTTACTTTGAATCTAACTATTCTGTAGTTTTGCTTTTCTATGCTTACCAACAAAGCATGTTCAATTTTGGTTCACGGTGACTGTTAGTTCCCCTCAAAGAAAGAAGCTTATCTTTACTTTCAGAATCTTATCCACAACAAATATTGAACCAAACCAAACAAAAAACTTCATCTAACAAGTGGTTTGGTTGACCAAAGCATGCCTAGAAAAGGCTTCATTTGGGACTGAGCTGCTATATTCTCAGTATAGTAAGTTATTTAGAGTAGATGCTAATTTGTAAAACCATGCATAACTTTGAAGAGTATAGTTTTAATCCAGGATATCACTCCATTACTAATACCTAATTTACCTAACACAGCAAATTTTCCCTTTGGTGAGACATTTTAAAAAAGAGAGAAAGCAAGAGAATTCCATGCAATCCCTTGTAATCATGTATTGAAGTGACCGTTTTCAGTATTTTTCATAAAATAAAACAAGGATTTATACAAATCTTTCTCTAATCTCAAAATGTCACTGCAACACTGCTCCCATGAGAAGAACAACTGCAGCAACCTATCTAGCCTCAGAGTTTCTTCTCATTCCTTCTTAGTCATCCATTACGAATCTCCAGACTTAGATGTTCAAGCATTCCCTTCACCCACCAAAGATAGTAGGCAGATATCCATGATTATCCAGAAGGCAACAACATCCTTTGAATGCAACTATCTTTTCATCAATTGTAAACAAGTGCTAAACTCTTGGCTCCATAGGGAGTCTCTACACCAAGTCAGTATAAACTCTGAAATAGGGGCAGAGGTCAAGGGGATGAGCCACCCCCACCCTGTTCAAAAGAATCCTTATCAGAAGGGAACTCCTCAGGAAAGGGCCACATTCAGGAGACTTGATCTGTCAGTGATGCACCAGATTCAGTTGATGGTTTGGAAGCAGGCTCTTGGAACAAGTTATGAATGTGAAATACTTAAATCACTAAAAGAACGTTCTGCAATAAAGGGGATACAAAAAAGAAAAACAGGGAGATTTGTGCATTTATCTTAATTTGCTTCAGGGAAGAACCCATCTGATAAATAGTGCAATAATCCTGAACCTGAGCCACAAAAGAAATCTCTAGGGACCTATTTCCACAGTGAATTATCCCAGTTTGTGCCTTCCAAAATTATCCTAATACAAGCAAAAAATGGCCAAATGACACTTTGAAAAGTCATTTATTGGCCAGGCACAATGGCTTATGCCTATAATCTGGGAGGCTAAGGCAAGAGGATCCTTTAAGCTCAGGAGTTCGAGACCAGCCTGAATAAGAGGGAGACCCTGTCTCTACTAAAAATATAAAAAATTTTCTTATTGTGGTGGGCACCTGTAGTCTTAGCTACTCTGGAGGCTGAGGCAGAAAGGTCCAAGAGTTTGAGGTTGCACTCTAGCCTGAGCAACAGAGTGAGACTCTCTTAAGAAAAAAAAAGTCTTTATTTTTTTTATACACAAAAAGCTTCACTATATATGTTATAAATCATTATGCTGCTTTAAAGTATGCCATTAGCATAGAGGATTAATTACAATAAATGCTCTGAAGTCCCACATACTTCTCACTTTGGGGTGAGCCATTTAACCTCTTCAGGTCTCATAGTTCTCATCTATAAGACAGGATAACATCATTTTGAAAGGTTTCATGAATGCTTAATGGAAAAAAAGGCATGTGAAGCACTCTTGGGGTTAAGCAATCCTTTTGCTTCAGCCTCCCGAGTGGCTGGGACTACAAGCGCTAACCACCACAATGCTGGGCTATTTTTTAGAGACGGGTCTCGCTCTTGCTCAGGCTGGTCTCAAACTCCTGAGCTCAAGCAATCCACTTGCCTTGGTCTCCCAGAGTTCTAGAATTACAGGCATGAGCCACTGCACCTGGCCCCAGAAACTGCTTTTTGAGACCAAAAATTACAATATATAGTTTAACAACTAAGAATGGACCATTAGGACATGGGACAGAATACTAGAAATTTGGATGAAACGTGTAGGGGTAGTCTAGATGAGAAGTATATTTTTCTTTTGTAACTGGAATAATCGACAAAAAGTTTCTTTGGGATCCCAAGATACATGACAATTGAATGCAAAGCTAGAACAAGTTAGTGGTGTTGGGCTGCCATTTTTTCTGTTCATCCATCACCTGTGGATTCCTGCTTGATGGGCACCTACCAGTATGACAACAGAGGCCAAAGATTAACTTTCGAGTCTCTTTTAAAATAATTATATAGGCTAGGTGAAGTGGTTCACACTTGTAATCCTAACATTTGGAGAGGTCAAGGCTTGTAGTCAGGAGTTCAAGACCAGCCAGAGCAAGAACAAGACCACTATCATACAAAACATAGAAAAATAGCCAAATGCAGCAATGTACTATAATCCTAGCTACTCAGGAGGCTGAGACAGACAGATCAGCTGAGTCTAGAAGTTGGAGGTTGTAATGTACTATGATGACACCACTACACTCCAGCCAGGGTGACAAACCAAGACCCTGCCTATAAAAATAAATAAATAGCTGGGCACGATGGTTCATGCCTATAATCCTAGCACTCTGGGAAGCTGAGGCAGGTAGATTGCCTGAGCTCACAGGTTTAAGACCAGCCTGAGCAAGAGCGAGATCTCATCTCTAAACATAGCCAGGCGTTGTGGCAGGTGCCTATAGTCCCAGCTACTCAGGAGGCTGAGGCAAGAGAATCTCTTGAGCCCAAGAGTTTGAGGTTGCTATGAACTATGACACCAGAGCATTCTACCAGGGGTGACAAAGTGAGACTCTGTCTAAACAAACAAATAAAGGAACAAACAAACAAAATACTCATTTGTAGGTCCCTGATCTGATTAGTAGAACATACTTTATTTTTCAAAGTCTGAGTCAGGTTCGGTGTCCGTATCACAGTGGTTAGGGCTCCAGCCACATACACAGAGCGTGGCGGGTTCCAACCCAGCCCAGGCCAGATAAACAACAGCAATGAAAAAATAGCCGGGCATTGTGGCAGGTGCCTGTAGTCCCAGCTACTCAGGAGGCTGAGGCAAGAGAATCGCTTGAGCCCAAGAGTTTGAGGTTGCTGTGAGCTATGACACCACAGCACTCTACCAAGGGCAACATAGTGAGAATGTCCCCCCAAAAAAGTCTAAGTCAACAAGAATCTCAAACATACAGTATTTTAAAATGGTAATGGTTAGATTTTACATGTATTATTTTTTCACACAGCATACTTTCTGTAAGACCTTTTTACTGAACCAAAAACAAAATTCATAATCCTGAGTATTTGTCTTAAATAAACAGAAGGTTAACTTCTTCAGTCTCTGAAGAGGGTAAATAAATGGTTTGGCAGATGGATTTTTGGGAGGTTACCTGCTGCTGATGGTTGGAAGAAGGAGGCCAAAACACCCTAACAGTCAACTAGATGGTAAAGAAGTCTTGACCAGAATGGTTAGTAGTATATAAGTTCTGCTCCTATGACTGAACTGTTTACTTGGAGCAGTAATTTATACCTGCTAACATATGGAATGATTTATCTTTGTGTCATTAAGAAACACAGGTTTGGGCGGCGCCTGTGGCTCAGTGGGTAAGGCGCCGGCCCCATATACCGAGGGTGGCGGGTTCAAACCCGGCCCCGGCCAAACTGCAACCAAAAATAGCCGGGCGTTGTGGCGGGCGCCTGTAGTCCCAGCTATTCGGGAGGCTGAGGCAAGAGAATCGCCTAAGCCCAGGAGTTGGAGGTTGCTGTGAGCTGTGTGACACCACGGCACTCTAGCAAGGGCGATAAAGTGAGACTCTTATCTCTTGGAAAAAAAAAAAAAAAAGAAAGAAAGAAACACACGCTTAGTTTAACTGGATAAAATTTCCTTTAGTCAGACACTGAGAACTTCAACATTCTACATACTCTCAAACACCACACACTTAATAGCATCTGCCATTTTCCAAGCACTGTTCTATGTGCTATGTTCTAAACATTTTACATACAGGGTGTCCATAAAGTTCGTATGCAAATGACACCCTGTATATTATTTCGCTAAATCTTAATCCTTATATTCTTGTAAAACAGAAAAATTTTTATTGTTCCCATTTTACAGGTGAGAAAATTAAGGCACAGAGAGATTAAATAATTTAACCAAGATTACAGAGCTAATAAACAGTGCAGAGAAGTTGAACCCAAGCAATCTTGAGCCAGAGTCCAAGCTCTTAATTCAGAAGAGTTTTGGCATACATTAAAAAAAAGCAAAAGTGGTCATCTGAAATGCAGATTAAAAATTTATAAACAAATGTATTTAATGTGGCACTACTTATAATGTAGAAAAACGGAATATGATCTAAATATACAACAAAGGAAGAATGGTTAAATAAGTCATGGTAAAGCTATTTACTTTCTTTTTTAATTTTTTTTTTTTTTTTTTTTTTGTAGAGACAGAGTCTCACTTTATAGCCCTCGATAGAGTGCCGTGGCCTCATACAGCTCACAGCAAACTCCAACTCCTGGGCCTAAGCGATTCTCTTGCCTCAGCCTCCCGAGTAGCTGGGACTACAGGCGCCCGCCACAACGCCCGGCTATTTTTTGGTTGCAGTTTGGCCGGGGCCGGGTTTGAACCAGTAACCCTTGGTATATGGGGCCGGCGCCCTACCGACTGAGCCACAAGCGCCACCCAAGCTATTTACTTTCATTGAAATGTTATCCTGCCATTAAAAATATTTACGAGGCTGGGCGCAATGGCTCACACCTGTAATCCTAGCACTCTAGGAGGGTGAGGCGGGTGGATTGTCCTGAGCTCACAAGTTCAAGACCAGCCTGAGTAGGAGCGAGACCCCATCTCTAAAAATAGCTGGGCATTGTGGCAGATGCCTGTAGTCCCAGCTACTTGGGAGGCTGAAGCAAGAGAATTGCTTTAGCCCAAGGGTTTGAGGTTGCTGTGAGCTATGACACCACAGCAGTCTACTGAGGGTGACAAAGTAAGACTCTGTCTCAGAAAAAAAAAAAAATTTTTTTTCTTTTTGTTTTTTTTCCCCCAGAAAAAATCATGACTTGGGACAATGTTCCCAATGTAATAATGAGTGGGGAAAAAACAGGGTACAGGGGCAGCACCTATGGCTCAAAGGGGTAGGGGCGCTGGCCCCATATGCTGGAGGTGGTGGGTTCAAATCCAGCCCCGGCCAAAAAAAAAAAAAACAGGGTACAAAATTACATATATAGTATGATTCCTAGATTCCTAATCATGTAAAAGATGAGCTTGGACACAAATTGAAAGGACATATTTTCAAATGAGAGACAATGGCTATTTCTAGATAATGGGATTACATATTTTTTTCTTTTGGTGTTTTCTGCAATGAACATACATTATTCTACTACCAGCTTAAACTGAAGTAATTGTTTTCTTTTAATAAAGCTTGTACCCAGATCCTTAAGCAGTTAGTTAAAAAACTACTAAAAAGTTTGGAACATTTCTATTTAACTTCAAGTACCTACTCTGCTTGGGAATAACCTTTGACAATATACCAATAAGAATGTTCATCTTTAATTTTGAAAACTGAATTAAAATAAGTATTTTCCATTTTGGTCAATGTTTACTCTTGACTAAAATTATTACAAGAGGAGAAATGGACTTCATTATACATAGACAAAAAATTCAGGACTAGCTTTGCTAAAATAGATAATAAGAGACAAAAGTCTGAGGAGAAGAACAGCTGTTGCTAATCCAACTATTTACCCTTTGACCCTCTATCTGGCCAGTAACTGAACAGTAGCAATTGTCTCTCTGTATTATGTGCTGTTTACAATCACTGAGAGGCATGAAAGGAATTAATAATTTAGCCTAGAAAGCTGACAGCCTTTATTGGTAAGCCCTTGTCTGTGGGACAGAAATCAGAGCAAGGAGCTAAGTCACAGGTCCCTTTACTGTTCCTATTTTATAGCCTAATTGGCCCCAAACATAAATCAATTATTTATCCTGTTTTAAGCAACAATGACTTCTATTCCCTAACTTCCCTTGTATCAAGTTGGTCCTTGTTCTCTTGAGTTTTACAACTACACGGTAAACATGATGGCTGAGGAAAAAACTTGGGGAGCTGGGCAGACTGGGCTTATTTGGAAATAGAAGCACAGAAAGGTTATGCTGTTTTGAACTTCTGTTGACCTTTGACTGCCCTTGTCCCTAGCTTATGCTAATGGGAATGGTACAGGGACACTTCTTGTAGAAATGAACTTAGCCTGAACCTGTGCCATAACATTGGACTCCAGGAAGCCCAGGAATCATAGGAAGGCAGCTAGAGTGTGAACAGCTGCCCACATTTAAGCATGGCAGCCGATGTGCTATATCACAGAAAAGGTAAAGAAGACTATTTGAATTGGACAAAGTCAGTCTTTCCTCTAATAGTCCAACTCATCTCACCATTTGTTCCAAACCTGTCTATAACCACTGCCAAGGACAACCAGAATTTAGCAACAAAGTATTTCCTATTCTAAAATAATCAAGTGTGACCAGGTTTTCCTACCAGAAATGTGAGTGAGGGGGACTTTGGAGACTCCAAATTCCAAAGATACAACACAAAGAAAACCCTGTTATTTTCAATCTCATGTACAAAGTCATGAGGTATTAACATAGAAGATGTTATTCCTTCCCAGACTCTGAACAATATGTCGTACCAAAAACCAAAATCATAACAATACACAGCTCATCTCCGTCGTGAAGTTTCCTTTCACTTGGTAGGGCGGAGCATGCACACTTGAAACTCACTCTTGGTACTGACTGAGATGATAAAATTTTTGCCTATTTATAATAATCATATCCTTACATATTTCTTCAAAGAGAAAGATTAATATACTACTAACTTCACAAAAATACAGGAATTACTACCTATATACACTAATTAAAACTTTTAAAGGGAGATGTTTTTTAGATGACTCCCAATTCTATACTAACATATAAATATATATCTCAATTATCTGTCCATTCTCATGGAATGGAGAGATCTGTAAATGGAGAGATCTGTAGCTAGCTAAGGATTCTATGCAGAAATGTTAAATGAGCTAGCTTGGCCCAGAAAGAAGAATTGAACAATAATCGTTATAAGACTATGAAGGACCTTTCTCAGAAAAAGAGCATTAGCCAGGCGGCGCCTGTGGCTCAGTCGGTAGGGCGCCAGTCCCATATACCGTGGGTGGCGGGTTCAAACCCAGCCCCAGCCAAACTGCAACCAAAAAATAGCTGGGCGTCGTGGCGGGCGCCTGTAGTCCCAGCTACTCGGGAGGCTGAGGCAAGAGAATCGCTTAAGCCCAGGAGTTGGAGGTTGCTGTGAGCTGTGTGATGCCATGGCACTCTACCGAGGGCCATAAAGTGAGACTCTGTCTCTACAAAAAAAAAGAAAAAGAGCATTAGCCTTTTTATTTATTTATTTATTTATTTATTTTTGAGACAGAGTCTCAAGCTGTCACCCAGGGTAAAGTGCTATGGCATCACAGCTCACGGCAACCTCACACTCTTGGGCTTAAGCAATTCTCTTGCTTCATCCTCCCAAGTAGCTGGGACTACAGGCACCCGCCACAACACCTGGGTACTTTTTGTTATAGTTCTCATTGTTGTTTGGCAGGCCCAGGCTAGATTTGAACCCCCCAGCTCCGGTGTATGTGGCTGGTGCTATACAGCACCAGGCTCAGTACCACTGGTCTATAGGCACTGAGCCAGCATTAGCCATTTTCAACTGTTAACTACGTAGAGAAAAGGAGAATAAACTTGAGTACTATTGTGCTAAAATAGAAGTCTTATAAAATGTCATTTCAAATGTTTTCTAATACACTGTTAATGCAGGAGAACAGGAGCTACGCTTATTTGTGTATCCTTGGAGCCAAAAACTGGGCCTACAGCAAAGAAAACAATCAAGGCTTAAAGACACCAAGTTTTCAATTATTCGGCATGTTTTATGAGTAGTTGAAAACTTTCAGGGCATCTCAATGTCCTTCTTAGTCTTCAAAAATGCTTCCAAGAAAGAAGCATGACTCAAGGAAATAACTAAATCTGCCTTTTCTTCCTCCTAAGCAAAGGCTATTGACAGGAGAATGACAGTGATAAAATAATGTTAATCTTAAAACAACATGCATTTGACAAGCAAGGATCTACTTCCACACAGATTTTTCCCTTTTTTGACACAGTTGCACTTTCTTGCCCTCAGTGGAATGCCATAGCATCACAGCTCACAGCAATCTCAAACTCTTGGGCTCAAGTGATTCTCCTGCCTCAGCCTTCCAGAGTAGCTGGGACTACAGGCTGGCTATTTTTAGAGACCGGGTCTTGCTTTGGCTCAGGCTGGTCTTTTCTTTCTTTGTTTTTTTTTTTTTTTTTGCAGTTTTTGGCTGGGGCCGGGTTTGAACCTTCCACCTCTGGTATATGGGGCCAGTGCCCTACTCCTTGAGCCACGGGCACTGTCCTATCAGGCTAGACTTGAACTTGTAAACTCAGGCCATCCACCCACCTTGGCCTCCCAGAGTGCTTGGACTACAGGTGTGAGCATTGTGCTCGGCCTTTACGCAGATTTTTTTCAATAAAAGTTACACCAGCATGCCTGCCTCACCTTCCATCTCCTCTACCTCTTCTGCCTCTGCCACCCCTGAGAAAGAAAGACGAACTCCCCCTTTCTCCTCAGCCACTCAATGTTAAGGATAAAGACCTTTACAATGATCTGCTTCCACTTAATGAATAGTAAACATATTTTCTCTTCCTTATGACTTTTTTTTTTTTTGAGACAGAGTCTCACTATGTCACCTTCGGTAGAGTGCGGTGGCGTCATAGCTCACAACAACCTCCAACTCTTAGGCTCAAAAGATCCTCTTGCCTCAGTTTTTCAATTTTTAGTAGAGATGGGGGTCTCACTTTTGCTCAGGCTGGTCTCGACTCATGAACTCAAGCAATTCACCCACTGTGGCCTCCCAGAGTGATAGGATTACAGGCATGAGCCACTGCGCCCGGCCCCTCATGACATTCTTTTTTTTTTTTTTTTTGACATTCTTAATAATATCTTTTCTCTAGCCTACTAGAGAATACTATTGGAAGACTACAGTATATAATCCACATGAAAGACAAAATATGTGTTAGCCAGTTGTTCATGGGAAGGCTTCAGGTCAATAGTAGGCTATTGGTTAAGCTTTGAGGGAGGGAGTCAAAATTTATACGTGGATTTTTGACTGTGACGACTTATAAGGTTATCATCCCTATCCCTAACATAGCTACTGGTATACTGGGACTATACTACTTGATGCAAAACTGATTCTGAACTTTACAGCTTCCAAAAAGACAAATCTATTTCCCTGGTGTTTGATAAGTATTATGGCACTTACTTTGTTTCACAATTAATATTTTTTGAACAAGCATGGATATTTATACTATTAAGGTACGTGAAGAAAATACGTGAGAAAGTTCACATCCTCAAAGCTGATATTAGCCTGGATGATAGAAAGAAGTTTATTACTTATCTCAACAGCAAAAACAGTGACAAATAGCCTGTTCTATGACCTAAAAAAATATTAGACCCAGAAAAATAGCTCTAAACCATCTCAGGGAGTTTCAATCTAAATTATCGCTCTGGGTCGGCACCCGTAGCACAGTGGTTATGGACTGAAGGTTGCGGGTTCGAACCCGGCGCCTGTAGTCCCAACTACTTGGGAGGCTGAGGCAAGAGAATCGCTTAAGCCCCAGAGTCTGAGGTTGCTGTGAGCTGTGACACCACAGCACTCTACCGAAGGCGACATAGTGAGACTCTGTCTCAAAAAATAAATAAATATAAATAAATAAATAATCACTTGACTTTTTGGCAGTTTAGCAAAATAAGATCTGCATATATACTAGATACTCCCATGCCCTATTTCTAATTATAATTATTACCATTACCCAAAATGATGCATGCCACATTTTGGGAACACTGGAAACTCAAATGATTATCTATGATCAAGACTTAACAGAGTCCTAAAAAGCATCCTTTAAGTAGACCTTGAAATGTTCATTCTCATAATGTTTTATAAATTAAACTGTGGTATAAACATTATCAATTATAATTTCTAAACCAAGAATAAATCATCTTTCTTTGAAAGAAATTAGGTCAAAACTAAATACTTTAGAAAAGTAGCTGTGGACATATGGTTGTGCATAAATGAAAGTAAAATTTTTGTTGGTGGTGGCTTCATGGAAGAACAGAGACCAAGGAGATCAGTTATTAAATAGAAATTTTCAGCAAACTAATTTTTTATTAAATGGATGGATCCTGGCCATTGAATAATATTAGAAGAAAAGGAGTATAATTAGAAAAAAAGAATGCCCTTTCCATAATTATAAAATGAAATAAAATCAGAGTTAATAAAATATGGCTTGCAAACGACATCTTAAGTTATACATTTAAAGTGTTCACACACATCTTTTTCTTATCAATGAACATAAAATAACATTTAGAACTTACTAGTGCCTGGGTCAAGCTCTGCCAATTCATCCTGACAGAAACCTAAAGAGAAAACAATAGGAAAAAAAGATTATGATTCATGAATTACTTTGAGCTGACTACAAATATGAAAAAGCAACTATATAGAGGAAAAAATCCAGATTCAAAAGTCAATTTGTCTTTGAATCCTAATATTTAACTACTGTATATCCCTCTGAGCCTCCATTGCATCACCTTAATATAAAAACGAAGATGATAATAGCATTTACCACAGGGCTGTAATGAGGACAAAATGAGATACCAATATTAAGTGCTTAGCACAGTCCTTGGCAAACAGTAGGAGCTCAAAATACAATAGTACAAGTAATTAGGAGTAAACACACCAAAATCAACTGGGATAAAAACTCATAGGGAAATTACAATTCATTTAATGTTTGTCATGTTCTACTTCACATTATCAATTTTCTTCCAAAAGAAGGCAAAATGAAACACAAACTTACAACAAATATCAATGTAATTTTACTTAAAATTTTCACAGATGCTGAGGAATTTTACCTGCAAATGAAAGCAATTCTTCCATTAATAAGTATGCTATTCAGGTTAGAATAAATACCTCTCAAAGCACATTTCATACCCAAAAAGTTGAGCTACATTTGTCTGATTGCTATATAATGATCACACTGGAGCAATAAATCAA
The DNA here is from genome assembly GCF_027406575.1 of Nycticebus coucang. Classification (NCBI taxonomy): domain Eukaryota; kingdom Metazoa; phylum Chordata; class Mammalia; order Primates; family Lorisidae; genus Nycticebus; species Nycticebus coucang. Next base: position 12,525,835 of record NC_069781.1, on the reverse strand, counting down.
GCACAATGAACAGCAAACACAGTAGATTCTCTACATATAGCTGATGGGAGTTCTTTTTCCTCAGAATGTCTGCCTTCTTTCTCCCGTTTGCTCTCTCTCTTTTTTTTTTTTTTTTGGAGACAGAGTCTCCCTTTGTCACCCTGGGTAGAATGCCATGGTGTCACAGCTCACAACAACCTCAAACCTTTGGGCTCAAGTGATCCTCTTACCTCAGCCTCCTGAGTAGTTGGGACTACAGGCACCCACTACAACGCCGGACTAGTTTTTTCTATTTTTAAAAGTAGAGATGGGATCTCGCTCTTGCCCAAACTGGTCTCAAACTCCTGAGCTCAGGCAATTCACCCTCCTCAACCTCCCAGACTGCTAGGATACAGGGGTGAGCCACCACACCTGGCCTCTTCTTTGCTTTCTATTATTCATCCTCAGTTTGCTTTCAATGCATCCTTTTTCTAATTAATTTTAATTAAAATCATAACTGTATATATTTATGGGATACAATGTGATGACAGCAGGGACCTGGCCTATCTTATTTATAGCTGCAACCCATTACCTCTCACAAACCTAACACACAGTAGCTGTTCAATAATCAATTGTAGTATCTCAATAGTCAAAAATAATGAATTAGCTGGGTGCAGTGGCACGTGCCTATAGTCCCAGCTACTCTGGAGGCTGAAGAGGAAGGATAACTGCTTGAGTCCGGGAGTTTAAGGCTGCAGTAGGCTATGATGATGCCACCATACTCTACACATCCCTTTGAAAGAAGAAGGGCATGGGGGGGAAAGGAGAGAGATACAGAGCAAAACTAGGACTAAGGGAACATGACTTCTGTCATCAGAGCTGGGCAACCAAAAACCAAACCAGCAAATGGCAGTCATGTGGGAGAAATGGGATTCAAGTAATAGGCAGACTGCTTAAACACCACAACTTTTACAGTTGCAATCCTGGACTGTTCTGATGACACCATTCACCAAAACACACCATTCTTTCCTGCCTTTCTATGCTTCCTTCTCCTCTACGTAGCAAAAAAATGTTCATTCTTCAAGATCCAATAACACCATCACTATAACATATGGAAAACAGAAGACGCCCCACTAGCATTTACCAAATGATAAAGGAATAATTTAAATATGTGCCTCTTCCACTAGATAGTGAATCGTTTGCAGGTAGGCACTGTGCTTCACCCATCTGTGGAGCTGCTTCTATACCCAAAACAGTTGCCAATAAATTATGGAAGTGCTCAAATACAGGACGAATAGAAAACACAACCCTGCCTCTAGATCATAAAGGGGAAGAAAGTCATAAAATCTGGCCAAGCACCATGGCTCACAGCTATAATCCTAGCCTTCTGGGAGGCCAAGACCGGTGGATGGCCTGAGTTCAGCAGTTCAAGACTAGTAGCAAAAAGCAAGACCCTGTCTTTACTAAAAGCAGAAAAACTAGCCAGGCAGTGTGGCAGACACCTATAGTCCCAGCTACTCAAAAGGCTGAGGCAAGACTGCAGGGGTCCTCAAACTTTTTAAACAGAGGGCCAGTTCACTGTCCCTCAGATCGTTGGAGGGCTGGACTATAGTTTAAAAAAAAAAACTATGAACAAATTCCTATGCACACTGCATATCTTATTTTTGAAGTAAAAAACAAAGCAGGAACAAATACAATCACACCACCACACGTGGCCCGCGGGCTGTAGTTTGAGGACCCCTGGGCAAGAGGATCACTTAAACCCAAGAGTTTATGAGGTTGGGGAGAGCTAGGAAACCTTGGCACTTTATCCAGGGCACACAGTGAGTGTCTAAAAAAAAAAAATATATATATATATATATATATATATATGTATATATCATAAAATCTAAGTCTAGCCTGAATGGTGTGTGGAAGATCTTGAATAAGGAGAATGAATAATGCAAGACTTGAAATCATCCCTCCTTCTAAATTTGTTATCCCACATGTGTTAGGTTCTGTTGCACCTTTAAAGAAAGTGAAATATGGAACTTTTTAGCTAATATTATTGTCTAATTTATAACTATATCAACTATTATCAGAATAATTGTTCCATCCACCTGCAAACACAGTCACTTATCTCACACCATAATCCCAGCACTCTGAGACAGAGGAGGGTAGATCGCTTGAGCTCACAAGTTTGAGATCAGCCTGAGTAAGAGACAGACCTCCTCTCTAAAAAATATCTGGGTGTTGTGGCAGGTACTTGAAGTCCCAACTATTCGGGAGGCTGAGGCAAGGGGAGCACTTGAGCCCAAGAGTTTGAGACTGCTATAAGCTCTGATGCCACAGCACTCTACTGGGACCAAGAAAGTGAGACTCTGTCTCAAAAAAAAAAAAAAAAGTAGAGCTCAACATTGTGAATGTACTTAAGGCCACTAAATTGTATATTTAAATGGTTAAAATGATAAATTTTATGTTATATATATATTTTATTGTAATAAAAAAGATTAAAGTCCAGTGGAAAAAGGGTAAAATATTTTTGAAAAAATTAGCTATATACGAACAGATAAGGCATGATACAACTGGGAAGTAGTGCAAAGAAGTAACTATAAACTTTGATATCAGAATAGGTTTAAGTCTGGCACCATTACTAACTAATTGTGTTAACTTAGGAAATGACTTCACCTTGACGGGCCAATTTCCTCATCTGTAGATTGTTATGAGGATTCGATGATATGAAGCACTTAGGTCAGTGAAAGTGCTTGATAGCTATGATCAATATTAGTGAGAGTGGAAAAAGCAGCAATCATGGGGCCAGAAGCATGCGAAGAAACAGGCATTCACTAGGCAAACAGCGATATCTGAGAAACATTCAGAGGAAGGAGATATAAAAGGAATGAATAGAGAGGGAAAACAGAATGTTAAGTGGTAATTTGATTTGACTGTGATTAGGGGTGTCCATCCTGTGGCCCTTAGGCTGCATGTGGATTATTTGAGACCTATTTTGCTTATCTGTAGTCTCAGATACAGCAAAAATTATGTACAGACCTTTTCTTTGCTCATCAGTTTTCATAATATGTGTGTACATAATACATGGTCCAAGACAAATCTACTTCCAATGTGAGGCAGAAAAGAAAAATGGTTTGACACCCCTGCCAGTGTAGTCCCAGGAAGGGCATATCAAAAAGACCTTTAATGAATACCGGAGGAGTTTTGGACTTTTATCTTGGGCTACAGTCACTGAAAATATACATATACACCTAGGCAGTTTGTCAATATAAGCCCAACTCTGAAGACTTCAATACAAAGGCTCTGACATTTCTACCAGAATGAATAGCTACAATGTATAGTGGGGGGGGGGATTCAACCAGTAAACTAAAAGCACAAGGAGTTTCAAAAACATAAAAGAGCTTTGTTGGTATAACCAACATGTATACGGTAAACCATCCACAGCCCTTAAATTCTAAGAACTCTTCCCATTTAGGGTGGCCCTCCCCCAACTCCATCTTCTTCTAGGTTCTTTTTGATACAATAAATGGCCTGGGTAGAGGCTGAGAAGGAACACATTTTGGGAGAGTGGCTTTTGTTTTGGGGGGTAACAAACGTCAGCTAGCCAGACCACAGCCTGTCTTACAGCCAGGTCTGCAGCCTGCAAGCCAACTCCAGACCCAAGAAAATACAGGAACACTTTTCTTGGATTGGCTGAGCATTAAATTCCCATCTGGCTCTTATTTTTCTATCCAGGGAGTAGGGTGCCACTTGGGGCATTAGCTTCTGTTTCTCATAGGAAACCTGATAAACCATACTTCAAGAATAACAGAAAATGCTTTTCAATACAGGGACATAGGACCACAAATCCACACAGCAATAGCCAGCTGTCAGAGAAATATTTTCCATTCCCCATCTACAAATGTCAAGGACATATTTTTGAAAATGCAACAAAAACAATGCCCTTTTCCTAATGTCATTTTCTTAACATGAACTCTTAGGGGTAAAGAAAAAAATTTTTTAAGCACACAAGGGGTAGAGGGAGACAAGGATTATCAATTATATAAACTATTATAACCACATATTTGCTCAGCTTAAATGCAGTTTGCAAGAAATGTCTGTATTTCTATGGAAACATTAATAACTTCCATTCAATTGGCCTACATCACCTTTCATATAATATTTCAAGCTTCTAGCTTTATAATTACAACCTTGAAACCAGACTGAGGAAAAAAGCCAGCACAAGATTACGACAATTTTAAAACATTAAAAAAATAAAAATAGTACACGGCTTCAATGCTGTAGCTACAGAATTAGGTGAAGATAGTTTAGGGAAACAATTCCATCTGATGAGTCAGAGGTCATTAGTGTTTCTATGGAAATATAATACAGGCATTTCTCAGAAAACTACATGTACTGATGAGCCTTTGACATTTTTCATTTACAATTTCTGGTTCTCTAGAAAAACAAAAGGAATTGTTGATAATCCTTCAGCTTCTAGGTTAAATAAATTTCAGAATGCATACATATAAGAAAATGTATAGTCAGTTGCCATTTATTAATCTTTATTATATGCCAGCTTGATGCTGGCATATCAGCTTGATGCTCTACATAAATTCTTACTGAAAAGTCGCTACTACATAGTATTATCTCCATCTTATAAAGAGATTATTGTACCCTATTACAGGGAAAGGGCCACAAACAAGAGGAATTCTATTCACAGCATCTTTACTAATAAAATCCTACCTTTGCCTGGTACACACTTTGCAAAAGCCAAATAGGTAGGAATTTGGCATAATTTTGGAAAGCAAACCCTGACACTCCCACAAAAGCAAAGCCTCAGAGTCCAAGAAAAAATACCCCACACCTTGAGCCCATTGACAAGCTACCTCTTGAATAATCCAAGATACCATGTTAGCAGCAGTTACTAGCTTCTTTTGAAAAATTACAAATTGCTCCCAGCAGGGGTAGAAGAGTGTGAAGGCAATTTTTTTTGCGTGCTGTCATTTCAAAGACGAACTGAAGAAAACTCTTACAGCCATGAAGTTTGTTTGAACATGGTCAGAGAGCTTTCAAATCCTTTCAGAAAGTGTCCCATTCTCAACAGATGATGTGACAGAACAGATGCCAGCTCTGTTTAGGAAATCCCTTAGTAAAGAGCAGATGCAACCAAAGAAATGCCCCGCATGTGGCAGAATGTACCATTTCCTTATTCTCTTTGAAAATGTCCACATAAAAATGAAACACAGATGCATAAGGGCCTTGAAAACATTTGTCACTTTGGGTCAAACCTAGAAATCTAGCCTAGGGGTCAGAATTTTTAAAGAATAGGCCTGTATCCCTTTTGGCTCCCTAAGCACCATCAAGGCGGTCGTCAAGAACAAGAGCCTTACGGAAGGCGGCAAAAAGGGAGCCAAGAAGAAAGTGGTTGATCCATTTTCTAAGAATGATTGGTATGATGTGAAGGCACCTGCTATGTTCAATATAAGAAATATTGGGAAAACGCTAGTCATCAGGACTTAAGGAACCAAAATTGCATCTGATAGTCTCAAAGGTCGTGTGTTGGAAGTGAGTCTTGCTGATCTGCAGAATGATGAAGTTGCATTTAGAAAATTCAAGCTGACGGCGGCGCCTGTGGCTCAGTCAGTAAGGCGCCGGCCCCATATACCGAGGGTGGCAGGTTCAAACCCGGCCCCGGCCAAACTGCAACCAAAAAATAGCCGGGCGTTGTGGCGGGCGCCTGTAGTCCCAGCTACTTGGGAGGCTGAGGCAAGAGAATCGCTTAGGCCCAGGAGTTGGAGGTTGCTGTGAGCTGTGTGAGGCCATGGCACTCTACCGAGGGCCATAAAGTGAGACTCTGTCTCTACAAAAAAAAAAAAAAAAAGAAAAAAAAGAAAATTCAAGCTGATTACGGAAGATGTTCAGGGCAAAAACTGCCTGACTAACTTCCATGGCATGGATCTTACCTGTAACAAAATGTGTTCTATGGCTAAAAAATGGCAGACTATGATTGAAGCTCATGTTGATATCAAGACTACCGATGGTTATTTGCTTCGTCTGTTCTGTGTTGGTTTTACTAAAAAACACAACAATCAGATACAGAAGACCTCTTACGCCCAGCACCAACAGGTTCGCGAAATCCGCAAGAAAATGATGGAAATCATGACTAGAGAGCTGCAGACCAATGACTTGAAAGAAGTTGTCAATAAATTGATTCCAGATAGCATTGGAAAAGACATAGAAAAAGCTTGCCAATCTATTTATCCTCTCCATGATATCTTTGTTAGAAAAGTAAAAATGCTGAAGAAACCCAAGTTTGAATTGAGAAAACTCATGGAGCTTCATGGTGAAGGTAGTAGCTCTGGAAAAGCTACTGGGGTCGAGACAGGTGCTAAAGTTGAATGAGCTGATGGATATGAACCACCAGTCCAAGAATCTGTCTAAAATTCAGGCTTTTAATAATGACAAATAAAGAATCCTATTTGTGAAAAAATATAAAAAAATAAAATAAAATAAAAAATAGGCCTGTAATCCCAGCACTCTGGGAGGCCGAGGCAAGTGGATAGCTTGAGCTCATGAGTTCAAGACCAGCCTGACCCAGAGCGAAACCCCATCTATAAAAAATAGCCAAGTGTTGTGTCGGGTCCCTGTAGTCCCAGCTACTTGGGAGGCTGAGGCAAGAGGATGGCTTGAGCCCAAGAAATGGAGGTTTCTGTGAGCTATGACACCATGGTACTCTACTGAGGGCAAGAAAGTGAGACTCTGTCTCAAAAAAAAAAAAAAAATGAAATAAGGAAGGAGAGAAAAGAAAGAAAGAGAGAGAAAAAAGACAAGACAAGACAAGACTGATTTTAAAAAATAGTAAGCCACCTAAAAATTCAACCACAAGGCAATGATTAAATTATGATATATCTATTCAATGTTCAATTGTGTGAACATTATATTTATCAAGAGTTTATTATGGTTGGCTCAGCACCCGCAGCACAGTGGTTACAGTGCCAGCCATATACACCAACGCTGGCGAGTTCAAACCCGGCCTGGGCCAGCTAAACAACAATGACAACTAAAACAAAAACTAGCCAGGCATTGTGGCGGGTGCCTGTAGTCCCAGCTACTTGGGAGGCTGAGGCAAGAGAATAACTTAAGCCCAAGAGTTTGAGGTTGCTGCGAGCTATGATGCCATGGTACTCTACCAAGGGCAACATAGTGAGACTCTGTCTCAAAAAAAAAAAAAAAGTTTAGGGCGGCGCCTGTGGCTCAGTCGGTAAGGCGCCGGCCCCATATACCGAGGGTGGCAGGTTCAAACCCGGCCCCAGCCAAACTGCAACCAAAAAATAGCCGGGCGTTGTGGCGGGCGCCTGTAGTCCCAGCTACTCGGGAGGCTGAGGCAAGGGAATTGCTTAAGCCCAGGAGTTGGAGGTTGCTGTGAGCTGTGTGAGGCCACGGCACTCTACCGAGGGCCATAAAGTGAGACTCTGTCTCTACAAAAAAATAAAAAATAAAAAAAATAAAAAAAAAGTTTATTATGGGGAAATACCACATTTAAAATCATAAAACTGGACTCTGAGAATGAACTGAGATATATACACATGAAAAAACACACTTTGGCCTATTTTCTCCTAGTGATTATCTCTAAGTGAAGGCCTTATGGCTTTTTTCCCCACCATTCTACTTTTTTTTTTTTTTTTGAGACAGTCTCACTTTGTTGCCCTCGGTAGAGTGCTATGGCATCACAGCTCACAGCAACCTCAAACTCTTGGGCTCAAGTGATTCTCTTGCCTCAGCCTCCTGAGTAGCTGGGACTACAGGCACGCACCATAGCGCCTGGCTATTTTTAAAGGTACAGTCTCGCTCCAGCTCAGGCTGGTCTCAAACCTGTGAGCTCAGGCAATCCACCTGCCTCGGCCTCTCAGAGAGCTAGGATTACAGTCATGAGCCACCATGCCAGGCTCCAAAAACAATTTTTAGAAACTATTCAAACCTGGTAATTTAAGACAGAAGAGAAACAACCAATATATGTTTATAGCACTGCATAAACAAAAGATAATCAATAAGTTGAGGTGGAAAAACTGCTTTTTTCTTAGATGATAAATTTTCCTATATTTTAAAATTAAATTCAACAAATATTCACTCAGCATTTTCAAAGTATAGTGTGCTGTGCCAGATTACATAAGGGAAACAGATGAATAAAGCTGATTACCCCCCACTTTCTTACAATCAAATAGAGAAAATAGAAAACTGACTAGATACAAGGAATTATGTATTAAGTAAATGCCATACTGGAGATATGAGCAGCAGTAGACAAACAGCACTTATTTCTTCCTAAGGGAAACTAGAAAAAATCTGATGGCAAAGTGGCACTTAATTCAGGTGAGTGAGAGAGAGGAAAGGAAGAATGTAAATATAGACTATCAATAATACTCAAAAATCCATACATATCTTTTGGATGTCCTTATCCACTATCGGCAAATGTTTTCCCCAGAGGTGATCACATCCTAACAGATGATTATATAGGCCCTGTCTGACATGTTCTTTCCTAAATGTCATCCAGGGTAAGAAAGACCTATCCCAAAACACACATACCTTTCTCATTCTGGGTTGGATGGTCTCAATAGCATGGTTTCACCTATACCTCCCAACTAATGGCTCTCCCTCAAACTCAGAATTCCAGATGGGATTCTTCTCTTGAACCACTGCCCTTCTATACAAATGTTTATTATTAGTATCTACTGTATTGCATAGGTTCTACCAAATTCAAGATGTCAAATTGAATTTTTTTTTTTTTTTTTTTTTCCCAGAATCTGCTTCTCTTGTGTTTTTCACTCAGATTCCAGGTACCACCAATTCTCATCTCCCAAGCCAGAGATCCCAAGAGACTGCTCCTTGGCTCCCACTTTACTTCTTCCCTAACCCTCCACCCCAACTAATCCAATCAGTCACCAGGACATTTCCATTCTCTCACAAATCTCCCCAGACTTAGCTCAAGCCTTCTAACCACCACCCTACAATCTTAGACTATTATAACCATTCTGTCACTTTTCTCACTTTTTAGAATTTAGAGTTCCTAATCCATTCAAAAATCCTATTGCCTCCCCTTTTTCAACTTTTTGGAATAGTATTCATGGCCTTAAATTACAGAAATAAATCCAAAACTTGAAAAGCTACTTTTTGCAACCATATCTCCCTGGCATACCCTGAAGCTTAAAAAGAATACATAAATTCCTATTTCCAAACTCTAACTCTTTATACAGAGATAAAAATACACCAACTTCAATATAAAAGTAATTTCCTAATATTAAGCCTCCAATAAAAGTGATACCCTAGGCAAGACACCTGAGCACTAGCCTTACTCCAGCACTAATAAGCCATTTATGTAATGCTAAGTGATCTACCCCCTTATATCTACTGTTTCCTCGAAAAAGGTGTGCTCCCAAAGATGCCCTTGGTCTTATTTCCAGGGGACGTCTTGTCTTTCCTGTAAGTAGGTCTTATTTTCGGAGGATGTCTTATTTTCGGGAAAACGGGGTACATTTTCTCTTTGGTAAAGGAAATCAATGTTCTTAGGATTCCTTTTTAGGTTTTTTTTTTTTTTTTTGAGACAGAGTCTCAAGCGGTCACCTTGGGTAGAGTGCTGTGGCATCATAGCTCACAGCAACCTCCAACTCCTGGGCTCAAGCGATTCTCTTGCCTCCGCCTCCCAAGTAGCTAGGACTACAGGTGCCCGCCACAGCACCCAGCTATTTTTTGGTTGCAGCCGTCATTGTTGTTTGACGGGCCCAGGCTGGATTTGAACCCGCCTGCTCAGGTGTATGTGGCTGGTGCCTTAGCCGCTTAAGCCACAGGCACCGAGCCTCCTTTTCAGTTCTAAAGTCTCTGAGTTTATCAAGAGTTGCAGTCATGTGTAATACAAGGTACAAATTACATAATGCTAACAACACTTGAGGAACCCTTAAGGTAGTGGTTCTCAACCTGTGGGTTGTGACCCACAGGAACTGTATTAAAGGGCCGTGGCATTAGGAAGGTTAAGAACCACTACCTTAAGGGGTTACCAAGATTCTTAGACTTTTTTTTTTTTTAACTGGAAGGAGAAACTATAAATTACCCCAATTTCTTCCATCCCCTTTTTACTGAAGGGAAAAACTGTAAAAAGGGAATAACATGTGTAGCATTGCTATGATTTAACCACTAACCATGGTTCCAAAGGCTTGAGCATTTTCCTGACCTAAAAAATGGGAATAACAGTACTTACCTCATAGGGTTGCTGCTGAAGATTAAATAATACATACAAAGCACTCAAGAAAGTACCTGGCAGCCGGCGTGATGGCTTACACCTGTAATCCTAGGACTCTGGGATGCCTGAGCTAGATTGCCTGAGCTCACAGGTTCGAGACCAGCCTGAGGCAGAGCAAGACCTCATCTCCAAAAAACAGCTGGGTGTTGTGGCAGGCGCCTGTAGTCTCATCTACTTGGGAAGCTGAAGCAAGAGTATCACCTGAGCTCAAGAATTGAGGTTGTTATGAGCTATGACGTCATGGCACTCTACCGAGGGCAACAAAGTGAAACCCTGTCTCCAAAAAAAGAAAGTACCTGGCATATAGTAATGTTCAATAAGAGTTATTATTATAATTGGTAACGTCCTTCTGATCTCTCTCTCTCTTTTTTTTTTTTTTTGTAGAGACAGAGTCTCACTTTATGGCCCTCAGTAGAGTGCCATGGCATCACACAGCTCACAGCAACCTCCAACACCCGGGCTTAAGCGATTCTCTTGCCTCAGCCTCCAGAGTAGCTGGGATTACAGGCACCCGCCACAACGCCCAGCTATTTTTTTTGGTTGCAGTTCAGCCGGGGCCGGGTTTGAACCCGCCACCCTCCGTATATGGGGCCAGAGCCTTACTGACTGAGCCACAGGCGCTGCCCCCTTCTGATCTCTTAACCCTCCAAAACCCAAATATAGACAAACTTCAGAAAGACTTCTTGATTTAAAAATCTCAAAATCTTGCAGCAGGTTGGGGAAAATGCTCTATTCTGTGCCCACAGAAGAAACTGGATGTTGTATTAAGTCATCACTCAGTATTAATACTGAGATGTTAGCTTCTTGATGAGGTTGTGGCATTCATGTGAAAACTGACCTCTGGGTCAACCATTCAGATCATCCAACCAATGAAATAAATAACTAAGGACTGTTTTTGTTTTTTTACAGACAAGACACTGTCTCACTATATTGCCCAGGCTAGAGTGCAGTAGCTATTCATATGTGCAATCATAGTGCACCATCACCTCATCAAACTAACTCCGGACTCAAGAGTTCCTCCTGTCTCAGCTCCCCAAGTAGCTGGAACTACAGGCGTCTGCCTGGCTTGTTTAAGTACTATATAAACCAGCATTCCCTACCCCACTAAAATCACAATCCTACTTTTAAAACATAGGATTCCTTTAGTTTTCAATACTTTTTGTAAGTTCCAACAGGCTTAGAGGGAATGTTCCTTTTCTAGCATTAGCACAAACATAATGTTAGAATTGCATCCCTACTTCCATATATCTTGATTGGGCTTCCAGAATAAGAGAGCATTATGTGGTACACAGCTGTTCTGACTTTAGTAATCCTCCAAAAATGCCTAATATTCCTGAATAAGTCAAAGTAACCATAATTTTCAGAAAGCAAATACTGGCTAATGACATCAAATAAGAGCATTCTTATAAGGTCAAGAAGGCTGACTTTCACACAGCTAACCTGGAAATTAAAGCTATATAGACACTATGGTTACTTTCAGCCCTACCATGTTAAGGTTTTCATGTTTTAGTTTATATTATTTACTCTTCATCTTGTTTAAAATATTATTTAAGTAGTCTAATGCTATTTTGCTTTGTTTCCTAAAAGACATTAAGTATTAAAAGTTCCTCCCATTCCACACAGGGAGATCTACTTCTGTGTCTTATGCCTAAGGGTATCTTTGTTTCTTTGTCTCTCTATTGACAACAATTTGTCCTAAACCCACAATAGTATCTTTCTCTAATACCTCAAATTGATTTGGGGCTTTATTCTTCTCCTCAGAAATACATCAAAATATCTTTTATTGAAAAAAAATGCAAGAAAATAAGGTCAAGATTTTTTTTTTTTTTGGTAGAGACAGAGTCTCACTTTATCGCCCTGGGTAGAGTGCTGTGGCATCTCAGCTCACAGCAACCTCCAACTCCTGGGCTTAGGCAATTCTCTTGCCTCAGCCTCCCAAGTAGCTGGGACTACAGGCACCCGCCACAATGCCTGGCTATTTTTTTGTTGCAGTTTGGCCAGGGCCGGGTTTGAACCCGCTGCCCTCGGGTATAAGGGGCCGGGGCCCTACCCACTGAGCCACAGGTGCCGCCCAAGGTCAAGATTTTTAAATAAGCAATTTTCAAACAGCACATTGGGTCCCACGGCTAAAAGTAAAGCCTGGTTTTAATTTCTGCATCTGCCATTAAAGCAATGTCTCCTAAATACTTGCCTCCTTAAGGTACAAATAAATGGCCCTTTGGATCCTCTTTACCAGAGCTGGTGCTAAAATCCCAAGAGTATAAGTCAGACACATCTAGATTTGAGTCCCATCTCTACCATTTACTAGGCCAAAACACTTTGTTGCTCTCAATTCTCCCATGTGAAAAATGACAATATAACTCTCCTCAGGGGCAGCGCCTATGGCTCAAAGGAGTAGGGCACCGGCACCGTATGCCGGAGGTGGTGGGTTCAAACCCAGCCCCGGCCAAAAAACTGCAAAAAAAATAAAAAATAAAAACCTCTCCTCAGAAGACTGCTACACCTATGTACCACCCAGCAAACACAATAAATTTCAATTTAAGAAAAAAGGAAAGGCAGACCATTAACTACAATTTTTTTTTTTTTTTTTGGACACAGAGCCTCAAGCTGTTGCGGTGGCATCACAGCTCACAGCAACCTCCAACTCCTGGGCTCAAGCGATTCTCCTGCCTCCGCCTCCCAAGTAGGTGGGACGACAGGCACCTGCCACAACGCCCGGCTATTTTTTGGTTGCAGCCGTCGTTGTTTTGGCGGGCCCAGGCTGGATTTGAACCTGCCAGCTCAGGTGTATGTGGCTGGCGCCTTCGCTGCTTGAGCCATAGGCCAACTATAAAATTTTTAAAGAAAAACTCTAGTCACGCCCAAGTACTAATTAAACTAAGGCTGCACATAAGTAAAGTTGTTAAATCACAACTAGTGTAAGAAATCAGTCTGAGACAAAACCTTTCTAACAAGAACACAAACATTCAATGTACGATATATCTAAGACTGCAGTCCTCAACCCCTGGGCCACAGACTGCCCAGCAGGAACTGGGCGGCAGCAGGTGAGTGGCAAAGAAAACCAGCAAAAAGAAGCTGTTATTTACAGACTCATCTGTGTTTATAGCATCTCCCTGTTGCTTGCATCGTTGCCTGAGCTCTACCTCTTGCCAGATCCTCCTTCACCCTAGTGAAAAAATTGTCTTCCATGAACCCAGTCCCTGGTGCCAAAAACATTGATTTAAGAGACAAAGATAAATTAAGTTTTTTGTGTGTGATTTACAATTTTTTTTTTCTTCAGTTTTTGGCCGGGGCTGGGGTTTGAACCTGCCACCTCCGGTATATGGAGCTGGCATCCTACTTCTTGAGCCACAGGTGATGCCCTGTAATTTACCAATTTTAAGTGGTAAAAATTCTTTTAGATAGAACACATATGAGCTTGATAATGAAAATAATGAAAGTTTAGACTCCTGGTTTGAAGTCTTCCTTGCTAAACTCTGGACCAAAACTCTGATTTAAAGAGTTACAGAGCAGTGAATGATATATTTTAGCTTATACTAATTACTAGGAAATTTTAATCTAAAAATATTTATTAATTTATTAACATTAAATATTAATTAAACCAACTGTGGCCCAATATACACAAGTCTGGTCCCTATTAGAAATAGGTTTCACAGGCGGCACCTGTAGCTCAAGAGTAGGGCACCAGCCCCATATGTGGGAGGTGGCGGGTTTTTTTTTGCCTCAGCCAAAAACTGAAAAAAAAAAAGAAAGAAAGAACGAAAAGAAATAGGTTTCACTAGATGATTTATCCGGAATCTACAGTAAATGTTCAAAGGTATGCCTACTGCAAAGTATAATAATTAAAAATAAGGGGCGGCGCCTGTGGCTCAAGGGGTAGGGTGCTGGTGCCATATGCCGGAGGTGGTGGGTTCAAACCCAGCCCCGGCAAAAAAAAAAAAAAAAAAAATTAAAAATAAGAAAATTGATTATAATAAATGATTTACAAGAAAATTCCTCATAATTTCTTTCCAAGTACAAATTTTCTATGAAGAATTTTAAAGATGTTATTTAAAATAATTCAAAGCCAAATCTTTTTCTTGTATAATAACTAGAACTTTTTAAACAACAGGATTATAAAATTCCTTCTTTTGTATTTGAAGCAACAGTCATAAAACAAAACAGGAAAAACAGGGCAGCACCTGCGGCTCAAAGGAGTAGGGTGCAGGCCCCATATACTGGAGATGAAGGGTTCAAACCCAGCCCCGGCTGAAAACTGCAAAATAAATAAATTTTAAAACAACAGGAAAAATAGGGCAGCGCCTGTGGCTCAGTGAGTAGGGCGCCGGCCCCATATGCCGAGGGTGGCGGGTTCAAACCCAGCCCCGGCCAAACTGCAACAACAACAAAAAAAAATAGCCAGGCATTGTGGCGGGCGCCTGTAGTCCCAGCTGCTCGGGAGGCTGAGGCAAGAGAATCACATAAGCCCAAGAGTTAGAGGTTGCTGTGAACCGTGTGACGCCACGGCACTCTACCGAGGGTGGTACAGTGAGACTCTGTCTCTACAAAAAAAAAAAAGAAAAAAGAAAAACAATAGGAAAAATAACAACAGAAGATGTTTTTATCTTATTCAGAAAGTTTTAAAGGTAAATGAAAATCAAATTTAAAAAAAGAAAATCAAATTAAAATGTAAACAATCACTTTTTTTAAAGAATGGAATTTTTTAAATTAAAATTAAGACTCTAATCATGGCAGTTATAATAGTACCTAATATCTTAAATAGAACATAATGCACTAAAATGGCAACTGAATTTATAATTATTGCAAAAGACAATAAAATCAAAAGATACATCTTTGATAATAACATCTTTTTCAAAAACTGCTGACAATCTTTTCTTACTTTTCCAGGTGGCACCCGTAGCGCAGTGGGGAGGGCACCAGCCACATGCACCAGGGTGGTGGGTTCAAACCCAACCCTGGCCTGCTAAAAACAAAAAAATAGCCCGGAATTGTGGCAGGAGACTGTAGTCCCAGCTACTCGGGAGGCTGAGATAACAGAATCTCTTAAGCCTAAGAGTTTGTGGTTGCTGTGAGCTATGAGGCCACAGCACTCTGCTGAGGGCAACAAAGTGAGTCTCTGTCTCCAAAAAAAAAAAAAAAAAAAAATACTCACTTTCCCAATATTATCTAATTAGGAATCAAAAGAACAAATCTTTTATTGGGAAAGGGACAAGTACCTACAAAATTACTGTATATTTTACACTCAAATTCTAGAATTCAGTAAGCAGCAAGAAATGCAGTGTTTTGAGAAAATCCTCTCAGTAGTTAAATAGGGTTGGAAGGGGGAAGACATCAGAAAAATAAATCCAAAAATCTTCTCTGCTCTGTAGTCAGCTGAATTCTACAGGAGGGGAGGGGAGGGAAGACAATGGGAGGGAAGAGGAGGGGGCAAAAGGATTAGAGGAGAGAAATGAGAGAAGGAAAAGGAAGGAGGGAGGGAGATACAGAGACAGTAAGGCCTATGGGACTAGTGGTTCACGCCCTCAGTAGAGTGCCATGGTGTCTTAGCTCACAGTAACCTCAAACTCTTGGGCTTAAGCAATTCTCTTACCTCAGTTTCCCAAGTAGCTGGGACTACAGGCACCCGCCACAAAGCGCGGCTATTTTTTAGAAACGAGATCCGGCTCTTGCTCAGGCTGGTCTCGGGCGATCTACCTGTCCTGGCCTCCCAAATGCTGTGATTACAGGCATGAGCCACTGCCCCCCAGCTCCCTTTTCTTTTTAAGGATATTACCAGAAAGCCCTTTTAGAGACCTCCAGAGAGAGGTAAGGTAGGGGGTGGGAAGCCAGGCTTCCTGTGTATTAGAGACAGGAACATTTGCCCTGGTTGTAATATTTCCACTAAGAACCTCCAGGGACTTAGCCTTGCTTTTTAACCCTGACAAGGCTGCAGTCTACTCTCCTAAGGCTCATAATTCTAGTTACAAGCAACTGCTTCAGAACCAAGTGCTACAGAAAAGTGATACATATCTTTTTTTTTTTGCAGTTTTTGGCCAGGGCCAGATTTGAACCTGCCACCTCTGGTATATGGGGCCAGCGCCCTACTCCTTTGTGCCACAGGCGCCACCCAGAAAAGTGGTACATATCTTAACAGTGAAGGGTACTAAGGAAGAAAAGACTTTTTTATAACAGAAGTCCAAGCCAAAAGAAGATAATTCATTTGGGCAAATTCAACAAGGCTGTAATGGAAAAGAAAGTCACTAGGTATAAACCAGCCTTGATCTTATGATTAATATCTGCTCCTGTCCAACTGGAGTCTACAGGTCAGAAAACCCGAGAGGGATTTCTATAGGTTAGGAAAAGGGTTCCAACCCAAAGTAGGAATACTTCCAGAAGAGGAACATCAACTGAGTACTTACTATAATCCTACCATTGTGTAGTAACAGACACTTTATTTTACATGTATGGCCTAATTTCTCCAAACCTGTATGTGAGGTAAATCTACCAAGTCAATTCACCAAAGCGGTGAAATATTGGACAAATCTCCAAATAGCCAGTCCTCTAAATTTATCCAAAAATTGCTTTCACGCTTTAGACCAGCAGTTCTCAACCTGTGGGTCGCGACCAACAGGAACTGTATTAAAAGGCTGCATTATTAGGAAGGTTGAGAACCACTGCTTTAGATGGTTTATAACAATTTGTATTGATAAGACAGATCAATAAAGGATTTCTGTCAAGTTGGAACTTACTGGTAGAATAGTAGCATTTTTAGGAATGTTCATTTTGTCTCTACCCAACTCTCTGCTGCTACAGCTAAAAAGAACTGGGGGAAAAGATCTTTTTGCTGCAAAGGTACAACCTGATCTGGATTCGGGGCAATGAAGGAAAAGGTGAAGAAAAAAGGGACAAAATGGCAGGATAACATTTAAGAAAAAGGAGATTAACAACACATTCTATAAATTCTTTTTTTTTTTTTGAGACAGAGTTTCAAGCTGTCACCCTGGGTAGAATGTGTCATAGCTCACAGCAACCTCCAACTCTTGGGCTTAAGCGATTCTCTTGCGTCAGCCTCCCAAGTAGCTGGGATTATAGGTGCCCGCCACAATGCCCAGCTACTTTTTTGGTTGTAGTTGTCATTGTTGTTTGGCAGGCCCAGGCTGGATTTGAACCCACCAGCTCTGGTGTATGTGGCTGGCGCCCCAGCCACTGAGCTACAGGCACCAAGCCTTTTTTTTTTTTTTTTTTTTTTTGAGACAGTCTCACTATGTCTAGTGCTGTGGCTTCACAGCTCACAGCAACCTCAAACTCTTGGGCTTAAGCGATTCTCTTGCCTCAGCCTCCCAAGCAGCTGGGACTACAGGCACCCACCACAACGCCCAGCTATTTTTTTGTTGCAGTTGTCATTGTTGTTTAGCTGGCCTGCACTGGGTTTGAACCTGCCAGCTTTGGTATACGTGGCCGGCACCACAACCACTGGTGCTATGGACGCTGAGCCACATTCTATAAATTCTACAAATTAAATTCCGTAAACTGATTTTATTTTTAAATTTTATTGAATTGGACAGTCAATAAATTGGACCTTTGGCAAACTGGTTTTCAATAACTTATATTCTGGCAAAGTAGTTTGCTTATTATATATGAAGTTGGTGGTATTAACCTCACAGGTAAGGAATTAACTCAGAACTTTTCTAAAGTAACACAGCTACACTCTTAGGTTCTTCACACACTATCTCATTTCATTTTCCAATAGTATGTGTGGAGATTCTACATTTTTTTACCAAGCCTTACTCTGAGCCCCCTCCCCACAAAAAATCACAAAAATAGAGAGACAGGATTTAAACCCAAGTCTAACTCTAAAGCTTATGTTCTAATACACCTGGTTATCATTACATCATAATTTGCCAAAATAATCATTCCCACTGCTCAAGTTTGTCTACCTTAATACAGTAACTATTTAAACTTTCTTCTATCTTGTCAACACATATACTAAAATTGGAATAACTACCCCTTTCTGCAAAGATCTGTATCTACTATTCAGAGGCTGAATGGCATTACTGCTGGATTAAATTAATTTTAGAGATACATTTTATTATCTGTTTTATTTAGGCTGGACCTTATTGTTCATAAGGTTTCAGATTAAATTTTTCACAGCTCAAATTGCTTGAGAATTTGCATCTTTAGGGACTCTCAGACTGGTTTCATTTACACACACAGTAGCATACAATTTCATGATTAATTACTTTACAAGTGTGACTGGGCTAGTCTCATTAAATAAATGTAAAAATTAAAGTAATCCTAAAATCTGCAAGATCTATGTAAGACATTAGTGCCTACTCAACCTATCTGCTTTACTGCTGGTCCAGGGATTTATCACATTTATGATGCCAGGGGACTTGTCTTACCTCACCTATTGACACAGAGCTTTTCTTAGAGCAATTTCTCACCTACTGACACTGACTTCTCTTGTTTTTTTTTTTTTTTTTTTTTTTTTTTTTGTAGAGACAGAGTCTCACTTTATGGCCCTCGGTAAAGTGCCGTGGCCTCACACAGCTCACAGCAACCTCCAACTCCTGGGCTTAAGTGATTCTCTTGCCTCAGCCTCCCGAGTAGCTGGGACTACAGGCGCCCGCCACAACACTCGGCTAGACTTTTCTTATAGAAACAATTTCAAGGCTCCTTCTACCAATAAGATAATAGTTCAAGACTCTCTAAATAATTGAGAATATATTGTGTCCTTTTCAATAAGCAGAAAACTTCTTAGCTCACGGATTTTTTTTTTTTTTTTTTGAGACAGAGTCTCACTATGTTGAACAAATTCTTGGGCTTAAGCAATTCTCTTGCCTCAGCCTCCCAAGTAGGGGACTACAGGCACCCGCCACAACACCCGGCTATTTTTTGTTGCGGTTGTCACTGTTGTTTAGCTGACCCAGGCTAGGTTCGGTATACGTGGCTGGCACTGTAACCACTGTGCTACAGGCACCGAGCCAGTTCATAGATCTTATAATGTGGCCCATACATAAAACATTTTAAAATATTAACATTTTCATTTTCACTCTGCATAATTATAATTAAAAACTTTGGCTAATAAAGTTCCCACTGTCATAAACTATTCTAAAAAACCAATTAAACGCTACTTTTAAGAAAGTGTTAAATATTTGTTCTGATTCCCCACGGGGTTAAAAAATGTCTTCGACGTTAAGATGAGGAAAAGACAGATTTTTTCAGAAATCTGAATAGCACAAA
This sequence comes from Nycticebus coucang, assembly GCF_027406575.1. Classification (NCBI taxonomy): domain Eukaryota; kingdom Metazoa; phylum Chordata; class Mammalia; order Primates; family Lorisidae; genus Nycticebus; species Nycticebus coucang. The sequence continues at coordinate 12,506,394 of NC_069781.1, read as the reverse complement.
AAGACACACTGGGGAAAAAAACGTCATCCTACCTTAAACTTTTCAAGTACATATGTTAAACGTTCAACAAACAGATAACAGATTTAATTATTTTTGTAGCCCATTCTGGGCTTCTTTTTGCACTTTAATAGTTCCTCTTATTAATTATTTCTGATCGTCAATGTACATCCAAGGCTATGCTTAATGTTTGGCAAACAGAATAAGATTCCACCTAACCTTTTGAAATTGACAAAAGCTATAAATTTAACTCAAGACAGCTTTTGTAGTTCAGTTAAGAGTCAAGGTCATCTCAAGGCTTTTAATTACTAACCAGGATTTGAGAAAGTTTGTACGCAGTATAGTTGAGCAGCTGGGTTATTCACTTTCTTATTAAAGAGCATTATAAAAACTGTGTCATGGTAAATTACAAGTTCTCTGACCACCAGAGGTAAGCACAAAGCAACAGAGCAAATGATCTTGGAACATTTGAGCTTACTTTCCTTTTTTATTTATTTATTTATTTTGAGACAGTCTCACTTTGTCACCTTTGGTAGAGTGCGATGGAATCATAGCTCACAGCAACCTCAAACTCTTCTTGGGCGAAAGAGATTCTCTTGCCTCAGCCTACAGAGCAGCTGAGACTATAGGCACCTGCCACAACACCTGGCTATTTTCTAACTTCAGCCAAATATGACTTATGCTTTAATTAAAAAATTATACTGGGTGGGAGCGGTGGCTCATGCCTGTAATCCTAGCACTCTGGGAGGCTCAGGGAGGAGACCAGCCTAAGCCAGAGAAAGACCTCATCTCTAAAAATAGCCAGGCCTTGTGGCGGGTACCTATAGTCCCAGCTACTTGGGAGGCTGAGGCAAGAGAATCACTTAAGCCCAAGAGTTTGAGGTTGCTGTGAGCTGTGATGCTAAAACACTCTACTGAGGGCAACAAGACAGACTCTGTCTCAAAAGAAAAAAAAAAATTATAGATAGCTGGACTCCCAAAATGTTTCCATTTCTATTCTGAATCAAGCCCTATTAAAAACTGTGAATGCCGGGTAGCGCCTGTGGCTCAGTTGGTTGGGCACCGGCCCCATATACCGAGGGTGGCGGGTTCAAGCCGGGCCCCAGCTGAACTGCAACCAAAAAAAAAAAAAAAAAAAGGCCGGGCGTTGTGGCGGGCACCTGTAGTCCCAGCTACTCGGGAGGCTGAGGCAGAAGAATCACTTAGGCCCAAGAGTTGGAGGTTGCTGTGAGCTGTGTGATGCCATGGCACCCTACTGAGGGCCATAAAGTGAGACTCTGTCTCAAAAAAAAACTGTGAATGCCTTTCAAATTAGTCTAAAATTGATGTAGATCCTTTAGCCATCAAACCCATATAGGATCAGGATAGAAAGAAACTAGCACCCACCTTTTGGCTAAGATCTGGTGCAGGAGAGAAACTAGCCCCTTGGGACCTAATGCAGTTTATGCAGATTTCTAAAGGAATGCAAGTTTAAATTCTCTCTCCACATACCTAATTTCTAACCACACTCAACTGAAGTCTTAAGACATGTAAAGTCTTCGAAAAAGATAATACATTAGAAGACACACAAACATCAACCCATCTTCCTTAGATTTTTAGAGACAACCAGAGAAGGTTCCAGAGTATCTTTGCTATCCATTCACCCATCATCTATAAGAAAAAAGATGGCAGTCTCTGAAAGCACCACTCTGATCAGGCTGGAGATGCTGGAGTGAGAGGCAACATGTATTGGAGGCAACATATCTTAATTCCAGAAATAAGAGGTATTGGGAATGACTATCTCTCAAAAAAAATAAGAACAAAGCAAATAGCCCACCTCAGTGTCTCAATTCTATCTAGAGTACCAAGCATCATAAAAAGAGAATAAAAAAGTACTGCTGGCAACCCTAGGTGTTAGTAAACAAGGTTATCTCGGTATAAATTAAACTGGATGTTAGTGAGCATATGTTGAGATAGAAACATACTTGTAAAAATTTTCCCCCAAAATAAGCCAAGATAGGTGCATCTTACAAGGGTATATGTGAAACTTGGTAAACGGTCTGTGAAGCTAGTGAATGATGCCCCATGATCATATCAATGTACACAGCTATGATTTAATAAAAAAAAAGAAAATTAGTCATAAAATTATGATTAGTATGGAAATTAAAGTAAAATGTTTTTCATTTGAAAATTAATGATGATTTTAAGTTTCATAACAGTCATTGTAAGAGACTGAGCAATAAATGTGATCACGTTTTCCTCAAAGATGGAAAAACCTCAATTTGTTTTGATGGTATTAGGACAAATAATTAAAAAAAAAAAAAAAAAGCCAAGATAAAAGAAAGCACGAGATGATGTGGGAAGCACTGTTTTAACTGTGGAAAAAAAAAAAAAACTGGCCAGCAACAAAAAATAATGAATGGTCATACAGCTATCAAAAGTTTTAAATAAATTCATGTTGGATGAGTAAAGTTTACAACAGGAGGAAAAATGCTTAAAATTAAACAAAAAGTGGTAAACATAATAGTATATCCTGTATGATCACAAAAACAAGCAAAAAACTAGGTTTTGAAGTTAACAATGTTAATGAAAGTTGTTTAAAGTAGGATTCCAGTTCATTTTTTCATTTTCCATATTCTCTACAGTGATGAAGTATTTTCAATTTTAAAAAACTATTTTTCATTTTAAAAACATTGGATTCATAAGCAACTAAAAAAAACACCTAAGAACATAAAAACCACAGGCAATTCAAGCACAGACACTCAGAAATCACAACCATTCAAAACCTAAATACAAGATGGGGCTAAATCCCTCCAGCTTTATTTATATGCAAGCACTTCCAACAGTGCTTCCCAGGATAGGACCCCTTAGACAATGCTGTAACATTGCTTTCCAGACAAGGCATCTGAAACACTGCTATTCTCCAGCCTTGAATCCAACGCATCTATGATCCTGAAACTAGCTTTAGAGAACAACTCTGCAGTATTTTACACACTTCAAATAGCCCACAAATGTGCAATAATTTTTTTTATTAATGAGCACACTGTATGAAAAGCAAACTTTTAAAAAAATATTTTGAAAAGGCTCACAGCAGACAGGAAATTTTATTTTCAAATGTTCAATGAACTTCATCACAGTAGTACTGAAAGCACTACTTTCAGTAACTCCTTGGAATCAGTCAGTTCTGAATCCCAGCCAGCCCATTAACTTTCAGATATCTGTCAACAAGCAAAGAAATATATATATATATTTATTTATTGTGTGTGTGTGAAAGCAATTGTATTTTCCCACATTAGGTGATTGATTAAGTTCTCCCCCCTCTAAAAGGTTGATTGGTTTCCTGGTGCCAGGAAAATGATTGATGAATATTTCACCCTTAGCTCTCCTGCTATACTGCCCACTTCACCCCTCCCCCATGCATTGCTGCCCCTTTCCTGCTGAGTTCCCTTTTTACAGACTAGCAGCATTTAAGGAGTTTTCCCTTCTGTTTTGCAATTTTCCTTAATGAATCTACCTTTTCAAATACAGGGCATTTAATCTTAAGAATATAGATCTCTTTTTTTACAATGCTGAATTAAGTTTTGCAGATAAAAAAAAATCTCTTTACAAGGAATGAGAAAAAAATTCTAAAATTAACTATCAGTCTGACTCAGTGAATGAAACTACTCACAAAAGAAAAAGTGTGGCATGGAGGGATTATAAACGGAAAGAAAAGCAAAAAAACAAATGAAATGAAATGCTCTATAACATTTCTAATTTCCATTATAAATTATCGTGTCACCAGAACTTTAATTATAAATATTTCTTTTTTTTTTTTTTTTTCTTTTTTTGTAGAGACAGAGTCTCACTTTACCGCCCTCGGGTAGAGTGCCGTGGCGTCACACAGCTCACAGCAACCTCTAACTCTAGGGCTTCCGCGATTCTCTTGCCTCAGCCTCCCGAGCAGCTGGGACTACAGGCGCCAGCCACAACGCCCGACTATTTTTTTGTTGCAGTTTGGCCGGGGCTGGGTTCAAACCCGCCACCCTCAGCACATGGGGTTGGCGCCCTACTCACTGAGCCACAGGCGCCGCCCCCTAATTATAAATATTTCTATAAATTGGACTCCGAAAATGGAGTTTATGTGTAAATTATGTGATCCTGAAAACTTTAAAGCAGTCAGGAGTTGTAAAAGCAAAACAGGGCAACAGTTTGGTTAGGGTAAATGTATCGGAAGGATGACTGAACGGTATCTAAAATCAAAATCATCCCCAGAGAATCTGGGCTGTTAGTACCACGCTGTTTCCTTTAGGCAGGGCTTTCCTAAATTGCAACTTCCTGTTTTGCTCTATTCATTCCATCATAAAGCTAGAAAGTTCCTTCAGGGATTATATAATTTAGCTCCTTCATTTTACAGGTGGGCCCATGGAGACGTGCCTTTGAAACAGAACTAGAATCAGAACCTAGGCAAAATCTACTTCTTGGACTTCACGCCTCCTCAAACAACGTGTTTGGTCTCCCCTCTGATGTCTTTTTCCTGCTCAAACTAAGTTGCTACTAAAATCTACTAACCCACACTGCCTACCTTCTTTTACATCTTTCTCACTGTCTTTGCTAGGAAAACACTTTCCACATTTTACAGCCTTTGGACAACTAACTCCTACATTTTTATTTTCAAAGGGATATATTAACCTTCTTGGATTGGTTCCTCCCTCTTACACATAGCCAGCTTTGTATGGCAGAAATACAAAAAGGTACAAGGGACAAAGGCCACCTTTTCCTAAGCTGCATTCCTAAATGCAGTCAAGCAAACAGCCACTAGTTTACTAGCCATCTCATCTTAATCTGGTATATCTAGTCACTTTAAATAAAAAGAATCCCATTTCCAAAAGAAACTACATTCTAATTCCAGGAGGGCCCATCATACCTTGGATTTATCTTTAACACACTGTGTGACTTAGATACCATCCCCAACTTTTTCAAGTAGCTAAAAAACATATTCTCTTCACGTATATTTTACAGATTTTCTTGACTAGCAACAAAGGACTCTGATATGAACAAAAGACTCAAATTTCTTTTTTTTTTTTTTTTGTAGAGACAGAGTCTCACTGTACCGCCCTCAGGTAGAGTGCCATGGCGTCACACAGCTCACAGCAACCTCTTAACTCTTGGGCTTACGCGATTCTCTTGCCTCAGCCTCCCGAGCAGCTGGGACTACAGGCGCCCGCCACAACGCCCGGCTATTTTTTGGTTGCAGTCTGGCCGGGGCTGGGTTTGAACCCGCCACCCTCGGCATATGGGGCTGGCGCCCTACTCACTGAGCCACAGGCGCCGCCCAAGACTCAAATTTCTGATCTGGCTCTTCTTCCATTCAACATTCATAAAACATCAGCCAGCATAGATGGCTCCTGCCTCTAATCTTAGCACTTTGGGAGGTGAGGTGGGAGGATTGTTTGAGGCCAGGGGTTCCAGACTAGCCTGAACAAAAGCAAGACACCATCTCTACAAAAAAATAAAAATTAAAAAATTACCCAAGCATGGTTACATAAGCCTGTACTACATAGAATTCTGAGGCAGGAGGATCACTTGAGCTCAGGAGTTTGAGATTGCAGTGAGCTATGATGAAATTATAGCACTCTACAGGGGACAGAGAGCAAGACTTAAAAAAAAATTCATGAAACATCAATCCTCAGTCGTTAGGATACAAATATAAGACATGGTATCATTGCCTTGGGCAGCTCAAAACCCCTTCATTCCTTGGCACCACTTAGGCTTATCAAGGATTGTCCTTGACTTGGCTAAACTATTTTCTAGTTAATCTCTTATTAGAACCACCATGAGAGAAAAAAAAAAAATCACCCCCAACTCTAAGACGAGATCTTTCCAGCTCTCTAATCAATGAGTTGAATTCTGGACCCGACATCTAAAATGGCTTGGATTCTCAGATATTTGCTTTGAGGCAGATACTATACTTGATACTTTACAGACCTGATCTCTAATCCTAATAACCCTACAGGAAACCAGAAATTTTAGAGTAACAGAGGTGGAGCATTAAATTTATTAATGTTGTTACTATGAAATCTGGAGACTTAACTCTGTGAATCTCAGTTTTCATATCTGTAAAATGGGCATGATAATAGAACATCTACCTACCTCATAGGATTACAGGACAAATTAATATATGTAAGGTACTTAGAATATTATATAATAAGCATATATAAATGTTAACTGTCATTATTAAACAAGAATACTAAAGTTCAAAGAAGTCAAGTGACAAAGTCACATAGCTGTGATCTTTGTTCTGCCAAACTCCAGAGTCCCTGCTCCTTTCCTCTCACACCATCTAACCATCTAACCAAAATCCTTCCTCCCTGGATGGAATGGGACTATTACTGTCACTTTCAAAAAAAAAACAAAGCCCTCTAAATAGATGCCAGTGGGTGTCCGTCCCCCCCACCCCCCCATGGTTTATTATCAGGCAAAAAAACATCTTAGGGGAGAGACTCCAAGACTGGAGACAAAGTCTCCTGACAGGGTAGATTTCAAGAGTACAGCAGCACAGAAGAGTAAAAAACCTAAATCTGTTTCAACTGTCAGGCTTAGCAATTAAAGCAATTTAACTCAATTGAATAATGCATTTGAAAATTTCATCTGAATCTTGAAATAAAATGCAAGCATTAAAATGAAGTGAGGCTTGTACGTTTTTATAACTTCTGCAATCCCCACAGAATACAAAAATTTTAAAGTACACTGCAGGAAACTCCAAGCACAGCAAAATAATTACAGTGCTCTTAGGAAGGAAGTCCAAATATTTCACTGATCTTTCATCACCTACCAAAGATTCACTTTCAGTTCTGATGAGCAACTCTCTATTGTTATGTGACACTTCTTCAGTTAAGTCCACTACAGAATGAGTTCAATCTAGCAACTACCTTAAGGAGTAAATCTCTAACAGTAATAACTTACATTAAAATGCTACTCACTCACACTAGGAAAGGTCATTCTTAGAAAGAGGAGATGCTTCTACTACACGCATTTTATTACTACCTCAGTTCAAAAGCAAACCAGGTTAAAAGCAAACCAATCTACAAATGACTGGCAAAATCACAAATCTAAGACAACTCAGAGAAAGTCAAACATGTTTAAGAAAAGTGAACAAGGAAACTCTTCTTGATGGGAGTTTTAAAAAGATAAGTTTTTTTTTTTTTTTTTTTTTAAAGAAACAGACTTTCAGGGCAGCACCTGTGGCTCAAAGGGGTTGGGCGCTGGTCCGATATGGCGGGTTCAAGCCCAGCCCCAGCCAAAAACCACAAAAAAAAGAGAAAGAAACAGACTTTCCCTCTTATAGACAGACTACAACGCAATGGTCTGATCATACCTCACTACAACCTCAAAATCCTGGGCTTAAGCAATCCTCCCACCTCAGCCCCCTCAGTACCTGGAACTACATGCATGTACCACCACACCTTGCCAAATTTTTTTTGTATGTTTTATATAGACAGAGTCTCACTATGTTACCCAGGCTGGTCTCAGATTCTTGGTCTCAAGCAGTCCTCCTGCCTTGGTCTCCCAAAGCACTGGAATTATAGGCGTGGGACACCATGCCCAGCCTTCATTATATGTTAATTTAAATAAAATAACACCCTTTTTATGAAAAATAACTACACATTCCAATAAAATGTACAAATTAGGTGAATGGTACTGTTTTACAATTTTGCTAACATCTTCTTAATCCTAACAGCTCAATCTCCTGTCCGCTTCTCTATTCAGTGTGTTTGGAGGATTCTTTTGCTTAAAGTATACGCAGAAAATCTGGCCTTACACAGATTTTTTTTTTTTTTATACAGAGTCTCACTTTGTCACCCTGAGTACAGTGTCATGGTGTTATAGCTCACAGCAACCTCAGACTCTTGGGCTCAGGCGATTCTCTTGCCTCAGCCTCCCAAGTAGCTGGGACTACAAGGCACCTGCCACAACACCCGGCTATTTTTAAAGATGAGGTCTAACCCTGCCTCAAGCTAGTATTGAATCTGTGAGCTCAGGCAATCCACCAGCCTCAGCCTCCCACTCCTATAGATTTTTAATTGGAAAAGGAAAATATATTTGCTTTTGAAAATAATTGTAGATATTTTTCTTTGCTACAACACCAAAACTCAGTGATGGTTTCTTAGCAGTTCAGTGTGGAATCTAAAACCTTATCAACAAACTATGTGTACTATTACTTTAAAATCCACTGGCTGATCTGGCATTTTGAAAAGATCTTTTACCCATGCATGATACTATAATATCACACAAGGATCATTTGGGAAATCCTGCATCACTAAGATATGCAGATCTTCAAGATGTTAACACATTATACAATACCAAAAAATCGTATTTAATATTATCACCCATCTCATCAGAAAGAGTAATATTAGGAAACTATCAGGCTATAGAGGAAGGTACAAATTTTCCAATTACAATTGTTGCTTGAAAGCTCAAATTTTATTCATTGGCAACAAATCCTGTCAGTTTTCCCTTGTGTGACAGGCTCACCGTTCATTTTCAAGAAAAATGGTCTGCCAGATACCCAATGCTGAATAAAGCATAGTTTAATTGTTTTTTGTTGTTGTTGTTTGTGTTTGTTCTTGAGACAGAGCCTCAAGCTGTCACCCTGGGTAGGTGCCCTGGCGTCACAGCTCATAGCAACCTCCAACTCCTGGGCTTAAGCAATTTTCTTGCCTCAGCCTCCCAAGTAGCTGGGACTACAGACACCCGCCACAACATCCAGCTATTTTTCAGTTGTAGTTGTCGTTGTTTGGCAGGCATGGGCTGGATTCGAACCTGCCAGCTCTGGTGTATGTGGCTGGCGCCTTAGCCACTTGAGCTACAGGCGCCAAGCCAGCATAGTTTGTTATTTCAAGTAAAAATGGTGTTCCATGAAAAACAGTGGCTAGTTCAGCTCACAACATAATTACACAGTACTTTTCTTAAAAACAACATATTTCAGTATGCACTAGAAATGCTTTGTGTATACCTATTACATCTTCACAAAGAATATCAAAAACACAGGTACGCGATGGTGATGGTCAAGATTTAATAAAACTAATCATTTTTACTGCTTTATCAAGAACATCTTATGTGAAAAGGGCTTTTTTAAAAAACACAAGTACAGGGGCGGCGCCTGTGACTCAAAGGGGTAGGGCGCCGGCCCTGTATGCCCGAGGTGGTGGGTTCAAACCCAGCCCCGGCCAAAAACTGAAAAAAACAAACAAACAAAAAAAAAAAACACAGGTACATGGAAGTCAAGAATACAATTGAGGGCGGCGCCTGTGGCTCAGTGAGTAGGGCACCGGCCCCATATGCCGAGGGTGGCGGGTTCAGGCCCAGCCCCGGCCAAACTGCAACAACAAAATAGCCGGGCGTTGTGGCTGGTGCCTGTAGTCCCAGCTGCTCGGGAGGCTGAGGCAGGAGAATTGCGTAAGCCCAAGAGCTGGAGGTTGCTGTGAGCCGTGTGACGCCATGGCACTCTACCCGAGGGCGGTACAGTGAGACTCTGTCTCTACAAAAAAAAAAAAAAAAAAAGAATACAATTGAGGGCTCGGTGCCTGTAGCTCAGCGGCTAAGGCACCAGCCACATACACCAGAGCTGGTGGGTTCGAACCCAGCCCAGGACCTGCCAAACAACAATGACAACTACAACTAAAAAAAAAAAAAAAAAAAAAAATAGCCAGGTGTTGTGGCAAGCATTTGTAGTCCCAGCTACTTGGTAGGCTGAGGCAAGAGAATCGCTTAAGCTCAAGAGTTGGACATTGCTGTGAGCTGTGATGCCACAGCACTCTACTGAGGGCAACATAGTGAGACTCTGTCTCAAAAAAAAAAAAGAATACAATTGACTACTAGTACAGTTTTGTACCTGGATTTCTAGAAAGGTACCAATGGTGTTTACTCACTATTAATCTTGCAAAATTAGTGCAATTGTGAACACAGTGAAAAAGACAAATATCATTTTATTACTATAATGAAAATAGTTCTGACCCAGGTGTTTGTAGACTACACTTTGAAAACCACTGGTTTAGGTACAACATTAAATAAATTTAAGGGCTCAATAAGTGCAAAGAGATCACATCTAAAACAAACAATCCAGTAACGATCAACAAATGATAAGTAATAAAAAATACAATCCAACTGAGTACTACCTTCACTATTTAAAAAGGCAAGAGATGAAGGCTGGGCAAGGTGGCTCACACATATAATCCTAGCACTCTGGGAGGCCAAGGATTGCTTGAGTTCAGGAGTTCGAGACCAGTCTGAGCAAGAGTGAGACCCCCCCCCCACACACACACACCCTAAAATAGCCCCTGTTGTGGCAGACGCCTATAGTCCCAGCTACCAGGGAGGCTGAGGCAAGAGAATCACTTGAGTCCAAGAGCTTGAGATTGCTGTGATGTCAGGGTGACAAAGTGAGACTATCTCAAAAAAAAAAAAAAAAAAAGGCAAAAGATGAGGAAGCAGGATAGAAGTATATAAGGCTACACAGAAGTATCCTATTCTCTAACTTTTTTCTTTTGTGTCAGAAAAACAAAGTTACATAAACCGAAGTTAAGTGTAATAAAAGGGCATTACATTTGATCCAGCAGAACACAGAAATAAAAATATTTAAGACCCAATTTTTGATACAGTTTCCAGATTGAAATAAGCATTTTAATTAAATAAAATTAGTTTTTAAAATAAAACTAGATATGGTTAAACTAGTTCCCTTCACTGAATCAATCTATCCTTCCTTTTAGCATAGATTCCTTAATGAAATGTTTTGAGTCCTCCAGAATTATACCTAAAGGAAACAACACAGGTAAAATGTAAGAAATTTAATTAATCAATTATCTCTTTTTTCAATCACTATTTTAGAGAAAAAATATATAGAAATTCTGGCACTACAATGACGGACTGGAAGAGCAAGTAGAATCCAGTCATAGACCTCTGAAATGCTTTTACAGGTACATCTGATAAAAATTAAAAGCTGTGTTGGGTGGTGCCAGTGGCTCAAAGGAGTAGGGCGCCAGCCCCATATACCAGAGGTGGCGGGTTCAAACCTGGCCCTGGACACACACAAAAAAAAAAATTAAAAGCTGTGGGTGGTGCCTGTGGCTCAAAGGGGTAGGGTGCCAGTCCCATATGCTGGAGGTGTCAGGTTCAAACCCAGCCCTGGCCAAATAAATAAATAAATAACAAAAAAATAAATAAATAAAAGCTGAGAAGACTTATTTATCTACTTACATAAGGAATTTAGCTGTACATTTCTCTCTCAAAATGATTATTTTTAATGAATTATAAATTGTTTCCAACACAACAGTGGTTCAAGGGAATATCTAGCTTAGATGCATTCATTGCTAATAACACCATTACAGCTCTAAGGTACTATAGCTTATTACTCTAACAGTTCCTCAATCACTATTACCAAATTCTTTTTATCAGTTCTCACTTAGCCAAGGAGAGCAAAGTAACTATTCCGGTTCAAACCACCCACAGTCTATCTTCAAATCAAATGCTCGCACTTGTTTCCCTGAATACACTGCATGTTGCTGGCTAGGGTACTGGTTTTAGAAACATTACACCTGCTAGCTGACTTAACACAGCCCACAAAACTGACACCAACTTAAAGGCAAGAATCAATCCAGAAACAGAAAAATATACTACTACTGCCATCTGTGGTTTGTGCTCGAATAGCTTCTCTGGTGTAAACATACTGAAGGGCAAAAACTAGAGTTTGTGATTAGTATCTAAAGACTTCATCATTTGAAGATTCTTTTTAAAGTTAATTCTTAAATTGTAGAGTTTGTTTAGTAGAAGATAGAAGAATTTGAGATTCTGTATTTGAGCTTATTATTTAACACAAACTACCTTTAATGGAAGTTTTTCCGTTACACAACAGCTTTCTCGGCCCCCCCCCCAAAAAAAAAACGCTCTTAAAGAAATTCAAAACACTTAACTGCCTCCTATTAATTATAATTGAATCATTTCTCTTTTGAAACAGTGATTATCCATATTATAAGAGCACCCAATATTTCTAAAGCAAAAAAAAAAATGTGTATATAATATAGAAGACACAGGAATTTTCTACTTAGACATAAAAGTTTGACCAGTTTGGTTCCGTCAAGATAAGAATTTTACAGTTCAATTATTCCTAAAATTTTTTTAAGAACAAAATTGCAAAATGCAAAAGCACTACTTCAAAGTAGGCTATTTTCACAACTTATTTTCTTTCAGTTTGCTTTCTCAAATGACATCCACTGTAGCTTGGGGATCAAAAGATTCAGTGCAGCTGGGGGTGGAGAAAAAAGCAATTCAGCTCCCCAGCAGCCAGCTGAGGAAATCCTGGTCTGCTCCCAAACTAAATCACTGTTAATTAGAATTACCAGGTTACGCTAGTAAAGTCTTACTTAAATAACCGTAACCCATGAAAAAAATCAGTTTTCTTAAGAAGCTGTTCTACAAAGGCCACTGTTTAACAGCAGATAATAAAGAAAAATAAAATACAGAAAATGTTTTATTCTTTCAAATAAAGTTCTCCCATTTTCTCCTGTAGTTATCTCTAAACCACACTGAAAATCAGGTTAGACATCTCACAGTTATTTTCTAATTTTCCATTACCTACGTTCTAACACCCTTATCTTTTCCTTAAAGATAAACCATGTTAAAAAAAAATAATAATGTGCAGAAGGCTGGGCTTGATTCTAGAAATTCTACATATCAAAGTTACATTCAGACATGTTTTTTCTAAATTTAAGATTAAGCTCAGGCAAAACCCAAACCCTAGCTCTTAAAAGCTCAATACCAAACCCCCTTCTTTTGACTTTTAATAATTCTAGTATTTCTCAACACTGGTTATCAATCAAAAGCATCCATAAACTCTTAAGAGATTACCTGAGTCAGGAAAAACTTTTTTAAAAGCTGACTTTTTAAGACTACAGAAGTATGTACACATTTTACTTCACAATTTATTGGTTTTGGAAATACTTTCCAAGTATTACAAAGAGCTGGGTATTACAGATCACTACTTCTATGGGCATATTAGATAGTTACTCTGTTTGAAGGACACTTTTTTTTCTTTGCTGAAATGCAAGTTTATCTGTTGATTCAGAACTTTGATCTTTCTGACTATGAACCCTTTACACTATACAATGACTAGAATCAAGTTTACACTGGATTTTAAGGCATTTTAATTGTCCTACTTAAAAAATTAGTTTTAACCAATAATGTAAAACTTACTCTAAAAGGCATTTTCCCAAACAAATTTAATTTTCAACTTGATTACATGTATGGAAAAAGCACTGAACAAAGAAGTGTCATGTAATTTGGCTACAAACCAGAAGTAAATATAAGTGAAAATTAGAACAAGGCTCTAAATCTACATGAATTTGCTGACAATGAAGTCTTCTAATGGGGAAGAACGTACCCTGGCTTTACGAAATTCTGAAGCCAGAAGTTGCCTTCTGAACACAATTCATTAATAGGCCAATTTTCTTCAACGCAAACAAATAAATAAATATTCAGTTATAAAAACAAAGTAATGGTATCATACTATAGAATGAAATTAACACAGTTGGCTCCAGGCCCCCCAAACCTGGACGCATCATTAGCAATTTAAAGCTAACTTTCGGGCGGCACCTGTGGCTCAGTGAGTAGGGCGCCGGCCCCATATGCCGAGGGTGACGGGTTCAAACCCAGCCCCGGCCAAACTGCAACAAAAAAATAGCCGGGCGTTGTGGCGCGCGCCTGTAGTCCCAGCTGCTTGGGAGGCTGAGGCAAGAGAATCGCGTAAGCCCAAGAGTTAGAGGTTGCTGTGAGCCGTGTGACGCCACAGCACTCTACCGGAGGGCGGTACAGAGAGACTCTGTCTCTACAAAAAAATAAAAATAAAAAAATAAAGCTAACTTTCACAACAAGCACTTGAAGTGATATAAGAAACTTCCTTTACCAATATTAAAGTTAGTAGTTGACATTTCTACCTACCATCCTACACGATTCTAAAATTTGGTTTTTATTTCTTTTTTTTTTTTTTTTTTTGCAGTTTTTGGCTGGGGCTGGGTTTGAACCCACCACCTCCAGCATATGGGGCCAGAGCCCTACTCCACTGAGCCACAGGCGCCGCCCTAAAATTTGGTTTTTAATCTGAAGTATTTTCTACCTTTGCTCCACAACTCCAAGGAAAAGGAGAGGATAAGAAACCAAGAAATTATTAATATATAGATATGCATGATTTACACAAATTCACCAGCAGGTTTTTGTTGTTGTTGTTTGTTTTTGAGACAGTCTCACTGTTACCCTCGGTAGAGTGCCATGGCATCATAGCTCACAGCAACCTCAAACTCTTGGGCTCAAGCCATCTGAGATCCTCTTGCCTCAGCCTCCTTAGTACCTGGGACTACAGGCGCCTGCCAAACATCCAGTGATTTTTATAGACCGGATCTCACTGTAGCTCATGCTGGTCTTCACCTTGTGAGCTCTGACAATCCACTCACCTCAGCCTCCCAGAGGGCTAGCTAGTATTACGGGCGTGAGCCACTGTGCCCGGCCTCAGTTATTCTTTTCATTAGCTCCTCATCTAACTCCCTGTCATGTGCTAATGTGTACATACAACCACACCTTTTCTGCTATAGATTTCAGAATGAATTACGTATTAGGAAGCACGTCATGATCATATTTTGATTATATGAATCAGAAATGCTCAAAGAATGGTGGATTGTACATCAGAGATTGGAAATGGAATCATATCCTACCTCAGCTTCACAAAACCACCAGTGAATTTGTTCACCGTCATCTTTCAGTATTCTTTGGAGGTCAGAGAGCCTACTAAAAAAAAAAAAAAAACCCTGTATACTCTATGTACTAAGGAACAACAGAACCACACCACACATTCATTTTTAATGGAAGTAGAAAATTCTAAGGTGACTCAGAATTAATTTTTGAAATCGTAAAACTAAAAAGTTAAATTGTTGGGCGGCGCCTGTGGCCCAAGGAGTAGGGCACCGGTCCCATATGCCGGAGGTGGTGGGTTCAAACCCAGCCCCGGCCAAAAAACCAAAAAAAAAAAAAAAGGAAGAAAAAAAGTTAAATTGTCATGGGAAACATTTGCTTAATTATTTTCAGGGATAAATATTTCAATAGTGTAGTTACAGCAGGACAAAAGGTGTCATGGTATTTACTTCTCCCCATTTTCTCTAAAGTGTGATTAAACATGCTTTTAATTACTTACAATGGTTTATAACCTTTTGCTTTAAGTATTTAAAAGTCTACTGCTCCCTCGTTCTCTTAAAATAAAATGAACATATGCAATATTCAGCATACGTTTCCTCCAATCATTCATCTTTCTTTGAAATCCCAGAAAGGAGCAGTCCTCAATTACAACTAAATGAGTTCATGTTTGTTATGAAAAACTACAGCAACAACTGAAAATAACAGTCAGCACCAGAAATTCCTGGAAGTGTGCTGGTGCATCAAAAGGCTGGCAACTCTATTCCGATAGAATAATAAAAACCATTGAAAGGACTGTAAATTCAGCACCAATGGTATTTCTAACAAGAAAACATTTTTAAAATTCCACCTCTAGTTTATTTCTTCATGACACAGACCAAAAGACTGCCTATCTAGATAGCTATCTCTTGCAAATATTTCATACAAAATGGAAATAGGATAAGAAGGATAAGAAGTCAAGCGGATTCATTTTTTCTGCTTAGCACTTAAAGAGTTTTTCTTTTGAAAAAATAGTAATTAGGAAGAAAAAAAGAAAAATGTGCTTACTATTCCAAAGGCAAAGTTAAAAATAATTGTTTTTGGCAATTCTTTTGTGAGCATGTTAAGTTCATAAGTGCTAATGAACATAATTGTAAAGAGGTATCTACAATGCTACTTTTACATAGAAAACAAAATATCCCACAAGGTCAGTGATTCATGTATTTTCTTTTACACCCATTAAACTGCCAAAAGTTCATTATTTTCAGCAAAAGAAAATATTTGTTAAAAAAACTCTGTAGCACTAACTTGGACTGATGTAAAATATTAAAGCCATCTTAGCCTAAATGCATTGCTCAATAATATTCTTTTTCTTTTTTTTTTTTTTTTTGTAGAGACACAGTCTCACTCAATTGCCCTTGGTAGAATGCTGCGCCATCACAGCTCACAGCAACCTCCAGCTCCTGGGCCCAGGCGATTCTCTTGCCCCAGCCTATCCAGCAACGGGGACCACAGGAGCCCGCCACAACCCCCGGCCATTTTTTGTTGCAGTTTGACTGGGGCGGGCCTGGGCCGAACCCACCACCCTCTCACTGAGCCACAGGTGCTGCCCTCAATAATATTCTTTTAAATGGTTCTGCCCAACTGAGGAAATGAGATTATGAATGGGAAATCTGGAGTTAAAATTGAGTTCTCTCAAATGTACTAATGAATAATTAATAACAAATGCAGTTCTCAGGCTTCCCTTACAATAATATTACTCTCAAGTAGAACTGAAAATAATAGCTGCAGTAAAATCTGTCTTCTACAGTATATGCTCAGGTAGGTACAGGAAGTATTCACACATAGGAAGGCTTTAATGGGCTATAAGATCTGTGGCCTGGGTAAAAAAAATAATCAGCAAGGCAGATTTTAGATCAGGATTTACAACACTCACAAATTAACACCAAACCAAATCCCCACACACAAACTAGCTTTAAAAGTCAAAAGCATTTTAAAAAATCCTTTGTTCCTATGATACTGTTTCTTTCTACCCTAACTGGATTCCAGCTTCCTCCTTTGTCACACGGAATTTTATTGATCTCAAACATATTCACATTCAGAAATTAGTCTCCAACGACACCCCACGGGATGGCTAGCCACCTAAACACCACACACCATACACCAACACATCATTATTTGATCAGCAACATCAAGTGAAGTTAACCAAGCTCTCCTCTAGATTTTTCCTTTAACTAGTAAAAAAAAAAAAAACAGATCTACTGAATTAACAGAATGTTTGACGAGTTAATAAACGGACCAAGGTGCAGATTAAATCCAAAGATCTCTTCCCTCTCTTCCTAGCTATTCACTCGTTTAAGAATTAAGCGCCTAAGTAACCTATTTTCAGGTTACTTTCCTCACACCTGCCAGGTCACTGTCCTGACTGAGAAACTTCTAGCTGAAGCAATTAATTTTTAGTGCCTCCTAACTGTCCTGGGTGTTTGCATTCAATCTGAAATCTGTTACTTGTTAGACACTGTTCGGTCCTAGATCTTTCAGAGAATTGCGAGTTTATGGCGCAGAGAGGGGAGGAGGCACGGATCTCCGAGAGCCTGCCCTTTATTCGGAAATGAGGAGATGTGAAAGGTGGAAGGCAGGGCAAATAAATAAATAAATCGGGTTTGCTGCCCGAGCGTTTGCCGGCCGGTACGAGCACCCTTTGTAATGCAGGCCTCCCGGGGCTATCGCCTGCGCTAATTGCTCCAGGACGCTTTCCAAGTTCAAAAGTTCACCTTTTACGACCTCACAAAAGCTCCTTACACGTTACCAATAAAAACATTCCGCAGAAAACACCGAGGGGGAAAATATCAAACAGATACAAATAAAACACCCTGCAGGGGAGGGAGCGAGGGGGAGGAGGGCAGGTAAGCCCGGGGGACCTGAGGACCTGGCAGGGACGAGGGGGCAGGGGAACCACGGTAGGAAGGGCCAGGTGAGGAATTCTCGGCGCCCGCGGTCCCGGATCCGGAAGGCGGTAAGGAGAGAGGAGAACCGAGGCTGGGCCGGTGCAGACCGGGAACGGCTGGAAGAGGCAGGCTCTTGAGTCCCAGGTCGGGCTAGAGACCCGAATCCCCAGAAAGTCATCGCCTAACAGAGAGCGGGCTCAACAGGAGCAGTGAGGCAGGGCGACGCAGGGGAAGGAGCAGCCATTAAAACGTCCGAAAAAGGAAATGATGAGGGAATAGCCATCGAACGGGGGTCCAGCAGGGGTCAGAGGCTGGAAGTATTAAGGGGCGCAGCACTAAGGGGAGCAGCGCGGGGATGCAGAGAAGACGCCCTAGAAGGGTGAGGGGTACAAGGATGGCGTAGAGTCGGGTCGGCAGGGAGCGTCCCCGAAGGGATGAGGGACCCGCATGGGGGACCCCAAGCTCTGCACAGAGGAGACTCCAGGGGGAGGGCACGCCCTCATTGACTGGCTGCGGGGGGGACCTACGCTGAGAGAACCCGGTCGTTGAGGACGGCTCCGCGCTAAGAAGACGAGGCGGGGGGCAGTGGGGTCCGCGCAGAGAACACCAGCGGGAGGAAGGCGGATTGGCGCTGAGGGCCGGGGGTGGGGAGGGGAGGCCTGAGCCGAGGGTACGGGGGGAGGGAGGGCGCAAATGAAACTCGGTGCCGAGGAAACCGGGCAGGGGGAGGGTCCGCGCTGAGGGGAACGGGGAAGGAGGGGGAGGGCCCACACTGAGTGAGGCGAGGGAGGAGAGAGGGTTTGCGCTGAAGAGAACCGGGGCGAAGGTCCACGCTGAAGGGCCGCCGCAGCTTCCCAGAGAGAGAGTTGCCTGTGAAGAAGGGGATATCCCTGGTGGGAGGATAAGAGGCCGGTCCTTGGTGGCCCGAACTCTGCAGGCCCCTCACCCACCGTTGCGCGGCGGCGGAGGGAGCGCAGCGGGAGGCTCCAGGAACCCCGCCGAGCCCCCGCCGCCTCCTCCTCCGCTAGGCGGCCGTTCGTCCCGCTCCATGCGGTAGTGCTTAGGGCCCGCGCTGGGTTCGCTGCTCCGCCATGACCCGCGCCCTCGTCGTCTTGGTCGTTCGCCGGGGGAGGGGGCTGTCAGGGGCCGGCGGGCTCCCGGCCGTGATGCTCTCTGGGCCCCGAGGCGCTGGGCTCCGCGCCCCTCCGCGCCGCGCCCCCTCAGCACTGGCCAGCTCCCTCCCCTGACGTCACGCGCCGCTGCCACGCACGGCCTTACGGGGCACGCTGGGAATTGGAGTCCGCTCGGCGAGGCCGGGCACGCGGGACCCTACCAACTGAAGGGATGGAAGGAAGGATAAGTAAGCCCGAGATGGGAACGTTAAGGCTTTTCCATATCAAAAAACACATAAAGACTTATGATAAATATGTAATAAACTGTTGCTTCAGGACTTTCTCTTTCTTATGATTTATTCTTAGTCAAGGCTTCCTACGGACTCCACGTATACCCTACTCCAATAATGAGTCTTCCCAAGGAGGCGGATCGCAGAGGAGCCGGGTGAGCACGTGCAATGAAGCCCAGCCCTGTGGGCAGGGTCCAGGAGAGGCGGAGTTTGGAGGTATTTGCTAGGGCCTTCCTCCGCGGCTGCGGGACAAATTGGACCGGAGATTGAAGGACTTAAGTTTAACTCGAGGTGACTGCGTTCGTATGCAAATGGAATCTATAAAACTCTGCTTTCTTTAAAGACTTGGTAGTCTTTAAAGCCTTTTACCTCCGGGTGGGCGGGAAAGGCTAAAGTTTCTCTTCCTCCTCTTTTATTTTTCCCCTTCCCCATAAAACAGATGGGCAAACCAAGCTCCAGGCCATGGATTCCATTAAAGAAAACCCCAGGCTCTTAACTTCAGGTGTTTTTAAGCTCTCCATCTAAAAATGACTCTTTACCCAGCCTTGTTCGCCTTGCCCCTCCGCAGCTTCAAATGGAGTTGATTCGAACAGGGACGGAATCCAATTGGAAGATTCCAAATGCCCGGTCCTCTGCGTCAGTTTCCCGAAGATTTCCAGAAGCAAAATCCGATACTTAGTAGCTTCTCCCCTTCTCCCGGCTGTCTACCTCCCATGGCCACCAGGTGGCGCGCGGCCACCGGTCACTGGTCCTGCCGGGTGTCTGCCTTCTGCTACCCTCTCAGGGAAGGACTCTTCGCGGCTGCCGCCCAAGGACCTAAGCCTTACCTGGCCTGCTGGACGACAAAGAGCAAGAACACTGGTGCTCTGCCTGCCTCTGTTTCGCTTCATCACTGAAGACTCGTTCGCTTTGCCTTCCTCCCACCCGCCCTGCCAGTCCTGTGGTTCCTCTATGTCATTTTTGCTTAATTTTAAGTCCTCATCCTGTCATTCATACCTCTGTCTGGGCTGACCCCTTCCCTCACCTGCAACGCAGTAGGTTTTACAACACTTACCTGCACTTGCGAGTGGCTGTAACTTACCAACCGGTATTTCATCCTTAATCTGTGTGGGCCACCGTTCTGAGTTATTTACATGTGAATGCTGGGTAATCTAAAGCTCATATCCACCTCTGTAAGGTAACTCCAGTATTGTCCCTATCATATACTGATGAAATCACCCAGAAGTTATGGGGATTCCAACCCCAGTCAATCAGACACCAGAACCTGTACCCTTGGGGTCTTCAAGCTGGAATGCCCCTGACTTCATCCAGCCCACTCCCCAAACTCCTATTCATCATTCATGATCTTGTTCAAATATCTCTTCACCTTCCTTAGTACCTCCCGCTAAGGAACAGCTAGGTTTCCTCTGTGTTCCCACGTGATTCCGTTGAGCTGTCTGTAAGAAATGATTTCTCTGGGATTGCTGCCACACTACCATTGCTGGAGCCACCGAGGCAGGCTGTTCCTCCCAAGAACAGGGAGCAGTGCTTCTGGACTAGAAGAGAGCCCTTAGCTTTTTGGGAAAGTGGAAGACAGAACGTGGATCCTCTGCACCATTTCCCTCAGCCCTGGGTTCTGAAATATGTCAGGACCACATGGCTTTCCTAAGGGCCAGATTTTCCCTCCTTTATCACAGGCCTCTGGCAGTAGTGAGTTCCCCTTCCGTGGAGATTCAGTCACCATCTAAACGGCCCTGCAGAAACCACCTGCAGCGCCGGGGGGTTTCATTTGTGGATGAAAATTCTAAATCAGCCCTCAGTGATGGGCAGAAGAGTTCAAACACTCAGCCCCTGGAAGGAACTTCTCCTTGAACTTCAGACTACACCTCTTTTTTTTTTGCAGTTTTTGGCAGGGCTGGGTTTGAACCCGCCACCTCCCTAATACGGGGCCGGCACCCTGTTATCCCTTCTTTTCAAAGCCTTCTCAAATCCCCTGACAAGTCAAATCCCTGTATTCTCACTTTTATCGTTATAACCCCAACTGCTGAGCACAGGGCCTACACCTAGTAGACACACAACAAACAATTGCTGGGTGAAAGAATTAATAAAAGCAGAGCCTCAATGTCCTAGCTTCTTTTTTTTTTTTTTAGTAGAGACAGAGTCTCACTTTATGGCCCTCGGTAGAGTGCCGTGGCATCACACAGCTCACAGCAACCTCCAACTCCTGGGCTTAAGCGATTCTCTTGCCTCAGCCTCCCAAGTAGCTGGGACTACAGGCGCCCGCCACAACGCCCGGCTATTTTTTGGTTGCAGTTCAGCCGGGGCCGGGTTTAGAACCTGCCACCCTCAGTATATGGGGCTGGCGCCTTACCGACTGAGCCACATGCGCCGCCCAATGTCCTATCTTCTAAAAGGGAGCAGATAATACTGACAGGTACTACCTGGCAGGAATGGCATGAGAAATAAGATTATGCATGTAAAGCAATTAATAAATATAAGGTCTGGCCTAATAAATGGAACATGTTACTAATGTTATTTAAAGAGTGCTCCTAAATCCCAGTCTCTGAAAATGCTTCTGGTAATAGTCAAACATCACAAAACTGAGAAAAAAAAAGGAAGTGACTTTGTACTGAGACCCCCAACTACTACCCTATAAAGGGTCCTATAAGGCATGTACCCACTCTTGAGTCTTATACCTACTATGGATTTTTTCTCTTATTTGTCCACATTTTTTTTATTAAGTCTTTTGTACATAGATCATAAATACATTTATGCAATTTTCAATGTGTTTTATTTTTGTCTACATTTCTTCCAACAATCCTGAGAAGTCAGTACTTCCCCCATAATTTACAAATGAGGAGGAGACTCAGTAAAACAGGTGAAAAAGATCCCACCACCTGTAGGACTCTAAACAGAAGAGCTGGAAAGGAAAGCATCTAAAGATAAGGAGGAATCTCAGGGGGAGTGGCCCTGAAACCAGAGGCAGGCAGGCCGACAGACTGGAACTGACAGGGACACGGCTAAGAACAATGTAGATAGGAGCTTCATGCTGGAGGCTTTCATTCAGAAATGAAGCCAGAACTGCAGGAGGCTTCTGCAGGACCATTTAGATGGTGACTGGATCTCTGGGGAAGGGGAACCTCTATGTTGGAGGAGGCAGGCACTAATCAAATAACCACGCAGACCCCCAATTATACATAAGTGCTACAGCCCAGAACACCCTTAGAAGTTCCAAACACTATGGGAGCATTTGACAGGGATCATTCTAGATGGGGGTGGTGATGGAGGACGCTTTCTGGGATAAGAAGCATGAAAATAAAATGGTAAGGTCTCAGTGCCCATAGCTCAGTAGCTAGGGCACTGGCCACATGCACCCAGGCTGGTGTGTTCGAACCCGGCCCAGGGCCTGCTAAGCAAAAAAAAAAAAAAAGCTGGGCATTGTAGCAGGCTCCTGTAGTCCCAGCTACTAGGGAGGCAGAGCAAGAAAATCGCTTAAGCCCAAGAGTTTGAGGTTGCTATGAGCTATAACGCCATGGCACTCTACTGAGGGCAACATAGTGAGACTCTATCTCAAAAAAAAGAAAAGAAAATGGGAGGGATGAATAGGAATGAGCCAGATTGGGTGGAGAGAGAGTCAGGAAGGGACAGGAGTGCAAAGTCTTAGCACATTTGAAGAACTGAGAATTCTGGGTGCCTAGAGAGGCAGGGGATAAGGGTGAAGAGGCATCCAGCCACAAGAGATTGTAGGGTCATGTGGGGGATGGCCAGCAGGGGGCAGAGTTCCCCCCAGGTGACATAGCAGCCTTGCTCTTCCCTAGTCTACCTGGAGAGTCAGAACCCTAGGCCGAAGAAAGGGCTGGGGAAAGGAACTCCTGCCTGTTCCATTTTATTTTGGTTCCAAGTATCTTTTGTCTACTTTTTGAATAGAGTGGACACATTGCAGGATGCAGAAAACTATTCAAAGAAAATTGTTACTCCAATTCCTTCCAACTGGGTCCCCTGCTTAGACATAACCACCATACTGGTGTATTTAGTGTCCTTTCAGAGACAGTCTATATACATATGAACACATCCAATATTTGTTTTTTACATCAATATAGCCCTAGTTTTGACACCTGCGCAGAGGATCTCTAATTATGAAAGAAGCTTACTAGGGTGGCGCCTATTGCTGATAGAGTAGGGTGCTGGCCCCATATACTGAGGGTGGCGGGTTCAAACCCGACCCCGGCCAAACTGCAACAAAAAGTAGCCAGGTGTATGCGGCAGGTGCCTGTAGTCCCAGCTACTCAGGAGGCTGAGGCTGAGAATCACCTAAGCCCAAGAGCTGAAACTTGCTGTGAGCTGTGACGCCACAGCATTCTACCGAGGGCGACCAAGTGAGATTCTGTCTCTTAAAAAATAATAAATAAATAAAACTAAATATAAAGAAAGACACTTATTTGTACTGAATGCCTTCTGCACACATGACTTTTTAATTTGGCTGAAAGTTATAAAGCACCAAATCTGGCACTAAGTCAGTGGTTCTCAAACATTAAACCTCCTGGAGAGCTTGTTAAAACAGACTGCTCTCTCCATGCACACACCCTCCAGAGTTTCTGATTCAGTAGGTTTGAAGTGGGCCCTAAGAATTTGCATTTCTAACAAGTTTCCAAGTGATGTGGAGCCTACTGGCTCAGGGACCCCACTCTGAGAATCACTGAGGCAGCTGCTCATAGACTAAGTATGTATACCAGTGGCCGTATTTCTTTCCACAAGGGAAAGCATGCCCCACGCAAAGAAACACATACCACCAAGAAAGATGGTTCCATTGAATGATACATTATATGAAGAAAATGAAGGAAGGGGAGATCTTGAGGGGGAAGGGCTTGAGAGGAGGGGCAAGGTAGGCAGCGGGGTGGCAACACTTAAGGCACAAGTAAGTACCCTTTTTGTGCAGTTAAGGTTTACAAGATCAGGTAAACATACGCAAATGGAGCTGTCTTGGGCTCAGGGGAGGGGACATCTGCAGTGACAATGTGGAGAGGAAGAGAAGGAGGTCTAGCCCCCTAGGCTGCTCAGACCAAGGAAGGGACTACAAAAGAGGTTGGCAAGGCGATCCTGGTGCAATTGGAAAGCCAAGAGAGAAGAAGGGGAAGCCTGACCCAGGGCTGTTGATTCAGGTAGGACGAAAGGAGCCACCGTTGATTTGGCTACAGGGAGTTCTGAGGACAGCAACAAAGTGTCTGGGTGGAGTAGTGACCTCAGGAGTGAGGGGACAGGTGGGGAACCTTAGGAGCTGAGGACCTCAGATGGTTCTTTGAATGGTTCTTTGGGTTCTTTTGAAAGTTTTTTTTTTTTTTTATAGAGACAGAGTCTCACTTTATGGCCCTTGGTAGAGTGCCATGGCATCACACAGCTCACAGCAACCTCCAACTCCTGGGCTTAAGCGATTCTCTTGCCTCAGCCTCCCGAGTAGCTGGGACTACAGGCGCCCACCACAACGCCCGGCTATTTTTTGGTTGCAGTTTGGCCGGGGCCGGGTTTGAACCCGCCACCCTCGGCATATGGGGCCGGCGCCCTACCGACTGAGCCACAGGCGCCGCCCCTTTTGAAAGTTTTGCTGCTTAAGGAGCAGATTAATCTGATGTTCCCAGGATTTCGATGGCAGGAGGAAGGTGTTTAGAAGGTAGGAGCACTTGCTGGGTGTAGTGGCTCACGCCTGTAATCCTAGCACTCTGAGAGGTGGAGGTGGATCACCTGAGCTCAGGAGTTCAAGACCAGCCAGAGCAAAGTGAGACAGACCCACTTCTCTACTAAAAATAGAAAAATTAGCTGGGTGTTGGGGCTGGCACCTGTGTACAGTCCTAGCTACTCAGGAGGCTGAAACAAAGGATTGCTTGAGTCAAGAGTTGGGGTTGCTGTGAGCTATGATGACACCATGGCCCTCTACCCAGCGTGACAGAGTGAGCCTCTGTTTCAAGAAGCAGCAGCAGCAGCAGCAAGGAGCATTGGTGCAGTGGCTCATGCCTGTAATCCTAGCACTTTGAGAGTCTGATGCAGGAGGATCTCTTGAGCCCAGGACTTAGAGGATGCCGTGACTGTGATGGTGCCCAGGTGACAGAGCAAGACCCTGTCTCCAAAAAGAAAGAAAGAGAGAGAGAAAAGAAAAGAAAGAAAATAAAAGTAGAAGCTAAGGGAGTTTGGTTAGGCGCTACTGGAGAGATCCTGGAGGGGAGGAGGAGGAATGGAAGACAGATGAGGGAGAGAGGAGAAGGCCAGGAAAACCAAGCAGAGAAGGGGTGTCTTCAGAGAAAGCAAAAGCTCTCTCCCTGGAAGCATCCCGCATTTCAACTTTACAACAACTCCAAACGGAGAGCACTATTTTCCTCATTTTACAGATTAGGAAACTGAGGCTCAAATAGGTGAAGGGAGGGACATGCCCAACGTTCCACATCTCACAAAGCAGTTCTGCGGTAATAGGTAAGGGCAATAAGACCCTATTCTGCGAGCTTGCAGGGGTGCCCTTTCAAAGCGGGGAGGCCCCGCAGAGGGCGGGCGGGGTGCCCCCTCCGTCCTAGCTCCGCCCCCGGAGGCGCCGGAGGGGGCGCGGGGCAGGCGGCTGGGCCAGGCGCGGGGAGCTGGGGGCGGGCAGTGCTGGCGACGCCGCGGAGCTCGCAGAGTGGCTCGCGCTTCCCAGCGTCTGTGCCCGGCCCCTTGTGCGTGCGGTGCCCGTGGTGCCATGGCCGCGGCCGCCCGCCCGCCCCGTCCGCTGGCCCTGCTCTTGATGCCGCTGCCGCTGCTGCTGCTGCTGCTGGGCGCCGGCCCCGTGTATGCTGACAGTAAGGTACGCGCGCCCCCAGACCGCGGCTGCTGCTCGGGGTCTGGGGGAGCCAGGCGCGAGGGGGTGCTGTGGCTGGGCGGAGGACCCAGGAGAGGGGAGACTGCACCTGGGACTTGGCACCGAAGCCACAGGGGCCAGGACCCAGGGAGAGGAGCGGGTCGGAGAAGGAGCGCTGGAGATGGAAGAACCTGGGACCCAAAGCCTAAGGAAGGGGCGCTGGGACCTGTCCGATTCGCAAAAGTGGTCCGCACCGGGCCAGGGAGGGGCCCCAGGAGCGCTGGGCATCCTCAGTTTCCATGGGAGGCAAGCCCCAGGGCAGCTGTTACCCAGCGACTCCCAGGCTTGCAGCAGGCCCTGCGCCAAAGTTTACAGGCAATGCTGGGGACCCAGGGTCTCCCTGGCCCCACAAGGAACCCAGTTGGGCTGGCCACTCCTGTAGCCTCTTATGCTCTTCCTGGGGGGATAACTAGGTATATCCAGAAGTGACCTGAAGCTATTCTCTGCTTTGGCTAAAAGGATATTCTGTGGTGCCAAGCAGACCTGGATTCAAATCCCACATCCACTTCTCAGCTGGTGCCTTTCCTTCTCTGAGCTTCCATTTATTATTTACCTGTAAATACGGGAAGAATAATAATACCCATTTCCTGCGTTTGCTGATCTCTAGATTTGGTGAAATCATGCCTGTAAAATATTTATCAACAAATAGTCCAATAAATGATTCTGTGATTATGGATCACATATCACAGGGACCCCCAAAGGGAGTGTGAGATCCAGAGTGCAGAAACAAGCACTTAGGATCTGTCAGAGCAGGGACCCCTTCGGGGTGTTCTGGAAATAAGCCCATGAGAACAAGCCTGGAGAAGAAGGAGGAGAAAGAGGGGAGTGCCCTGCTCACAGAGCATGAGGGCAAAAGAGTGACTTCTCTCCATGTCTCTCCAGCTTCTTTCCTGGTAGAAAGTGAGTGTCCTACTGGTGGGCAGATAAAGAGCAGAAGCCACTAGCCACACAGTGAGGGTACGAGTAGTAGGTACTGCAGACCCTCAGCCTAAGAATTTAGCTAGGGCATGAAAGCAGCTGTGTGCAGCCCTGACCGTGTACTCCAGACACAAGGAGGGAACGAGTGTCATTTCCATTTTACAGATTGAGAAGCTAGGGTGTATAGAGAGGCAGCTGGCTTGTACATTAAAAAAAACTAAGTTCTGGGCGGCGCCTGTGGTTGAAGGGGCTAGGGCGCTGGCCCCATATGCTGGAGGTGACAGGTTCAAACTAAGCCCTGGCCAAAAACTGGGAAAAAAAAAAACTAGGTTCTGGCCTTCCTCTGCTATTTGTTTGCTGTGTGACCTTAGGCAACTCACTGCCTGTCTCTGGGCCTTCAGTTTCCCCATCTGAAAATCAATGTCCCTCCTACCTTCCTTCTATGTGGGGGCCTCTAAGATTCCTGATCTGGTTCAGGGAGAACAAGTGAGCAGAAAATCCCAGATAACCTGATCAGCACTTTATCACCTCTTGTATCTCTGGCTGGGAGGATATTTGGTCTTGGACATCTTCTAAGCTGTGCAGAGGACTGTTGAGCTTGTGGGGGAGGGTTCACACTCAAAACAAAGCAAAGACAAAGAAAACCCAATACCCTGTTTATGTAGTGAGTCAGCCAAACACTTGCTAGATGGTGGGGGGGTTGTCCCAGGGCAAGCTCGGGCTGGTGGGGTGGGGTGGCACAGCACAGAATTTAGAGGTTGAGGCAGAAGAAGCCTGGGGACTCCGCACATCCCTCTCCCAGATACCTCCCCGCCTGCACCACTTCAACCAGCTGGGAAAAATAAAAATCAAGTGATGGGTGAATTTACTCTGCATTCCTTAGCTCAGCCAGACTCCTGCTGGCTCTGCCGAGAGAGCTGTTTTCATTATCACTCTGCCTCTCCCGTAACAATCCCTCCTTCCTCTCCAAGCCCTTCCTATTTTCCCTGGGATAGAGGATGAGCCCTTCAGAGGGCCAGCCTGGGACTCGAAGTCAATCTAGGGCCTTAAAGGGTTAAGTTGTCACCTCCTCAGACTTCCTTTTTCTGGGAGGTCCAGTCTCCCCTCTGGCCCAATACATTCGTGTTTGGGTACAGAGGCAGCTCACCCACAGGACTCTGTTGGTCTCCTGGGTCAGCTCCTGGTTCAACATGTTTTCATTCCTTGTTTATAGCAATGTCTCTCCTAAATTGGATTTTGAGTTTCCATCTAAGGAAGTGCTTTGTCCAGACCAGAAGGAGGAGGGGAACCTCACAGCTGCCCTGGTATTTCTAAAGGCTGTCCAGCATGGAGGTTGGGATGGACAGACAGGTAACCTCACAACACCCTGGCATGGCACCGGAAACCTCTGGGAACCTGCTTCCTCCTGTGTGTTCTTGAATGTGGCTGAGAATTCCCCATCTCTACCTCAGTTTCCCTATCTATGAAAGAGCTGCTGGTACTTCACTCCCTCCATGCACTAAGGGGTGAGAAGAGGGTCTTTGGTCAGCCAGCTGACCAGGAGCCTGAGGACAAAGGAAGGGCAAGACATAGAGGACCCTAGCCAGGGGATTAGGAGGGGATGGAGTAGGCAGGCAGTGGTGTCCTGGGCTGGATCAGATGTTCCGGGTCAGCTGGTCCCAGGGGCTTAGGTGTTGGAGTTTCCGCCTGTGGGTGTAATTGGAAACAGGCTCCCCAGTAGGCAAGAGCTGCATAGTCCCCCTTCTGTACACCAAGAATGTGAGGCCAGCCCAGGCCCCACCAGGGCTCTCTGCAGGGAAGTTCTTGTCCCAACATTCCCTTTGGCTGGGGCACCCAGTACTAAGCCCTGAGGAGTATCCTGTGTGCCAAGCCCTGTGTCTAGCACTTACATGCAGAATCTTACAGAACCCTCGTGCCAATACTCTGAGGCTTCAGTCCTACCTCGCCATTTGACAAACTTGAACACAAACTGAAACTCAAAAGATCAGGTTGGGGCTGCTCAAATATACTAAACAGTTTGGAGACTCCTGAAGCCCTGGGATTCTCAGCGTTTAGTGGGCATCCAGACAGCCTGAGAAGCCAGAGAATCTGAATCAAGGGATTGGAGTTAGGCCTGGGGATATACGTTTTCCAGGTGCACCCCAGGTAATTCTGAAGTGTGTCCCCCAGTTAAGAACTCAATGGAGGTGATAGGGAGCTATGGAGGTTTGTGGGGCAAAAGAGTAACAGATCACCAAAAAGGAGCTTTTTGAAGATTAATCTGGCAGATAAGAGGCTACTGTATTGTCCAGGCAGCAGTTAAATGTGACCTAAACCAGAACTGTGGCCATGGAATGGAGAGCAAAGAACAGAGATAAGAGAGATTTAGGGTAAAGAGTCAGAAGAACATGATGATTGACAGGTTGTCCAGGGTAAGAAGGAAGCTCTGAGATCCAGGTTGGGCATGAGAGTAAGTGGACACAGGTTTAGGAGAAGATGCTGGGCCCACTCTTAAATGGATAGTTGGGGATACCTATGTGCATTCAAGGGAAGGTGTCTGACTGTCAGTGTGCTCTAGGGGAGATCTTGAAAATTTCATCATGATGAGTTTAGGCTGGCCATGAGAGAAGAGGGCAGAGCCAACTTTAATATGACACAATTTGGCCAGGCACGATAACTCACACCTGTCATCCTAGGGAGGCCAGAGGATCACTTGAGATCAGGAGTTCAAGACCAGTCTGAGCAAGATTAAGATCCTGTCTCTTCCCAAAAATAGAAAAAATTAGTTTGGCGTTGTGACATGTGCCTGTAGTCCCAGCTACGTGGAAGGCGGAGGCAGGAGGATCCCTTGAACCTAGAAATTTGAGGTTACTATGAGGTGTGTGGACACCACAGCGCTCTACCTACACACAGAGTAAGACTCCGTCTCAAAAGAAAAAAAAAAAAGATGGACAGTGCCTGTGGCTCAGTGGGTAGGGCGCTGGCCCCATATACCAAGGGTGGCAGGTTCAAACCTGCCCCCGGCCAAATGGCAACACAAAAATAGCCAGGCATTGTGGTGGGCGCTTGTAGTCCCAGCTACTCGGGAGGCTGAGGCAAGAGAATCGCTTAAGCCCAGGAGTTGGAGGTTGCTGTGAGCTGTGTGACGCCATGGCACTCTACCAAGGGTGATAAAATGAGACTCTGTCTCTACAAAAAGAAAGAAAGGGCGGCGCCTGTGGCTCAGTTGGTCAGGCGCTGGCCCCATATACTGAGGGTGGTGGGTTCAAACCCGCCCCGGCTGAACTGCAACCAAAAAATAGCCGGGCGTTGTGGCGGGCGCCTGTAGTCCCAGCTACTCGGGAGGCTGAGGCAAGAGAATCGCTTAAGCCCAGGAGTTGAAGGTTGCTGTGAGCTGTGTGATGCCATGGCACTCTACCGAGGGCCATAAAGTGAGACTCTGTCTCTAAAAAAAAAAAAAAAAAGAAAGAAAGAAAAAGATGACGCAATTTGAGCCTGTTCAGTTGCTAGAACATTTCACAGCTTGAACACACCCTCCTCCCAACTCTAGCTAGATTTATACATCTCTCTTCAGAAAAATCTCAAGTAGGCAGACACAGTGGATCACACCTGTAATCTCAGCACTCTGGGGGGCTGAGGCTGGCAGATCACCTGAGCTCACAAGTTCGAGACCAGTTTGAGCTAGAGCAAGATCCTGTCTCTGAGACCAGCTTGAGCTAGAGCAAGATCCTGTCCCTAAAAATAGCCAGGCGTTGTGGGGTGCCTGTAGTCCCAGCTACTTGGGAGGCTGAGGCAAGAGAATCACTTGAGCCAGGAGTTTGAGGTTGCTGTGAGCTTTGTCACTCTACCAAGGGTGACAAAGTGAGACTCGTCTCAAAAAAAAAAAAGGCTAGGTGCAGGGCGGTGCCTGTGGCTCAAAGGAGTAGGGCACCGGCCCCATATACCAGAGGTGGTAGGTTCAAATGCGGCACAAAACAAACAAACAAACAAGGCTAGGTGCTGTGGCTTATGCCTCTAATCTTAGCACTCTGGGAGGCGGAGGCAGATGGATTGCTTGAGCTCACAGGTTCAAGACCAGCCTGAGCAAGACCCCTGTCTCTATTAAAAATAGAAAAACTGGGGTGGCGCCTGTAGCTCAAAGGAGTAGGGCTCCGGCCCCATATGCCAGAGGTGATAGGTTCAAACCCAGCTCCGGCCAAAAACTGCAAAAAAAAATAAAAAATAAAAATAAATAAATTAACAAAGTCACATTAAAAAAAAAAATAGAAAAACTGAGGCAATAGGATTGCTTGAGCCCAAGTTAGAGGTTGCTGTGAGCTATGAAGCCACAGCACTCTACCAGGGCCACAGCTTGAGCCTATGTCTAAAAAAAAGGGCTAGGCACAGTGGCTTACGCCTATAATCCTAGCACTCTGGGGTGGATTGCCTGAGCTCATGAGTTTGAAACCACCCTTAGCCAGAGTGAGACCTTGTCTCTAAAAATATCCAGGCATTGTGGCAGGTGCCTGTAGTCCCAGTTACTTGGGAGGCTGAGGCAAAAGAATTGCTTGAGCCCAAGAGTTTGAGGTTGCTGTGAGCTGTGATTCCACAGCACTCTACTGAAGGCAACAAAGTGAGACTCTGTCTCTGAAAGGAAAGGAGGGAGGGAGGAAAGGAGGGAAGAAGGAAGGAAGGAAGGGGAAGGGAAGGAAAGAAGAAAGGAAGGAAAGAAAGAAAGTCAAGTATACCTTTGTCTCATTGTGAGATTTCCTTGCAAATACCTAAGACTTTTAAAAGCACAAATCACCCCCACTTCTGGGGGCTTAGACAGGAATAAGTGCTGAGCCAGGCACAGGGAGCGGTGTGGGTGCCGAGGCAGGGACTTTCCTGCATGGCAGCAATTCCAGCTTTCATGCCAAGGGTAGGAAGGGCTGGGCCCAGTGGGAGTGCCAGGTTCTGTGCCCCAAGGGCCCCTTCTCTGCCAGTGCATCTGTCCCAGCTCAGTTGCTCAGGGAGAAGCCCTTGCCTGGTGACTGTGGGTGGTCAAAGGAGAGACAACATGTAAACCACATTTTGGAATCAGGCTGTGCTATGTGACCCTGGACAAGCCCTTGCTCTTCTCTGGCACTCAGCTTCTCCTCTCTTACATGTGTGGGTATGGTGAGAGCAAAGAGAGTTCAAAAACAATGAGCAGAAGTGAGGGAGAGCCACCAACAGCGATGTTAACAGCAGGTGCCACTTAACAATCATTCTGAGCCTGGCTCCATGTCAGGAGCTCTGGGTACATGGACTCTTTATGAAGAAGGGACTGTTATTCTCCCCATTTTGCAGAGAAGGAAGCTGAGGCTCAGAGGGGAGGACGTGTGGGAGCTGGTGTTTCAGTCCAGACCTGGCTCTTCGCCACTGCACTCAGTTGCCTTCAAGTCAGGCGCCATAGGATGTAGCAATCACAGGAGGTAGGACCCTGCCGGGGCTCCTGGCAGCTGGGCATGGGAGCACAGAGCCCTTCTCCAGTTTCTGGCCCATGTCAGGGCCTTGGCTGCTCCCACCAGGAGGTAGCACCTCATCTGAGGAGAGAAGGAATGTTGTAGGCTGATGTGGAGGCCACTGCTGGTGTGGGTGGGTGTTGGCTGTTTTTGTGGGTCCCCCAGAGGGGCCTCTCTGGCCTGGCCATACAGAATACACCCACATCTACCCACTGGGCTCTTGACCTCAATCGGGGCAGTGGGTGGGGGTGGCAAGGAGTCCCAGCAGAACTTAGAAGGGGGTCTAGGAGAACTAAAGGGTCTTTTGCATTGAAGCTGAATGAGCCTGAGCCTGACTGCTAGCCTTCACAGGTAGGGGAGAACTGGCCCACTGTGCCCCGAGTCAGCTACACCCACAGAGATCCCAGGGCAGAACTTCCACTCACTGCCACCCTCTTCCCCATCCTCCTCGCCTCTCACTTTCCCTTGCTCCCTCCTAGGCTGCAGAAAAAGCAGGAGATTGGAAGTAAACCCAACCTGAGTTATCCTCTTGAAAAAGTCATTTGATGGCTCAGTTTTCTCTTCTGTAAGACACTGTCAGCCAGACACAGTGGCTTGTGCCTGTAGTCTCGGCACTTTGGGAAGCCAAAGCAAGAGGATCACTTGAGGCCAGAAATTCAATACCAGGCTGGGCAACACAGCAAGACCCCCATCTCTACAAAAATTAGAAAAATTAACTCTGGGAAGCCAAGGTAGGTGGATTGCCTGAGCTCAGGAATTCCAGACCATCCTGAGCCAGAACTAAGCATTGTGGTGGGCTCCTGTAGTCCTAGCTACTTGGAAGGCTGAGGCAAGAGGATCATTTCGGCTCAAGAGTTTGAGGTTGCTGTACGCTATGATGGCACTCTACCAAGGGCAACAAAGTGAGACTCTGTCACAAAAAAAAGAAAGAAAAGAAGGCTCGGTGCCTGTAGCTCAAGCAGCTAAGGCACCAGCCACATACACCAGAGCTGGCGGGTTCGAATCCAGCGGGCTTGCCAAACACCAATGACAACTACAACCAAAAAATAGCCGGGCACTGTGGCGGGCGCCTGTAGTCCCAGCTACTTGGGAGGCTGAGGCAAGAGAATCGCTGAAGCCCAGGAGTTGGAGGTTGCTGTGAGCTGTGATGCCAGGGCATACTACCCAGGGCAACAGCTTGAGGCTCTGTCTCAAAAAAAAAGAAAAGAAAAATTAGGGCGGTGCCTGTGGCTCAGTAGGTAGGGCACCAGCCCCATATACCAAGGGTGGCGTGTTCAAACACCATCCCTGCAGAACTGCAACAAAAAAATAGCTGGGTGTTGTGGCGGGCGCCTGTAGTCCCAGCTACTCGGGAGGCTGAGGCAAGAGAATCGCCTAAGCCCAGGAGTTGGAGGTTGCTGTGAGCTGTGTGACGTCATAGCACTCTACCCAGGGCGGTAAAGTGAGACTCTGTCTCTACAAAAAAAAAAAAAGAAAGAAAAATTAGCTGGATGTGGTACGCCTATGGTGCCAGCTATTCAGGGGGTGGGGGAAGAGGCTGAGGCAAGAGGATGGTTTGAGCCCAGGAGTTTAAGGTTGCACTGAGCTGGCGACAGAACAAAAACCTGCTTTGGAAAGAAAAAAAGGACACTGCTGAGAACATTTACCAGTGCACCCACATGGAGACAGCTCAACCTCTTCCCCAAATTATTTATAGTACAGCTACAATACTCAATACCTGTGTTTTTTTGGTACCAGGCTGACTATACATGCATTACTGTATTCCATTTCTCAATCTTCATACTATTCTTTGTTGGGTTGGCACTATTAGCACCCTCATTTTACGGATGAGGAAACTAAGGCACAGAGAAGTTAAGTAATCCACCTAACAACACGCAGCTGGAGGTGGCATAGGGGTGCAGTCCTAACCACTGGCCTGCACCTCCTCAACAGTGAGTGGGCACTCAGTAAGTGTCTCCTCCCTAGGCTCTGTGCCCTAGGCTTACTGCCTCCATACTTCACATAGCAGTCAGCGTGAGCTTCCCATGACATAGATCTACCCATGGTTCTCCCCTTCCCTAACCCTCCATGCTTCCCCAGTGTTTTCAGGAAGAAGCCAGGATCTTCAGCCAGCTTTCAGGACCCTCCGAGAACTGGCCTCTACCTCATGTCCTGCCACCCAGGCTTCCTGGAAGCACCAGCTAGAGTAAACCACCCTCAAAGTGTCAACTGCACACAAGAAAACAAACAAACAAGAAGCAGAATGAACCACTTCTAGCCTCCCCAGAGTACCTTGCTTGTTTTTACATCTCTGATTTGCTGTCCCTGGAATGCCCTTCTCCTTAAAGATGTGCTCCAAGGGTGCCCTCCTTCAAGAAGATTGTGTGGGTTTCTTTCTCTATGCTCTCTGTGCAAGCTTCTCCCAGGGCTAAGAAGGTCAAGAATATACCTCAATCCATTTCTTCAGCACCCAGGGCTTGGAAGAGGCCAGGAGCTCAAACAGGTGTCTAAGGGCTCATAGTGGAAACGCCCTTCCCCAGAGGGTCCCGGGATATTCATGGGCACTGGGCTTTGTAAAAAGTCTGAGGGAACCCTGAGATCTCCTGGGTCCCAGTGGCTTCAGTGAGAGCTGAATATCCCTGAGGCCTGGGTTATTTGTTGATTGGGCCATGAATAGCTGTGTACCAAGGGCCCAGAGCCCAGAAGGCATGTCAGGGCAAGGCAGGCTAGAGGTGGTGACTGAGCCTGGCATGTCACTGATCTCATGGAGCGGACTCCTGCAGGCACGAAGTCCTGCTGCCCCCAGTGACCAATGACCATACCTGCACATTGGGTATGTGGCATCTGGGGCTGAGACTGAAGAGAAGGAGGGAGGGAAGAGAAACCACTAACATAGTGTGTTATCTCATTTGATCCTTAAGAAGGCTGGGTACAGGGTCATCTCTCATACCATTGAGGGAATGAGGTCCAGAGAAGTTTTATAAGCTGTATAAAGTCACATAGGGTGTGGGGCAACTGGGCAACTGGTCCACATGAGAAATAGCATAGAGCAGTGATTGTGACCTGGAGCCAAGTCCAAAGCCATATCTTTTGCATTGAAGCTGAATGACCTTGGACACTTGACTTCACCTCTCTGAGCATCTCTTGTTTCTTTACCTGCATTAATAATGGCTTAGACTTAAGATTCACTCAATATGTTCTACGCCCTGTTCTTTACTTACATTAACTCATTTACTCTTCACAACAATCCCACAAAACAGGAGCCCATTTTAGAGGTGAGAAAACAGAGGCACAAAAAGATTTTTAAGTTGCCCGTAAGCTCCAGATTCCATGCTCTTAACTCCGTGCTCTAGTATATCTGCAAAATGTGGGCTCATTTATCCAACAGATACATGTGGGCGGCGCCTGTGGCTCAAAGGGGTAGGGTGCAGGCCCCATATGCCAGAGGTGGTGGGTTCAAATCCAGCCCCGGCCAAAAACTGCAAAAAAAAAACAAAAACAGATACAGGTATTTACCAAGTACCAAGTCCCCAGGCAGGGATCACTCTGGAGATGTAGGAAGAAACTATACATAGAGACAAATTCTTTGCCTCTAAGGGTGAGAGAGGCTCGGCGCCTGTGGCTCAGGCAGCTAAGGCGCCAGCCACATACACCTGAGCTGGCAGGTTCAAATCCAGCCTGCGCCGGCCAAACAACAATGATGGCTGCAACAAAAAATAGCCGGGTGTTGTGGCGGGCACCTATAGTCCCAGCTAATTGGGAGGCGGAGGCAGGAGACTCGCTTGAGCCCAGGAGTTTGAGGTTGCTGTGAGCTGTGATGCTACAGCACTCTACCCAGGGTGACAGCTTGAGGCTCTGTCTCAAAAAAAAAAAAGGGTGAGAGAGACAGGAAATAAGGAAATATAGATATCAACTTTCAGGTGGTAATAGCTGCAATTAAGAAAACAAACCCACTAGGTAAGGGAATAGAGAGCAGCAGGAGGTGGGTGGTCAGGAAAGGCTTCCCAGAGGAGGTGACACATGAGCAGAGAACTAAGTGATCTGAGGGAGTGAGCCACAGACATATCAGGGAGATAAGAGTTTCTAAGGAGGGTGGCGCCTGTGGCTCAGTGAGTAGGGCACCGGCCCCATATACCGAGGGTGGCCAGTTCAAACCCAGCCCTGGCTGAACTGCAACCAAAAATAGCCGGGCGTTGACGCCTGTAGTCCCCGCTGCGGGAGGCTGAAAGCCCAAGAGCTGGAGGTTGCTGTGAGTCCTGTGACATCATGACACTCTATCAGGGTGGTAAAATGAGACTCTGTCTCTACAAAAAAAAAAAAAAAGTTTCTAGGGAAAGCATCACCTATGCAAAGGCCCTGAGGCTAGAGTAGAGTGAGCTATTGGAAAGGAGGGACAATAAGAGGAGGAGTGAATAAAGGGAGAGTGTCAGCTCACTTCAGCCCCTTGAAGACTGAGGTAAGGGCTTTGGAGGTAATAACACACAGAGTGTTGTTATTGAAAAGAATGTGTGTGTGAAACTTAGAGTGTAGTAAGCGCTCAATAAAAAGTCTCCACATTTCTTACTATCACTGTAAAGTTAACAGAACAAAAATTACCATTTATCACGCCTGTAGTCCTAGCACTCTGGGAGGCCAAGGTGGGTGGATTGCCTGAGCCCAGCTACTTAGGAGGCTGAGGCAAGAGAATCACTTGAACCCAAGAGTTTGAGGTTGATGTAAGCTGTGATGCCATTTTACACGTTAAAATGATAATTTTTTTGAGACAGATGTCATCCTCAAGGATGACAAAGTGAGACTCTGTCTCAAAAAAAAATTATCATTTTAAAGTGTAAAATTCAGTGGCATTTGGTACATGCACAATGTTGTGCGACCATCACTATTTTTTTTTGTAGAGACGGAGTCTCACTTTATTGCCCTCAGTAGAGTGCTGTGGCGTCACCTGGCTCACAGCAACTTCCAGCTTTTGGGCTTATGTGATTCTCTTGCCTCAGCCTCCCAAGCAGCTGGGACTACAGGCACCCTCCACAACACCCGGCTATTTTGTTGCAGTTTGGCCGGGGCTGGGTTTGAACCCACCACCCTCAGCATATGGGGCCGACGCCCTACTCACTGAGCCGCCGGCAACCATCACTATTATCTAGTTGCAGAATATTTTCATCACCCCTAAGGAAACCCAGGGCCCGTTCAGCAGCCACTCCCCACTTCCCCTCCCTAAGTCCTGGTGTCCTGGTAGCCACTAATCTGCTTTCCTCTCATGGGTTCCCCTATTCTGAATATAAGATTTCTTTTCTTTTCTCTTTTTTTTTTGAGGCAGAGTCTCACTCGGTCACCCAGGGGTTGAGCGTGGTTGCATCAGCCCTGCTCACAGCAACCTCAAACTCCTGGTCTCAAGCCATGCTCAGGCCTCAGCCTCCCAGGGTAGGTGGGACTACAGACACCCGCCACAACGCTGGCTAGTTTTTCTATTCTTAGTAGAGACGGGTTTCCACTGTTGCTCAGGTCTCCGACTCCTGAGCTCAAGCAATCCGTCTGTCTCGGCTTCCCAGAGTGCTCGGATTACCGGTGTGAGCCACCCTGTCCAGCCCTGGATGACAGTATTCCATACAAATGGGATCACACTCTATGTGGCCTTTTGTGTCCGGCTTCCTTCCCTTAGCATAATGTTCAAGATTCATCATGTTATGTTGTAGCATGAATCAGTACTCCGTTTATGTTTATGGCTGAGTAATATTCCATTGCACGTATACACCACATTTTATTCAGTGGCTGGACCTTGGGCCGTTTCCGCCTGGTGGCTGTGCGGAGTAAAGCTGCCAACAGTCCCATACAAGTCTTTGCGGATACCTCTTTTCGGTGGGGTAAATACCCGGAAGTAGAATTACTGGGTCACATGCTAATTCTGTGTTTAATTTATCGAGTAACTGCTGAACTTTTCACAGCTGCCATTAATATTTTAACTGTTACTATTCTATGATCTCTATTCCAGGGCCACTCCCTTCCCTCCCACCTCTGAGGGCGGCTCCTCTCCTGCAGGGCCCGCGGGGTGGGGTCCCCCGCGCCTCCGATCCCCTCCCGCCTTAGCACCCGCCGGCCACTCACGGGATCCCCTCTCACCACCCTTGCAGGTGTTCGGGGACATGGACCAGGTGCGGATGACCTCGGAGGGCTCCGACTGCCGCTGCAAGTGCATCATGCGGCCGCTGAGCAAGGACGCCTGCAGCCGGGTGCGCAGCGGGCGGGCGCGGGTGGAGGACTTCTACACCGTGGAGACGGTGAGCTCCGGGTCCGACTGCCGCTGCTCCTGCACGGCGCCGCCCTCCTCGCTCAACCCCTGCGAGAACGAATGGAAGATGGAAAAACTCAAAAAGCAGGCGCCCGAACTTCTCAAGGTAGGCTCGGGGGCGGCGGGGGGTCAGCGAGCCCTTCTCCTGGGCTGGCGCCTGGAGGCCCTTCCAGGGAACATCCCAAGTGCTCTTGGAGGCGGGTGCTGTCACCACCCCATTTCACGGATGAGGACATTGAGGCTCCCTGAGGGGAGTTCAGCCAGTGAGGAGTGGAGGCAGGAGTCTTTGACTAGTTTACTTCAATATAGTCTTGGCCAGACGTATTGCAGTGTTGCGTATTTCACCCAAACCGATGCAGCTGTCCTCCCAGATCTGTGTTTTAAACTTTGTGGAATTTTACTGTTTTTAGTGCGATATTTCCCATGTGCAAGGACTATCTGCACGCCAGATGCTATACTAAACTCCCATTAAAAAAATTTATTATTTTTTAAATTTTATTTCAGAATGTTACTGGGGTACAAATGTCTGGTTACTTGTATTACTTCTGTACAGTCTGAGTCAAGGTTGTGATTCTAATCACCCCCCAGATGGTGTACATTGTACCTAAGTGTAGATTTACCCATCCCCTCTTCCCATCAGTTTTATTTCCATTGAATTTTACTACCATATATACACATGTGTTGATCATTTAGTTCCAAAAGTGAGCACATGTGGTGTTTGTTTTTCCATTCCTGTGATACTTCACTTAGGAAGATGTCTCCACCCGGATTGTTACAAAAGGTATTAGTTCATCTTTTTCTATGGCTGAGTCATACTCTGTGATATACATATACCATAGACCACATTTTATTAACCCACTCGTGTACTCATGGGCACTGTTTTTATGTCTTTGAGATTGTGAATTGTGCATTTGGGCGCAAGTGTCTTTTTAATAGAACATCTTTTTCTCCTCTGGGTAAATCACCTGTAGTGGGATTGCAGGATCAAATGGGAGGTCTACTTTTAGTTCTTTGAGGCATCTCTGTACTACTTTCCAGCGAGGTTCCCTTTATACATTATTTCTCTGAATCCTTAAGCCATGCTGTGAGATACAGGTTCATTGTCCTCATTTTATAGGTAAGACAACTGAGGTTGAGAGGAGTTAGGTAATTTTCCCAAGCTCTCAGAACAACAGGCAGCCTCGCATCTGTACCATACTTTTGTGAGAATTAGAAAAAGCCCCTGCTCCCACAGGCATATTAGAAAGAGCCACCACCCCTAGGGGGACACAGCCCATGCCAGCACCCACCACTAGGATCTATGGCTTAGCTAGGCATGTGTGGGCTAAATCTCACTCTCCACAACCAGGTACCTTTTGCCATTTGCTCAGCTGCATGCTTGCTGGGCATGGTAGGTCTGGGATTTGAACTTCAGTCCTGCTATATCCAAAACATGTGTTATAAACCATCTTGCTCTCCTGTCCTCCTTTTTATAAAGGACCAGATGATGTGGTGTCTTTTGCAAGTATCTTTTTCTTTCATAACTTCTTCCAAACCTGTATGTATTTTGCCTGTATGGTGCCAAAAACGGAAAGTTCTGAGATATTCCCTACTTGTAAGCTAACACTACTTAGCCCACCAGTGTCATGGATGATAGCAGAAGATACCACCTCCTAGGTCAAAGACAAAGGGCTTTATTACTCACAGCAAATCTATATTTTCTGGCATGGGTTTTCCCAGCACTAGTTCCCATGGGGTGATGCAGTGAGGGCCAGGTAACAGATATGCTCACAGTGGGGTGTGTTACAGAGAGGAGTCTTGAGCTTAGAGAATACAAATCTTTTATAACAGGCACTGAGCATGCCTGCCCTTGGCTCTGGAGTGACACACTGTCTTCCAGGACTGTTCACTGTACAGTTACATGGCCCAGAACAAGGATAGTCAGTGCCTCTGCATGCAAGATGTGCATAAAAACAAAAGACCCAGAAAGAATTATCTTCCAACTTTTGGCTAAAAACATTTCCTTTACATTCAACTTTAGTTTTATTTTTGTAACACCTAAATGGATGCCAAAACTCCCAAAACTGGGGAGGGGAGGGGAATTTTAAGCCAACTGGTCTCTTGATAGGCTTTTTTCTTTTCTTTTTTTTTTTTCTTTTTTGAGACAAAGTCTCATTTTGTCACCCTTGGTAGAGTGCCTTAGCATCACAGCTCACAGCAACCTCAAACTCTTGGGCTTAAGCGATTCTCTTGCCTCAGCCTCCCAAGTAGCTGGGACTACAGGCGCCCACCACAACACCTGGCTATTTTTATTAGAGACGAGGTCTCGCTCTGGGTCAGGCTGGTCTCGAACCCGTGAGCTCAGGCAATCCACCCAGCTCGGCCTCCCAGAGTGCTAGGATCACAGGCGTGAACCACTGTGCCTGGCCCTTGATAGGCCTCTTGGTGTGTCTTGCCAGTGCCTGGACCACATTCTCCCTGGGGTCTCACTAGGGCCCTGCAGACCTCAGGCCCCTAAGATGCAGGCCAGTCTTCTGTTACTGGGACAAACCCAATTTATTTATTTATTTATTTATTTTATTTTGAGACAGTCTCTCAAGCTATTGCCCTAAGTAGAGTGCCATGGCCTCTAGCTCACAGCAACCTCCAACTCTTGGGCTCAAGCAATCCTCTTGCCTCAGTTTTTACATTTTTATTTATTTATTTATTTTTTTTTTTCTGCCATGAGGACTCACAAGGCCCTTTCATCAGTGATGGCAAATTTAATCCTTGCTACAGCCCTTTGGAGAGGGAACTCATGATGCCAGCTTTACTTGTGAGGGAATCTGAGGCCCAGAGAAGGGCTGTGACTTGCCTAATATCACATAGCAAGAAAGTGGCATTGCTAATACGTGAGCCCAGGGAGTCTCGCCCCTCTGGAGGGATTCTGATCCCCTCGCCCACTGGAGGGATCAGAATTAGCTCTCTCAGCCAGGAGCCCATGTCCTTTTGGCCTTTTCAGTGCACTGCCACTATGAGGGTCTCGTTGAGCCTTCCAGAACTGGAGTAGGGATTGGCTCAGTGGGCATGGCTGGAGGAGGAGAGGATGCCCTGCCTCACTGGTACCCCAGGGGCAGGAGTAGGTACCTGAAAGGTACTCAGGAAGCCCTAAGAGGAGATGGAGGCAGAGGCTGGAGGACACAGAGATGGGGCTTTGCCTATTCAGTTTTTGTACCCCCATCAGCAGGAGGTTCCTGGTAAGCCTTCCCCAGGGGAGGAAGTAGAGGAGAGCCCCTAGGATGGGGCACCCACCCTGTAGCCCAACCCCTGTTCTACCCAGCCCTTCTCTCAAGCTGATAGCTCCAGTGTGATTTGGTCTTAGTTGTGTGGTTCTGGAAGAAGAGACCACACTGGGGTAGCCCCATCTTGGGTGGGCTGGCCGCAGGGGTATTTGCCTGTCACCTCTCCACTCTTTTGTCTTCTGGATATGGCCCAGACATGGCCCCACCCTCCAGGAGTCCCCAAGCTCATGAAGACACAGCTGCTGACCCCAGTCATGGCAGTGTGATGGGTGCTGGGCCAAGGGAAGTCCCAGGGATTATGGGAGCTCCCAGGAGGATATAGCGGGATGGAGGTGGGCTTTGAGGGATGTGTAGGTGTCCCTCAGGCAGAGAAGAATGAGGGCATTCTGGATGAGAGCGAGTAGGGATTCTGTCTTCTCCTCGCTTTGGCCCCACTGGCCCTGTCCCTCCCTCTAACACAGTGCTTCTCAGACTGTCTGTGGAGAAGGACCAGCTTTTTTTTTTTTTTTTTTGTAGAGACAGAGTCTCACTGTACCGCCCTCAGGTAGAGTGCCGTGGCGTCACACGGCTCACAGCAACCTCTAACTCTTGGGCTTACGCGATTCTCTTGCCTCAGCCTCCCGAGCAGCCGGGACTACAGGCGCCCGCCACAACGCCCGGCTATTTTTTTGTTGCAGTTTGGCCGGGGCTGGGTTTGAACCCACCACCCTCGGCATATGGGGCCGGCGCCCTACTCACTGAGCTACAGGCGCCGCCCAGGACCAGCTTTTTAAAAAATGAAAAATCTGTCAAGGACCAATACTTTTGTAAAATACTGTACACATGAATTATTAGAAAAATGTAATGACACAAAAGCAGATATACAAAATATAACTCCAGTATTTTATTATGAGAGTCACATGGACAGCACCTGTGGTTCAGTGAGTAAGGTGCCAGCCCCATACACTGAAAGTGGCGGGTTCAAACCCAGCCCCAGCCAAACTGCAACAAAAAAATAGCCAGGTGTTATGGCGGGCGCCTGTAGTCCCAGCTACTCGGGAGGCTGAGGCAAGAGAATCGCCTAAGCC
This sequence comes from Nycticebus coucang, assembly GCF_027406575.1. NCBI lineage: Eukaryota > Metazoa > Chordata > Mammalia > Primates > Lorisidae > Nycticebus > Nycticebus coucang. The sequence goes on along the minus strand of NC_069781.1, from coordinate 12,463,570 downwards.
CAAGAGCTGGAGGTTGCTATGAGCTGTGGCACCACAGCACTCTACCGAGAGTGACAAAGTGAGACTCTGTCCCTAAAAAAAATAGAGAGAGAGAGACTGTGTCACTGTACTGTGAAAGTTCCTAGAAACCTGTTTTCATTTTCTCTAATTATTTGATCGCAGACTGGTAATGAGTAGCTTAAACCAGCATAATCCACACACTTAGAATAGCAGGACTGTAATGCACCACATTTCATCTTCCCTCCAGCTCTTAGCACAAGCTTTGCTTAGAATGTCCTTTCTGGCTCAGCACCTGTAGCTCAAGTGGCTAAGGCACCAGCCACATACACCTGGCTGGTTCAAATCCAGCCTGCCAACCAACAATGACAACTGCAACAAAAAATAGCTGGGTGTTGTGGCAGGCGCCTGTAGTCTCAGTTACTTGGGAGGCTTAGGCCAGATCACTTAAGCCCAAGATTTTGAGGTTGCTGTGAGCAGTGACGCCACAGCACTCTACCCAGGGTGACCGCTGCAGACTCTGTCTAAAAAAAAGAATGTCCTTTCCGAAACACCTCTACCCAAACAGTGCCCCTCCTTCAGAACTCTGGTCAAACAAAATGCCCTCCTGACCTGCTCCCAGCCAAAGGCAGCATTTCATCATTAATGACATGGCACCTGTATGTCACTATCTCTGTCCCCTGATCCGGGCACATGTATGTCATTCTCTGTCCCCTGATCTGGATACTGTGTGTCACTGTCTGTGTCCCATGATTTGGGCACCTGTGTGTCATTCTCTATCCCCTGATCTGGGTACTTATGTGTCACTGTCTGTGTTCCCTGATCTAGGCACCCATGTGGCACTGTCTTCTGATCTGTGTCCCCTGGTGTATCACTGCCTGTCCTCTCATCTAGGCATCTGTATGTCTCCCTCAGTGTCCTTGATAGCATGCAAAGGACCTTGGTGGCAGTGTTTGTCTTGCTTGTCACTGTCCATAGTACCTGGCCCAGGGTAAATATCTGCTGAGCCTGGAGAGGAGGGCAGGGTTATGTGACAGAAGGTTCAAATGCCAGGCTGTCCACATGTGGCTGAGAAGCCACATGTGGACAGTGGAGAGCCATAGAATGTGGCTAGCAAGGGAGATACCCTTGACAAAGCCAGTTTTGGTGGCCGTGAAGGCAGCACAGTGAAGCTAGGAGCTCCCTTGTGGCCCCTTGGAATAGTAATCATTGTTGCTGGAATCCATGAAGCCCTTGCTGTGTGCCTGCTCTGAGCTGAGCTCTGTCTGGACATCACCTCTCCTTGCCAGCCCCTATTGTCCCATTTCTCAGTGAGGGAAGCTGAGGCATAGCATTCTTGGTTGAGAAATGTCTGGGGTCATGGTTCTCGAACTATGCTCCAGGAAGCACCATGAGTCCCATGCAGTCCCTCAGGCCTAGAGTGAGGTTGTTGAGGAGCAGAGAAAATTCTGGGCCTATGCTGATTTAGAGATCAGATTCCACTTGGAGAAAAACTCCTGGCTTAAAACAGTTTGAATGCCTCCTGGGAAAGTGGGAGTGAAACTGTTTTGGAAACAGTCTACCAGGGCGAGACAGCAGTACTGGCCTGCTCAGGCTCTGAGACGTGCAGTAGGGCTCAGTATGGGGCCACGCGGGAAGGGAGACAGAGGAACTGCCCTTCCCAAGAAGCCGGGGCAAACTGATTTCCCAACCAGCCGTTTGTGCCAGCATTTCCCTGACACTCTGGCACTGTGGCCATCTGAAGGGAGTGTCATATCCTGACGAGGCATGACAGAGAGGAAGCGAGGAGGGCCAGCCGGCAGGACAGAGCCCTGGGCCAGGCACGGGAGACCTGGCATCTGCTCCAGGTCCTGCCTCTGACCTGTTGTGCAGGGCTTTTCCCCTCTCTTGGCCACTGTTTTCCTGTCTGAACACAAGACAGGAGCAGGAAAGCATGTTAGGAAAGAGTTTTGTGTTTATACAAATCTGGGTGCTGCTCCTGGCTCCACCACTTAAGAGCTTGGCAGCCTTGGGCAAGTCACCTCTAAACTGCAGCTTCTTAATCTGGAAAATGAGGGTGAAAGTTATTCATACCTGTGTTAAGTGGGGTCACAAAAGCCCTGAAGCCAGTGACATATAGGCAAATGATTTACTATAGGAGCACTCCCCAGAGAAACTGGGATTGAGGTGGGAGACCAGGGTGCGTATGGCCTCAGGCACAATGCCAGCCTCAGCTTCATTCCCAGGACAGCTTTGTTCCTCCCCAAGGGAGCCGAGCTTTTAGGTGTGCATACCAGCCAGTTAAAGCTGCTCTTTGAAGAGAATCACAGATGGGCACAGAAACAGTATGAGAGATCCTGGGGAAACTGGCGCTCATCTCCAACAGGCACTACACACCTTTTGGGGTTGTTACCTGGATTAAGTGATATAACTCACTGAAGCCCCAGGCACACGCCTGGCATGTGGTAAGGGGCCAGGTTGGGAGTAGGGAGCTTTGAAGGCCCAAGAAGGCCACTCTGAGACTCTGGAGCTCTGGACTTGTTAATTGCCCTGAGGCTCCTCTTGCACCCTCTGTGCCTGGCTTTGCTGTACCCTTTGCCTAACCCTCCCCTTGCCCCGGGCAGCTGCAGTCCATGGTGGATCTCCTGGAGGGCACCCTGTACAGCATGGACCTGATGAAAGTACACGCCTACGTCCACAAGGTGGCTTCCCAGATGAACACGTTGGAAGAGGTAAGGGTGGGGCTCCCACCAGCAACCAGGCTGGCACAGTGCTGGCACAGGGCTGATAGGGCCTGGGCAATTCTGGCTCAACCCTAGTAACCATTGGAAGCTGGACTCCAGTAGGGAGCCAGGAGAGAAAGGTGCAGGCCATAGGGTCCAGCTTTGGAGGAAAATGTCACTGGGGCCCACGGAAGGCTGGAAGACTATGTGGAAAAACCGAGGCATCCATGGGTTTTATGAAAGGGGTGTGGAGAGGCTAGAACTTATAGTGGCCCTCAGTGCACCAAGATCAGGGCCCCCACATTGCACAGTTCTGGGGGCAAGGGGCACATAAGATACCACGTCAGTACTGCCAGCTGGGTTGGTGTAACATGCAGGACTGGCCAAACCCACTGAAGTGGGGCTTGGGACAGCATGCTGGTCCCAGTACCCAGTGGAAGTAGAGGCAAAGGTGCTGAGTGTCCCATCCTGGTCAGGGTAAAAGTGCTACAGGGCTGAGTGGGTGGCTGGGATTTCCCCCTGGGCACAAGGACAGCGCCCCCAACCATGGGGGTCGGCTGCTCAAGGTTTGCATCGCTGCTGGCCTCCGCCTGTTTCCTGCATCTGACCTATGTTCGTCTGCTGGGAGTCTAGGGACATGCAGCTGCCAGGAGCCCGTGTAGGGGCTTCCTTTCCCAGCTTCCTTTACAGAAGGAGGGGGCATCTGTGTATCCTGTGCCCTGGGGTGGGAGATTAACCCCTTACTAACCCCAAAGTTGGGGTCAGAGTGCTTTAAGTATTCAAAAAGCATTTGTTGAGTAGGTACTATAGGCCAGGCCTGTGCCAGCATGGGAGAAATCTGACATTGAATTTCTTCTGTGCATCAGTACATCCTGTATCCTAGTATGTGCCAGGCTCTCCTGCTGCTGCCTCTGAAATTACCCTCCTTTGATCTTTCCCCTTGTAATCTCAGGAAATATTAACCCACTTCACATAACTCTGAGCCAGATGATCTGGAGGGTCCATCTCCTGGACCTGGGACAAATGAGAAACGATTTCCACAGCTACAGAGAAATGATTTTTTAATTTTCTTCTCTTTTGCATTATTAGTGCTTTGCTTCTGTTAACCATGGCTTGCTAAGTAATAACTCTATGGAAAAAGAAAAAAAGCTTTCTGCTCACACTGGGAGGAGGTAGAGAAATTAGCTGGCTCCCTCCACCAAAGTGAAAACCCTCCCAGGGGGTCAGGAAGCAATTAGGGATCCCAGCCTCCCACTGCTCTCTTTCCTTATGCCAGTGGCTCTTAAACAGGGGTAATTTTGCAGTTGGAAATAGCTGGAGACACTTATAGTTGTCACAAGTTAGGCAGAGGACAGGGTGGATGCTACTGGCTTCCAGTGGGTTGAGGCCAGAGCTGTTGCTGAACCCCAAAAGAGCACAGGACTGTCCTCAACAACAGCCATCTGGCAAATGTCGATGATGCTGAGGCTGTGAAAATCTGCCTGACACGCTCTGGCTTCTGTCATCCCTGGGATCGTGTTTAAAATGTGCTTTCATATTCCTTAGCCTTTCTTGTCCTTATTCTACCGTACAATTTTTATTATGATAAGGATTCCCATTTTACAGGCAAGAAAACTGATGCTCCAAGAGGTAGTTACTACTCAAGGTTACCCAGCCAGGAAGTAAAGGACAAGGGTTTGACAGGTGTGTCTGACTCCTTCTTGCTGCCTTTTGGTCTCTGAATCTGAGTCACTCAGGACTGACTGGATGTAAATCACTTGCCTCTGTAACAGTATCTATGAGCGAGATTCTGAACTCACAATTCTGTTACTCCACCACTTCTTAGCATAGAGGTGTTTCCTACTTCTGGTTCCAGTCTCTCCCACTTTACCTGAGAAGTAGACTCAGACAAAGGAATACCACCATACTCCAGACCTGCTGGAGCTTTGGGGGCCTGGACAACAGGCTTCCTGAGTCCTATTTGGTGGACAAGGCCAGCCTGGAAAGCAGCCCCCATAGGTAGCCGGGGATTCACAGAGTGAGGAGTGTCATGGCTCTGGGCAGTCTGTCTGTTCCCAGCAGGCCTCAGAACCAGCAGTAGCTCCAGAGGGTGGTGTGGGAGCTGCTGAGGCTAGGCAGGGAGCCAGGGTGCCCAGGAGGAGATGAGGAAGGGTAGAGGACACATCCTAGGAAACATGGCAGCTCCAGTGCAATCAGAAGAGCCCACAGGGCCTGGGACAGAAGTTGGGGCCCGGGAGAGAAGAAGTTTGGGCCTTGGAAACCAGGAGGGAGCAGAGCTCACCCACAGTAAAACCCCAAAGAGTTTCATTTCATCTGAATAGTGGAATATTTTATAAAAGAAAGGTATTCTGTGTTATTTATAAAATTAAAAAGTAATTTTAGGGTGGCACCTGTGTCTCAAAGGAGTAGGGCGCCGGCCCCTGTATACTGGAGGTGGCGGGTTCAAACCTGGCTCCAGCCAAAAACTGCAAAAAAAAAAAAAGTAATTTTAGTCCAGGAGCTGTGGCTCATGCCTGTAATCCTAGCACTTTGGGAGACAGAGGTGGGAGGATTGCTTGAGGCCAGGAGTTCAAGACCAGCCTAAGCAAAAGTGAGACCTCATCTCTATAAAAAATGAGCCAGGCATGGTGGCACGACACTGTAGTCCCAGCTACTTGGGAGGATGAGCAGGAGGATCACTGGAGCCCAGGAGTTTGAAGTTGCTGTGAGTTATGCTGATGCCACTGTACTTTAGCGTAGGGGACAAAGAGAGATTCTGTTCAAAATAATAAGAATAAGGAATCTTCTAAGTAGCAAAAGGTTGGAAGCAATTTAAATGACCTTCAATAAGGCTAAATAAATTATAGCCTGCTGATACAACGGCATACTGTGTAGCTATTAAAAGGAACAGGGAGCCCTACCGATGCAGATATGGATCACTTCCCAGAATAGGCTGCTCAGTGAAAAGGCAAAGTGCTGAAAAATACATATGTATGTACACATTTGTCCTTCTAAATGTACAGACCCTCCTTAGAAGGATGCATAAGAAACCCATAACAGTTGTTCACACTGAGAAAGAACAATGGAAGGGAGATGTATATGTATATGTGTGTGTGTATATATATATATATTTTTTTTTTTTTTTTTTGAGACAGAGTCTCACTTTGTTGCTCTCAGTAGAGAGCTGTGATATTGTAGCTCACAGTAACCTCAAACTCTTGGGCTCAAGCAATTATCTTGCCTCAACCTCCCGAGTAGCTGGGACTATAAGTACCCGCCAAATGCCCTGCTATTTTTTAGAGATGGGATCTTGCTCTGGCTCAAGGTGGTCTCAAACCTGTGAGCTCAGGCAATCCATCTGCCTCAGACCCCCAGAGTGCTAGGATTACAGGCATGATCCACTGCACCCAGCCTGAAAGGGAGACATATTTTTATACCTATTTATATCTTTTTTTTTTTTTGAGACAGGATCTCACTCTGTTGCCCAGGCTGCAGGCTGGAGTGCTGTGGCTCAGTTATAGCTCACAGCAACTTCAAACTTCTTGGCTCAAGCAGTCCTCCTGCCTCAGCCTCCTGGGTAGCTGGGGATTACAGGTGCACACAACCATGCCCAGCCAATTTTTTTCATTTTATTTATTTATTTTGTAAAGATGGGGTCTTACTGTATTGCCCAGGCTGGTCTCCAACTCCTGGCCTCAAGTAATCTTCTCACCTCAGCCTCTCAAAGTGCTGGGATTACAGGCCACTGCACCTGGCCTCACATTTATATCTTTTACATTTAATACCATGAACATCTATGATCTATTTTTTATCCCTTCACTTTTGAATTCACAAAGTTGGTGACTACAGGGTCTCTGTGAGCATGTTGTGCTCCATCATGCTCGCAGGGGCCACCCAGCCTGCTCAGGGGCCTGGGCAGCAAGGCCTGATGGCCGAAGCTAGGGTATCCCTCTGGGCCAGGGGTTCAGAAGAAGTTGGCTTGGGAAAGACCTAGAATTCCACCCCCACAGAGTGTCAAGGCCAACCTGAGCCGTGAGAATGAGGTGGTGAAGGAGAGTGTGCGTCACCTCAGTGAACAGCTGAAGCACTATGAGAACCACTCGGCCATCATGATGGGCATCAAGAAGGAACTGTCCAGCCTGGGCCTCCAGCTGCTGCAGAAGGATGCAGCTGCAGCCCCAGCCGCTGCCCCAGCCACAGGCCCTGGGATCAAGGCTCAGGTGAGTGCTCGGATTGCAGGGTTGGGAGTGGCTAGGCTTGGGAACACAGTATGCCTGGACCTCAGCCGCAAGGGCCAGCTCAGTGGGGCTTTAGGGCCGTAGGATGGGGCTGAGAGCTGGCATGGCTGGGCAGCTCTACCCTGGCAGAGTAAGGAACAGAGGTGCCTGCTGTGCAATGAGCACAGTCAACACAGGTGAGTCGGAGGGAGACCTGGGGATCCAGCAGAGGGAGCTGGTCCCTAAGCCAGGTGTTTGCCAATATTCTCATTTCCAAGTTTCCAAATGAGTTGGGTCACTGGGTCACGTTGGTGGAGATGACCCTCCCTGCCTGGCCCTGAGAGACCAGGTCAGCAGCAGTAAAACTGCTTGTAGCTTCCCCTGCTGTGGCTGGGCCCCTGGTTGGGTCGGGGCTGCTCAGAGGCAGGAGAGCAATGCTTGCAGGCCTGCATTCATCCATTCTGAGCTGGGATGGAAAGTTCCTGCGTCAAATACCCAGACATTCTGTCCTCAATCTCAGAGCACCAAGTGAGCAGAGGCACTGGCTTGGTCACCTGTGACAGCTAAAACGGATTTGTGCAAATATAATAAAGGTCCTCCCTTTAGGGAGACAAATTCCTAAAATGTCTCTCCCTCCAAGCAGATAAATTAGAGTGAAGAGCCACCTTCGGGTGAATAAGCTGCACAAGGCCACTTCCTACGCTGAATACACACCAGGGTGCGTGGCTCGGTGGATGGCGTGCAGACGAGATTTCAAACCCATTCATGCACCGTCCTCCAGTTGTCCGTGGGGCAACAAAGCCACACCTCTATCCACAGTGGCCTTGTTTATTTGGTGAGCCATGGAAAACCTGACTTTCTCACAGACATTATCTGTTAATCTCATAACCACCTAGGAGGAGGGATGACTCCTGCCTGTTTAGCAGATGAGGAGACAGGGTGAGGTCACATGGAGAAGGGGTGGCTGAGCTGGGAGTGGCAGTTGGGTCTGCATGACTGCCAAGCCTGCCTCCTCCTTCTCTTCCTCTCTACGTCTCTGCCTCCTGTGTTGACATTGTGATAATGGGGCCATTTGTGTCTACAACTGGAACCGCCTAGATACCGTGTGGAGGAAGCTTATGCCTTGGGCCACTGGCTTCCTGCTCATTCTGGTGCCAATGCCACAGGCGAGACTGAATGCTGTTTTGGCAGCAGCACAGAAGGTGTCTAGCTGGATACTGTACTTGCCATGTCTTCCTGAGCTTCTAACAATGGGTGATATCACAGGCCCTGTGTTCTTGTGCCAAGCCAGCGTCAGAGCCATTTAAATAGGAAGTGAAAATAACAAAACTCCCAAAACATTAGAAACTGCATGTTTTAGTGGTAGGGTGACCAACCTTCCCAGTTTGCCTAGGACTGAAGGGTTTCCCAGGATGCAGCACGTTCAGTGCTAAAACTATGAAAGTTCCGGGCAGCGCCTATGGCTCAGTCGGTAAGGCGCCGGCCCCATATACTGAGGGTGGTGGGTTCGAACCCAGCCCCAGCAGAACTGCGACAGAAAAATAGCCGGGTGTCGTGGCGGGCGCCTGTAGTCCCAGCTACTCAGGAGGCTGAGGCAAGAGAATTGCTTAAGCCCAGGAGTTGGAGGTTGCTGTGAGCTGTGTGATGCCACGGCACTCTACCCAGGGCCATAAAGTGAAACTCTGTCTCTACAAAAAACAAAACAAACAAAAAAAAAAATATGAAAGTTCCAGGCACAATGGGATGAGTTGGTTACCCTGCCTAAGATCCAGAGAACTTCTCCCCTGCCCACACACTAAGACAAATGATTAAGAGGGACCAGGCCCGGAAGCTACCTCCTGAAGGGGCTGACCATTCTAGTTAACCCCTGGGGAGGAGTGGGCAGGGGCTGGGAGATGGGATGGGAATCTGACCCATTAATTTGGGCTTCAAGCCCTCAAGGGTGCTAGAGAGTTGAGTAGGGAAACCAAGGCAAACCAGTCATGGATGTAGCTACTGAGAGGGTATGGAAAGCTGTGACTTCATGTGCACCTGGGAAGGGAGGCCTGAGTAATATGACCACTTATAGCTCCCGAATGCTGAGCCCCATGACCTGCTACAGCATCCGCTTAACTGTCCCTCTAGTCTGAGACTTCCCTTCTCTCCCAGGACACAGCTGGAGGAAAAGGTAAGGGTACCAACAAATACGGTGGTGTGCAGAAGAGCTTTGTAGACAGGAGCCTCCCAAAACCTCCTAAGGAGAAGCTGCTGAAGGTGGAGAAGCTGAGGCAGGAGAGCAGCAAGAGCAGACTTCCCCAGCCCACAGCCAAGCCCCGGGCCCTGGCCCAGCAGCAAGCCGTGATCCGGGGCTTCACCTACTACAAGGCAGGCGGTCAGGAGGTGACTGAGCCAGTGGCTGGTGAGTCAGAGTGGGGTGGGAACCTTAGGGTGGAGCTTGCTGATGGATGCCCGCCTCCTGGGGATCCCCTTGTCTTCTCCGTAGTCACTGTCCAGATTACAGCCCCACCATTGATAACCTGTTAGGTGTCTTTGCCCATCCACATTCCAGGGGGATAATACCCCACTCATGAGGATGTAGAGAATGAAATGTTGAACTAACAGGAAGAGCACTCAGTTTCTTTCTAGTATTTAAAGCTGTCTTCACCTTCATTGAGCTTTTTTTGTCCATTCATAGATTTGTAGAAAGTGCATTGTGTGCCAGGTGACAGGAAACAATGTAAATACAGTCCCTGCCCCGACAAAGCTCATAGTCTAGTGGGTGGGAAAAAGCATACCTATGACCAAGCAGCTGCCAGAGGTGGGGACGGGAGGACACAGGGCTCTGGAAACTGACGTGGGACCTCTTGGGCACCTCTCCTTTCCAGCCTGGCCCCTCCAGCTCCTCTCACTTCTCTGTCTCTAAGGAGGAGCCCACAGACCTTTGTATTTTTCCTGCAGCTCCCTGCAGGATCACAGGAAGGGTAACAAAGTAATTAACCAAAAAACAAGAGACAAAAGTTCTTAGGTAGCCCAAATTTCTGAGCTAGATCCACAGGTTGTGGCTCCTGAATCTCCCAGAGACCTTCCCCAGATGTCTACTCTCCTGTGATGTTCCGAGAGTGTTCCAAACTCACTCCTTCCCTTCCTAGATCTCTCTGGCTGCCTCCTCTGGTGAGGCCCTCTTCCTAGCCCATGTCCAAGGGGGCAGGGAGATAGAACAATTAAGGACCAGTCTCCTTCAAGAGCCCCCTTCTTTCTTGGCCTCTCAGGGCTCAGGGGCCCTCTTCCCCCAGCCTCTGACCCCCAAGCACTGCCAGTCCCAGCCTGGCCATGATACAGAGCCTCTGACCCCTGGCTGGGGCACTGCCCAAGAACAGCTGCAGTCATCTGACTCTGCCAGCAAGGGCCTGTGGGAACAAGTGCCCTGCCCTGGCAGGCAGCCAAGGCCAACCCCATAGTGGCTTCCCCTGGCCAGAAGAACTGTCCCTCATCCCAGCTAGGGCCCAGGCTTCCAGGGCTGACCCACAACAGAGCCTGGCTAAATCCTCTGCAGCGATGAAGCCCAGGAGGGAGAACAAAGGAAGAAGTCAGGTCATTGTCCTCAAGTCAAGGGGTCTCTGAGCCCCTCCCGGAGCTGTGCACAGAGTCCTCTCGGGGCCAGACCATCATGGTAACAACAGCACCGTTCTTTTGTCCCGGTGTCACAGTTTTCTGACTACTTTCACACATGCCACTGCATTTGATCCTGGCAGCAACTGCACTTTCCAGGGGAAAGGAATGGAAGTAAGTGTGTAAAATGGGAGCAGGAGTTTCTGCCTTCTAGAACTGAATCTAGGAAATCAAAGAACTGGAACAAAGAGCTGGACACTTAGGAAGGAAGGGGGATCTCATATTTGGCACCTCATATTTGCCAGGATCTGTGCAAGTGTTTTATGTACTGTTCCCTCTGATAACACCACAGCCTGACCCTGCCCTCATTGCTCTCATTCTCAGGGGTGGAAGCGAGCCTAGAGAGGCAGGGGACTTTGATGGGCCCTCTGAGCTGGGGAGGAGTGGACCTGAGCTTGGTACCCTGACAGTGAGGCCTTTCACTCCCTCAGGGTGTGGGGAGTGCCCTGAGGAGCCCCTCTCCATCTCCATCTCAGAGCTACTGAGCTCCCTGTGGGTCTGGGGAGACCCAGGCAGCAGCGGGTGCTGCTGGGGGTCAGCACAGGGTCTTCTCTCTGCAGATAATGCCCTCAAGGGCACTTCCTGGCTGGAACAACTGCCAACCAAGGTGGAGAGCAGGCCACCTGAACCCAACTCTGCGGAGCAGGACGGGGCTGAGCCCAGGTTCTCAGAGGGAGCAGCTTTGGCCCCTGGCACGACCACCTCAGAGCCTACCACCACCACCACCCCAACTCCCACCACTAGTCCCCTGCCCACTGAGCCACCTTCACGCCCAGAAGTGCCCAGCCCAGGTAAGTAGCTTCACTTGGATCAGCAAACTCAAATTCAGCCCATGGCCTGTCTTTGTACAGCCCTCAAGCTAAGAACGTTTTTACATTTTTAAAGGGTTGTTAGAAAAAATAAAGAGGGTGGCGCCTGTGGCTCAGTGGGTAGGGAGCCAGCCCCATATATAGAGGGTGGCGGGTTCGAACCCAGCCCCAGCTAAACTGCAACAATAACAACAACAAAAAAGAATAGCCAGGTGTTGTGGCAGGCACCTGTAGTCCCAGCTACTCAGGAGGCTAAGGCAAGAGAATCACCTAAGCCTAGGAGTTGGAGGTTGCTGTGAGCTGTGACGCCATAGCACTCTACTGAGGGCCATAAAGTGAGACTCTGTCTCCAAAAAATAAAAATAAAAAAATAAAGAAGAGACTCTGGAATAGAAGAATTCTGTGTCCTACAGAGCCTCAGACATTTACTATCTGACCCTTTCCAGAAAAAGTGCTTATAAAGCAGGTAGTATTTAACCAAGGTAACCAATGACCAATTAAAAAAAAAAAGCAGGTAGTATTGTCAACAACTTATTCTTATACTGAAAACAACCTATCTGTTTTCATTTCTTTATTTCCTCTGTCCTGTCTTTGGTCCTGTTTTTATCTCTGCATTTACAGTTTTGACTTGTGTCCATCCCATTCTTCTGGAGGGCCTCTCTGCTGCCTATGGTGACAAGCCTTCCAAAACCATTCCTTGCTTTTGTCCAAGTGCATTCCACTTCTAGGAATCTTTCCTGAAGGATCCTCCAGCGATATGGACAACAGCTGCCACTGAAGTGGTTGCAACACAGCACTATTTCTAATGTCAGAAAACTGGAAATAACCTAAGGGCCTGACATAGTTTAACAAATTCATGGGCACAGCTGTCTGGTGGCCTGGTAGAACCTGGAAATCACATTATTAAAAGACTGTTTAATGATGTGAGAAATTTCTCAGTAGAGGGGGAAAAAACAGGCTACATAAAACTATATATTCATAAGAGTCGAAGTGGTTTTTTGGGTTTTTTTTTGAGACAGTCTCGCTATGTCGCCCTCAGTAGAGTGCTGTAGCGTCACAGCTCACAGCAACCTCAAACTCTTGGGCTTCACCGGTTCTCTTGCCTCAGCCTCCTAAGTAGCTGGGACTACAGGCGCCCGCCATGATGCCTGGCTCTTTTTTGGTTGTAGTTGTCATTGTTGTTCGGCCCGGGCTGGGCTCAAACCTCAGTGTCCTACTCATTCAGCTATGGGCGCCAAGCCAAGAGTGGAAGTTTTTTTGTTTGTTTGTTTTTTTTTTGTAGTTTTTGGCCAGGGCTGGGTTTGAACCCACCACCTCTGGCATATGGAGCCGGCGCCCTACCCCTCTGAGCCACAGGCACCGCCCAAGAGTCAAAGTTTTTTAAAGTATGTTGGCATGCCTATACCAGCAAAGAAAAAATAAGAAGGAAGGAAATACAACAGGTTTAAAATTTTCTTTGGGTAATGGAATTATTTAAGATTTTATTTTATTTTATATTTTAGGGTTTTAAATTTTTTTATTTTCAATTGACAAATTAAAATTGTATGTATTTATAGTGTACCACATGATGTTTCAATATATGTATACATTGTGGAATGAATAAATCAAGCTAATTGGCATATGTATTACCTCACATACTTTTTTGTGTGGGGTAAGAACACAAAATCTTAGCAATTTTTAAGTATACAGTAGGTGGTATAGCAAACCTCCTGTCTAACTGAAATTTTAATTCTTTGACTGACATCTCCCAGGCTGCTCACCACTTGTAACAACCATTCTACTTTGCTTATAGGATTCAACTTCCTTCCTTAATTAGGTCCAGGTGAGGTTTTTAACCCGACGCCCCTGGTCTGCAGTACCAGCGCTCAGACCCCTGAGCTATGGCGCCCAGTGAATTTCAACATTTTTAGATTCCACAGATAATGGATAATGGAATTTTGAATGCTTTCTATAATGATCAGGCATTGCCTTCACTGTGAGGAAAGGACAGGGATGGAGGGAAGGCCACAAAGAAAATAAGAGGAATTTAAGTTCAACCCAGATAACATCCAAAGGACGGTTGCTCTGGCTCATTGCTGGCAGGTTTAGCACCAGCGCTGTGCCCCAGAGCCATGCCTCTTATTCCCCATAGACAGGGAGGCGAGCTGCGAAGGCACCCTCCGGGCCGTGGACCCCCCTCTGAGGCACCACAGCTACGGGCGCCACGAGGGGGCCTGGATGAAGGACCCTGCCGCCCGGGATGACAGGATCTACGTCACCAACTACTACTATGGAAACAGCCTGGTGGAGTTCCGCAACCTGGAGAACTTCAAGCAAGGTCAGGGACCTCCGTGATGGGGCAGGGTGTGGGCAGCCTGGAGAGGGTCCCCATGGAGCCTGGGCCTTCCCTTCCTTTGCTTGTGGCTTCCTGTGCTACAGCCTGGCCAGGCTCCAGAGTGCCAGCCATACTGAGAAGTCTGAAGGGTACTGAAGCGGAGTCTGGGGGTACTAGGCTGGGGGCCTAGCCAGACCCCCATGGCACCTCTGGGTGTGGGCACCATGCCAGGCCCTGGAACGAGCAGCAAACAAAGACATGGTCCTGTCCGTGCAAATGTAACCTACTGTCATGGGGAACAATGTTGAACTTCTGCTCTTTGAGCGCTTACTACCTGCTAATTGCTTATATCTTTGTAAATCTTTGAGGTGGGGGTTCAGGGCCTCAGACCTTAGAGGAGATACAGGTCTGTTGCAGAGACAAGTTGAAGCTGTCTGTACAGGGAAGGGCAAAATTTTGGTTATCACATCTGGGGTATGATGGGGGAAGAGGTCAGTTACACTAGACCTGCCTTCCAAAAGGCACAGGCTGGTGGGGGACCCGTGGGGGGAGCAAAGACTTAAAGAGACAATGTCAAGCTAGCATTTGAGGGAAAGCTCAGGGGGCTGTGGAAATCCATCCTGGAGATCAGGGAAGACTTCCCAGAAGAGATGATGCTGAGCCGAGCCCTGGAGGAAGAGTCAGAGTAAGCCATGCAGAAGGGACAGGGAAGGGTGTTCTTGGCACAAGCCCTAGCATTGCAAAGGCCGGGCAATAACCAGAAGCACGTGGCATGGGGGAAGCAGGGGTGAGTGGCTGGGGCAGACTTTGTTTGCACTTGCCCTATAGAATCCTGGAATATGGCCTGGGACAACTAAAGTCCTTCACTGCCAGCTCAAAGTTGGCCTGCCTTTTGCCTCAAGTATCTCACAGGCTGGTGGAGGAAGCCAGGGATAGCACCAAGACAAAAGGCTATGGAAGGCTAGAGGAGAGGCCCCTTATGGGGCTGGGGAGGTCAGGGAAGGCTTCCTGGAGGCGACATTGGCTGAAGGATCTAAACCATAGGCAGACATTCCCCAGGCAGATGTTTGGGGATGGCAGTCCAGACAGAAGAACAGCAGGGTCAAAGCATGGGGCTGATGCCACCCTGTGACTAAACCCTAGCTGTGCCCCACTCCCTGACTGGGTGACCTTGAACCCTCTGAGCCTGTTTCTTCATAGGCAAATGAAATGAGGATAGTACTTCCTTCAGGGGACTCGTGTAATGAGGTGATAAGCTTGGGGTCAGTTGCTTGCTGGGTCACTCTGGAGCTCTTGCTGGGCTCACAGTGCGGGGTGGGTTGTTCTGGAGGCTCTGGCGTGACCACGCCCTCTGTGCAGGCCGCTGGAGTAACATGTACAAGCTGCCCTACAACTGGATCGGCACGGGCCACGTGGTGTACCAGGGCGCCTTCTACTACAACCGCGCCTTCACGCGCAACATCATCAAATACGACCTGCGCCAGCGCTTCGTGGCCGCCTGGGCGCTGCTGCCCGACGTGGTGTACGAGGATACCACGCCCTGGAAGTGGCGCGGCCACTCGGACATCGACTTCGCCGTGGACGAGAGCGGCCTGTGGGTCATCTACCCCGCCGTGGATGACCGTGACGAGTCTCAGCCCGAGGTGATAGTGCTGAGCCGCCTGGACCCGGGCGACCTCTCCACTCACCGCGAGACCACGTGGAAGACACGGCTGCGGCGCAACTCCTATGGAAACTGCTTCCTGGTGTGCGGCATCCTGTACGCGGTGGACACGTACAACCAGCGAGAGGGCCAGGTGGCCTATGCCTTCGACACGCACACGGGCACCGACGCCCGCCCCCAGCTGCCCTTCCTCAACGAGCACGCCTACACCACCCAGATCGACTACAACCCCAAGGAGCGTGTGCTCTACGCCTGGGACAACGGCCACCAGCTCACCTACACCCTCCACTTCGTGGTCTGAGCTGGGGACCTGCCGCAGGGGAGGGGGAGGCACTGGAGGAGGGGCTCTCCGTGTCAAGCCCTGCAGCCCCCCCAATCAGCGAGTACCTACTAGGGGCCAGCCCAGGCTGGGGGCTAGGCATGGGGGGCTACTGGGCCTCGAGCTTCCTCTGTACCCAAGGGGTAACCCTCACTTCCACTCACAGAGCATTGTGCCAAGGCTTACACGCACTTAGAACCTGTTTAACATTCCCAGCACCACCCTTGGAGGGAGAGGTCGTGCAGCCCATTTGACAAATGAGGAATCCACACTTAGAGGGAGGGTAGCTTGCCTTGAGCTCAGGCAGAATGAAGACATTTCTCCTTTCTCTTCCCCTTCCTCCTCCATCCCCTTAATTGGCTCTGTCTCCCCTCCCAGGACCACTCCAGACCAGAAGCCTCTGGGGCCAATGTGCTTATGGTGCATGGATGTCCCAGCTCTGCCTGCCACCCAGGCCCCTGTCTGGCTCAGCTTGATGCCCTGGGCTGTGGGCCCCTTGGTCCATGTCCCTGCTTCTTGCCTTTGGCCATCCCCCCATCCCACCCCACCCACTGTCCGGCCACATTCCAAGCCTCTACAGTCACCTAGCCACTGAGCAGAAACCACACCCAGAGAGAAAATACTGGCCCCTGTTCCAAGGCCCCCTCCCTTCTGTCCTCATTTTTATTTTCTCTTATTCTTCATCAGTGCCGTCATCTGTTTCTGCAACAACAGCTGAGAAGGCGGCAGGCAGCTGCCTGCCAGCAGCAGCTCTACCAGGGTGGGGAGCTGAGCTGAGGCTCCCTCTCCACTCAGAAGCACCAGCGTTGGCCACACACACAGGCCTGGAGTCTTCTTATTCCCTCCAAAAGCCTTTGGGCCTGGGTTCCGCCTTGTCCTCTCTCTCTGGGCCTTCAAACCCACAACCTATACACACTCAGGGATACCTCCAGGTCTGCCATGAATGAGACCCTAGACCCAAGGCTGGGGTGGTACCAGAATGGAGCCAGTTCTCTCTTTCTTGTTAGTCCCGACCTGGTAATTTGGTGTGCTGGCCCAGCAGCCTGATGGGCTGAGGAAGACGGGGCCTGAACAACAGCAAGCTGCCTTCTGGTTGTAGGTTGTAGGAAAGAGCTAGGGTTTGGAAGCAGGGAGGGGAGGACTAAGGGTCTGCAAATAAGTTTTTCCTGGCTTTAGAGATGGGGCAACCTACAACTTGGGGTGGGGGACTACAGGTGGGCCACCTTGCCTGGGGCTGCTGATGGCTCCCCAGAGCCTCAGACCCAGGCAGCCCAGAGGACAGAACCTTCCAGCATGCCATTCATCTGCTTTGTACAGTCTTTTTTTTTTTTTTTTTTTTAAACAGAGTCTCACTACGTCGCCTTGGGTAGAGTGCTGTGGCGTCACAGCTCACAGCAACCTCAAACTCTTGGACTTAAGTGATTCTCTTGCCTCAGCCTCCCAAGTAGCTGGGACTACAGGCACCCACCACCATACCTGGCTATTTTTTGGTTGCAGTTTTTCATTGTTGTTTAGCAGGCCCGGGCCAGGTTCAAACCTGCCAGCCTCTGTGCATGTGGCTGGCACCGTAACCACTGTGCTATGGGTGCTGAACCTGCTTTACAGTATTTTTAGAGCTAGAAAGAAGTTCTCTAGCCAAATTCCTGTTTCATCAAAGGGAAAATAGATCCAGAAAGGTTTAGAGGGGAGCCCACCATCACACTGATCTCCTTCTAGCAGGGTTTTGTCTATATCCCTTATTCTCCAGCATGGAGACAGTAGACCACCTGGCACCCAAGCCATCCAGCACTTACAAAGGAAGGATATTTACTGCTGATCCTTACACAGCCCCCTACCCCGCTGCCCTCTTTCTGCCCCCATGCCAGCTCCTGGGAATACCCGGTTGCCATGTTAGGAAATTCAGCTGCATAGACAAGAGTAGAAGGAAACGGGTTTTGTGCAGAATACATTTCTTTCAAGCATTGTCAGGTGATTTTGTTTTGTTGAAGCTATAAGTCATCCTTGAAATAAAGGGGAATGGTGGCACCCAGGCCTGACTCATAGTGGTGGACACATCCAGCTTCCCCTGGCCAGCCAACTGCCACAGGCCCCACTTGCAGACTCTTCAGGGGGCTGCAAGGCCCCACATTTCCCTTGGCCCCGGGTGTGGGTTTTACAAGACTATGTCTTTCATGACATCATAGCCCAGCCACGTGAGAATAAAGACAAGGCCCCTTTTTCTTCATTAGTTGGAGAATAGGGAAAACTAGACTAGGCTGATTTTTAAAAATTAAAGGACAAGCAGCCCTGCATTTTGTGGTTAGGGGTGCTGGCCAGAGTCCCCAAACATTCACTAGGCCCTTTCTGTTTTCGGGCTTCTGCACTGGGTTAGGTAGTAGGTACAGTTATTTTTCCAATTTTTACACATGTTCACACTGGAGCTCAGAATAATGAACTCACTTGTCTCATAGGTGGTTAAGTGACAAGCTAGTTTTCAAAGTCAGGTAATAAAACCAGCAGTATGCTCAGCATGTCCCATGTATAACTCCTTGTATCTTCACATCAATGGAAGGTACATAGCCTGCATGTTCCCATTTTACAGATGAGGACACTGAGGAGAAGGGACTCCCCAGGTTCACATGGCAGCTTAGTCTGTGGCAGGGTTGGGGTTCCAGGGCTGGTTGATGCATGTTCTTTACCAACTGCCTGCCACTCAGTGGCAGCTTCAGATTGTCATGGCCATTGCCTTCATCCCATGTGGCCAGGCCACAAACTGCATCCACACAGAAGCTCCAAGAAGGAGGTCAGAGCCAGCTTATACAAAGCCAGAAGGCCAAGCCAAGGTGTGGCCACCTCTAGTCATTTAAATAATAAAGCTGAGTATAAAGTAACAGAGAAAGGAAAATTCTTAGACTGTTAGTGATGAGAGGCAGGGAAGGGATTTGGGGGAACCGGAGCCAGCTCTACAGGAAAGTGACCTCTACCAGCTTTGGGATTTTTTTTTAACCTATCTTGGGCTTTATTATGTTTGGCAAAAGGTACTTCAAACAAGGAAGGGCCTGGACTGAGGAGGGAGGGACAGTCTCTGACCACCTCATCTGTAAGGGCGAAGGAGACTGGCTCTGGTGTTTCTGACAACGTGATACTTTGGCTTTGGCTTCTACCTTTGGTTCCTCCTAAAGATTTCTAGGCCTTAAATTTAATCTGTTCTCTCTGGGGAGGAAAGAAGGAAGTTTCTGCCTTGGTAGGAACACTAAAGGTGAGGTCAGGGAATCTTCCTGGGAATGATTTGAGGGGCTTCTGAAAGCCCACGTGTTCTGAAACATCTGTGACAGCGTTGGGAATCACTATGGCAACAGAAGGACATAGTGCTGGATAATTGTCAGAAAGCCCTGAAGGGAGTTAGGGAGGTGGGTGAAGTCCAACCCCACCTCTTTCATGCTACTAGCTTGTGACAAGTTCTCTCCTCCCTGCCCTGCCCCCTGCACCCCTCCCCTACTACTGAAGACACACAGCTCAGTGAGGACAAGGGCCACAGAAGCCCAGGCAGCTCCCTCCTAGAGCTAGAGACACATTTATACATATTACCAGCAATCCATCCAGGAACCCACGAGGTTAGCTTTATTTTTCCCCATTACAGGTAATGAACCTCAAGTTCAGAGAGGTTAAGTAACCTCCTCAGGGTCATAGCTCTTAACAAGTAGCAGAGTCCAGATTTGAACCAAGTCTGTTTTTATACCAAAGCCCCAAACTAACTATTGTTAGGAATCTTGTAACCAGTCATGTTTTCTTCTTTGTTTTGGCTGCTGGGACGCTCAAAGTCAAACTTTGAGGCCCTTTTTAACAACTGTGCTCAGTCTTCTACTGGACTCTCTTCATTCTAGCTCTCTGCTTTTACCTTTACCTGCATCTCTTTATTTTTATTCTCGTGTACTTTATCTATTTTTGTAAGTTGCCATGATACTTTTCTGCAACATGTTGGAATATACCTAAATAAAGACATGATCAGAAGTTTGATTTAAAAGTGTTGACTAAATGCTGTGGTCTGTATACGTATATTATAACATATACATGTGATAACTTTAATCATTTTTTTTTTTTTTGTAGAGACAGTTTCACTTTATTGCCCTCGGTAGAGTGCCATGGCATCACACAGCTCACAGCAACCTCCAACTCCTGGGCTTAGGCAATTCTCCTGCCTCAGCCTCCTGAGTAGCTGGGACTATAGGCGCCCGCCACAACGCCCGGCTATTTTTTTGTTGCAGTTTGGCCGGGGCTGGGTTTAAACCCGCCACCCTTGGCATATGGGGCCAGCGCTCTCCTCACTGAGCCACAGGCGCCGCCCTACATGTGATAACTTTAAAACATTTGAGCCGGGCATGGTGGCTCATGCCTGGAATCCTAGCACTCTGGGAAGTCAAGGCAGGTGGACTGCCTGCGCTCAGGAGTTTGAGACCAGACTGAGCAAAGCAAGAGCCCATCTCCACTAAAAGTAAAAAACCTAACTGGGCATCATGGCAGCACCTGGAGTTCCAGCTACTGGGGAGGCTGAGGCAGGAGGATCCCTTGAGTTTGAGGTTGCTGTGAGCTATGATGCGATGGTACCACTACTAACCAGGGTGACAGAGTGAGACTATGTCTCAAAAAAAAGAAAAAAATGCATTTCTGGGAAAAAGAGTGTCATGGAATTGGGGAGGGAGACTGGACATCTCACTTTGTGCTATGGGTGCCAAGCCCTGGGACAGCTCACTTTGGCCATTCACACGCACTCTTTGTGATTCTTTCGCTGTTTCCCTTCACCTTCAGGATGGTTTATTATTTCTCTTTCAAATGATGCCGTTCTTTTTACTAAAATAATTTCTTTTTCAAAAGTAATTTTTATAAGTTGTTAGCAAAACAAAACAAAAAAAACTTTAAAAAATAATTTTCTTTGAGGAAGTTCTATATTACAATAGTAAGAATAGGCCAGTGTCAATGACCATGAACTAAGATGCCACATGGAAAACAAGTAGTATGACCTCTACATCTGGTAGAGACCGTGACCACTGGGGCATAAGCCCAGTTGCTCTTTGTTAAAATAGATTAGCAAGGGCGGCGCCTGTGGCTCAGTGAGTAGGGCGCTGGCCCCATATGCCGAGGGTGGCGGGTTCAAACCCAGCCCCAGCCAAACTGCAACAAAAAAATAGCCAGGCATGGGCGGCGCCTGTGGCTCAGCGGGTAGGGCGCCGGTCCCATATGCCGGAGGTGGCGGGTTCAAACCCAGCCCCGGCCAAATTAAAAAAAAAAAAAAAAAAAAAATAGCCAGGCGTTGTGGCAGGCGCCTGTAGTCTCAGCTGCTCGGGAGGCTGAGGCAAGAGAATCGCGTAAGCCCAAGAGTTAGAGGTTGCTGTGAGCCGTGTGACGCCACGGCACTCTACCCGAGGGCGGTACAGTGAGACTCTGTCTCTACAAAAAAAAATAATAGATTAGCAAGAGTTCAAGGGACATATGGGTGATGTGACAGCAAGTGGACATTGTCCTTGGTGTAATGGAAGGGATGGGATTGAAAGGAAATGGCTCTCTCCTCACTGACTCAATGGCCCTTCACACAGTGGCTTAGGTACCAACAAGAGCTGTCTCAAACTACTCATGGGTGGACTTGGATTCAGAGCAACCCCCAGCACACACACACACAGACCCCCACAGATACTCAGCCGGCCCCTCCCCCAGATTCAGCAGAGTACCTGCCTTGCCTCTGATCTGGACCCTCTCTCTCCTTCTCCCCACAGGACAAAAGCACAGTGCCACTCCACCACTGCCAGGGCTGCTGCACATGCCCCTGGTCCTAGGCAAGCCAAGTAGGGCTGGGCTCTGGGTAGTGCGTCCCATAGCCTCCTTCCTTGGGCCTCCCAGAGTGCTGGGATTACCAGTGTGAGCCCCCGTGCCCAGCCGGGGCTGAATTCCCTACGTTTATTCAGGCAGCAATATTTGTTGAGGCCATCTGTAGGCAAGTTCCTCACAGAAATCTCTAGAATGCAATCTCGGATAATTAAGGTCGGAGGGCTGACAGGATATTTCCAGTGACTCTCTTCATCCTGCAGTTCTATGAAAATGAGAAAACCCATCTTCAGGGAAAAAGACCTGCCTAAAATCCCCTCCCTGGTCTGCAGCCAGGGACTTGTGCAGCAAAGAAAGCTGCGGCATTTCTGTCATCTCTGTCATCTGCAGCCTCCCAGCACTTCGTGGCTCTGGGCCCTGATTCCATGTTCAAGGCAACTCTATGGCCAACAGAGGCCAGAGGCCAGTGAGCTTGGGGCTGGACGGACTTATCTCTGACCCTTATCATCTGGGTGTGCCAGAAAGAGCAGTCATGAGGCTTGCATGGTTTTGTAAGCCTGTACCGTGATTCCAGCACACGCCGGGGGTTCAGGAAGGAGCAGCTACTGCTGAGCTTGTGACCAGTTCATTCCCTGTTCAGGACAACTGCTGGTTGTCCTGGCGTGTCTGTGTGTCACCCCCTGTGGGCTGCACACTGTGACTGATAATTCCTACGTGCTGGGCTCAGAGGCGCCCAGTGGAGCAGGTCCCCTCCCTACCCAGAGAGGCTTCTGGGAGGGGGCACACTCAGTGTGCCTACCTCGTGGAGACCAAGAGGGGCTCCACGTGCCCTGCGAAGGAGTGAGGGCTTCTCCCAGAGCTGCAGGAGTCACAGAGATCCCCACCGGAGCCATGGAGCAGCCAACACCTCCCAATCAGCTTCCATGTCAGAGCAAGGGAGCCTCCTCTGGTCACCTCTGATACCCTAATGATGTGACCCTTGAAAAGAACCTGTCTGCCCTTTAGAATTTTTCCCTGGGACTTCAAGGCCCTGAAATCTCCCCTAGGCCAGAGTGGAAAAGGAAGAAATCATAGGAACTGTCCATAGGCAATGTACTGTCTGAGCGTTTGCTCTGCGCCTGGCACTGTCTCACTGAATCCTCCCAGTAACCCCATGAAATAGGACTGCTGCTGCCCACATTTCACAATGAGGACCCTCAGGCACATCAGGTATTCAATGTCACACACCTGGAAATGGCTAGCTGAGCTGCCACCCTCTCAATACACATCACCAATCATCCCCAGTGGTCCCCAACACTAGCCCACATTGTCAGAATCACCACAGAGTTTTAACAGATGCCAATGTCTCCCCAGCACCCTGGACCAAAATACTACAGTCTATGGGAGTGAGCACTGAGATTTGGTGGGTTTTATTTTTTATTCTAATTTTTTAGAGATAGGGTCTCACTCTGTTGCCCAGGCTGGAGTACAATGGTGGGATCATACTTCACTGCAACCTCCAACTCTTGGGTTCAATTCCTCCCAGTTCAGTCTTCTGAGTAGCTGGGACTATAAGTGAGCACCACCACACCCAGGTAACTTTTAAAATAT
This sequence comes from Nycticebus coucang, assembly GCF_027406575.1. NCBI lineage: Eukaryota > Metazoa > Chordata > Mammalia > Primates > Lorisidae > Nycticebus > Nycticebus coucang. The sequence goes on along the minus strand of NC_069781.1, from coordinate 12,440,536 downwards.
TTTATAGAGATGAGGTCTCACTATGTTGTCCGGGCTGGTCTTTAACTCCTGGCCTCAAGTGATCTTCCTTCCTCCCAAAGTGCTGTGATCACAGGTGTGAGCCCCTGCACCCAGCTGATTTGGTGGGTTTTTTTTTTTTTTTTGGCCAGGGCTAGGTTTGAACACGCCACCTTCGGCATATGGGACCGGCACCCTACTCCTTGAGCCACAGGCGCCACCTGATTTGGTGGGTTTTAAAAGCTCCCCAAGAGATTGTGTCATGTGTTTGGGGTGAAGGCCCCTGCCTCCCAACCTCCTGCTATTCAGAAGGAACATCCCCACAGCTGGTCTGGACCAGCATGGCAGGGTGGATGTGAAGGCTGTTGCATGTACCACATAAGTTCAGACAGAGAAAAAGGAGGTGAGTCAGGCTATACCTAGAAAATCATCTTCTGGGGCGGCGCCTGTGGCTCAACGGGTAGGGCGCCGGTCCCATATGCCGGAGGTGGCGGGTTCAAGCCCAGCCCCGGCCAAAAAAAAAAAAAAAAAAGAAAATCATCTTCTGCCTTGGCTGTCCCAGAAGAAGCAGCTCAGAAAGCAGGCCCTAGCCTGGCGTGTCAGCCATCTCTCCCCATGGGGCGTCTGCATGGGTGGGGTATTCCTAAGGCACAGAGCACAAAGGCTTCCTCCAGTCCCATGCAGTGCCCAGACGCCGCCCTGCCCACCCAGCCAGCCTGAGTTCTGCCTACATCTGGGGCCAGCCTCTCGACCCCCACATTCCTGCAGGGACTCCGTGAGGCAGGAACAGACAGGGCTTTCAGAATGTGTGCCTGCTGGTGGGATGAATTATCACCAAGAATTATCTGCCATGAGCATGGGGTGGCATTTCACGTGCCAAAGGTTGGCTGGCCCCTCCCCAGCCCTGGCTGCTTGGCTCCAGGGCCCTCATTCCAACCGTGCAAAGACAGAAACTTCATTCTCCATGGGGAGAGGCCTCCACCCCTCCCCATCTGTGCAGAACCTCCCTCCCCCAGCTGTCTCCTGCCCCCACCCAGGGGCCAGAGCCTTTCTTCCTCATGGCTCAGCACCAGAGCAGATTAGACAAGGGTGATTCAAAAGTCAAGTTTCCCAGGCCTATTTAAGCCAGGAATATTATTGACAAGGAAAGTCATTGTTACCAAGATGACCACCCTAACCTGTTTTGCCTTTTCTGTAGGACTTCCCTGCCAGGTGCAAACAGCTACTGCAGCCTGGGACAAGCCCCTAGCGAAAGGAACTAGAGCTTTTGGAGCTCAGCAGTCCTTGGTTTGAATCCTGGTTCTATCACCTATCACCTATGAAATTTGGACATGATGTTTGAAGTCTCTGATCTCGGTTTCCTCATCTATAAAGTTCCATGCCAGCCTTGATCTTCCAGGAATGCTGTGAGGATAAAATCAGGTTATGGACCTGAAAAAACTTTGTAAATGGGAACATGGAGAGTACTTAGAAAGATGAGGCATGGTACAAAATAACTGATCTCAAAAACCAACTCAGTATCACCCTCAGTCTCACCCTCAGGGCCTCAGGCTGGGGCAAACCCCAAATGAATTATCAACAACCTCGAGCATATCCTCAAAACTGATGACTCGGGCGGCGCCTGTGGCTCAGTCGGTAGGGCGCCAGCCCCATATACCGAGGGTGGCGGGTTCAAACCCGGCCCCGGCCAAACTGCAACCAAAAAATAGCCAGGTGTTGTGGCGGGCGCCTGTAGTCCCAGCTGCTCGGGAGGCTGAGGCAAGAGAATCGCTTAAGCCCAGGAGTTGGAGGTTGCTGTGAGCTGTGTGAGGCCATGGCACTCTACCGAGGGCCATAAAGTGAGACTCTGTCTCTACAAAAAAACAAAAAAACAAAAAAAAAAAAACTGATGACTCTCCTTGCCATATACATATTCTTTTTTTTTTTTTTTTGAGACAGAGTCTCATTATGTCACCCTTGGTAGAGTGCGTGGTATCATAGCTCACAGCAACCTCAAACTCTTGGGCTTAAGCCATTCTCTTGCCTCAGCCTCCCAAGTAGGTGGGACTACAGGTGCCCACCACAACACCCGGCTATTTTTTGGTTACAATTGTCATTGTTGTTTAGCAGGCCCAAGCTGGCCTTGAACCCGCCAGCCTTGGTGTCTGTGGCTAGCTCCCTATTCTCTGGGTTGCAGGCGCTGTCTCCTCACCTTATATAACAGAGAACGGAGGGGTAAAATTTTTGCATCCAAGTGTGTCTACTAAGATTGATTGGTAATGCCTGTCTATGTGAGCTGCCCACCCAGGTTCTGATCGATTAGCAATGTCTACCATTAGAAAAAGAAATTAGGGGGTGGCACCTGTGGCTCAGTGGGTAGGGCACCGGCCCCATATACTGAGGGTGGCTGGTTCAAACCCAGCCCCGGCCAAAACTGCAACAAAAAATAGCCGGGCCTTGTGGCAGGCGCCTGTAGTCCCAGTTACTCAGGAGGCTCAGACAAGAGAATCAACTAAGCCAAATAGATGGAGGTTGCTGTGAGCTGTGACGCGACAGCACTCTACTGAGGGCAACAAAGTGAGAATCTGTCTCTAAAAACAAACAAAAAAAGAAATTAGGGTGGTGGAATGTATGCTACATTTTGCCATTTCCATTACACAATAAAGTCTAAATAGTACTTCTCACTCTACTTCTCACTCATCCTAACCTTGAACCTCATCGGTGTGAGAACCTTCAAGAACAAAGATGGGAATATTTGAGGCAGCTTGGAAAGGCAGAATGAAAACTCTATGCTCAGATGCACAAGATCATATCAAGATTGGAGGCAGCCTAGACACCTCACTTCACTGGCCACCAGTTAGTCTAACAAACCAGGGGGGAAATTTCCAACGACCCCTGCAGTGCAGTTTAGCAAACCTATCATTCCGCATCTCCCTAGTAATCACACTTATTGGATTAGTTCTTAGTGACCCTCAAGCAGGGAATTTTACCACCGCACTCTCTCTCATGACTGCCCATTCCAAGATAAATGCCCTCATCAGCAAGACACAGGATGGAGTCTTCCAGGCATTGCTCTGTCCAGAGTTTCTCATTCAGGGCCCACGAATGCAAGAGAGTTCCTGCCCCACCAGAAGCAGGAGTGGGGGCTCCTCCCCAGACTCTCTCATTCCCAACTTTTACTGTTTCTCCTGAAGACAATCAGATATTTTAATCCTTGGATTCCACAAACACCTCCTTTGAGCTCTTCCTCTGGCCAGGTGTGGGATGAACACTGGGGATTCAGAGATGATGATGTTAAAAAATGTGCCTGAGGAGCAGGTATTCAATAGACAGTGCCAGTTAATCTGACCAGAAGAGCTGTGGGGCTTTGTAAACAAACCTCATTCTGCTTCAGGAAGGTTGGGATGTTTACTGAAACAAGGAAGGGACTGGGCTTGCTGAAGAGGCAACCATGTGAATGAGCTCCTTGAGGGAAATAGTTGCTTGAAAGAAAAGTATCCAAATAGGGTGGCACCTGAGGCTCAAGGAGTAGGGTGCTAGCCCAATTTATCAGGGGTGGTGGGTTCAAACCCAGCCCCAGCCAAAAACTGCCGAAAAAGAAAAGTATCCAAATAGGCCTTTTCGTTTTTTCTTCTTTTTAACTTACTACTTTGATATAGTATCAGTTATAGAAAATTACAAGAATAGGAGGGGTGCAGTGGCTCACACTTGTAATCCTAGTATGCTGGGAGGCTGAGACAAGAGGATTGCTTGAGGTCAGGAGTTCAAGACCAGCCTAAGAAAGAGCAAGACCTCATCTCTACAAAAATAAAAAATTAGTGGGGCATTGTGCCAGGTGCCTGTAGTCCCAGGTACTTGGGAGGCTGAGGCTCCTTCAGGAGGGTCACTTGAGCTCAGGAGTTTGAGGTTGCAGTAAACTGTGATGATGCCATAGCACTCTACTCAGGCAATAGAGTGAGACTCTGTATCAAATAAATAAATAAATAAATAAATAAATAAAGGCTTGGTACCTATAGCTCAGCAGCTAGGGCGCCAGCCACTGCCGGAGCTGGCAGGTTCAAATCCAGGCCAGGCCTGCCAAACAACAATGACAACTACAACCAAAAAATAGCCAGGCGTTGTGGTGGGAGCCTGTAGTCCCAGCTACTTGGGAGGCTGAGACAAGAGAATTGCTTAAGCCCACGAGTTTGAGGTTGCTGTGAGCTGTGACGCCAAGGCACTCTACCCAGGGCAACAGCTTGAGACTCTGTCTCCAAAAAAAAAAAAAAAGAGAGAGAGAGAGAGAAAGAAAAATAAAAATGAATAGCATACAAAGGTCCTTTACCAGGACCGGGCGCAGTGGCTCACTCCTGTAATCCCAGCACTTGGGAGGCCGAGGCCAGTGGATTGCTTGAATTTAGGAGTTCAAGACCAGCCTGAGCAAGGGTGAGACCTCATCTCTAAACTATAACCAGGAGTTCTGGTGGGCACCTGTAGTTCTAGCTACTTGGGAGGCTGAGACAAGAAAATTGCTTAAGCCCAAGAGTTTGAGGTTGCTGTGACACTATACCAAGGGCAAAGTGAGACTCTGTCTCAAAAAAAAAAAAAAAAGGCCTTTCCCCAGATTCATCAATTCTTCACATTTTGTCATATTCTCTCTCTTTTCTTTTTGTTTTTTAGAGGCAGAGTCTCACTTTGTTACCCTTGGTAGAGTGCTGTTGTATCACAGCTCATGGCAACCTCTAGCTCTTGGGCTTAGGCGATTCTCTTCCCTCAGCCTCCCGAGTAGCTGGGACTACGGGTGCTTGCCACAACGCCCGGCTATTTTTTTTTTGCAGTTTGGCCGGGGTCAGGTTCAAACCCACCACCCTCAGTATATGGGGCTGGCACCCTACTCACTGAGCCACAGGTATTCCCCTCTCTCTTTTTTCTTTCTTTCTTTTTTTTTGTAGAGACAGTGGCTTACTCTATTGCCCTCAGTAGAGTGCCGTAATGTCACAGCTCACAGCAACCTTCAACTCCTGGGCTTAGGTGATCTCTTGCCTCAGCCTCCCGAGTAGCTGGGACTACAGGTGCCCACCACAATGCCTGGCTGTTTTTTTGTTGCATTTAGGCCGAGGCTGGGTTTGAACCTGCCACCCTCCGTATATGGGTCTGGTACCCTGCCCACTGAGCCACAGGCGCCACCCCGTCTCTCCCTTTTCTGAATCTGAGGATTGGTTGCGATATGATGTCCTTTTACCCCTAAATACTTCAATGTGCATTTCCTAAGAACATGGACTGTCATATACTCACAGTACAATTACCAAAATTGATAAATTTAACATTGAAATTATATGATTTCTAATTTACAGATATTATTCAAATTCAGCTATCTCGATGATTTTTTTTTCATTTTAATTTTTTTTTTTTTTTTCAGTTTTTGGCCGGGGCTGGGTTTGAACCCACCATCTCCAGCATATGGGGCTGGTGCCTTACTCTGCTGAGCCACAGGTGCCGCCCCTAAATTTTTTATTATGATAGGTACATCATAGCTGCATAACTTTATAGGATACATGTGATGTTTTGATATAGGCATAAAGAGTAAATTAATCAAATTGGGCAAGTTGGGGTACCCATCATCTCAGGTGTTTAACCTTCTTTTGGGTTAGGAACATTCCAATTCCATTCTTTTAGTTAATTTAAAGTACACCCTAACTTATCATCAGAGCGATTTTTTCCAACACAGAATAGTGAATCTCAGTTAATCCTCATGTTTCTTTATTTATTTTCTTTTCTTTTTTCTTTCTTTCTTTTTTTTTTTTTTTGAGACAGAGTTTCACTTTCTTGCCCCTGATAGAGTGCCTTGGTGTCATAACTCACACTTCAACCTCTTGGACTCAAGAGATCTTGTTGCCTCAGCCTCCCGAGTATCTGGGACTATCGGCTCCCACCACAAGGCCCGGCTATTTTCATGTCTCCTTAGTCTCCCTTAGTGCTGGGGCACGTCCTCAGCCTTTCCTTGTTCATGACATTACCATTTCTGAAGATGATGTGGCATTTATTTACTTTTTATTTTATTTTATTTTGAGACAGAGTCTCACTCTGTGCCTTGGGTAGAGTGTAGCAGTGTCATAGCTCACAGCAACCTCAAACTCTTCATTTTTTCTTTTTGAGAAAGAGTTTCACTCTGTCACCCTAGGTAGAGTGCTGTGGCATCACATAACTCACAGCAACCTCAAACTGTTGGGCTCAAGTGATGCTCCTGCCTTAGCCTCCCAAGGATCTAGGACAATAGGCACCTGCCATAATGCCCAGGTAATTTTTCTATTTTAGTAGAGACAGGGTCTCACTCTCGCTCAGGCTGGTCTTGAACTCCAGAGTTCAGGGAATCTACCCTCCTTGGTCTCCCAGAGTGCTAGGATTACTGACCTGAGCCACCATGCCCAGCCTGAGCATTTATTTTGTAGAATATTCCTCAGTTTTGAAGAAGACTGCCACAGCAATTGCAACAACAACAACAAAAAAGAATATTCCTCAGTTTTCATTTGTCAGCTGTTTCCTCATGATGACATTCAGGATATTCATTTTAAGCAGAGACACCATGGAAGTGACCTTCCTCGGTGTATCATATAAAGAGGCACTTAATGTCAGTTTGTACTATTATTGGCATTGGTTTACTGTGATCACTTGATTAAAGTGGTATCTACCAGTTTTACCTACTGGCAATAGTAACAGTAAAATTACTATTTTCTCTTTATACTTAAGAAATAATTTGTGGGCGCCGGCCCCATATGCTGAGGGTGGCGGGTTCAAACCCAGCCCCGGCCAAACTGCATCAAAAAAATAGCCGGGCGTTGTGGCGGGCGCCTGTAGTCCCAGCTGCTCAGGAGGCTGAGGCAAGAGAATCGCGTAAGCCCAAGAGTTAGAGGTTGCTGTGAGCCGGGTGATGCCATGGCACGCTACCAGAGGGCAACAAAGTGAGACTCTGTCTCTACAAAAAAAAAAAAAAAAAAAAAGAAATAATTTGTGGGGAAGTACTTTGAGACTATATAGTTTTTTTTTTTTTTGAGACAGTCTCATTATGTTGCCCTCTGTAGAGTGCTTTAGCATCACAGCTCACAGCAACCTCAAACTCTTGGGTTTAAGCAACAGCTATAATAAAAGCTAATGCTTTTGATCTTTTTCCTTGCATCTTGTGTATGATTTTTATTTATCTCTTTAAAATGATTCTTAAGCGGGCGGCACATGTGGCTCGAAGGAGTAGGGCACCGGCCCCATATGCTGGAGGTGGCGGGTTCAAACCAAGCCCCAGCCAAAAAACTGCAAAATCTGGGGCAGCGCCTGTGGCTCAGTGGCTCAGTGGGTAGGGCGCTGGCCCCATATGCCAAGGGTGGCGGGTTCAAACCCGGCCCCGGCCAAACTGCAACAAAAAAATAGCCGGGCGTTGTGGCGGGCGCCTGTAGTCCCAGCTGCTCGGGAGGCTGAGGCAAGAGAATCGCGTAAGCCCAAGAGTTAGAGGTTGCTGTGAGCCGTGTGACGCCACGGCACTCTACCGGAGGGCGGTACAGTGAGACTCTGTCTCTATCAAAAAAAAAAAAAAACTGCAAAATCTTTTTTTTTTTTATTAAATCATAGCTATGTACATTAATGCAATCATGGGGCATCATACACTGGTTTAAAAAAAATAATTCTTAAGCTGGTGTTGTAAGAAAGAAGAAGGAAAAAAAGTATCTCTTTAAAAATGAATGGGGTGGGGCGGCGCCTGTGGCTCAGTGGGTAGGGCACCAGCCCCAGATACCAAGGGTGGCAGGTTTGAACCCAGCCCCAGCCAAACTGCAACAACAACAAAAAATAGCCGGGCATTGTGGCAGGTGCCTGTAGTCCCAGCTACTCCGGAGGCTGAAGCAAGAGAATCACCTAAGCTCAGGAGTTGGAGGTTGCTGTGAGCTGTGATGCCACAGCACTCTACTGAGGGCGGTAAAGTGTGACACTCTGTCTCTAAAATAATAATAATAGGCGTTATTTTCTTCTGGCTGTTTCTGGGTAGCCTGTGCTTGTCTCTTCATCATGCCTGAGCCGGCAAAGTCTGCTCCTGCTCCGAAGAAGGGCTTGAAGAAAGCTGCGACTAAGGCTCAGAAAAAGGATGGGAAGAAGCGTAAGCGTAGCCATAAGGAGAGTTACTCAGTGTACGTGTACAAGGTGCTGAAGCAGGTCCACCCGGATACTGGCATTCCTTCTAAAGCCATGGGCATCATGAATTCCTTTGTCAACGATATCTTTGAGCGCATTGAGGGTGAGGCTTCTCGCCTAGCCCACTACAACAAATGCTTGACTATTACCTCCAGAGAGATTCAGACTGCTGTGCGCCTGCTGCTTCCTGGAGAGCTGGCCAAGCATGCCGTGTCTGAGGGCACCAAGGCTGTCACCAAGTACACTAGTGCCAAGTAAACTTACCAAGTAAGGAGGGACTTTCTCTGGAATTTCCTGGTCTGAACAAGAATGCTTCTTACCAAAAAACTCATAGTTGCCTTCAGTCCCCTCCTTGTTACATCAAGGTCTAAGGCAGAGAAGACTGAAGAATGCAACCGCACCTGGGTGGATTTTTCTACTAGATATGCATGCCTGCCTGCCTGCCTCTTGGCAAGTTAATTTCTCTCTCCTGGATCTATTGGTTGTCCCTAACAAGCATGTACTGCCCCTCAGATAATTGTCTAAATTACCCATCTCCTCCTTTCCCTGTGGAAAAGGTTATATGAGCTTTTATACCCCATTGGGAGAGTTGGGGTAATCACTCAGTGATTTCTGCTCCCATACTTCAATAAATTTGTATGCCTTTTAAAATAATAATAATAATGGGCGGCGCCTGTGGCTCAGTCGGTAAGGCGCCAGCCCCATATACCGAGGGTGGCGGGTTCAAACCCGGCCCTGGCCAAACTGCAACCAAAAAATAGCCGGGCGTTGTGGCGGGCGCCTGTGGTCCCAGCTACTCGGGAGGCTGAGGCAAGAGAATTGCTTAAGCCCAGGAGTTGGAGGTTGCTGTGAGCTGGGTGCTGTGAGCACTCCCCTGGTATAGTCCTCCAGGAAGCATCTTCTCAATTTTCCCATCCAAAATCATGGCAAGGACATTCAGTGATAGATGTTAAAGGGAAATCATAAGACAGCAGGAAGAGAGAGGAGCCTAAGAGACTGAAAAACAGTAGATAATATAAATGGGAAATTCTGCAAAACAGAACAGCTATATCATATTTCCTTCCAGAGACATCAACCCAGCTTGTATTTCCTTTATTTCTCTTCACGCTACCCCCTCCAACAAGAGATGAAAGATATGTTTTCTAAAATTCTAGAGGCCACGGCACTCTACAGAGGGCCATAAAGTGAGACTCTGTCTCTACAAAAAAAAAAAAAAATAATAATAATAATAATAATAATTAATGAGGGGGCAGCGCCTGTGGCTCAGTGAGTAGGGCACCCGCCCAATATACCGAGAATGGGGGGTTCGAACCCAGCCATGGCCAAAGTGCAACAAAGAAATAGCCGGGCGTTGTGGCGGGCGCCTGTAGTCCCAGCTACTCTGGAGACTGAGGCAAGAGAATCGCCTAAGCCCAAGAGCTAGAGGTTGCTGTGAGCTGTGACGCTACAGCACTCTACCGAGGGCAACCGAGAAACTCTTTCTCTAAAAAAAGAAAAATGAGGGCAGTGCCTGTGGCTCAACGGGGTAGGGCGCTGGCCCCATATGCTGGAGGTGGTGGGTTCAAACCCAGCCCCAGCCCCCCCCCCAAAAAAAAAAAGAAAAATGAATGGGGAGGCTCAGCGCCTGTAGCACAGCAGTTACAGAGCCAGCCACATACCCCTACACTGGTGGGTTTGAACCTGGCCCAGGCCTGCTAAACAACAATGACAACTGCAACAACAACAACAAAAAAAATGAATGGGGGAGAATTAGGAGCCTCTGTCTCTGCTGGTGGCCAGCACCTGGTCTGGGGCATAGCAAATGCTTAGCAAATGTTTATGGAATGTGGATTGAAAGCTCAACATCTTATACCTGGATAGACAGACAGAGTCTTGACTTTACTGTTATTTTAATGATAACTATCACAGCAGTTACTGTGAAGCTGAATAATTATGAGTAGTCTTAGCAAAAGGCCTGAATAATTGTATTTGTTATTTATCAAGCATTGACTCAGGCATGGTCCTGTACAATCTTACTTAATCCTCACAATGATCCCATTTTATAGATGGAGAATCCTGGGGTTTAGAGAAGTAATTTGCTTTTACAACTCGAAAGCAGTTGAGTTGGGACTTGCATCCAAATCTGACTTCATCCTTATCTATAGATCCCTGCCTCCATATACTGTATTCATGGCCAGTCAGGTAATTCTAGGAACCCTGAAGCTCTTGCTCACAAGGTCAAGGTTTCTCATGTAAAACAGACTTGCTTCCATGGTATGGAAAGGCTATAACCTTTCTATACCAGGATTTAACCCTATTCCTTGGTGGACTCTACCATGAACTCTTTTTTTTTTTTTTTTTTTTTTGTAGAGACAGAGTCTCACTTTATGGCCCTCGGTAGAGTGCCATGGCATCACACAGCTCACAGCAACCTCCAACTCCTGGGCTTAAGTGATTCTCTTGCCTCAGCCTCCCGAGTAGCTGGGACTACAGGCGCCCGCCACAACACCCGGCTATTTTTTGGTTGGAGTTTGGCAGGGGCCGGGTTTGAACTCGCCACCCTGGGTATATGGGGCCGGCGCCTTACCGACTGAGCCACAGGCGCCACCCTCTACCATGAACTCTTTAATTTTGGCCTAAAAAAGGCAGCTAAGAAGAGCATTTCCATAAAACACGCCTTTCTGGTATTTAACTGGATAGCATAAAACCCTTTTATTTAAAAAATGTATAGAAGGCCAGGTGCGGTGGCTCATGCCTATAATCCTAGCACTCTGGGAAGCCAAGGCGAGTGGATCGCCTGAGCTCATAAGTTCAAGACCAGCTTGAGCCAGAGCTCAGACTCTAAAAAATAGCCAGGCATTGTGGCGGGTGCCTGTAGTCACAGCTGCTTGGGAAGCTGAGTCAAGAGAATCACTTAAGCCCAAGAGTTTGAGGTTGCTGTGAGCTGTGACACCGTAGTACTCTACTGAGGGCGACAAAAAAAAAAAAAAAGTAAACGTACTTACCATGTGGCCCACAATCCCTATCTAGAACTTTAAACAAATGTGTGTTTGAAGATATTCATCTAGTTATCATTTATACTCACAAAAAGCTGAAAACGCAGTAAAGAAAATACAGGGGAGCCTGGACTGCTTTCCTCTTATGTGTGAGCATTTGATCACTGAGCTTGCTCCAAACATTGTTTGAACCACGTAATTTACTCTGCAGATATTACAAAAGAGTTATGCAGATCTGTACTGACATAGAAAGGTACCCCTGATACTTACTGAATTTTTTATTTTTATTTATTTATTTTTTGTTGTTGCAGTTTGGCCGGGGCTGGGCCTGAACCCGCCACCCTCGGCATATGGGGCCGGCGCCCTACTCACTGAGCCACAGGCACCACCCACTTACTGAATTTTTTAAAAAGATTTTAAAACCACATGTACAGTGTGGTTTTATTTCTATAAAATTTTATGTACATACAGTGAGGGGTAAAATTGGTTGTTTTTTTTTTTTTTTTGCAATGTTTGGCCAGGTCTGGGTTTGAACCCGCCACCTCTAGTATATGGGGCCGGCGTCCTACTCCTTTGAGCCACAGGCACCACCCAAGCTTTTTTTTTTTTTTTTTTTGAGACAGAGTTTAATTTTGTTGCTCTGGGTGAAGTGCCATGGCATCATAGCAGCCTCAAACATCACAGCAACCTCAACCTCCCAGGCTCAAGAGATCATCTTGCCTCAGCACCCCCGTACCTGCCACAATGCCCAGCTATTTTTAGAGATGGGGTCTTGCTCTTGCTCAGGCTGGTCTCAAACTTCTGAGCTGCAGCAATCCACCTGCCTTGGCCTCCCAGAGTGCTAGGATTACAGGCGTGAGCCACCATGCCCAGCCTCAAAAATGGCATTTTAAACAAGATGTAGCTACAGTAACTCTTGCACCTGCTGAGAATATTGCCTGATGGGATGCTGGGTGTGAAAATGAAGCTGGTAACAAAAGGTCACATTATAGTATCGTTTCATTTATATAAAATGTTATAAAGGCAAATCCATAGACACAGAAAGATTAGTGGTCTCCAGGGGCAGGAGGGGTGGGGAGGGACCACTGATGAGGATGGAGTTTCTTTATGGGGTGATGAAAATGTCCTGGAATGGCTCGGCGCCTGTAGCTCAAGTGGCTAGGGCACCAGCCACGTACACCAGAGCTGGTGGGTTCGAATCCAGCCCGGGCCTGCCAAACAACAATGACAACCACATTCAAAAATTAGCCGGGCATCTTGGCGGGCACAGGTAGTCCCAGCTACTTGGGAGGCGGAGGCAAGAGAATTGCTTAAGCCCAGGAGTTGGGGGTTGCTGTGAGCTGTGATGCCACAGCACTCTACCCAGGGCAACATCTTGAGGGTCTGTCTCAAAAAAAAAAGAAAGAAAGAAAATGTCCTGGAGTAAGAGAATGATGGTGGCTACACAACCTAGCAAATATACTAAAACCACTAAATTGTATGCTTTAAAAGGGTGAATTTGGGGCTATGTGTATAGTGTTTTAGTAAAACAAATTCTGATGGAAATTTAGAGAAAAACTGATAAATCCAAAGCAATGATTAGGAAGCCAACAACACTATAGAGAGAGAAACTGCCTCCCATCCCCCTCCCCGTGGGACTATAGGAGGGGCATGTCCCACGTTATGGGAGGAGAATCTAAAGTTTGTTGAATATCTAAGGTGGCTGGGCTATTTAGGGGCAGCCAGGGCTGACAAGTGGCTTCTGTGTACATAAGCATGTACCCACCTCCTCAGCCATATCTCCTGGCTACTCTCTGTGTCAGAGCCCCAGTAGCATTTAATGAGCTCTAGGGGGGCAAAGGATGGTTTGGGGGATTAAGCTTTAGCCCCCACTCCCACCCCCAGCAAGCTCAAATCCAAGGCAAACTGTGTGCTCATCACTGTGCAAGCATTGCAGGACGACCTCGTCAACCCCCACTTCAAGCTAGACTGACACCTTCAAAAAGCAATTCAAAGTCAATTATACAAAAAGTGATCTTATTTTCCTGGCATAACAAGAAATCTCGGGAAGGCAGCCCAGGACTGTCTACTCAAAAGCGCATGATGTCACAAAAGGCCTCAGTTTCTTGCTCTCTTTTTGCTCAGCCATCTCTGCTGGCCCATCAGCTTCATCTCAGGGGTCAGGATGGCTGCAGCAATTCCTGGACATCACATCCTCACTATTGTCCTCCAAAGGCAGAAAAGGGATTGTCCTTCCCAGAAGTCCCCCTACAGACTGTTCCTTGCTCTTAACCCATCTGTGCTTCTCATGAGCAGAATTAGGTCATGAGCCCTCCCCCTACCAAACCACTGGCCAGGAGATGAGGATCACCAACTAATTTAGACTCATCAAAAGTTATCTAAGTTATAAATTAGCAAATGGAGGTATACACACCAAAACATGATCAGGTCTCTGCAGTGAAGGAGGAACAGGATCTGGCATCCAGCCATGGTGGCCACGTCCCAGGTCCCTCCCTTCAGACTTTGCCCTCTGCTGGGCACACTTTTCCTCAATCTCTCCAGGTTAGCACCTCTTCTGGCTTCAGATAACTGGCACCTCCTCCAGAAAGCTCTCCCTTTTCTCTCCGGCATCCTCAAAGAACCAGCACCTGCCTCATAGCGCTCGCCACATTTGCAACTCAGTCACTACGTGTGTTGTCATTGGATTAAGATCTGTCCCACAGAGGCATTCCTACCCTTTGTCCCCAAGAGCTATTGGCTAGGCAAATGATTAGTACCTGGAGAGGGGCAGGTGTGAGGGCTGGAAGATGATATCAGCTTTCTGTGGGTGGTGAGATTTTTATTACAAGGTTACACACAGCACAGCGCTCACATCTTAGGCGTAGCTCAGCGACTAGGAGTATACTGCGTCAGCAGCTGGGAGGTATGACATGGAGTAATTTTATTTTCCTCTCTGTCCTTTTCTAGCTGGTTTAAATCTTTTGCAATGATGTAATGAACATCACTTACAACAAGTCTGTGTCATTTTTACAAAAACAAGGACTTTTTAAAAATTAAAAAAAAAACATTCCTTTTTAACTATTCAGGATGTTGAAGGAACTCGTGGGGTGCTAAGAATTTCTTCCTCCCCTTGTTTTATTTTCCCTCCCACCCTCCCCTGATCCCCAGCGGGATCACCCTTCCAGAGTTTTAGATTCCCTTCTTCTCCATCCTGTGGTGGTTTCAAGTTTGTTACAAAGATCCAAAAGGCTGTGCTGGGCTCAGAATTAAAACTGAGGTTTTAAAAACCCTAAGTTTCTGGGAGAAAATTATATACGTGTTTGGGTTTTACTTTTCTTTTTTCCCCAAAAGTAGGAACGTGGGAGATTTGAAATATCTGGGTCTTTTAGGAAAGTCTTTACATCTCTACTCAAACACATGTCCAAATTGATAATTTATATGTGGCTCAGCGCCTGTGCTCACTGGTTAGGGTGCCGGCTACATTCACGGGGGCTGGCGAATTCGAACCCAGCCCAGGCCTGCTAAACAACAATGACAATGACAACAACAACAACAATTACAAAATAGCTGGGCATTGTGGCGGGCGCCTGTAGTCCCAGATACTTGGGAGGCTGAGGCAAGAGAATCGCTTAAGATCAAGAGTTGGAGGTTGCTGTGAGCTGTCACACCACCGCACTCTACTGAGGGCGACACAATGGGACTCTGTCTCAAAATAATAATAATAATAATTAATATGTGATGAAGTGTTCCATCTTTCATTTGTTCATTCACTGGTGTCTGCCTCCACACTTGTCTCAGCCTGAGTATGTAGAATATAGAAATGTATCAGATCTGGTCCTTATCCCCAGGGAGAAAGATACAGTCACAACAATCCCTTCGAACTGTGATTGGCACTCTAATGAAGGTTGGATGGGTAAGGTGTAGAACAGAAAGGGAAAGAACACTTGAGGTGGGTTTTGCGGTATACATAGAAGTTTGCCAGACAGAGAAGGCGTGGAAAGGCATTCCAGGCAGAGGGAACAGCTGTGGCAAGGCATAGTGTTGAGCGCAGTGGTTGTGAGCATCAGTGCAGAGCCAGACTGCCTGGGTTTGAGTCCTGCCTCACCCATCTCTTAGCTGCATGATCCTTAGTAAGTTTTCACTCCCTCTGTGCCTCAGTTTCCTCATCTAATAAATAGAGATAATGACAGCACTTACGCTGTAGGATTGATGAGGATTAATTCAGAAAAACCAAGTAAAGAGCTTAGACAAGCCCCTACACAGGGTAGGTGTCTGGTAAACTGGTAGCTCCTAGTTTTGGTGGGTTGAGTATTCAGAAGCAGGTGCCGGCATTGAGATGGGGCAGGTGTGGGGACAGGAAAGAGTGATCTGTTTCATCTTTATGGGAGACACCCCTGATATGAAATCTGCTGAGGTCCTGGAGGTCAGCCTCCACCCCCTCCATCTCCTGCTTCCGGAGCTGCAAGGACTTGCCCCAGGCACTACAGGCCTGCCAGCTCCATGCACTGGTGACATACACTGTCACACCCACCCCAAGTGCGGGCCGAGTGGGGCACTGCCAGCTGAGCATTGCCTCAGCATGAGAAAATGGAAGGAAGCAAAGTCCAGGCAAGGCACAGGACCCAAGAGTCTGGGCCAAGTGAGCCCACCCTTCCAGGAAAACAATTCAGCCACCAGGATACAGCTCATCACCTTGCAGCTGGCCCAGCCTAAAGTTGCAGTTTCCCTGAGCACAGGAGTTGTCTGGCCCGTCTTCCACTCCCCGTAACACTGAGTGCCCAGTACCTGGCGACCTTGTCTCCTCAGAGTGCTAATGGCTTCATGTCAGGCTTATGAAAGAGAAAACTTTGGTTACCTCCCCTTTACAGATGGGGACACTGAGGCTCAAGACACTGAAGTGACTTGCCTGGGGACAAACAGCTGGTCACACAGGCCTGGGCTCTAACTGCTCTAATGGCAGCTTCATTCAAAGTTTCCTTTCAAAGTGGACTTGGGTGACCCACACTTAGATTTAACAGTAACTCCTGGAAATCAGAGGGAGATTCCATAAAGAGAGGTAATCGCTGAACATGTGCTTCTGAATTTTGTTTAGAAAAAAATTTTTAAGGCGTTTGCAAGCCTCATATGCTAAAAATATTTAAGTGTAAAAGCTTGGAAGCTGGTAGAGGCAGGAAATGGTAATTACCGCAGAGCACTTAGCTGCACAAATGCCTGCCAATTCCTGAGCCATCTGGGGAGCCCAAGCCCCACCCCAGTGCAGCCCTGGGGGAATACCCCACCCCCTCAGGGGTCCTGGCCAAAGCCACTTCCTCAGCCTCAAGCCCTGAGCCCGCCTGGAAGCTGGCTGGTTCCCAGTCGTGCGGTTTTCACCCTGACCTGCTCGAAGTCATCCCATGGTCTGAGGCCTGCCCTTGGCTGGTTGTTTGCCTCCCGTGAAGGCTGAGGAAGAAATGGGGCCCAGATGCAGCAGGTTCTAGGTTTGAATCCCACCTCCACACTCTGAAGGTCCACCAGGCCTGACTGGGGGCTGTGTGTGGAGACAGGCCCTGGTGAGAACCCAGACTCAGCTGCTGCCCAACTCTGTGCCCTTGGGCACCTTACCTTCCTCTAAGGATTAGGATGGTATTGACCTCCCAGGCATGCAGTAAGATTTAAACAACCACTTAGTCCACGCTTGGAGCAGGGTCTGGCATGGACTAAGTGCCCAGTAAAGGGGGATATTACTGTTACTGTGTCTGTGAGCATTGCTCCATCTCCCCAGGAGCCTCCGTTTCTCCATCCGTAGATGGGAATGATACTACCCTGTTTTCCCGAAAATAAGACAGTGTCTTATACTAAGGTGTACTCCCAAAGATGTGCTAGGTCTTATTTTTCGGGGACGTCTTATCTTTCCTGTGAGTAGGTCTTATTTTCAGAGGATGTCTTATTTTCGGGGAAAAAGGGTAGACCCTACCCCATAGCACTGATGAGGTAAGATGGCACGCACAGCACCTGGTAATTAGTGAGCGTTTAACAAATAATTACAGTTAGTTTTATATCCCAAACCCATTCTGGGAGGCTCACACTCTGCAAAAACAGCCTGAGAAGGTTAAAAATAAGTGAGAAGAGAAGCAAAGCCATGCTGTTGAACAATCTCTAGAGCAAGGGGGACCGGCGGCCCCCGCATGTGGCAAAAGCACCTCCTGGGCACTGAGACCTGGAACGGGGAGGGGCTGGGAAGCAGCTGGCTCTGATCAGAAACTGTAATCTGGCAGCTGGGAGTTCTGGGAGAGGAAGAGGTGGGGAGGGTGTCGCTTGTGGGACTGGGGGACTGGGCTGGGCCAAGGGTGGGGCAGGGTGTGGCAGCCTGGAATCTGAGCTGGCGGGTGGGACAGGGGCAGGGTTCCAATCTGGTCACCAGCTCAGGCGAGTCTCTGCCCCTCTGAGCCACACTTTCTTCGTCTGTCAAATGGGGCCAGTGATGCATTTGATGACTCAGAGAACACATGGGATAACGGGGCGATTAGCGGGACCTGAAAGCCTGGACAGGTGCAGAGGAGAAGCTTCTCACACACACACCCATCCCAACTGCACCTGGGATGGAGTCCCTGGCAGGAAGTGGAGTGTGAAGGTCTTGGCCGCCCCTCCTAGACTAAGCATACCAGAGCAGTTTGCCTGGGTCCCCAACTAGGGAGGGGCAGGTCCTGGTGTCAGTGGCACTGACAGTGCAGAGGGCCCCTGTGGGCCAGGGCTGCCCTCTCAGGACTCTCCCATGTGGGCCCTGCCCGCCACTTCTTGCTGAGACTTGCCATAGACCCTTCCTCCACCATCTGGTATCAGAATCATCTCACCAGGCCCCAGACTCCAGGCCTGGCTGTGTGGGCATCCTCCCAGTAGCCTGGCTCCCCTCCAGCCACAGGAGCCCTGTGGGACCTGGCATGAAGCCCGACTTTATCCTCTGGGGGAATTCATTTCATGGAGTTTTATTAATAGCAACAATAGCTTTGCATTTACATGAGGCAGGCACTTGAAGCAAGCCCTACTTGCCCAGAAAACGCACTACCATGGGATCCTATTCTCACCCACATCACACAGTGGGGGTCCAGCTGCCTCCAGATACCCCTTGCTCAGGGCCTGCTCTGCCTTTGATTTTGTGGAAAGAGCCCTGGTCTGGGAGTCTGTAGTCCTGGGTTCTGCCTCCTCTGGGTAACCTCAAGCACCTTCCAACAGTGGCGAGCCCTGCCTTCGCCTCCCCCAGGTTCTGATAGGGAACATCACATATATACATGCATGTGTATCTCCTAGTCCTTACTTTAAGGCCTTGGCTCATGTGACTGTGAGGACTGACAAGTCTGAAATTTACAGGAAAGACCAGTAGGCTGAAAACTCAGGCCAGATTTGCTGTTGCAGGTTTGAGGCAGAATGTCTTCTCTGGAAAACCTGGTTTTGCTCCCAAGGCCTTCAACTGATTGGATGAGACACATACACACCATCCCATGCAATCTTTACTTAAAGTCAACTATAGATGTTGACTTAACCACGTGTACAAAATACCTTTCCAGCAACATCTAGATTAGTATTTGATCAAACAGCTGGGTACCGATCATAGCCAAATCGAAGCCTAAAACTAACCATCACCTCCTCTGCTTCATAGCTGGGGAAACTAAGTTCCAGAGAGGTGGACAGGCAGCCCAGGTCCCACAGGTAGAAAGTTATATCCTGTCCATGGTTATGTCTAAACATATAGCCTGGAATGCTAACATCTTTTGGGAGTTGAATTATAGATAGCTTTTATTTTTTTCTTTAAACTTACTGTTTAGGCCGAGCGTGGTGGCTCACGCCTGTAGCTCCAGCGCTGTGGGAGGCCAAGGCGGGTGGATTGTCTGAGCTCAGAAGTTCAAGACCAGTATGAGCAGCAGTGAGCCAGAGTAAGACCCCTCTCTATTAACAACATCAAAAACAGCCAGCACCGCAGGAGAAAGAAGAAAATCAACAAAAAAGGAGTACTTCAAACAAAGAAGAATGAACAAGCACACTGAAATTAAAAATAAAAAAAATTACAAAAATAAATAAATAAATAAACTTACTGTTTAGTGTTTTTCAAATTGCACATGTGTATGGGGTGGCGCCTGTGGCTCAAAGGAGTAGGGTGTCGGCCCCATATGCTGGAGGTGGCAGGTTCAAAACCCAGCCCCAGCCAAAAACTGCAAAAAAAAAAAAAAACTCAAATTGCACATGTGTAACTTTTACTATCATAGAAAACATGAAATGATTTTCACTTTGAAAAAAATTAACCTTCTTTTCCAAGAACATGTCAGTCTAGGTGGATAAAATATTTAAGAAAAAAATTTTCTTCTTAAAAACAATGTTACCATAAGAAAATTCAGAAAAAAGCATAAACGATAAGTAAGTAGATAGAGAGATAAAATAAATGTGACAAACTTAGGTACTGGAGAATCTAGGTGAATATAAATGGGTGTTCATCGTACTAAGAAATTCTCTTTGTGTTCTTTTTTGAGACAAGTGCTAGAGTGCCTTGGGAGGATGAGGCACAAGAATCGCTTAAGCCCAAGAGTTTGAGGTTGCTGTGAGCTGTGACGCCATGACACTATGTTAAGGGTGACAAAGTGAGACTCTGTCTCAAAAAAAAGAAAATACAGACTGTAATTTTTGGGACAACCATTAAAATTGCATAAGTTCTGGCGGCATCTGTGGCTCAAGGAGTAGGGCGCTGGCCCCATATGCCAGAGGTGGCGGGTTCAAACCCAGCCCTGGCCAAAAACTGCAAAAAAAAAAGGAGAAAATAGACAAACCTTCAATCACAAGAGAACATATTTTCCTCAGTAATTAATAGAAAAGGGAAGGGAAAAATCAGAGAAAATCTGGAAGATTAAACAAGATCAAGACACCTGATCTAATGGACCCATCTAAAACCCTGAGGCCCACACCAGGCACAACCTTTGCAAGGAGAATGTAACGAACGTTTACAAGTGACCACACACTGGGCCATAAAACAACTGATTGAAACATTCTGAGTACGGCTTGACTATGTTCATTTAAACTCGAAATGGATTACAAAAAAGATAACTAGAAAACCTCCATACATTTGAAAATTATGAACACATTTCAAAGACAAAATTATGACTCAAAAAGAAGCAAAAAGCAGAGCACTTAGTATGTGCGAGGCCTGTGCACGCTCTCATGACTCCTAACAAGGAATGTCTGTGACAAGTCCTGTTCTCAGCCCCACTCTACAGAGAAGAGAGTTGAGGTCAAGGGTCTTGCCCAAAGTCAGTCAGCTAAAAAACACTCCAGGCCTGTCAGATCCCATGTTTCTAATTACTTAGGAGTCTACAACAGTGAATACTCCCATTTTTCAGATGAGGAAACTGAGGCTTATGCCGCAAGGCCAGTAAGTGTCAGGACTTAAATTGGGCATTTAAACCAAGGTCTAGATGGGTGTTAAACCTTTACGGAGAGGGAAACTGAGGTCTTGCATAGGAACCCACACCAGGGGGTGGTAGGAGGCCAAGATTCAGAAAGGAAAATAAGTCTGGGAGGAAATGACTAGAAATGGCTCCCACACCCACTGGTCAGGAAGGGAGGACAATGCCCCAGACAGAATGAAGAAAAGGACTTCTCACCCACCCCCAGCCCCCAGACACAGGGGCCCCAGGGCTGACAGGAGTCCATTATCCAGAGGTCTTAGGGTGGGGGCAGCTGAGCAAACATCAGTCCCCTGGCGCCTGACACAAAATGGCCATTGAAACATTTCGGGGGGCCTGGGGGGAGAGTGGAGTTGCTGTGACAAGCCCCTTAGCAGAGCAGGGAGGGGCTGCTGTAGGGGTGTCCAGCGCCGACCCGTTCCACCACAATAGCCCCAGATGAGCTGGGACATTAGCCTGGGATCACACAGCCCATCGGGTCTCACCACTCTGGTCTCCGGGTAGAGGGCTGGGGGGCCACCCAGTGGGGGCCAGTGCAAAGTTCCAGGAGTGAGTAGATGAACCCAGAAACCCACAATTTGCCTATTTAGCCCTAGAAACCCTAGCTTTAGAGCTTTCCTAATGCAGAGAGGTCCAGCAAGGAGCTGAAGGTCACACAGCAAGTCAGCCTGCTGGTTCCCCCTGCTGGCCTGGGCTGCTCCCACTTTCTGACCTGAGTTCTCTCTCCCACCCCACTCCACTCTCCCAGCCCCCACCCATCAGCTGTCTCTTTGGAAGGCAGTGCAAAGCTGGTCAGATTTCCAAAGTGGACATATGCACCAGGTGTGGCCAGGACAGTTGGGAGGGCAGGTGGGCAGGGGGGACTGGTAGCGGTCAGAGGCCCCAGCCAGGCATCAGACACCACAGCAGCTGCTCCCCACCTGCTCCGGGCTGTCCTAGCAGGGCCAGGCCCCACATGGGGGACTAGACTCTGGGTCTGACTCCTCACTCTGCCACTGAACTGGGTGGTGACTCTGGTTTTGAGTCTCTTCCTCTGCTGGGCACTTAATGTCCCCATCTGGCGGGAGTGTGATAGCCTGGTATCACAGGGGTTATCATTATTACCCCCTGGCAGTCTGGGGAAGAGAACCTGAGCAGAGGCGGCTGGTGGGCCACTTGCCCCCTGAAGTGCCATTCTTCCTCTTACCCAGCACTCCCTTCCCAAAGCCCCACTTGGGCCATCCCTCTGACCCTGCCAAATGTCCTTGTCACCCTCCCACCACTCACTCACTGCTTGTGGTAGCACAGTCCAGAAATCTTATGAAATCGGAGTCACTCTGGTTGGAGCAGGGCCAGAATTCCACCCATGGGTCTCCTCCTGCCCCACATTTCACCCCCTCCAGGTAGTTGCTGTGACCCCTTTTTGCACCCTTGGGGTTCCATGACCCCTATTTTGAGAACACATGGCTGGAATTCCACATAAGCCCTCTAGCAGGCATTCCAGGCCTCCATTTCCTGCACCTCCCCCTAGTCGCTAATTCTTGTTTTCCATAGGTGTCCTCCAGGTGGCCCAGGGCCCACCACACCCCATTCCTGGCTGCTCCAGAAACTGGCTTTGCAACTTCACTCTGGGGGACTTTATAGGTGCCATTTCTGCCAGCAACAATCTTCTTTTCCCTGTTTTGCAGCTGGCAAACACTTCCTTAACTCCAGAGGCATAGAAGCCCACTGTGTCCTCCCAGAAGACCTCCCTGAAGACCTCCCTGACGCCAGGAAGAGCTCTTAAGCCCTGCAGAGCTCAGGTGGCAGGCAGGGCTCAGGGGGGTAGAGGGGCAGGATTCAGCGACCGGGAGGGAGAAGGGAGGGAGAAGGAGGAAAGGGTCTAGGGGGAGGAAGGCGAATTTCAGAAGCCCCATTTTAGGACCCAGGGTGAGCCAGCAGCCCAGAGGACAGGGAAACATGGAAAGAATGAAGGCAAGGGGAGGCAGAGGAGGGGAGGCTGGGGTGGGGTCCACCCTCACTTCTCCTCCATCCCCTTAGGGCACAGACGTCTTTCCCAGGGTCCCAATGGGGGAGAGAATTTCAGAAGCCCCATTTTAGGACCCAGGGTGAGCCACCAGCCCAGAGGATGGGGAATAAGGGACAGCAGTTCTGAGCCACCTCCCACCAAGAGGCGTTGGTTCTTCAGTTTTCTGGGTACTGGTCCCATGGGGGAGCTATCTTGGGTAGCACAGGGTTTTATCCAGCTCAGTGAGTGGAGCCATCTTGTTGGTTCAGCCAGCCTGGGTGCCCTGCCCCCAGATGGTCTGCCTTCCTGGGCTGCTTCCCCTAAGTGAAGTTGGGTACCCCCCCAAACCCTAGGAGGTAAGAGTGGGGTCACCAGGATTCAGGCCATGGTCTGCTACCTTCACGGTCGCCCCAGAGCACAGGCCAGACCTCATCCCACCCCTGTGGCTCCTTCGATCTCCTTACCCCAACCATTCTCCCCAGAGCCAGTATGGACAGACAGGAAAGGTGTTTCCAACTTCATCTGGAGCCTCCCCATTCCTGGCTCGGGGGAGGGGGTCATCTCGGGGGATTTAGGCAGGAGTCCCTGGACCCCACCATTTATTTGCTTCTGGGCAAACAAACACTTCATACCTTTCCTCAGGGCATCAATGTCCTACTCATGTGAGCAATAGATAGTTAAACATTTATTGAGTACTTGTTGTATGCCTGGCCCATTCTAGGATTGGGAGGGTCCCAGAGCTAGCTAGCCCTGGCCCTGTGGAGAGGGCCACAGAGAGCAGTGGAACCAAATCACACAAGCTCTGACATCAGATGGTTTGGGCTTGAGCGAAACTTCCTTCTCATGGTAAAGCTAGAGCTGGGGCAAATGGAGCCTCAGCTTCTCTGTCTGTGAAATGGAGGTAAGACTTCTTACCAGGTAGGACCATGATGAAAATCACATGAAATGAGGGCTGAAGAGGAAAACCAAAACTATATAGACGAGCACTCTATACAATGTACATAATACATTCACTCAGTCGTTCATTCAAAAAGCATTTTCAGGGCGGCGCCTGTGGCTCAGTCGGTAAGGCGCCGGCCCCATATACCGAGGGTGGCGGGTTCAAACTCGGCCCCGGCCGAACTGCAAAAAAAAAAAAATAGCCGGGTGTTGTGGTGGGCGCCTGTAGTCCCAGCTGCTCCAGCTACTCGGGAGGCTGAGGCAAGAGAATCACTTAAGCCCAGGAGTTGGAGGTTGCTGTGAGCTGTATGATGCCATGGCACTCTACCGGGGGCCATAAAGTGAAACTCTATCTCTACAAAAAAAAAAGCATTTTTTTTTTTTTTTTTGTAGAGACAGAGTCTCACCTTATCGCCCTCGGTAGAGTGCCGTGGCGTCACACAGCTCACAGCAACCTCCAACTCCTGGGCTTATGCGATTCTCTTGCCTCAGCCTCCCGAGCAGCTGGGACTACAGGTGCCCGCCACAACGCCCGGCTATTTTTTTGTTGCAGTTTGGCCGGGGCTGGGTTTGAACCCGCCACCCTCGGCATATGGGGCCGACGCCCTACTCACTGAGCCACAGGCACCGCCCAAAAAAAGGCATTTTTCAAGACCTCCACTGGGCCAGGCGCGAGCACAGGGATGAATTACTGACTTTCATACAGAAAGGACTCAGTTCAGGACTCAGGCTTGCAGAGTCCAACTTGGCTCTGCTGTCCACCCGTCTTGGGGACTTGGGGGACATTACTTCCTTCTACAATTCCAGTCTTCTCATCCGCAAAGAGTGAGAGTTGTACCGAATCCTACTCCTATTTTGAAGGTCATTTGCCATTGATCACCCTAAGCAGTCCTTCCTTCTGCGCCTTTCCCCCTGATTTTTGTGGGGCTTGAGCTAATTTCTTCAGATGTGCTGAGAGAGCTGTGGGTGGGGCTTGTCTGCAGCCTGTAAGCTGGGGAGACAGGTGGAGTAACAGGCATGGCCATAAGAGTCTTTGTAACACTGAGGAACAGGTACCCATTCCCTGAACACCAACTATGTTCAAGGCCCAGGCCAGGCACTCTGTTTATCTTATTTAACTGGGCAACGTCTCCCTTCTCAGAGCCCCATAGGTCAAGCATCATAGTTTTCACCTTACAGAGGAAAAATGGGGTCCATGTGGTAGTCATTAGGACACTAACCCCTTAAACTATTCATAGTGGTCTCCTATAAGGAGCGATACCAGAGGCACAGGGCAGGAAGCAGACACACGTGCCCTCTTTTTTCAGCCGTCTATCTGTATACACAGGTGAGTGCCCCTTATGCAAAATGCATGAGCCAGAAGTGCTTTGGGTTTCTGACTTATTCAGATTTTGGAATATTTACAAATACTTAATGATATATCTTGGAGATGGGACCCAAGTCTAAATACAAAATTCATTAATGACTCATCTAAACCTTATACACGCAGGATGAAGGTAATTTTATATAATATTTTAAGTAATTTTATGCATGAAACAAAAGTTTAAGTATTTATGTGTGGAATTTTCCACTCGTGGTACCACTTTGGTGCTCAAAAATTTCAGATTCCGAAGCATTTTTTATTTCATATTTTTAGATTAGGGATGCTCAACCTGTATATATATTTTTGCACTCTGTAATTTTAAAAGTCATTTTTTATTTTTTTTTTTTGCAGTTTTTGGCCGGGGCTGGGCTTGAACCTGCCACCTCCGGCATATGGGGCTGGCGCCCTACTCCTTTGACCCACAGGCACCGCCCTTAAAAGTCATTTAAATCAGCCAGGCACAGTAGCTCGGGCCTCTAATCCTAGTGCATTGTGGGGCCAAGGCAGGAGGATCATTTGAGCTCAGAAGTTCAAGACCAACCTAAGCAAGAGTGAGGCCTCATCTCTACTAAATATAGTAAAATTGACAGGGGTCATGGCCAGTGCCTGTAATCCCAGCTACTTGGGAGGCTGAGACAGGAGGATCACTTGAATCTAGGAGTTTGAGGATTACAGTGAAGTATGATGACAACATTGCACTCTAGATTTGGGTGACAGAGGGAGATCTTGTCTCAAAAAAAAAAAAAATCATTTAGGGTGGCGCCCACAGTTCAGTGGGTAGTGTGCCGGCCACATACACTGAGGCTATCAGGTTCAAACCCAGCCTGGGCTAGCTAAGGCAACAATGACTACTGCAACAACAACAACAACAACAAAAAAAAAGCCAGGTGTTGTGACAGGTGTCTGTAGTCCCAGCTACTTGGGAGGCTGAGGCAAAAGAATTGCTTATGCCTAAGAGTTTGAGGTTGCTGTGAGCTGTGACGCCACAGCACTCTACTGAGGGCAACATAGTGAAACTCTGTCTCAAAAAAAAATCATTTAGCAGGTCATTGTGACCAGCACCTGTAGTCCCAGCTACTTGGGAAACTGAGACAAGAGGATCCTTCAGCCCAGGAGTTTGAGGTTGCTGTGAGCTATGATAACACAGCACTCTACCAAGCGCAAGAGAGTAAGACTATCTCAAAAAGAAAATCGTTTAAATCAAAAACATTGGCTTTGCTAGGAATAAAGCTGTATAGAGCTGTACGGAGATGTGACAGAAGAAAAAGTATTTACTTTTTCCATGCCATGAGGCCTGAACACCCCTCCCCACTCTGAGATAACCCCAGGGTCATGGTAGGGCTGAGCTCCACATGGGGAGCTTGGTAGACTGAGATGTGTCACCAAAACCCTTGCAAGCGCAGGCACAGGGGTCCCCTGAAGAATAACAGCGGGATGGCACTGGGAGCTTGGGGTTAGCTCGTGATTGTCCTTCTGTTCTCAGACCTGTTCTTTAGCATTGTTGGTTCTAGGACTTTTTTTTTTTTTTTTTTTTTGAGACAGAGGCTCACTATGTCGCCCTTGTTAGAGTGCTGTGGTGTCACAGCTCACAGCAACCTCCAACTCTTGGGCTTAAGCAATTCTCTTGTCTCAGCCTCCCAAGTAGCTGGGACTACACGCACCCTCTGCAACACCCGGCTATTTCTTTGGTTATAGTTATTGTTTGGCAGGCCTGAACTGGGTTCAAACACGGCAGCTCTGGTGTATTTAGCTGGCGCTCTAGTCACTGAGCTACAGGCACTGAGCCTGTTTCTAGGACTTTTCAAACACTGAAAAAATGAAACAAGGAGGCACCTGTGGCTCAAAGGAGTAGGGTGCTGGCCCTATATGCCGGAGGTGGCGGGTTCAAACCCAGTCCAGACCAAAATTGCAAAATAAATAAATAAATAAAAATCAAATTAAAAAAAAAATGAAACAAATATGGGTGGCACCTGTGGCTCAAAGGGGTAGGGCGCCGGCCCCATATGCTGGAGGTGGCAGGTTCAAGCCCAGCCCCGGCCAGAAATTGGAAAAAAATAAATAAATAAATATAAAAAAATTTTTTAAAAATTTAAAAATGAAATAGCATAAAAGTCCTCTCTGGCTAGGTTGGGACTGTGTCTCCACAAACCAAATGGGGCTGTTACGGAGGCAGGCTGTTACCTGCCTGACCAGCTGCCTGCCCTCCGCCCTTCATTCCTGAATCTGGGCCCAGCATCAGGAGGGTGTTGTGTTCAAGACCTCCATCAGTGCAGGGCTCAGAGCCTCAGGGATTACTATTCCTCTGGAAGAGTCACTGGAATGTGAGGGAGGCCTGAGGAGGACCATGAACCTGAGAGATTGAAACGCAGCACAGGGCCACAGGCCCACGCTGGGGAGAGTGGGTGGTGGTCAGGCCCCCTGAGTGTCTCAGGTTCCTTCTGGCAAATGGGTCAATTTGCCATCCAAACAGAATGACTATCTTAGAAAAACACATACGAGGGCGGCTCCTGTGGCTCAGTGGGTAGGGCGTCAGCCCTATATACAGAGAGTGGTGGGTTCAAACCTGGTCCCAGACAAACTGCAACAACACAAAAAATAGCCAGGCATTGTGGCGGGCACCTGTAGTCCCAGCTAGAGGCTGAGGCAAGAGAATTGCCTAAGCCCAGGAGTTGGAGGTTGCTGTGGGCTGTGACACCACGGCACTCTACCGCAGGCGATAAAGTGAGACTCTGTCTCTAAAAAAAAAAAAGAAAAACACATATCAAAAATATAAAGAGAGAAATAAGACTAAGTTTGTAAGTCTGGAAAATTGCACCCGCAGAGAGCCAGAGTGAAAGGTGTGAATCTGGTGCTACACAGAATATCCCAGAGGCCAGAAGCCAGTAGGGAGAAAGTGCCATCATGCCACCTTTCTAGAAAGGGTGAGTCCAACCATCATGGACTAGTGAGAGCAAGGCTGATTGCCCAGCAAGGTCTGGAATGGATGGTTCAGTAGATGACTTCAGAGTGCTCAGAAAAGGGAGCAGGTCACTAGGAGTTAAACCAAATCCATTATGTCCTTCTATAATAACAGGTGACTGGAGTCAGGCACAGTGGCTCAGGCCTGTAACTCTAGCACTCTGGCGGCCAAGGCAGATAAATCACCTGAGCTCAGGAATTCAGAGACCAGCCTGAGCAAGAGCAATACCCCATCTCTACTAAAAAGAGAAAAATTAGCCAGGGATTGTGGCAGCTCCTGTAGTCCCAGCTCAGGAGGCTGAGGCAAAAGGATCACTTGAGCCCAAGAGTTTGAGGTTGCTGTGAGCTCTGACACCATAGCACGCTACCCAGAGGGACAGAGGGAGACTCTGTCTCTAAACAAACAGACAAATGAATAAAGAATAACAGGTGACTGGGCCCAACGCACACGCAGACTACTTGGATTTCTGTAGAACACCGGAGGTTTTATTTCTTCATATTTTTTTCTGCTTTTTTTCCTGTCACATAATAGTTGTATATATATACGGGGTACATTTGATGTTTTGATACAGCATGTGATGCATAATGGTCAAGTCAGTATAATTGGAAAATCCATCATTTCCAACTTCTATTATTTCTTTGCACTGGGAATATTCCAAACCTTGTCTTCTAGTTATTTTGAAATATATAATAATTTCCTGTTAACTGTAGTTGCCCCTGTGCTATGAAACACTAGAACTCTTTCCTTCTTTCTCATTATATTTTGGTGCCAAATAATCAACCTCTCTTCACCCCACCTCCCCCTTTCCCTTCCCAGCCTTTGGTAACACCAATCTAGTCTCCGTGTTCACGAGCTCCACCTTTCTAGCTCCCACATATGCGAACATGTGATATTTGTCTTTCTGTGCCTGGTTCACTTCCCTTAACATAATGACTTCCAGTTCTGTCCGTATTGCTGCAAATGACAGTTTTTCATCCTTTTTTTTTTTTTTTTTTTTTGGTTTTTGGCTGGGGCTGGGTTTGAACCCGCCACCTCCGGCATATGGGACCGGCACTCTACCCCTTGAGCCATAGGCGCCACCCTTTCATCCTTTTTTTTATGGCTGAAAAAAATATTCTATTGTGTAGGTTCACCACATTTCTTTATCCATTCATCCACTGACAGACACTTAAGTTGACTCCTTATCTGGGCTATTGTGAATAGTGGGCAACACACAGGAGTGCAGATCTCTTCCGTATACTGATTTCCTTTCTTTTGGGTTTATACCCAACAGTAGGATTGCTGGATCATATGGTCATTCTATACTTAGTTGTTGTTTTTGAGACAGAGTCTCCACTCTGTCACCCTGGGTAGAGTGCTATGGTATCATAGTTCACAGCAACCTCTAACTCCTGGGCTCAAGCAAGCCTCTTGCCTCAGTCTCCTGAGTAGCTGGGACTATAGGTGCCTGCCACAAGGCTTGGCTATTTTTTTAGAGACAGGGTCTCGCTCTTGCTCAGGTTTTTTTTTTTTTTTTTTCTTCTTCTTGTTGCAGTTTGGTCCGTGCTGGGTTCTATTCACTGAGCCACAGGTGCTGCCCTAAGGCTGGTCTTAAACTCCAGAGCTCAGGCAATCCACCCTCAGCCTCAGCCTCCCAGAGTACTAGGGTTACAGGTATGAGCCTCTGCACCCAGCTATATTTAGTTTTTTGAGGAACTTCCATACAGTTTTTCATTATGAGTGTGCTAATTTACATTCCCACCAACAATATATGAGCGTTCTTTTTTTTTTTTTGTAGAGACAGAGTCTCACTGTACGGCCCTCAGGTAGAGTGCGGTGGCATCACACGGCTCACAGCAACATCTAACTCTTGGGCTTACGCGATTCTCTGCCTCAGCCTCCCAAGCAGCTGGGACTACAGGCGCCCGCCACAACGCCTGGCTATTTTTTGTTGCAGTTTGGCCGGGGCTGGGTTTGAACCCGCCACCCTCGGCATATGGGGCCGGCGCCCTACTCACTGAGCCACAGGCGCCGCCCCTATATGAGCGTTCTTTATCTTCATCCTTACCATCTATTATTTTTCTGCCTTTAATAGTAGCTATTCTTGGGTGGCGCCTGTGGCTCAGTGGGTAGGGCGCCAGCCCCACATACCGAGGGTGGTGGGTTCAAACCTGGCCCTGGCTAAACTGTAGCAAAAAAATAGCTGGGTGTTGTGGCGGGCACCTGTAGTCCCAGCTACTCAGGAGGCTGAGGCAGAAGAATTGCTTAAGCCCAGGAGTTGGAGGTTGCTGTGAGCTATGATGCTACAGCACTCTACTGAGGGTGATAAAGTGAGACTCTGTCTCTTAAAAAACAAAACAAAACAGTAGCCATTCTTAGTGGGGTGAGATGACATCCCATTGTGGTTTTGATTTGCGTTTCCCCAATGATTAGTGATGTGGAGCATTTTTATTTTTTTCATATAGGGAGTTTTTCTTGATATCTTTGGGGTGACAAGGGAAAAAATAGGGGCTCTTGGTATTATAGCACTTTGATGGTAGTACAGCTAACTAATGCAGAGCAGGAACCACGTGCCAGACGCTACTGTGCGCACCTTACATGCATTAGCCGCACGCTCACAGCAGACCTCAGGAGGCGTGTATTAATCACTATTTTTATTGTAGAGATGAGGAAAGGAGGCAAAGAAGAGTTAAGTAATTGGCCTGAGGTCACAGCTGGTGGGTGGAGCCAGATTGGGAGGCAGCTGTCTCTTTCCTGAGCCCGCAGGAGCACAGGTGGTTTAAACTGACCTAGAGATCCCTGGCTGATTAGTAGACCAGAGTCGAGGTGGAGGTAGAATTCTCTTTCTTACCTGGTCAATCAAGACATGAGCCCTCCGCTAGCCATAGGGGATGGGCACTTGACCAAGCTGGCCAATCACAAGCTCTCCAGGGAGTCTGAAACGCTGGGCTTCTCTTAGGATGGGTAGGACTGTCTCCTGTCCTTTCCTAGCTTGACAGAATTGTGGAGGATTTTGATTGTTTTTTAAGACAGTCTCACTCTGTTGTCCTGGGTAGAGTGCCATGGAGGCATAGCTCACAGCAACCTCCAACTCTTGGGCTCAAGAGATCCTCTTGCCTCAGCCTCCCAAGTAGCTGGGGCTACAGGTGCCCACCACAATGCCCGGCTAATTTTTCTATTTTTAGTAGAGACAGGGTCTTGCTCTTGCTCAGGCTGGTTTCAAACTCCTGAGCTAAAAGGATCCACCCTCCTCAGCCTCCCAGGGTCCAGGATATAGGTGTGAGCCACCGCAACGGGTTTGACAGAATTGTTGTCCTTACCACTTATAATCTCCCAGTCTCCTCTCACTTGGTGCCTTTTGGCCATCCATGGTTTCCGTTGTTTGCAGAGACCCCTACTTGAGGCTCCTTCCTCCCAACCAGATCTTCCTTAAAGGTGTCCTCCCCTCACTCCATGGATTGTCCATGATCCTAATGGGTATGAATGGGAGCAAAAAAAGTGCACCCTGAAAGTCTCCAGTGATGGATCACAGGGCTCTGTCCTTTCCCCTGTCCTGTTGATCATCACTTCTCCAATTTGGGTTTAGAACACAGAAGGCCTGCTTCTAAAATTTGCAGCTGTCACAGTGGCAGAATTAATGCTTTGTGTAATAGAAGTGGAACTCTTATGATGCTTTCAAGACTAGATGGCTGGATGAGAGCCAAGAAGATGACATTTAACGGGCCTAATATAAGGTCTTGCGTGTGTTTGCGAAGAATCCATTGTGTGAGTACCAGCTAGGGGAGGGAAGTTGGCTGCCCAGTAGTTCATGGGAAAAAGATCTCATGCATTAGCAGTGAATAAAGTAGCTGTTGGTAACACGAATGCCTCTAGTAATGTAGGCTGTACTACTGGAGATTAAGTATCTAGAGAAGGCGGGGGCGCGTGGTGACAGTACCTTTCAACCTGGCAGCTATCAGTCCAGACAGAGAGCGCATGTTCCAGTTCTGGGCCCCAGGGTGTGACCCAGGTTGTGGGGAAACCACAGAAACTTGATGTCATTGATTACAGCTCAGAGAACCTTTGGAGAGCCAGGAACCCCCGTGTGCAAATACTACAGGGGAGGCCCAGAGAAGAGGTGGGAAGTGACTAAAACCTACTGGCGCTCACTCAGCAAAAAGAGGAATTTGCTGTAAGGGAAAAGATATGTTTTAGGACCTGGAGGGCAGGAGGGCCAGCCTCAGGGATTGGAGCAGGGAACTGGGAAGTGGCAGGAAGCAGGGCAGTCTAACTTTCCCGCTCTGCTTCCTTTCTTGCCACAAAGTAACTTTCCCTGCTTTTCAGGGCACCTGTCAGAAAGCGCTGACCAGCTCTGGGACTACACAACCACCGCCCCCCTCCACAGCAACTCCACTGCTCAGGACCGAGGGGAGAACAGGGGTAGGTAGGGACAAAGAATGGGGCAGGGGCAAGGACGCCAGGATGAATCAGGAGACGTGGGCAGGGGCCAGATAGGGCCAATTTTCTGAGATTAATCGAACACTACCTGGGTGCCCCCTGCCCAGGATAGAGCTGGAATGTCACCAGGAGTAGGTGCTCTTGAAAGCCCCAAAGTGTTCTGTCCTTGTCAAGTCTCTCACTCTGGGGATTTGGGGGTTTCTCATGCTTCTTTTTTTTTTGAGACAGAGACTCACTCTGCTGCCCAGGCTAGAGTGCCATGGCATCAGCCTAGTTCACTGCAACCTCAAACTCTGGGGCTCAAAAGCAATCCTTTTGCCTCAGCCTCCTGAGTAGCTGGTACTACAGGTGCCTGCCACAACACCCAGCTAATTTTTCTATTATTAGTAGAGATGGGGCCTTACCCCTTCTCAGGCTAGTCTTGAACTCCTAAACTCAAGAGATCCTCTGGAAGGTGCCTGTGGCTCAAGGAGTGGGGTGTCAGCCCCATATACCAGAGGTGGTGGGTTCAAACCCAACACTGGCCAAAAACTGCAAAAAAAAAAAAAAAAGATCCTCCCGCCTCGGCCTCCCAGAGTGCCAGGATTATAGATGTGAGCTACCACACCCGGCCCCCTTCCTTTTTCTTTATAGGTTTAGTACATACTTATATCTGTGTAAGAAATAGAAGGTTCTCTTTTGCATGCCCTGATTTTTGTATGAGGGGATCCTGCCCATTGCTGGTTCTGCAATGTTGCTTTTTTGCTGAACATGTTTTCATGCTAATATGCATAGCTAAGGCCAGGCCAGGATGGTCCAGTACTGTGAATCACCTTCAGGGGAATGGAACAACAGTGAGAAAGACCAGCACAGTGTCCATCCTGAATGTCCTGACAGATCCCCTGTCCCTGGACTAAAGGAGGCGAGAATGTGACAGGTTCCCTGAGAAGGAAGGCAGTCAATTGGTGGAAAATGCCCTCTGAGAACCTTCCTGGGAGAGACAAGAATATGTTCCCTAATCCCATGGGCAGGGCCTGAGCCAGTGAAATACTTATGCCATCATAACTATGACCTATGCATGTGTCCCCACCCTGCAGGTGCAGCCCCTGCCCAAGCCCAGCACTGGCATACTCTCAGGCCCTGCTGGGCATGAAGCCAGACAGCCTTTGGTCACCAGGCTCTTTGGGCTGTGGGCCCATGGGTGAGCCCAGCAAAAGGCATTTGGAACTTTGTATCTGTGTTTTAAGCTAAAGGGACAAAGGTGGACATCACAGCCTCTTCCCACCTTCTCTGAGCAGTTACTGAAAATCAGTTGCCCTTGATAGGCATCATCTTACCAACTCCTCAGAAGGCAACCCTTGGCTTGGTGACCATAGCTCAGTGGTTAAGGGTGCCGGCCACTTGCACCCGGGCTGGTGGGTTTGAACCTGGCCCGGGCCTGCTAAACAACGACAACTGCACTAAAAAATAGCCAGGTGTTGTGGCAGGCACCTATAGTCCCAGTTACTTGGGAGGCTGAAGAAGAGAATCACTTAAGCCCAAGAGTTGACACCGCCCGAGACTGCTTCCAAAAAAAAAAATACTGAGTGACCAGGTGGCTTGCCCAAGGTTGCAGAGCTGGTAGTTGGTAGAGCCTGTGTTTAACACTGGGCTGTGGCTCTAATGCCCCATCCCTGGGGCACGAGTTCAGACTTAGTCTGGGAGTATGGGGAGGGCAAGAAAAGGTTGTGACATTGCAGCTTGATCCGAAGGCCACATCAGTCGAGAGGATGGGGAAGACCACACTGGTGGAAACAGCATCGGCTGTTGGCGGTGGAGGTAGAAGGATGCAGAGAAGAGCAGAGGGGAGCTAGATGGGGTGGGGCAGGGCCAGGATGAGGCGGGGGTGGGTGGTGGGTGGGGCACTCTGGCCTGAGGGTCCCTGGCATTTGTGGCTAGTGGTTCTAACTATAGACTCTTGAGCTGCCCCCAAAATGGTAATGGAGCCTAGTGAACAAAGTCTACCAAGAAGGCTCTAGGAGTAATGGGCTGGGCTGTGGAAGGTGGTTCTGGGCCCTTTGGGTAGAGAAGAAGCTACCAGGTGTCTGGAGAATGGGCCAGAATTAGGTTGTGGACCATGGGTGGGGCCTGAGCAAGAGCGGGCAACATGTCCCAGAGCTGGTCTGGGTGTGGGGGCAGCCCTATAGGTTGATGGGTCCCTGAGGAGGCAACTTAGTGACCTGGGCTCTCTGGGAGCTGGGATGGGCTGGGACTGCTTCAAAGTTACCATTGTCGTCCCCTCTCCCGCCTGACTGTCTAGGGCTTAAAATAGAGCAGAAGCACAGTGGATCTCGTGAGAAGAGTTTCTGGCAAAGGGCTCTGGCGGGAGGGGTGTGAGTCACCGCTGGGAACCTTTGAGTTTGAAGCTCCCAAAGCCCAGCAGCCCCGCCCCTGCCCCAGGGAGCCTGGAATCCAGGTGGGGGGGCGGGCGGGGGGTGGGGGCAGGCTCTGTTCCCAGATCTGCTAGGGAGGCCCGGGTGCTGGGCCAAGTCGTCCCATTGGGGCCTTGGTTTCTCAGACATACCAGGGTCAAGGGCCTCAACATCTGCTATGAGACCCTTGAAATTCATGGCAGGTGGTCCTAATATAGACCCTATGTCAGATCTAGAGGGATGAAATCCCAGTCCCACTCTTACTGGCTGAGTGACCTCAGGCAAGTACCCCAAGCTCTCAAAGCCTCAGTTTCCTCATCTGTAAAATGCTCTTTCCATTTTTCCATGTTCCTAGTTGAGCTTTATTGGATAATAAAGATCTGGAAAGCTCTTGGGGCCACCCTCCACAGCCCCACCCCCCATCCTCTGCATATTTTGCGCTGCTGGGGATGTTAAAACAACTAAAACCCCACTTTTTAATGCTCTGCACTTTACTACAGTACTCCAGCTACGGGGCAGCCTGT
Organism: Nycticebus coucang; assembly: GCF_027406575.1. Classification (NCBI taxonomy): domain Eukaryota; kingdom Metazoa; phylum Chordata; class Mammalia; order Primates; family Lorisidae; genus Nycticebus; species Nycticebus coucang. The sequence continues at coordinate 12,405,452 of NC_069781.1, read as the reverse complement.
CGCCCAGCCCTCTCCTGGGACATCCTCAGTCTCAGCCTGGCCAGTCCTGAGTAATTCTCTGGGCATCTACTCCTGCAGGCCTTGTGCTTGGCTCAGCCCTGGAGTCCTGTGGGGTAGGGCTGATCTTCCTCGTTGTACAGGTGGGGGACACAGGCTCGCTGTCATCCTGTTTCACTGAACCCTTTGCAGAACGCCCGGCGCAGGCACCGGCTCAGGGCCGGCGCGACGTGTGGGCCTGGCGCGCCACCTAGCGGCCGCCCTGCGCACCGTCTTGCCCCGCCACCGGAGCTGCCCAAAGACCACCGGCAGCGGCTCGCGTGAAGTCCCTTTTTCTAGCCGTCTGCAGCCTTGCTGCGGCTCCCGCAACAGAGAGCTTGTCCTAGCTGTCCCTCCCAGGGACCCCACCGCAGCTGCGCGCCCCACCCCAGTTACCATGGAGACCACTCGTACACAGTTTCCCTTTTCCCTCGGCTCTGTCCTAAGGGCCACCCCCCACACTCCCCGAAGGACCAGCGGCTGGGGCAAGCTGGGCGGCCGGGCGCCCATGAACAGCGAGGCCCCAGGGACCCTGGCCGTGGGGAGGGTGAAATTTTTCGGCTGGCATCGCGGGGAGGTGAGGCCCAGAAGGCTCTACTCCCACTCTAGACTTTGGGTCTAGAGTGGCTTCTAGTTCTGTCTAGTGGGGGTTCCAGAGTGTTCCCTGGGCTTCAGCTCAAGACCTTGAGTCTAGAATGGACTTTGTTAACCAAAAGAGGCTCAAAGTATACTCTAGTAAGTTCTAGGTCCAGAATGAGCTCTGGGTTCCAAGCTCTGGTTCTAAAAAGAGCTCGGGTATCTGGACTCGGAGGGCTCAGAGCTCCCGGCTGACTCCAGTGTTTTTGAGCTCTGACTCTAAAGTGAACTTAGGACTTAGAGATTTTGCACTCTCCTTTCTCAGCTCCAGCTGTAGAACGGGCTGTTGGCTCTGGAGTTCCAGGTTCTGGCTTCAGGCTCAGGTTTTACAGGGCTCCAGGGCGGGCTCAGTGGGTCCTGGCTTCTGGGCACTGGTTGTGGAATGAGACCTTTAGTGCAAACTCTAACTCCAGGCACTTAGGGCAGAGTTCAGGGCTGGCCCAAGCGTCTTGGGGTCAGGGATGAGCTGACAGGTGTTTCTTGCCTCAGAACGGGTCCACTTTTGTGCTCTGCTTCCAGGTCAACAACTCCGCGTTCTCCCCGGACAGCCAGACGCTGCTCACAGCCTCGGAGGATGGCTGTGTGTATGGCTGGGAAACCCGGAGCGGGCGGCTGCTGTGGAGACTGCGTGGCCACACAGGTGGGGTTCGGCAGCCTGCAGAGCCTACCTCAACTCCCGATGGGCCCGGTGTGTGTGCAAGGCAGCCGGACAGGTCTAGGGCAGGAGGACAAGGTCATGGGACCTGGCACCTGGGGGGCTGGGGCTTCAACTCTGACACACTTAAATTCTATTTTTTTCTTTTAAATTGTGATAAAACAGAATAGTCACCATTTAAACCATTTTTTAAGTGTACAGTTCAGTAAATACCTTCGCATTATCAAACTCTTGTCATCTTGCAAAACTGAACCTGTCCCCACTAAACAGCTCCCCATCCCCCCTCCTAGCTCTGACAACCCCTGTCCTACTGTCTCTCTGAATTTGACTTCTCCAAATACCTCATCTAAGTGGACTCATACATTTGCTTTTAGTGACTGGCTTATTTCACTTGGAATAACATCCTTATGGTTCAGTCATTTTGTACCTACCCTCCCCCCTTTTTTCTGAGACAGAATCTCAAGCTGTCGCCTGGGTAGAGTACCATAGCAACCTCATAGCTCACAGCAACCTCCAACTCTTAGGCTCAAGCGATCCACTTGCCTCAGTTTTTTGTATTTTGTATTTTTGTTGTTGCAGTTTGGCTGGGGCCGGATTCTAACCCACCACCCTTGGTATATGGAGGTGGCGCCCTACTCACTGAGCCACAGGTGCCACCCAGTTTTTTGTATTTTTAATAGAGATGGGGTCTCGCTCTGGCTTAGGCTGGTCTCGAACCCGTGAGCTCAAGCAATCCACCTGACTGCACCCAGCCGCCTACCACTTTTTTTTTTTACCTACCACTTTTTAAATTAAAAATACTTTTTTTTTTTTTTAGGGATGGGGTCTTGCTATGTTGCTCAGGCTGACCTTAAACTCCTGGCCTCAAGTGATCCTTCTGCCTCACTGGGATTACAGGTGGGAGCCACTGTGTCCAGCTCCTATCTTTTTTGACTGTGATCTTAGTCAAGTCCTGCCACCACTCTGAGACACTTCTGCTAGAGAATGGGGTTAATAGTTGGTACCCTATAGGATGAATGAGACAATGCAAGTGAAGTGCCTGAGTGAGGACCCAGTGTGTGTAACTATTAGAATCATTATTAAGGGGACAAGAAAGAAATATTTGGCAATTATAGGGTAGACTGATTGATGCTATTAACAGAGGAAGTGGGAGGAAGGGGAGCTGGGAGCTCAAAGGAGGCAACAGATCAGGCTGGGTTGTCAGGAGTGCGTGCATTTGATCTGAGTATTGGCAATCTTCCAGACAGGCAAATTGGGATTGAGTGTTCCAGGCTGAGAGCCCGGCTCTGGCCAAGGCATGGAAAATCAGGCATTTTCACATTGCTAGAGTTTGAGAGAGGGGAGGTAGGCGATGAGCCTGGAGAAATTAGCAGGAGCAGCCTGTAGGGCCAGGGGTAAAGGGCACTGCCTTATCTCCTGACCATGGCCACCTGCCCCAGGCCCTGTGAAGTTCTGCCGCTTCTCCCCCGATGGCCATCTCTTTGCCAGCACCTCCTGTGACCGCACAGTCCGCCTGTGGGATGTAGCAAGAGCCAAGTGTCTGCGGGTCCTGAAGGGTGAGTGGGCCTGGTGGGACCAGAAGCCAATCAGGTAGGCCTGCACTCCTTGTCAGACCTTGCTGCATCCTGTGTCACTTTTCCTCTTCCCCAACCCTGGGCTGGTCCCTGCAGGTCACCAACGTAGTGTGGAGACAGTCAGCTTCAGCCCTGACTCGAAGCAGCTGGCTTCGGGTGGCTGGGACAAGCATGTGTTGCTCTGGGAGGTGCAGGTATGTGGAGTGGCCAGAGCCCAGCCAAACCTGTGATCTGAGGACTCACACCCTCCCACACTGGAGGGGTCATCCCCACGGTCCTGCCTTCCAGGCTCAAACCCTCCACTGGTTCCCCATGCCCACCCCACCAGGCATCTGGTGCTCCACAGCTGCAATGGCCAGCCACCTCAGGCGTTTGCACAAGAGATGCCCCCCTCCCCCCCTTTCCTGGGCTGCTCTTCCTTGCTTGCCTTCTGTCAAGGCCCAGGATACCTACCCAGATGCCCAGCGAGAAGGCCTGGGTCTGACCCCTCTGGGCAGCTGCTCTCTGCTACCTCCCTAAGCTCAGGGCTCCCTCCTCTAGTCTGGCCAGATGCTGCGCCGCTTAGCCGGGCACCGTGACTCTGTCCAGAGCAGCGACTTCTCACCCAGTGCAAACTGCTTGGTAAGCCTCACCTCTGCCCCACCCCCACACCCCTTGGAGCTGAGCTGCGGGAAGGGCATGGGCTCTAAGTCCAGCCTAAGCACCGGGAGGGTGGTCACTGCCTGCAGGCCACCGGCTCCTGGGACTCCACCATCCGCCTCTGGGACCTGCGAGCGAGTACCCCAGCAGTCTTCCCTCAGGAACTAAAGGGCCACAGTGGCAACATCAGCTGCCTGCGCTACTCTGCATCTGGCCTCCTGGTAAGCTGGTGCCCTGGATTTTGGTCCCTTGCTGGCTGAAAGACCCTTAGAAAGGGTCACAAGCCATCTGGGGGTCCAGAAAGCTTGCAGGCCCCATATCCAGAGGATCAGCGCTGTCTGCTGTTCAGGCATCTGGCTCCTGGGACAAGACCATCCACATCTGGAAGCCCACGACCAGCGGGCCACTTGTCCAACTCAAGGGTCACATCACCTGGGTGAAGAGCATAGCCTTCTCCCCTGACGAGAAGCGGCTGGCCAGTGCTGGCTATTCCCACATGGTAAGCCCACCCCTCAGGTCCTTAGCCCTGTATTTACAGAAATGTCCACATATCCATCCACCCTAACTAGGAGAGGGAAAGGCAGGACTTGGGTGCTGCCCTATAACCCAAATAGCCTCAGGCAAAGGGGAACTTGGGCACTGAAATTTGTCAGACCCCAGGTGGAGCATTTTATTTTTTTTTGTAGGTACAGTGCCGTGGCGTCACACGGCTCACAGCAACCTCTAACTCTTGGGCTTACGCAATTCTCTTGCCTCAGCCTCCCAAGCAGCTGGGACTACAGGCGCCCACCACAATACCTGGCTATTTTTTTGTTGTAGTTTGGCCGGGGCTGAGTTTGAACCCGCCACCCTCGGCATATGGGGTCGGCGCCCTACTCACTGAGCCACAGGCGCCGCCCTAGGTGGAGCATTTTAAATATACTCAGGCAAAAAACCCAGACCAGGATGCCAGGCTGGCCTGGTGAGGCCTCCTGCTTTCTTCCTCTTTCCCCATTTCCAGGTCAGAGTCTGGGACTGCAACACAGGAAAGTGCCTTGAGACCTTGAAGGTATGGTTATGGCATAGTACCCCTTCTATCAGTACAAGCCCCATGTGCCATGCCAGGGAAAGGCAAAACTTACAATCAGAGCCCCACTCTGTGCTTTTGGCAGGGAGTCGTGGATGTGGCCCACACCTGTACCTTCACCCCAAATGGTAGACTCTTGGTGTCTGGAGCTGCTCGTTAAGGCAGATGTCAAGCATCCTGAAGGAACAAATCATCCAGGGCCTCTCAAATATACCACCACTGCAGACAGCCCTGACCTCCTGCATCCCCGGCCTGGGGTACACAGGCCCGAAGCTACTGTAACAGTGTCCCTGTGGCCATGGCATCAAGGTCCCAAGCAGCTAACAGCTATGGGCAGGAGGCTTGCTGGAATACCCAGCAGCCATAATCAGCCCCACCCAGCCTCAGCCCCTCCCTCCCCCCCTCAATAGAAACACACCAAGTAACATCAGCCAGTTTTGTGTTTTTATTGACACTGTAAGACTCAGGCTTTGACAGCATACTTCCGCAGAGGGTATAGCCGTTCCTTGCGCTGCTGCTTCTTGGTCTTCAGGTTCTCCTCGTGCTTGTTGAGCCGGCGCCGCATGGCACGTGTCTTCTTAGGCCGCAGATCCAGGGGCTTGTACTTCTTGCCCTGGGACACACGCGGTAGAGGGGAATGTGAGGAGCTACTAGAGTAGCCAGAGAAGTCTGGAAGGGCAGAGCTGAGGCACAGGAAGCTGATTTGCAGTAAGGAGTTACAGGACATCCAGCCATGCAGAAGGGGGTTGCCAATACAACACTGGCAGTCAGCAGGCCATACACCTTGCCTACCACCTCATTTAATTCCACCATGTGCAAGGCTGTCCCTGTTTAACGTAAGTCTCTGGACTACTAAGTCAGTGCTCCTTCCACTAAGAATCCCAGACATGGGGTCAAGTCACATCACAATCTAGTAAGAGGCTTGTGGCACCTACCAAGTTCTGAGGGGTGTTACTGTTACCTTGGCTTTAAGTCACACAAGAGTGTGTATGGGAGTTAAACCTGCCATAAGGGGTAAAGCCCTACCCCTTTCCTGCCTTGGGGCACTTCCCTCACTCTAGCCCAGAATTGTCACAGATCTATCGTTTATTTCTTTGTTCCTCCCCGGCAATGGGTTATAGACCACAGTAGCTCACTATTTTCTCCTTTGAACCAGAAAGATCCCCTGGGCCCTCTTCAGGACAAGGACCTGTGCTGGGTGCTGCCTTAGCAAAGAGTAAGATCCACTCCCAGCTCAAAGGGCATCCAGCCCAATGGGGGAAGACTGAACAGGTAACAAGTGGCCCTTCAGTACAGAGCAAAGAGATTAAGGAAGTTGTCTCTTAAAGAATGGCAATAGCTCCAAAGGCAACCACAGCAGACGCAAGCTGGAAAGTCAGAAAGCAGAGCATGCTCTATAGCCCCAAATGTCAAATGAAGCTCCGTTTGGAAACCAGAAGCATGAAGCAGGCACAGGGAGGCACTGGGAAACTGAGGTCAGACTCTGCACCAGGCCTGCAGAGAACCCCAGGAAGATGCTTCCCAAGATGGTGAGGGGACTTGGGAGGCAGGAGAGTCTTTGTCCATGCACAATTGGTGGTACCGGTTGGACCTCTGTCCTTTTCAAATTTGCTACCTGCTCCCCCCCAACCCCAGCCCTGCTATCCAATAAAGCAGCCGCTAGCTACATGTAGCTGTTTACGTTAAAAATTCAGTTCTTTGGTCACTGTAGCCACATTAAGCACTCAATAGCCACATGTGACTAGAGGAAAATTCCATCTTCACAGAAAGTTTCACTGAGTGGTGCATGGTGCAGAGCGTGGATATTCATCAGAGGGGCATGAAGGGAATTCTTCCTGGCCACCACCTCTGCTGGTTCCCTCAGAGTCTGATGAAACCTTCAGACCCATTCAGAAAAATATTCTCATACACAAATGCACATATTCCAGTGGGAGGAGGGGGGCAGCCCCACGCCTTGCATGCTAGTGTCCCGGATGCAGCTAGCTCTGCCACACCATGACTGCTGTTTTCAATGTGTCAAATCCTCCAGTTATTCAAACATTAGTTTGGGTATTGATGTAAAGCCACTTTGTAAACGTAATTAAAACCCTTAATTGAATTGCTTTAGTTAAGGGAGATTGTCACAGGTAATGTGTGTGGGCTCAGTCAAATCAGTCAAAAATGCCTTGAAGCAGGACTGAACCTCCCCTAGAAGAAATCCCATTTGGGGACAGCTGTGTCACGAGCTCCTGCCAGGCCTCACAATCACATAAACCAAATGTTTGTATTAACAGAAGTATGCGTACACTCACATAGTCTCCTAACTGGTCCTGCTAATTTGAACTCTGATAACACTAATTTAAGGACAAGACCAGAAAATGGCTGTGAAAATTCTAGGCTAAGGGGGAGCCCGACACTTGTGCAAATCTCCCAGGAGCACTCAATCCAACCCTCACTCAGACATAATTTGGAACCAAGGTCCATCACTCCATTGAGTGGAGGTGATGCTAGGAAAAAAAACAACCTCTAAACCTCTGGGTCCTCATTTGAAAAATGAAGAACATCAGATTTTTTGGCAGTGACTGACACAAACTAAGTGCTAAAAAGACACAGTTAAAACCTTCAAACAGTTAATCCCATGAACTGCCCAAGCTCACTCAGCTGGGAGGGCTGGATTCAAAACTCTAGTCTCTAGCCAGGCTCCCAACACACCACTGATTATCTGTAGCCTGAGAAAATCCATGGTGCCACATGCCAGTTCAAAATCCTGGGAAGAGGGCAAGCTCAGCTATGAATTGGGAAAGCACTGGAGAGCCCAACCATTGCCAGTCCCATGCACCCCAATAAGAACACATCTTTCCCGTGCCCCTGGTCAAGACGCACCTTGTAGAACTTCCTGAGGTTTTCTTTCTGAGTCTGGTTGATGACGGTGAGAACACGAGCGATGGATTTACGGACGACTCGGCTACAAAACAGAAATGTCAGTGAAGATGGGTTAGACACACAGCATTCCCCACCAGCCCATCACATTGAGACATTCTGGGAGTGAGCTCTGAGAACAGAATGTAGTGGAGCCCAGAACTGGAGCCCTAAGAATGGAACAGGCAGCCTAGTGCTTTAAAACTAGGAGGTTTTAGTTAAGAAGCAGAGGCAGCTTTATGAGGACGTGCAGGTTGGAGAGCTGAGGCAGAGACCTTCAATCTCAGGCCAAGAATTTATCCTGAAGGCTATGAAGACCCAATGCCAATGTGAATGAGCTGACATGAAGGATCATGCAACAAGCTGAGCAATCAAGGCTGACTTAAGGCATTGCAGGAGAGTCCACTCAGGAGGGAGATGAGACATTCGGGAAAGAGAAATGCTACTGGGCAGCACTGAGGCTAGGAGCAGGCTGGGGAGAGGTTAACTTGTAGCCATATCGAACATGAGCCATGTCAGGGGACCAGGGTCACCCAGTGGATGACCGGACACCATGGTCTTGAGTCAGCATGCAACTGTGCATCCCAACTCATGCAAGCTTTCCATCCTTCACCTGAAGGAAGGTTGGGGCGGGGTGGGGGCACATTTATATTAGAGGGAAAAAACCTATGGGAAGCCAAGTGCCTTGACTCATGCCTTAAACCCTAGCCACTGCTGAGGCTAAGGCAAGAGGATCACTTAAGGCCAGGACTCTTGAGACTACTGTGGACAATGTAATAAGACCCTCTACAAAGAAGTTAAAATTAGCTGGACATGGTGGTGTGCACCTGTAGTTCCAGCTACACAGGACGCTGAGGTCAGGAGCTTGATGTTGCTGTGATCACACCACTGCACCACAGACTGGATGGCAGAGACCCTGTCTCAGAAAAAAACCTATGAAGGCTAAGCCAATCTAGGCAACAGGTTAGGATGTTGTAGAAGTAGAATCCTACTCGAGTTAACTCCAGATCCAAGTTCCTACCCTGAGTCTCCTTGGTTCTTACCAAAAGTTATGCTACAACTCAAGTAAGGGAAGGTGAAGGAAAAAAAATCAACTAAGTTCTAAAAGGCCCAGTTAGGTTTCTGGAGATAGCATTAAGGGGGAGGGGGTATTCTATGGAGAAACTGAGCAAGGGCACTCCAGGCAGAAGGACTGCAGGGTCAAAGGCAATAAGTACACAGCGGTTTGTCCACGTGACCAAAGGATTGCTGTTGCAGATGTTGCATCTGCATAACCCAATATAGAAAATCCACAAAGAGGCTTGGCCAGGCTGGTAGCTCACACCTGTAATCCTAGCACCCTGGGAGGCCCAGGTGGGTGGATAGCTTCAGCTCACGAGTTCGAAACCAGCCTGAGTAAAAGCGAGACCCCCGTCTCTACTAAAATTAGAAAAACTGAAGCAAGAGGATCCTTTGAGCCCAAGAGTTGGAGGCTATGAGCTAAGAGGCCACTGCACTCTACCCAGGGTGACAGCTCGACTTTGTCTCAAAAAAAAAAATGTACACGTGCTCCCAACCCCCAAGGTCCGAGATCTCGCCCTCCGTAACTTACATCTTCGAGAGTTTGGACGCCGCGCCTCCTGTCACTTTGGCGACACGGAGCTGGGACAACTCCACCTTGAGATCGTCCAACTGTTTCAGGAGCTCCTCCTTCTTCTTGCCGCGAAGGTCCCGAGCCTTAATCTTGGCCTGTGAGCGAGAAAGGGTCTGGGTCAAACAGTCTGCGGGGCCGGCTCCCCTCCACCCGCTCCGGGGCTAGCCCCGGCAGGCGCGCCCTCGTCCAGGCCGGCTACAAGGCAGGGCTGCTACCCTCTCTCAGCAGAGGGAAGACGCAGCCCGGCCGCGCGCACCTCTCCTGACCCAAGCCCAGCAGGGGAGGTGGGCCGTGATGGCGCTGGGCCATTCTGCGCGGCACCCCACAGGCCGGACGGACAAGTGGGATCCTGGGGCTCAACCCGCGCCCTCCCACTCCAGTCCCCGCGTCCCACAGCGTCCGGATGGCGTTCGATTCTCTCGCCCTTACCATTGCTGAACAAGCCTCCTCAGACGCCGCTGCCTAGACCCAGGGAAAGAGGAAGTAGGCGTGTCTGACCTATGCAACTACTGCCGGGTGGCTGCGGGCGCGACCAACACCACCGCAGCGGGGGAGTCCCTGGCGCCCCTGGAGGGGCGCAGTGGTACCGCCCGTCCCACTTTGCCCTGCCCTGACTTGCTGGGACCCGCGTCTTTCCAGCCACCTGGCTGTCCTAGGTGAACAATTACCCTCTGAGCTGCTCACTTGGGGAAGCCGAGGTACAGTATGGGCGGCAGCTTACCGAGATAGCAGCGATTCAGTCATTAATTAGGAGCAACCTCAAACTCTTGGGCTTAAGCAATTCTCTTGCCTCAACCTCCCAAGTAGCTGGGACTACAAGCGCCCGCCCCAACACTCAGCTATTTTTTGGTTGTAGTTGTCATTGTTTGGCAGGCCCGGGCCGGGCTCGAACCTGCCAACCTTGGAGTATGTGGCCGGCGCCCTACTCACTGAGGTTACGGGTGCCGAGCCTCAATTTTTCATTTTTAGTAGAGACAGGATCTCACTCTTGCTCAGGCTGGTTTCAAACTCTTTTTTTTGTAGAGACAGAGTCTCACTTTATGGCCCTCGGTAGAGTGCCGTGGCCTCACACAGCTCACAGCAACCTCCAACTCCTGGGCTTAAGCGATTTTCTTGCCTCAGCCTCCCTGGTTTCAAACTCTTGAGCTCAAGCAATCCACCTGCCTTGGCCTCCCTGAGTGCTAGGATTATAGGCACTAGCCACTACGCCCAGCCTATTTATTTAATTATTTATTTATTTTGAGACAGTCTCACTTTGTCACCCTCGGTAGAGTGATAATGATATCATAGCTCACAGCAACCTCAAATTCTTAGGCTTAAGCGATTCTCTTGCCTCAGCCTCCCGAGTAGCTAGGTCCACAGGCGCCTGCCACAACCCTCAGCTATTGTTTAGAGCTGGAATCTTGCTCTTTCTCAGGCTGGTTTCGAACTTGTGAGCTTGGGGCAGTCCACCTGCCTGGGTCCCCAGAGTGCTAGGATTACAGGTGTGAGCCACTGTGCCCAGCCCTACTTATTTATTTTTGAGAGACTCACTTTGTCACCCTCAGTGGAGTGCCCTGACATAATAGCTCGCAGCCTTAAACTCTTGGGCTCAAGCAATTCTCTTGCCTCAGCTTCCTGAGTAGCTGGGACTACAGGTGCCTGCCACGACACCCAAGCTATTTTTAAAGACCAGGTCTCACCGTGGCTCAGGCTGGTCTCAAACTTGTGAGCTCAGGCAATCCACCCACCTCGGCCTCCCATGGCCTTTTTATTTATTTTTTTCTAACTTTATTCAAGTTAATATGAGGGTACAATATTTAGGATACATTGTTCTCACTTCCAGGGCAAAGTTCCATTTGTAGAAGAGCCCCTCACCTAGAGGGTGTGTTATACACCCTCACAATGTACACATTAGGTGAGATCCCTGCCTCATGTCTTAACCTCCCTCTGCCATACGTCCTCCCCTACCCCCCCTTTCCTCTACCCCCAAACTGGACTATATTAGTGTTTTATTGTTCTTGGGAACATGTAATTGTTTATATATTGATTTCATATTAGCATGGAGTACATTGGATATTCATCTTTCCATTCTTGGGATACTTTACAAAGAATGTATTTTTTTTTTTTTGTAGAGACAGAGTCTCACTTTATCGCCCTTGGTAGAGTGTGGTGGCATCACACAGCTCACAGCAACCTCTAACTCCTGGGCTTAGGTGATTCAACTCCTCCTGAGTAGCTGGGACTACAGGTGCCTGCCACAACGCCCAGCTATTTTTTTTGTTGCAGTTTGGCAGGGGCTGGGTTTGAACTCGCCTCCCTCGGTATATGGGGCGGCACCCTACCCACTGAGCCACAGGCCCCTCCCCGAAGAATGTATTTCAACTCTATCCAGGTAAATGTACAAGATGTAAAGTCTCCATCTTTTTTTAATGGCTGCATAATATTCCATGGTATACATATACTACAGTTTGTTGATCTATTCATGGTTTGATGTGGACTTAGGTTGCTTCCACAACTTGACAATTATAAATTGAGGCCATGGCCTTTTAAAAAAGCGAGCCAGACCAAGTTTCAAATTCTCATTGCCAAGTATGAGATTTTTTGCAATATCTTTCCCTCCCAAGTCTCAGTTTTCTCACCTATTTTTTTTTTTTTTGTAGAGACAGAGTCTCACTTTATGGCCCTCGGTAGAGTGCCATGGCATCACACAGCTCACAGGAACCTCCAACTCCTGGGCTTAAGTGATTCTCTTGCCTCAGCCTCCCGAGTAGCTGGGACTACAGGCGCCTGCCACAACACCCAGCTATTTTTTGGTTGCAGTTCAGCCGGGGCCAGGTTTGAACCTGCCACCCTCGGTATATGGGGCCGGCGCCTTACCGACTGAGCCGCAGGCGCCGCCCTCACCTATTAAATTTATGAGCAGCATTTAGGAGATTTAGAGAAGATACTTGTAGCACTCTTAGCATAAGACCTGATGCATATATAATAATTAGTCAAATATTTGGTTCCTGGTGGAATGGACATTTGAGTCCCTGAAAGTTAAATGGGAATTCACGAGCAGGGAAGTCTTTCTGAATGGGCAGTTCCATTGTTTCTCCAATAAGCATGTATTAATTGGCACTCCAGTGTCACTCCATTGCCATTAACAAAGACATACAACCCCTTTGAGATCTGGTTAAATTCAGGTTGTCCTCTTGTTGCTGTTAGGTGTCACCTCTTCCAGGGAACCTTCTCCCATCCCCTTATGGGTAGCAACTTTGCCTCATATCCCAAGCCTTCTGTACAATCCTCTCTTTAGCCCCAAACATACTGAGTTAAATGATGTTTGTGCAGCTATTTCTTTTTTTTTTTTTTCAATTTGAAAGCAGTCACTGTTTATTAACTGACCAGATTACAAAAACAATCAGGGCAGATACCTTAGTTCATTCTTCTAATAAGCCTATTGATTTGATCTTCCCTATTACCAGCATCTCCACCTTCTACAAAGTGGGTTGTTTTTTTCTTCATCCCTCCCCGTGGAGATGATAACTTAAAGGGCCACAAGAAGTTATTTGCTTCTTTGAAGCGTTTTCCAACAGTATAGATCTCATGAATCAGATCCTCCATGCAGATGATGCCATATTTACCAAGAGATCGTGCAATCAAACTGTTATCAGTCAACGCAATTCGTTTCTTATTGATTTTGCCATACCCACGCTTGTAGATTAGCTCATTTACTGACTTCAGATTTGGGTACCACCATGCAATATACGTTTCTACAATCCTCAGCATGTTAATGGAAGCCTTGTTGAGCTTAACAAAAGTTCCATTGAAGATCTGGCGAAGGCGAAGAAGCTGCAACACTTTTCGGACCTTTGGGCTCACACCATTGATACCTCTGATCCTGATGACAAATGCCAATTTTGGTTCTGCAGGTACATAGAAGTTGCCAGCTTTTCTTGCCATCCTCATCTCAGTTCTGTACATCTGCCTATATTCTTTATGATAATGCTTAGCTTTTTCATAGATAAGCTTCCTCCTTGCCTTTCGAAGCATCTTTTGGGCACACTTCTTTCTCAGACGCTTGATCTTCAGCTCTGCGAAATTCTTTCGCTTTTTCTTAAGGGTTTCTGGCACAGCAGGAACCTTCTTTTTCTTCTCTTCAACAGCCGCCATGTTTCCAGCCGGAAAAAGAGGTGTGCAGCTATTTCCATAGCCAATCTGGATGTTACCTGAGAAGAGAACCATGGCTGACACCTGATTTGGTTTTTCTGGTCTCTATCACGTGAATGCTTGTTGGGTGAATTAATTAGTGAGCCTTGCCTCAGACACAGCAAGGCAGGCTTCCAGGGAATGAGGGGATATGGGAAAAAGAGTAAATAGAGGGCAATCTTGGCAGTCACTCTTCAATGAACGTCTAATGGTGCATAGGGGCTATGCTGTCATAGTTCTCAAATGTGTATACTCCTATCAGAGTTAAGGACCGTGTACATCTTTTTTGAACTGGAAGCCATTTGTGACACCCTTGTTGTTCTTATATGCCACATATCCACCAGCAAATCTTGTGGGCCCTTATTTATTTGAAGACCCTGATTTCCTTCAAATAAACCCAACCTGTTCCCATCACTCTTACTGGCACCTGCCTGGCGTGCACTACTATTTCTTGTCCTCTGGATAGGTGCTGTCACCTTCTAAATCACCTACTTTGGCTCTCACTCCTATATTATCCTCAATACAGCTAGCTGCTACAGGGCCCCATTTCAAATTTAAGTCACAAGCCAAATTATCTATCACTTCTTATCATATCCAGGGATGTCCCATCTGAATTAAGACTGAATCCTTTCCTCACCCTACTGAATCCTAACACCATCCCCCCTAACCTCTGTCTCATCTCTTCTCTCTTCTATACCGGCATGACCTTGCTGTTTCTGGAATACACCAAGTCCAGGCCACCTTTGAGCCTTTGCTTGGCTCCCTTCTTCATTTCAGGTCCCTGTTTAGTGTTACCTGCTATGGGCACCTCCTTTGGCCGTTTTATCTAAGGTACCTCTAGGAACTGCATGATTTTTCTTTCTCTCAGCACTCAGTCATGACTAGAATAGAAATAACACAACCACAAGCTGGGACATTACATCATTACTGGTTTATTTGGGGGCTGTTTCCTTTCCTCACCTGTAAAATATTTCTGGTTTAAAGTTCCTTCTGACCAGGATGTTCTGGGGATACAGATTTCTGCGTTCTTGTGGCCTGCCTGATTCACAAATATTTCTTATCAGGTATATAGAACTGAAATGTACGTGGGCTTTGTTTCTAGGACCTCTAAGACTTTTATTCAGCACCTATTTCTCAGTATGGGAGTTTATGTCTTCAGCACCGAAGATTAAGTTGCATCATAGTCTGGAGATATATACATATCTTTTTTTTGTTTGTTTGTTTTGAGACAGAGCCTCAAGCTGTCGCCGTGTGTAGAGTGCTGTAGCATTACAGCTCACAGCAACCTCCAACTCCTGGGCTCAAGTGATTCTCCTGCCTCTGCCTCCCAAGTAGCTGGGACCACAGGCGCCCGCCATAATGCCTGGCTATTTTTTGGTTGCAGCTGTCACTGTTGTTTGGCCGCCTGGGCTGGATGCGAACCTGCCAGCTCAGGTGTATGTGGCTGGTGCCTTAGCTACTTGAGCCACAGGCACCGAGCCTTTTTTTTTTTTAGACAAGAATCTCACTTTGTTGCCCCTGGTAGAATGCCATGGCATCATAGCTCATAGCAACCTCAAACTCTTGGGCTCAAGCGATTCTCTTGCCTCAGCCTCCCAAGTGACTGGGACTACAGGTGCCAGTCACAACGCCTGGCTATGTTTAAAGATGAGGTCTCACTCTGGCTCAGGCTGGTAGAATCTGTGAGCTCAGGCAATCCACTCACTTCAGCCTCCCAGAGTGCTAGGATTACAGGCATGAGCCACCGCGCCCAGCCTGGCAATATTTTCTTGATGTGTAGACCAGTTCAATGAGCAGTATTCAAAGCAATACAAATGAGATACATTTCAACTACATTTTTTCTTTTCTTGAGACAGAGTGTCACTATATCACCCTCGATAGAGTGCAGTGGCGTCACTGCTCACAGCAACCTCTAACTCTTGGGATAAATCGATTCTCTTGCCTCAGCTTCCCAAGTAGCTGGGACTATAGGTGCCTGGCACAAGGCCCGGCTATTTTTTTGTTGCGGTTATCACTGTTATTCAGCTGGCCCCGGCCAGGTTCGTAGCCATTATGCTACGGGCGCCAGGCCTCAATTACTTACTTTTATTAAAAAGATGACTATTGGGTGGCGCCTGTGGCTCAAGGAGTAGGGCGCCGGTCCCATGTGCTGGAGGTGGCAGGTTCAAACCCAGCCCCGGCCAAAAACCACAAAATAAAATAAAATAAAAGATGACTATTATATAAAGAAACCCCCTTTAAGGTCTTGTTAAGACCAAGTAACAAAAGCCCTCAGGCAACCTAAGCCTGACACTCCAGAGTCGTCCTTGACTGCCCTAACACCCTCTCCCTCCATGTCAGATTTTGAGTTCTGCTTCCTACCAAGAAATGCCTCTCCAGCCAGCCATGACTTCTCAGCTACCAGTAGTTCGATTTTCCTGCGAGGATGGTGGCCACAAAGTCATCTCCCTCTCGTGGCTTTCCATCTGCCAGACCAAGGTGACTGCTACACGTGCGGGGTCACCGCACCCTCCAGTCATAACGTCGTCAGCGTCTTGTCAGACCCCCAAATATACTTTAAACATCTTTAAGGTCCCCCACTTCTTTAACAACAGCGTCACTTCTGTGTACAAGGGATGGCGTTCAAGGCTCCAAAACAGCATCTTCCCCTAACTTCTCAGCGCGTAAGAACTCCTATTCATCCCTCAGGCATCAGCTCGAAGGTTTCTTCTCCAAGAAGCTTGCCTAGCACTTGGGAAGCAGAGCTTGGCGGCTTCTTCTGGGGGCCCGGTGCTCTCCCAGTCAAGGCAGTAATCACCCCTGGAGTCCAGGCTTATGCCCGCGCCAGCTCCTCCCGGGGCTCCTCGGAAACAGAGAAGAAACCGGAGGAGCGTAGTTATGGCGTACACGACGCTGCTGGCCACGAGACGCTCACTCCCTCAAAGAAAGGCTGAGGTTCCACCAAAAACAGAGCACAGCGTGGGCTGTAGGGGAAACCATCACGCCAGCTCTAACCTGCTCAAAGTTTCTCAAGGTGCCACTTCCCCCGGACCCGCGCGCCCCTGACCGCACTTCTGGTTCCGGTGCAGCCCGGAAGTGGGCGGGCTGCGGCTGCGCGCGGAGAAAGTGGAGGAGGCGCCGTGAGGCCGCTTCCCGCCCCCGAGCCGGAGCCGGTGCCTAGTGGAGCGGAGCCGAGGTCGGGCCCGGAGCGGAGCCGGCTGGGTGGGCGCCGAGCTCCCGCCATGGCCCGGAACACGCTGTCCTCGCGCTTCCGTCGGGTGGACATCGACGAGTTTGACGAGAACAAATTTGTGGACGAGCAGGAGGAGGCGGCGGCGGCAGCGGGAGAGCCAGGCCCAGATCCTAGCGAGGTGGACGGGCTCCTGCGGCAATATCCTTTCCGGTAGCGGCGGTCCGGCTTTTGCACTCCCTGCGGCCCGGGCTCCCCTTTGGCTCCTGCTTACCCACTTTCCCCATCCACGCTTGTGCCGCTCAGGCCCCGGCCTCCCTACTCCCCTCTCCTCCGGTCCTTTCACGTCGGGCTCCCAGTTCTTTGCAATCCAGCTCCCCTCAAGCCATGTCCCCCTCAGTCGTGGTCTCTAGAGTTCCCTCATCCCTGGCCCCAGCGCCTGCCTTCTCCGCAGCGCAGCCTCACGCGGCCCCTGGACCCCGGTGGGAGGGCTCCCTCGGCGGCCCCAGGAGCACGCCGAACTCGCTTCGGGCCCCGCAGGCCCCTAGCCCTCCCGCGTGGGTCTCCTCTCCCTCCCCCACCTTGCCGCTCATCCCTTCAGGCTGTCCCTTCCTTTGGTGCTGGTCACTCTGGCCCCCTTCACTGGCCCTTCACCGAGCTCGGCCGGCGGGAGGGGCGGAGATGAGCCATCTCTTAGTAATTGAGCGGTCTGGACGGCTAGGGCACTGTCCTCCCGCCTGCCCTACTGGCGTTCTTGGGGTGGGTGGATGGCTGGGGGAAAGGACCAAGGGCAGAATCAAGGCTGCAGCCTCAGTTCAGCCTGAGAGCTGAGATTGTGCTACTCCTACCATACACAGGGCCAGACTGATCCTTTCTCACATATTCTCACCTTCCCCTGAACACCTTGGCTGTCGGACCTTGATGGTCTTAGCCACGCTCAACAAGTGAGTTTTGGCTCCCTCCAGAAGCCTTCCTGTGGAGGAAGCAGTGGAAAAAACTAGTAGTTTAGAGCTAAGAAAAACCAAAGCAAGGTGTAAGAGTAGAGCCCCCAGACTGGAAGTGACTGATCTTGTGGCCACAGCAAGCAAACGCTTAGAAAAGGAAATTAAAAATAGAGGTGATTGTCACAGCCTGCTGGGTCCCTTAGCATTCTGAGCACAGGAAACTGACTTATTCTCACAGGAAGAATTTTTCTTTATTCAGTGGTGTTACAGGAAGTGCCTTCCCCTCCCCCGCGCTTGCCAGGGCATGGTTGGAGGTTCATACTGTATATAAATCAGGTTGTCCGTGTTTGATCAGTTGACTCAACTTGGGAAGTGCTCCTCCAATGGGCCTTTAAAACAAAACCTTCAAACTTTGTTGGAACAGGAATGCATTTTCAAAGGTGGAGATTCAAACTTGTATTTCCTGCCCCATCGGGATCACCTCACTTACTTTACTGGTAAAATGGGGTAAAGGGAAGGGCCCCGAGGAGGGAAGATTGGTTCTGTAGTGTGGTGCAGGGCCTAGCTCATGGGTAGTCAGTATTAAAAGGGCTCCAAGGTTCAAGCCTTTGCCCCAGGACCCTGCTTCTACGGATGAGACCAAGGCCTGGTCAGCTGCTACCTTGGTCTTACTGCTACAGGGACTTGTTGAAGGCCATGTTTTGGTACGTCCCTGCCTAGTGCTAGGGTTCTTGAGGCCTCTTAGAAGCCTAGGCTGAGCACATCCACTGGGTAGTAGTTTGTCCACTACAGGCAGTGTCAGAAACTTTTGTCACCATGAAGAGTGTACCTCTTGGGCTTAGGGAAAGGGAGGTTAGCAAATGAAGAGAACTGAAATCCTGACATAATTGGGGCCCAAGAAGGGAGGAAACTAATATTTATTGAGTTTCCTACCATATGTCACAAAATAGACATTAGATCATTGAATTTTAAACTGTAGAACTTCTAAGAGTCTGAGAAAATGGGAGCAGGGAGAGGGGTTGACTGGAGTCAGGGAGCAGAGTGAGAGAGAATGTTCTATGGCCACATGGGGAAGTGTGTCGTGGTCGGGAATCACACAGATGAAGTAGAAGGAACATGGGCTGTGCATCTACGCTTACCCAGTACTGTTCATGCTAAAGGTTTGTGACCTTGCACATCACATGTCCTCTTAACCTTGGCATTCTCCTTTGTTAATGGAAGACAGCTATGCTGGCCTCATAGGTTCCCTGGGAGTATCATGGGACAGCATCATCACCAGAGGGCACATAGCAAGGCTACCAGACAAGCAGCGTGGGTCTGCAAGTAGAGCAGCAGCAGGGGATTATAGAAAGCTTGGCTTTGTGACCTCAGCAGGTATTCTCCCTTTTCTGAATCTCGGTTTCATTGTCTTTAAGGTGGAATAATGATTTTTGTTGCAAAGGGTTTTTTGCAATGAGATGACTTGTGAAAGTGCCTGGCACAGAATCTTGAGACCTGGTGATAATTTTTTGTTTGAGACAAGAGTCTCGCTCTGTCACCCTGGGTAGAGTGCCATGGCCATGGTGTCATCATGGCTTATAGCAATCTCAAACTTTTGGGCTCTGGAGATCCTCCTGCCTCAGCCTCCCAAGTAGCTGGGACTATAAACACCCACTGCAATGCACTGCTAGTTCTTATATTTTCAATAGAGATGAGAATCTGGCTCATGTTCAGGCTGGTTTTGAACTCCTGAGCTCAAGCGATCCATCCGCCTTGGCCTCCCAAAGTGCTAGGATTACAGGCATGAGTCATCGCGCCTGGCTCCTTTGACAATTTTAAAATATTACTTCCTTTTCTTCCTTAATGAAGCAGCTTCTGGTCAGGAATCTGTGGTTTTTAGTGGTTTGGCAATGTTTGAGACGTTTTGATTGTCACGACTTGTAGGTGTTACTGGAATCTAGCAGGTAAAGGTCAGGGATGCTGCTAAGCATCCTACAACACACAGCTAAGGTCCCACGTCTGAGAGTCATTGGTCTGAAATGTCAGTGCTCTGCTTACAAAAGACCAGAGGAGACCAAGGGCTGGGCAGGGTCTCCTAGCTGCTGCAGCCTGTTCTCTGAAAGGGCCTAAAGCCAGCCGAGTGCTGAGGCCAGCTTCATGGATGGCGAGTGATTGCAGGGGTACCCTTCTTGTGCACTAGATCTCCCCAGTCACTGAAAGCACTTATTCACCACTAGTGACCATAGTGGTGGTTATACTAACTGGTGGTACAGAGAAATAACTCTGAAGCAGTGACTTTCTGCTCCCGTGGACTAGTTGTGTTATTCTTGCTCTTCCTGCTCCATCTTCTGAATGATTTGCTTGTCACTTCTGCTAGGTTGAAGTGAAGAGCAAGCTAGCCTACATTTCCTATTAAGTCTCTGGGATGATGCTTATTGCTTTGCGAATGCCAAGTTAGAATAGTTATGAGGTAGGGGTTATCTTTGGCTGATAACCAGACTGGTTCTTGATTCGCTGAGGAAAAGGAATTTTAAAGCTGAAAGATAAGGGGGTGGGCTGTCTCTTGGATGTGGGAGGAGCTGGGGAACCAGGGCTGGGAGTGGCTTGCCTGGCGGCTCAGACCCAGCTCACTTAAGATGGAGCCTAGACTAGGAAAGCCAGGAGATTGAGCTTTGCTCAGGCCTTGTCTGTTCACACGTGGGTATCGCCACATGAACTGGAGTAGAGACCTGATTGGGCAGGAGCCATTCCTTGTTCTATTTTTGAAGTTTTTTGGCTAAAGCCAATGTTTTACATGAGGAAATGAAAGTTGGCTGAGTAATTCAGTTTAAAATAGGTGTCACCTTTAGGGACCTAACCCAGATTGTAATTTTCTTTTGTGTGCTGGGTATTCAGAACTCAGCAAAAAATGTGGTGTCAGTATTGCAACTATGCTTTGGGGAAGCAAGTGGAGATTGGCTCGTTTTATTGGCAAAAGGTTCTTTTAGATTAGTAAATCCCCTCCTGGAAGCAGCTGGGGTCTTACTGATCTGGGTAGGTCTTGGAAAATAGTTTGAGCACGTCTTAATTTCTTTTAATAGTTTTAACTGATAGAAAGCATTGAATGAAGAGTTAGGAGACTTCTGTTTGTGCCTTTATTCTTCCTTTTTTTTAGAATGAGATGAGAATGACCTCTAGTTCACATGCATGGTTGCTGTGAGGATTTGGTAGGGCAGGTGCAGTGCCTCGCGCCAAGCAGGTACAAGTGAGTTCAGTCAGATCTTATTGCAGGTTACCCATCTGGGGCAGTTGCTTTGACTGGGAAGTTGTAGGCAGGGAAGCAGGAGGGGTTTGTAGGGTTGACAGAGGTACCCTTCACCCTCTCTGTGGCTCAGGAAAACTACAGATGATAAACAGTTAATGCCCCCCCAGAAGCTGGCAGTGGAAGGTGAATGGTATGGGCAAGGTCCAATTTGACTCTGCTCTACTGAGCTGTTTTTGAAGTGAATTCATTGATGAGAGCATGGCCATGCTTTAGCCCAGCCATCCTTAACTGGTGGTGTGCACAGGGGACATGCTTCGGGCATTTCATGCAGCCTTGCGAAACTCCCCCGTCAACACCAAGAATCAAGCCGTGAAGGTAAAGGGGGTCATCCTGATGGGCTGCTGGGTGGCGGCATTGGGACCAGGGCTGTGGTTGTCTGTCTGCCCAGTTAGAGCATGAGCTCCTTGGGCTCTGGACAGTATCTGTTTTGTTCCCGCATCAGTGTGAGTGAATCACTGGGCAGTGATTCCACGGAAGCCTCTTGGCACTGCCTAGATGTTAAACTCTGACATCAAAGATTTGTGTGATAATAGTAAAAGTTCCCCAAAGAAATACTCACCTCTCCCTGGGGCCTCCTGGGGGTAAGAAGCTGGCCCAGTCCTTGCTGATTAGCAGTGGTTATGCTTTTACAGGCTATCAAGTTGGCTTCTGTCTGCACATGTATTTTTAAGTGCTTTTAAGATTTCCTGCCTTTTAAAAGCCAAAAGATAGTTGTGCTTAATGTATCACTAAGACTGTCTAAAATTTGGTCCAAGGAAAGGGGTCTCCTGAAGCTGGGATGCTGGCATCTTGTGACAGCATCTTCATACAACCAATGGTTGCACCTTTACAAAGGTAGAGAGATATGAACACAGAGGGAAACTGCAGCCAAAAACCAGGGGGAAAACTTGATTAACCACCACTACTGTGATCCTGTGGACTGTAAGGCCTGGTTGGTGTCATCAAAAATAGTGATGCTGGCGGCACCTGTGGCTCAAAGGAGTAAGGCGCCGGCCCCATATGCTGGAGGTGGTGGGTTCAAACCCAGCCCCAGCCAAAAACTACAAGAAATTTAAAAAAAAAATAGTGATGCTCATCCCCAGTAAACTACTATCCCCCCAAAATAAGTGGAATGACTTACTGGCAAAAGTAAGGGATGCTTTGAAATTTAAACCAACAAAAGAATGTTAGCCCACTTATTTTGACTAGACGAATTAGACATTGGGCAGTGTTCCTGGTGAATTCTGACCACTTGTCTTGGTGCTCCTGTGTCCACTGGTCTCTCCCTTTCTCTTTCCTCCGTAGGAGCGAGCCCAGAGTGTCGTGCTAAAAGTACTCACAAACTTCAAGAGCAGTGAAATTGAGCAGGCTGTACAGTCACTGGACAGAAATGGTGTTGACTTGTTAATGAAGTACATTTATAAAGGGTTTGAGAAGCCCACAGAAAACAGCAGTGCAGTGTTACTCCAGTGGCACGAAAAGGTACGTGCATACATCACCCTGCAGGTGGCTCGTTGACTTATTCCAGGGTTCAATCAGTAGGCCAGGCCAGGTGTGGTGGCTCATGGTTGTAATCCTAGCACGTTAGGAGGCCAAAGTGGGAGGGTCGCTTGAGGCCAGGAGTTCAAAACCAGGTTGGGTAGTAGTGAAACCCAGTCTCTCCAAAAACTAAAATAAAATTAGCCAAGTGTGGTGGCATGCACCTGTAATCCTGGCTACTAGGGAAGCTGAGGCAGGAGGTTACAGCGATCTATGATGCTGCTGCTGTACTCCAGCCTGGAGCAACAGAAGGAGACCCTGTCTGGAAAAAAAGGTCAGTAAGCCAGATTTTCCAGAACAACATTGGATGATCTGATGGGCCTATGAGTTAAGGGGACAAACCTAGACCTTGGACATCTGATCACTCACCTCTCCAAAGGAAGCACCTGGTAGGTCTCTGGTGATTGCAGTTGTTTTTGCTTTTGAACTGCTGATTTATACCAGACAGGATGGTTCTCTTAGTACAGGACATGGGGACAGGCAGTGTGGCATGGTAAGATGGAGAGCCCCAGGTAGGAAGGAGGTTGGTTTCTGGTTGATTTGGGCTCCATGATACTTTCTCTAATTGGTGGAGGCAGCTGCTGGGGGAGACGAAATGAGGGGGGGGTCTCAGAAATGCAGGCTGGGTGAGGCATGATTCTCATGCCTGTAATGCTTCATGCCTAGCACTCTGGGAGGCAAGATCAAAGGATTTCTTGAGCTCAGGAGTTTGAGACCAGCCTGAGTTAAGGGTGAGACCCATCTCTTCTGCAAATAGAAGAATTAGTTGGGCATTGTGGCCGGTGCCTGTAGTCTCAGATACTCAGGAAACTGAGGCAGGAGGATTGCTTGAGCCCCCAGAGTTTGAGTTTACTGTGAGCTAGGCTGATGCCATGGCATTCTAGCCTGGGCAACAGAATCAGACTCTTTGTCTCCAAAAAAAAAAAAAAAAAGAACAAAGAAATGGAAGCTGGGCTCTCCAGCCAGCTCTGAGGGTATCCTGCCCTGGCTTAGAGTTAGGAGGCAGTGAACAGAAACATTGACAGTCAGTTAACGTGGTCGTCGTCCATGTGTTCTCAAGCATGCATCCTCACTGTGTGCTACTGTGGCCCCTTTCCATGCCCTCACTAACATAACTCAGTGCTATAGTGAGCATCGTTAAAGGAGACCAGGCTGTTACACATTGTCTCTCCCAAAGAGGCTCAAGGTTGAGTTGTGAGAGGGCTCCCTTTCTGCTGGGCTGGCCCCTTGAGGCAGTAGCTGCTGGGCTGTGGTTCTGTGACTGTGGCCTTTGGTCTTACTGGTGAGTGTGCTGTGCCTCGTTAGTCTTCACTCTGCTGGGGCTTAGTTTGTGAGGGTGTCTCTGGTGCTCAGGTGAGCAAGCCCTCTGCATGGTGCAGAGGCCAGGCCCTTTTGTTCCCTTTAAGGCGACTTGGTGACTGGTGCCAATGTCACCAGGCAGCTCTTAATGGGCTTTTATGCACCTCTGTGTCCAGGGAAGGGCTTACAGGCTGGTAACAAAAAAATGAGCTTGTCAAAAGGGAAACTTACCAGGTGCAGTGGCTCACACCTGTAATCCTAGCACTGTGGGAGGTGGAGGTGGGTGGATTGTTTGAGCTTAGGAGTTTGAGACCAGCTTGAATAAGAGTGAGACCCCCAACCCCTACTAAAAATAGAAAAATTAGCTGAGTGTTGTGGTAGGCACCTATAGTAATAGCTGCTAGGGAGGCTGAGACAAGAGAATTGCTTGAGGCTTGAGCCCAAGAGTTTAAGGTTGCTGTGAGCTACAATACCATAGCACTCAACCCAGGGTGACACAGGGAGACTCTGTCTCAAAAAAAAAGGCTCCGCAATGTGTGCTTGGTGACAGTATTCTCAAGCCAGTTTTGCTCAAGAGGTGGGGGGCTCAAGCACCTTAGGCTGTAGTATGTCTAGGGCTCCTTCCCTAGAACATGGTCTTTTGCAGGAATCCTCTTTGAGATGGTCATGGTGGGGTCTTGGTCAGAGGATGCACATCCCATCTCCCTGGCAAGCCAGGCTCCTCCTTGGCTAGCCAGGTCTCATTTGACATGTTTCCTTTTCCTGTCCCCACAGGCCTTAGCAGTAGGAGGACTAGGCTCCATTATAAGAGTTCTTACAGCAAGAAAGACTGTTTAAAAAAAAAAAAAAAAGACTCATGTTACCTTGAGAAGAACTTTGGATGCCCAGGCTGGTGAAGAAGGGACTGACAATGGACCATCTTCCTAGGAACTCCCAACTAAACTATTTCAGGACATGTATCCACTGAAATGTCTTTTATTTTCAGGGTGGAGGGAGAAATCATTTTACTGTTTCCTAAATCCTTTGCAGGATCTGATAGTCTATGCCTTTGTCTACAAGTAATGCAGAACTGACGTTGTGACTGTTTACCAGAGTGGCAGGCCAGCAGTGGTCAGGTGTACCTGTGTGCACTGGGGGAGGGATGATTTGGGCAGGTGCAGATCCAAGGGCTGTGGTAAAAGGGAGAGCTTGTTTTTTTCTTTTTTTGTTTTGTTTTTTGAAGTGGATAAAATCCCAAGAGTTTGTACAGATACCCCGACTTCTCAGAGAAGGCGGGCACTCTTGGGCTCGTTGTAAAGTGCCTGCTGCATCAATAAAGCTCTTGGCTTATTAGTATACACATTGCAGTGTGTTTCATGTACGTAAGAAATGGTGGTGAATGGGACGGTAATGAGTGAGAGTTCAGCCGTTCCAGAGACTTGGTGTGGAAGGGGTAGGTGTGCATCCCTGTTCAGCCATCCCTGGGAGGCGAGCATGACAACCTGTAGGCCTCTGCCATAGCAGCACTGGGAGCCCTGGCCACAGTGCTGCTGGCTGCTGTGGAGGGGCGTTTCGCTGAATAACTATTTATTGTTTCTTTCTTTGATTTGTATGTAATTTTGAAGCTTATTTAATTTAATAAAGTGCCAAACATTTAATAATTGACCAAGGCTTTAAAAGTCTTCAGTTTGTGTGATTGTACTTCGGCTGTGTTGGACTTTTCACTGCTGCATTGGTTGAAAGGGAGCAGTCAGCCAACAGATACATTGATATCAAAGCAAACTTTGGTTCTCTATGGTCAGTAACAGTGAGCATCTTTGAAGGGCAAAAATGCTTTCCATTTCAGTGCATGGAACTGCAGCTTGTGTTCTATAAAGGTAAGGACCCCACTGATAACTCCTGAAGCTCTTCCAGGTAATATGGGCCTTTGATAGACTTTGACCAAAGTGACACAATTCTCCACCATTACTTCCAGCCCCTTTGCAGAACCACTATGATTCTTGGGCTACTGGCTTCATTACATATACTGAGACCCCCATTTCTACAAAACATAAAAAAATTAGCTGGGCATGGTACCGCATACCTGTAGTCCCAGCTACTTGGGAGGCTGAGGCAGGAAGATCACCTGAGCCCAGGAGTTTTAATGTTGGTACGAGCTATGATGATGTCACTGCACTCTAGCCTGAGAGACCAAGTGAGACCTCCCCTCCCTGCCCCCCAAGAATATATACACTTAGCTTCAACCAAACCCAGTCTGGACAAGTTCTTTCTGAAAGACAAATGTCCTCTATCCCTTGAAACTGGCTTCAAATACAAGACGTAATGTACAGGATTTATCAAGTCAAATACTGACATAACAAACTATACCAAGTAAAACTCACTATAGTTGCATCTGGATTGAAGAGCTTTAATTAGAAAGTGTATTGCACCACAAATGAATTTTCTACAGCAGTTTTAGATAATATAATCCATATTTACAACACTGAAGGTCAAGATCCAATTGCTTATATAAAGGGCTATATATACTGTCCATCACAAAGTTTTGTACAAGTAAAAGTGCATTAAATCACTTAGAATATTACTCCACTCTTCCTCTTAAAGCTGAAGGAAATTAACATGCAGGAGGAAAGCCTAACCAGAGCAAATCCTCCCTCAGTGAGCACAGACTTAGTAACAGCCCCCACAGCTACACCTAAAACTGCCAGGGGAGTTGGGGGCGGGGGTGAGACCAGCTCAAGGGCTGGAGAAGCCAGAGAGTCTGGAGGAGTCAGACCAGGCTGCCAGAGATTTGCCACAGCTGCCTCTGGCAAACCTTGAACTACCCAATCTTAGGGATACTTCCCTGGAACAGCTGAAGAGGAAGAAATCCTACTTTGAAAAAAAAGCTATTTCTTATCAAAATTACAGAACAGAAGGGACTCGTGTTTCATGTTCCCACCAGGTAAATGGAAAATAGCATTTTATACAAGGGACAGATAGTTGCAATGAAGAGCCACATGAGGAGGTAGGTAGGTCACTGGAGAATGGTTTATTTGGGTGGCAGAGAGCCTGAGTTGGGACTAAGAGGATGCTGCCCAGGTCTGCACAAAAACTTAATAGATTAACTCTGCAAATACTTGTTTTTTCTGGGAGCTATATTTATACATGTATTTTGGCCTTAAACATAATTGAGAAACAGTATCACTGGAAAATTGGTAATTTAGGAGCTCTGGTTATTTATTCAGCTTTTTATTTAACCAGTGAAATTTTCATCTAACTATAAACATAGTTTCCTTTAGATTTGATGATGTGGCTTATCCAGAACAAGCATCTTCCCCTTTCCTCAGTAAGAAGGAATTTAAGTTTTAATCAGTCACTTCCAAAATCATGTATATGCCATTAAGTATTACAGCCAGCTGGGGGCTGTCTGGATGTAACACATGAATGTAGTGTCATCTTAGATATTTGGGGGCAAAGTGAGGGAGAGCGTGGCCCCACATACAAGGCAGACTGATTGCAATGTTTTGGTCAAGGCTTGGGGAAGGGACAGCTGCTGCTTCCGTTGAATATAGTAGATTGTCCTTAAATAGAAGAAATGTGGTTATTAGTACTTGCTCAGTGGTAGTGCAACATGGAATCCGGAGCAAAGCAATGAAATGCCACCAGCACTTCAGAGAGAAGCAGATGCCACAGAATGCTAGTGAAATTGCAAAGGGACAGGAATTCCAATTTTAGAAATAATTTCTTGATGCTCTGATTTTTTTTTTTAAGAACACCAGTTAAATGAATTTTATAATACAGAAGACAAGTTTATAATAGTGAACTTTAGCTATAAAAAATAGTTTTAAAATGGTTTACCAGCAACCTATCCAAGACAAGTACATTCATTAAAAAGGCAATTGAGTGTATTTGGTACTATACTTAGAATCTTTTTATGTATTTGCTAGTTTTCTTAAATAAAACGGAGATACTGCCAGAAAGTTGCATATTCTTCATTAATCCAACTGGCCCTTAGAGATATACACATTTAAAATTCTAGGCGGTTTAACAAACAAGGTGAAATAATATTTTCTTAAGAGGAAGGGACAAAAAGCCTCTTCTAACTCATGTGCATTTTTAAAAGCCACCCCCAGTGAGTTGGCTGTTGCTGGCAGAAGCAGGTGGGGTTGGCCTGCTGGGCACCGTTTCAAAGGGCATCTCCACCTCCAGCATCATCACTGCGTGATGAGCAAGCTGTTGTTTCACAGGTGCTGGCTGCTTTAGCTGTGAGTGCTAACATTAAAAGAGGACTCAGATGCAGATGGGCTATGGGCCAAAGCTAGAATGTTAACAGCACTGTGGAAATCTGGGTAGTGTCAGGACCCTCCTGTTTGGTGACCAGAATAACAAAGGATCAGCTACCCACTGAGGCTCATGTCAGCCTGCAGGGAAGTGGGCCTTAAGTCTTGTAAACAATGTTTAGACGCTTGTATAAAATACTGCAGTTACAGTGATTAAAAACCCACCCAGACTGGTGTGTCAGTGTTCTTTTCACAGAAAAAGTGTCGACCCATGGAGCTCCATCCTTGGGTAGTTCCCTCTAGG
This sequence comes from Nycticebus coucang, assembly GCF_027406575.1. Taxonomy (NCBI): domain Eukaryota; kingdom Metazoa; phylum Chordata; class Mammalia; order Primates; family Lorisidae; genus Nycticebus; species Nycticebus coucang. The sequence continues at coordinate 12,377,387 of NC_069781.1, read as the reverse complement.
ACCATGGTATCCGAGGGTTTGAGATAGATGGCCGGATGCTGCCCTTGGGAGCTGGTTTAGATCCAAACCATGACATCTATGTTTGAAACAGAAAAGGCTCCTGTGAGTCAGAACTTGGTGTTGGAGAAGCTGAAAGCCCCCCCCATCCCAAACATGCTCCTAGCTCTGGCACAGCACTGAACATCATTTCAGTAGCCAGTCTACAGGCCCATCCCAAATACAGGAAGGAAATGAGAAAAACAAACAAACAAAAAAGCAAACCCAGCTGACTTGAGAGCCAGGTACAGGAATTGTAGGTTATTTTTCCTATTCTAACATTTACACAGATTCTTTTGGAATTCTTTTTTTTTAAGCCTGGGTGCTGGGCCAGACGTGGGGCTGTTGATAAAATATTAACAAAAAGGCTTTGAAAACTACAGGCCTGTTGGTCAAGTACAGCACAGACACTTGTACACAGAGGAAGACCTCACTAAACACTGCTTGGACCCAGTGCATCCAAAAGCAGCTGGGCCGGGGCTGCAGCTGGGGCCACCCGCCTGCTCCAGGCTGTGTTGACTACATTTTTAAGAAGTCTGACCAGCGACCAGAGAACCCTACCTTATATTCCAGGGTTTCCTTTAGCATGTTCTCTTCCTCTTGGGAAAAGTTTAGCAACACCGACACAGCTTTTATAAGATGAAAAGCCTGAAACAAAGTAAGTTTTGCTGCTCTTAGCCTTGGTGGGTGTGGGGCAGGGTGGAACCAGGGAGTTAGGGCCAAATGGCAGCGTTTCCTGTTCCCCTTGGTTAGCAAGGACCAGGCAGTGGGTAAGGTTCTGGCCCTCTGAGGTTTGACAGCAACAACAGGTTCTTTATCCCCTGCCATATTTTACTTTGGGAATAGGCAGGACCCAGGGGACTTCCTCTGGATGCAGGGGCAGTGGGTGGGTTCTGTTCCTGGCCTCTGGCCTCAGTCTGCAAGATAGGATTTAGCTGTGGAACCTGACCTCCCACTAGGAGCCAGTTCCCTCTGCTGCTCAATCAGCAGCCTGATGCCAGCAGGAGAACCGACCAAGTGTCCACGTGGGTGGTCAAATTGGGATGTGGGTGAGGAAAGAAGTGGCTGAGTGGGGACCCAGCAAGACAGACTGTGCAGGGTGGGGCTTAATACCCAAAAGGGACCTGGAAGCCCTTTACCTCAGATTCTCGACAGGACATGAATTTTAAAACAACATGCTTAAGGTACTCGAAGTTGATCTCACGGGCATCAGTCAGGTCAGCGTTATTCGTGACAGAAGGGGCCATGTTTGGCATCTCAGGTCCGGGTTTCTCCCGGACTTCAAAAAGCTCATTATCAGGTCTGATTTTCTGAAAAACCAATGGAAAAGATGCTACATTGAATCCCTCCAGATAGGTCTGAAAGAGATTTGCCTGGCCCAAGCAATGATCCACCACCATGGGGCACCAGAGCCTGAGGAAGGCTCAGTGCCTCCAGGCAGGGTTGGCTGCTGACAGGAGGGAGTGTGGTCACTTGGGCAAATTTCACATGTTTCCTTATCCAACCCAAACCACACCTTCCTGGCTTGGAGCAAGGGTGCTGTTTTTTTTTTTGCAGTTTTTGGCTGGGGCTGGGTTTGAACCCACCACCTCCGGTATATGGGGCTGGCGCCCTACTCCTCTGAGCCACAGGTGCCACCCAAGGGTGCTGTTCTTATGCCACACTGGGCCAAGCACTCTGTCACACACATTCTATACAGATGTCATGGCATTGACTTTGCAGAGCAACATCCTCTTTCAGCTGAGGATGCAGACTCAGAGAAGGCAGCCACATGGACGAGGTCACAGAGCCAATTCTCAGAGGCATGTTCAAGCTGGTGGGCCCTTGTCCCTCCAGCCAACATGTGACTTCCCTGAGACCCCTTGCAATCAAGGGTGGGGGAGCCTTAGGTATCATGGAACGCCAGGAGGACAGAGGCACAGGGAGGCGACAGACTGAGAATCTTGGCTGGCATACCATGGGGCCACTCACCAGTTCCTTCTGCAGGGTCTTTCTGAGTTCCAGCATCCGCTGCTGCATCTGCTTTATGGTCTAAGATAAGCCCCACCCCCCCCAAAAAAAAACCAATGGTAAGATGCACATTTCACCATCTCTGCCCTGAGGCTTGTGCTCAGTTGTCGCTATCTTTCCCTCCAAGTCTCACAATGGCCACCAAGTGGTCACAGTGTCTCTGTGCAGGTGAATGCCCCAGTGCTGCCCAACTCCTTCCCGTGGGCTTGGTCCTCCGACATGCTTCCAGCACCCACCTCCACAAACAGCACAGCTGGAAATGGCTCTGGATAATCTATTTTGTCCTTCAGCTATTCACGTGCTACGATCAGGCTACAATTTATGGTTCTCATTATCACTGTTGCTCTCTTATAATACCATAATAATTAGCGTTGCTTACTTTGAGCAATGTAAAAGGTCATGATTTCTCTGGACAACCCACCAGCATTGGGTTTTATATCCTTTTTAAATTTTGATTCATTTCTTGTATTTATTTACTTTTTGAGGTAAGAGTCTCATTTGTTGCCCTTGGTAGAGCGCTGTGCTGCCATAGCTCACAGCAACCTCAAACTCTTGGGTTCAAGAGATTCTCTTGCCTCAGCTTCCCTAGTAGCTGGGAGTATAGATGCCTGCCACAATGCCTGGCTATTTATTTATTTTTTTCTTCATTTAGTTGGCCCGGGCTGGGTTCAAACTCACCAGCCCTAGTGCATGTGGCTGGCACCCTAGCCACTGAGCTATGGACATCCAGCCAGTTACGAGACTTTGGAGAGATTTTTATTCACAAAGGCTTCCTGGCTTGATGCCTGTAACTCAGTGGTTAGGGCACCAGGCACATACACCAGGGCTGGTGGGTTTGAACCCAGCCCGGGCCTGCTAAAAAAAAAAAAAAAAAAAAATACTCAGGTGTTGTGACGGGCACCTATACTCCCAGCTACTAGGGAGGCTGATGTAAGAGAATCTCTTGAGCCCAAGAGTTTGAGGTTGCTGTGAGCTATGATGCTACAGCACGCTACAAAGTGAGACTCTGTCTCAATTAAAAAAAAAAAAAAAAACTCTCTAGCCGGGCGTTGTGGCAGGCGCCTGTAGTCCCAGCTACTCGGGAGGCTGAGGCAAGAGAATCGCTTAAGCCCAGGAGTTGGGGGTTGCTGTGAGCTGTGTGATGCCACGGCACTCTACCAAGGGCCATAAAGTGAGACTCTATCTCTACCAAAAAAAAAAAAAAAAAAAAAGTCTCATAACTATAAGTAAGTTTTTCCTGTGTACTTCTACCCACATCCCCATTCTTGCATTCTGAATACTGTCCAGGAGCAGTGGCTCACATCTGTAATTCTAGCATTTGGGAGGCTCAGGTGGGTAGATTGCTTGAACTCAGGAGTTCCAAGACCAGCCTGAGAAAGAGTAGATCCCGTCTCTACTAAAAATAAAAAAACTAGCAAGAATTCTGAATACTCAATTTTCATTTATCAGAGTTTTCAGAGTTTCCCCAGATCTCTTAATGGTAACATTCAATGTGACAGGAATTCTAGGAGATGCTCCATGTCTTACCATGTGGCGAGGTTTACATTTTTATTTATTTATTTGTTTTTTTTCCAAAGTCTCAAAGAATAGACAATTAATATTTATAAATAAAAATAAAGACAATTTCAAAAAACAGATCATGCCAAATCTTATAGGCAATAGAAAAAGAATACTTCAAATTTATTCTACTTCATCTGGATATACCTGATATTAAAATTGGAAAAAATATATTATAAAGGGAAATTACAAGCATATTTCACCTATAAATGAGGATGTAATATCCTAAACAACATATTAACAAGTTGAATTGAAAATTATTGTTCAAATAATGTACTTTGGTCAAAATTAAATCCAGCTTAGTATGAGAAATAGTCACTATTATTTTTCTTCCCTCCTTCTCTGTCTGCTCTTGAGGTTTCCATTTTTAAACAAAGCTGGAATAAGGAATAAGCTGTGTCTCCCAGGAGAGGTATCCCCACTATTCCTCTTGGGGATGAGATTACTGTGTCAGAGGACCATAAAAGTGTTTCTAGTTCCTGTCCTGTTTAGCATGTTCAACCACCTCCAACATACCTACTTTTACAAAATGGCACCTTGTTGGTTTCAATTTGTATTGTCTTGGCTGACCATTGCCCCCAAAGTACATTTGCTATTCTATATTTACGTGGTTTCCTGGGTATTTTTCCTCATTTATTAGTTCATCTAATAATTATTGATCAAGTACCTGTTATGTGCCAGACACCGTCCTAAGGGTGGAGAAACATCAATAAACAAAAAAGAAAAAGTTCTGCTCTCATTTCACTCTTGGGGAGAAAAAAATAAAGAAAAAAGGAAGAAAAAAAGAGTTCTGCCCTTAGGAGGAAATAGTCAACAATACACAGGATCTCAGAAGGCAGAGAGGTGGTAAGAGGCAGCAAGAGGGGTTCTAGTTAAGAGGTCGGTCAAGTGGGGCAGGGGAGGCTTCTCTGATAAAATGGGATCATAGAGGAAGTGTCTACCAGACAGAAGGCTCAGTAAGTGCAAAGGCCCTGCGCTGGGCAGGTACCTGATACGTTCACAGAGAGGCAAGGCCCATGTGGTGGGAGGGAGTAACAGGGACAAGAGGGCAAAGGTAGAGGAGAGTAAGGCAACCAGATCACACAGGGCTTTGTAGGCTAAGAGATAGGAAGTCATCAGAGGACTGGAACAGAGGCATGACAGAACAGTTACAAATTCAATGCCACCTTCGAGAGAAGAGATGACGGTAACCTGCAGTTGGTGGCTGTGGTGGCAAGTGGTTGATTATGGGTAAAGTCTGATGCTGGCGAGAAAGACCAAGGGAAGATGAGGACAAGTCCAAGGTTTCTGCCATTTACTGAGATGGGAAAGGTGGCCATGGAAGCTAGCAAGCTTGGCCAGGCTTAAGTGTACTTACTGTGACTTTAAGTTTCAGATGCCTTCTAGACATTCACATGGAGATGGGACAGATTCTTAGTCTCCAGAGATGTCTGGGCTGGAGGTAGCGCTGTGGGAGCTAGCAGCATGGGATGTGGTGAGATCGCCAGGGCTGGACCTGTGGCCCATGGCACCTGGAAATGGGAAGGAGGCTGCCCAGTCAGAGGAGGAGGAGGAGGAGGAGGAGGAAGCCTCAGATGTGAGCTTCAAGAGGAGGAAGAGATGTCTGTGTATGTCAGTGCTGAGCTTGGTGAGAGCTTTCCTCTGTGGAGTGGTGGGGAAAGCCTGATGGATGGGGCCAAGAGAGAAATGGGGGGTGGAAATGGAGATGACAGATATAGAAAGTTCCAACGTGCAGGCGTGGGAGGAGTGTGGGAGGAGGGCAGAGAAACACGCAGTAGCTGGAGGAGGACGAGCGCCTAGTGCTTTTATTAGATGGGCTCATGACTGAATACGTGTATGTGGACGGAAGGATTCAGAGAAGAAACAATGACGCTGGGAAGGAGGGGGAAGCCACTGCAGTGATGTTCCTGAGAGAGCAGGAGTGAGACAGAAGGACAGAGGGTGGGCAGGTGGTTGGCCCAGGTCGTAAGAAGGCCCAGTGTAAGGCTGTGGAAAGTCCACTCTCAGTGAAATAGGATGTCAGCAGGAGAGCAAGGGTGGGATAGGAGGACTGAATGGAGAAAACAGAAATGCAGTTGGGATGGAGGGCAGTGGGGCATGATGGCCTGCAGAACAAGGCAGCACTGTGGGGGGGGACCTGCCAGTGTGACTGTGCATCCTCCAGCCACATATAGCTCCATGGCTACATGCATGGGGCAGGGAAGAGTTGGGTTACCCACAGCTGGGGCTTGCTCAGGACTATCTCAGGAAAAGAAACACCAGAGAACTGAGGGTGCCAGCAGCAGTCACCATGATGCACTGCGGATGCCAAGCTGAGTGAGGTGGCAGGAAGGCTCTGGGGCCAGTGAGGTCAGAGGCTCAACAGATTCGGTCTTGGTGGGGTGCGCATTCAGAAATTCAGAAACAGGTAAATTAAAACTTTAGTGTTTAGCGATGGCAGCTGAGGTGGTAAGAAAGGACAGTCACTCCAGGAAGGTCAGGACTGCAGTGACTGACGGGAGCTGTGAGGGGTCTGAAGGGGCTCGCCTGTAGGGATGCTGGCAAGGACCTGATTCCTGTCCAGGCTGGTTACATGTGTGTTTCCTTTTTGTTAATTCATTGACCCACACATTTGTTTTGTACACTTTTCCGTGTGTATATTTCACAATAAGAGATTAAATGAGAGCGAGTGAGCAAGATTAACTCTCCCTTTGTTAAAGACCTAAAAAAAATACAATCTGGGGGAAGAATTTTCAAGAATTTCATAGAAATAACCAGCCAACACTAGTTTCATAGGGCACTTTATTTATTTTTTTTGAGACAGAGTCTCACTCTGTGCCCTGGGTAGAGTGCTGTGGCGTCATAGCTCATAGTAATTGCAAATTCTTGGATTTGAGCAATCTTCTTGCCTCAGCCTCCCGTGTAGCTGGGACTACAGGTGCTCACCACTGTGCCTGGATAGTTTTTCTATTTTTATTAGGAATGGGGTCTTGCTCTTGCTTAGGCTGGTCTGGAACTCCTGAACTTAGGCAATCCACACACCTTGGCCTTCCAGAGTGCTATAATTACAGGCATGAGCCACCCTGCCCTTTTTTTTTGACAGAGCCTCAAGCTGTTGCCTTGGGTAGAGTGCCATGGCATCATACCTCACAGCAACCTCCAACTTCTGGCCTCAAGCGATTCTCCTGCCTCCGCCTCCCAAGTAGCTGGGACCACAGGTGCCAGCCACAATGCCTGGCTATCTTTTGGTTGCAGCTGTCATTGTTGTTTGGTGGGCCCAGGCTGGATTCGAACCTGCCAGCTCAGGTGTATGTGGCTGGTGCCTTAGCCACGTGAGCCGCTGGTGCCTTAGCCACGTGAGCCCCAGGTGCCAAGCCCACCATGCCCTTTTTAAAGGGCACTTTAAGAACCAGGATCAGGCTGGGAACCTGTAATCCTAGCACTCTGGAGGCCCAGATGGGAGGATCACCTGAGACCAGGAGTTTGAAGTTGCTATAAACTAGGCTGACACCTTTGCACTCTACCTAGGGCAACAAAGTTAAGACTCTGTCTCAAAGAACAAGCAAAAAACCCCTAGGATCAAGGGCCTGGCACAGTTACTCATGTCTGTAATCCCAGCACTTTGGTAGGCCAAGGTGGGAGGACTACTTAAGACCAAGAGTTCAAGACCAGCCCAACCAATACAGTAAGACCTTGTCTCTACAAAACATAAGGCATGTCCCATGTATGGTGGGACATGGCTGTAGTCCTAGCTACTTGGGAGGCTGAGGCAGAAAGATCCCTTGAGCAAGAGGTTTGAGGCTACAGTGATCATGATGCCACCGTACTCCAGCCTGGGTGACATAGCAAAACCCTGTCAAACCAAAACCAAACCAAAAGACCAACCAAGATCAAATGAATCCCTGAATTTCCAGGTGCAAGGTATGGTGGGATCATGACATTTATTGAGCTGCTACCAAATACCAGGTGGGGACAATTAATAAAGATCTTCATTTTATTTCATCCTTTCTCCCTGCTCTCCTCAGAAAGCAAAAGCCCTTAAAAGCAGGAATTAGTGCTATCATGCTAAAGCTGTGGAAGGGAAGTGCAAAGGTGACAGGACTATACCTTTGGTCCGCTGGGGACAGCAGGGCTGGCAGGGAACAACCAGACCTGCAGCTGCTCAAGCCCTGACCACTCGGATAGTATCTCAAGGGGGTGGGAGAAGAGGAGGATGGGGGCGGGGGTGGGTGTGACAGGAAGATAACACAAGAGGCACATGAGGGAGCTCTTCTGCGGAAAAGGTGGTATCTCCTTAAAGCTGCCAGGGCACCAGCAATCCCCTGCGAAAGGATGCAGCCATTTCAGGCACCAGGGCAGGAACAGAGTGGAGACAGAAACAGCTGAGGCCTGGGGCATGCTCACCTTATTTTTCTCTGCAAGTTGCTGCTCCAAGTCCTGTTTTTCCTTCTGTAGCTGCCTGAGATCCACGTCCCCAACCTCACCATTTGGTGTTCTTCCTATAGCTGGAAGCTGGCACATGGGGTCCTGCATGGCTTTTGAGGTCACCTACAGGGTGGTGATGACAAGCTGAGAGCCAGGAAAGGTTATGCTGAAGCTTACTTGGGGCAGCCACGCTTGCCCCACAGATGTGGACTGGCTGTGAGCCCACAGGCAGCTGGCCGGGAGCCAAATCAAACTATGGAGATGATCCCGCCAATGCCACCCAGAGGGACAGTCAGCTTTCCACACAACTGGTCTTTGCCCAGTGAAGGGTTTTCTTTCTCTGACAGGCATTGCTACCAAGGATGGGTTATTCAGGCCTCCCAACCTCCTGGCCACTTAAGTACCCCTACATTAAAAGAAAGGGCACTACAGCACAGGGTAGTGGCCTGCTCACCGTTTCCCCACTGCGACCTCCCTGGCAGCTCTCAGTATGACCCTGTACCCTGCCACAGCACCCATGCAGAGACAGCTGGGACTTACACTCAGCTTGCTGGCTGACAGCGCCTCACCCTGCTCCGGACTCTGCAGCCTCAACAAGTCCTCCTGTTCTATGGCCGCCGAGGCCTCTTCCTCCCGCAGGCTCCGCAGGCTCCGCAGGGCCTCCAGCTCACCCTGCAGCTGGCGCATCTGCAGCAGGGCAGAATTGTGACCTAGGTCGAGGCAGAGGAGAGGTGTGCACTGTGAGCCCAGTGACCCCATGCTGCTTGGTGACAGGGCCATTGCTGGGCAGGAAAAGGAGAGGAGGCCCAGCCAGGGGGAGATGCCTCACCCTGCTGCAGCTGGAGAATCTCCTGCTCTTTTTGGAGAAGCAATTCAGCTTTTTCCTGTAGACTCTGCTCCTTCTCATCTATTATGGCTGAAAGGTTAGTAGCCTGGGAGAGAAAAATCAACACAAGAGAAGGTTGGCAGTAGTGATCCCATGTCCCCCTATGGGAATCTCCACTTTTCCACTACCCAAGGTCCACCACGAATCTCTCCCTAAAGAACACAGTCCAGAACAAACCCTGCTAAGCTTTGCTCCTGTTAACAAGCACAAATCTATTCTCTATGGCTGGGTTCCTGCACAGGAGCAACTGCCTCTCACTGGTCCCCTGGCCTACAGTCGACCAAACAGAAATGTGGCCATCGCGCCCAACCGTCCTACAAGCTGCCATAACCCTAACTTCCACTCCCTGAATGCCTGCGATGTGCCTGGCTCTGGTGGGTGTTTGACATACATTATCTCATGCCAATACCCAGCATGCGTGATTAGAAAGACTAGACTCCGAGATTCAGATTTTAAGGACTTACCAAAGGCCAAGAGCCAGTTATCTACAAGGTTTGGGGCCAGATTATAAGACTGCCTTCAAGGGAGGCTTGAAGAACTCATCCAAACTTCTGTAGTCTTCAGGGTCTGCGGGCAGTGCTGGGCCATCTCAGAGAATTAGAGCCAAGTAGGTCCCCAGATATGGACTTTTTTCCAGGTAATGTTCAGAACTAAAACTGACCATCAAAAACCAGAAAAGGCCATCCTTTGGGGTAAGGACTGCTTTAAAACATTTCTCTCCTGCCTTCCTGGAGACTACAGGGGGTACCTTGCAGACCTGAGACTGTGTCTACTCTCTGCCCTGGACAGATGGGGCCACTCCGGCAGTCCCCACATAGGACGGGGGCTCGTCAGGGAGCCTCACCCCTCAGTGTCGAACAGGGCCCACCTGTTGCTGGAACTCTTCCCTTTGCTTCCGCACCTCCTCCAGGGCTTGAGCCATTGCCACGCTCACAATTTCTCTTTGGCTCCACTCCTCCTATGATTCAGAAAACAGGAAGGAGACTGAGCTCCAAAACTCAGTTCACATTTTCTTAGCTGCAGACTTTGCACGAAACCAGACAGAAGGGCACTGCCTTGCAGGGCCAAAGCAACATTCTTCCCACTTCCTGAGGCTTCCAGGCTGCACTCTTGCCGCAATATTGTGTCATTCTGACTACTGTCCTGGTAGACAACCCGCTGACTTCTCTGGAAAAAGGCCCACCGCTAGGCGAGGTAGCTCACACATGTAATTCCAGCATTTAGGAGGCCGATGCAGGTGGACTGCCTGAGCTCATGAGTTCGAGACCAGCCAGAGCCAGAGTGAGACCTCATCTCTAAAAAAAATAGCCAGGTGTGGAGGCGCCTGTAGCTCAGTGAGTAGGGCGCCAGCCACATACACCAAAGCTGGTGAGTTTGAAGGTGGCCCACCGGGTCCAGCTAAACAACAATGACAACTGCAACAACAACAAAAATAGCTGGGCGTTGTGGCAGGCGCCTATAGTCCCAGCTACTTGGGAGGCTGAGGCAAGAGAATCACTTAAGCCCAAGAGTTTGAGGTTGCTGTGAGCTGTGATACCACGGTACTCTACTGAGGGCAAAAAAGTGAGACTCTGTCTCAAAAAAAAGGCACACCACTAAGGGTTAAGTGTCCCTCGAGTACCCTAGCTGGTATGCAGGCCAAAGTGAGGAGGCCCAGACAGAATAGCCGCTCTAAGGAAACCAGCACGGAACAAGAAGAGAGACTCATATGTCATTAGGAATAAAGTGGTGGGCAAGGACAATCCAATTACAGAAAGAATAACCAGTAATTACTGAAATTTAATAGAGCAAAATGTCACAGACTCATCAAAATTACCCCATTTTACAGGAGAGAGAACTGAGGCTCTGGAAGGTTAAGTATTGTCCCCAAGTCCTTACAGCTAGTCAGAAAGCCAGCACCTGTGAGCCCAGGGTTAGGGCTCTCAGATACTGGACTCTACCCTCCAGAGTATCTTCTATCACAGGCTTCCTGGGCGCTCCTTGGAGCACAAAGACCATCCCTGGGACAAACCATCACAGCTCTCCTTCCTAGACTGGTGGTTGTGCCTGCCCAGCAATGCCTAAGGAACCAGACGACTTGTCAGGCACCTGAGCACTGGCCAGGGAATGTCCTGTCGAGAACATGAGGTCATGAGGTCATGACCACTCTCCTATCTACCCAGAACTCCACCTCTTTTTGCAGGCAAGCGCTTCATTGTTTGTACTCCCCACTCCCACTTAGAAATTCCACATGGGTCTGTTGGGGCTGACAATAATAATGCCCTGATTTAGGGGCATGTGATTCAGGCCTGGCCGACTATAGTATCTCATCCCCTTGACCAAAAATATGAATCCCAAGGTTGGCTCTGTCACCCAAGATGAACTCATCAGAGCCCCATTTTATATGAGAATCCTTCTCTATATGGTAAAGCTGAGGGGGAGAACCCTCCTGCAGCTGCGATGCTTGGCTAGAAAATGACAAGCCTGGAGTGACTGTGGCAATGTCTGCCTGCCCAGGACACAGTCCATGTATTGAAGCAAAGCAAGAATGCTGGCAGGCCAGGGACAGATGCACAGGCCCCTGGCCCAGTCTAACCTGTCTGTCTGGTTCTGTCAGCTAGCAACTCTCAAGAAGTCTCCCTTTCCATTCATGTCAGGACCAGCCTGATGATGGTGGCAATGTCAGCCTCAGGGCCAGGGCCATGTTGGTGCTCACAGTGGAACTGTCAGAATTGACCTTTGGTGAGTCCACCTCTGGCAACAAGGAAAATCTGGTGCCTGAACTCAAGAGGCTGAATGTGGGACCTTGGCAGACTCCAGACAACACCCCTCCCCAGGCTTCTATGACTACCTCCTCCTCCCCAATGCAGGTCTGCGTGGCAAAAGATGTCAGGCTCAGTGGAGAGGATGGGAGGCCTAGGGAGGTGACAGAAGTGCTGTGCCTCCTCAGGAGCCTTATCTGAGGAATTTGAGAAGAGACGCTAATGGTTGCTGATGTCTAGGAGGCCAGGAGGCAGATCATGTGTAAGATAGAAAAGAAAGGCCAGGCGTGAAGCAGAGACTCACCGTACTTCTGTGCTGGGGACCTGCACTGGGCACTTTTCATCCATGGTCATAATTGATCCTGAGTAATCCTTTTGAGGTCAGGGGTTACCATCTTCAGTTAAGAAAAGGAAAATGATTCCCTCAAGAATCAGCTCCCAGTGGCTCACACCTGTAATCTTAGCACTCTGGAGGACTGAAGCAGGAGGACTGCTTGAGCTCAGGAGATCAGGACCAACCTGAGCATGAGTAAGACCCCATCTCCACTAAAAATAGAAAAATTAGCTAGGCATCATGGTGGGCACCTGTAGTCCCAGCTACTCAAGAGGCTGAGGCAAGAGATCTCTTGACTCCAGAAGTTTGAGGTTGTAGTGAGCTAGGCTGACACCATGGCACTCTAGCCTGGGCAACAGAGTAAGACTCTGTCTCAAAAAAGAAAGAATCAGCTATTGAGGGACAAGGATGACAAGCAGAACTGAGTCTATGTGGTTCCAAAGTCTGTGCTAAGGCCACAGAGCCACATAAGATCCAGATCCATGGGATTCTAGGTCAACATTTCCAGCTCAGGTTCACTGTGGAGCCACCAGGCCACCCGTGTGTGGTAGCCAGCCTCTGTGCCTGGCGATGATTTTCCAGGATGGCTTCAGGGAATAGCTGTTTTGAAAAATGTGGACAAAAACAATTCCACATATATGTGCATCTGGTAACAGTGCTTCAAAATACAAGCTACAAAGACCGACGAAACTAAAGCAAAAAAGAGACAAGTCTGTCTTATAGTTGAAGCTTTAGCACACACCTCTCAGCAACTGATGAATAAGTAGACAACAATGAGAAAGTATGTAGATTTGATAATACTATCAACCAACTTGACCTAGTTAACACTCAGTGCTCTAATATCAGCAGAATACATACTCTTTTCAAGGGCACTGAAACATGTACCAAGATGGACTATAAGGTGGGCCATAAAACAAGTCTGAATAATACCAAAGGACTGGAATCACTCAGAGGATTATCTGACTGAAGGGTCCAAATAGCAGAAACCCCTCAAACTTGTACAGTGAGCCACACTCTGAGACAGCCTGTGTACACTGGTGTCTCAGCCATGCTCACCCTCAGCATCCCTCCATGCTAAACCTGCCCACAGGGAGGGTGGGGGAACCTGGAAGGCAAGTGGCTCCTTCTGTGGGCTTCCACTGTGGGGGAGCATTATCCCACAGTGCTTTTTGCCCTGGCAGCAGCAATGTATTCCTGAAGCAGTAGCCACAGACTCTTTGGAGATTTCCCAGCACTTGCTGCCTTGCCCCACACTTCACCAGCAGATCATCTGTGGGACTTCAGATTTGAGTAATATTTCCTTTTCCATCCCTGACATTTGTTATTTGTGCCACTTTTTTCTTTGATGTTTTCCTTTTTTTTTTGCAGTTTTTGGCCGGGGCTGGGTGGGAACCTGCCACCTCCAGCATATGGGGCCAGTGCCCTAACCCTTTGAGCCACAGGTGCCACCCGCCACTTTTTTTCTTGATTAGTCTCATCCAGAATTTAACAATTTTATTAGTGTTCAAAGAATCAACTTTAGGTTTCAGCAATCCTCTGTGTTATAAGATGATCTCATTTATTTTATTTTTCTATTTCATTAATTTGTGCTCTTATATTACTTCTTCCTTGAGGTGGTTTGTTGCGTTTTTCCTGATTTTTTGAGATGGATATGTGGCTCAATTTTTAGTCTTTTTTCCTTAAAGATGTTATTAAGACTAAAATTTCATTTTCAGCACTGCTTTAGTTCTTTTCCACCAGTTATGACATATAGTATGTACATGATCATTTATTTAAAAATATTTTCTGATTTCCATTGTGATTCTTCTTTGACCTATAGGTTACTTAGAAGCACATTTCTTTCCTTTTTTTTTTTTTTTTTTTGCAGTTTTGGCCGGGGCTGGGTTCGAACCCGCCACCTCCAGCATATGGGGCTGACACCCTACTTCTTTGAGACACAGGCGCCACCTAGAAGCATATTTCTTAATTGCAAACATATAGGCATTTTCTTTTCTTTTCTTTTTTTTGGCCGGGGCTGGGTTTGAACCCACCACCTCCGGCATATGGGACCGGCACCCTACTCCTTGAGCCACAGGCGCCGCCCATTCTTTTCTTTTTTTTAAAAGAGACAGAGTCTCACTTTGTTGCCCTTGGTAGAGTGCCGTGGCATCACAGCTCACAGCAACCTCCAACTCCTGGGCTTAGGAGATTCTCCTGCCTCAGCCTCCCAAGTAGCTGGGATTACAGGAGCCTAACACAATGCCTGGCTATTTTTTGTTGCAGTTTGACCAGGGCCGGGTTCGAACCCGCCAACCTCAGTATGTGGGGTTGGCACCCTACCCACTAAACCACAGGCACCGCCCCATACAGGCATTTTCTATATATTTTTTATTTTAACTTTGAGACAGGGTCTCACTCTGTTGTCCAGACTAGAGTTCAATGTCTATTCACTGAAGTGAGCATAGTTGGTCACGGTGGCCTGGAATTCCTGGATGTTAAGTGACCCTCCTGCTTCAGCCTCCCAAGCAGCTGGGACTATAGTTGCCCAGCTAGTTTTCTATCTTTTTATTACTGATTTTTAGCTTCACTGCATTGTGGTCTAAAAGCATACTGTATGTGATTTTGACTCTCTGGAAGTCACTGAGACTTGCTTCATGGTCAATTTTTCTAAGTATCCAATGTATACTTGTAAAGGATACATATATTCTGTAATTGGTGGGTACCCAGACCCATATATATCAGCTGTCCCGGAACAATAGCTGAATACTTCTACCCAGAGTCACTGATTCACTAGGATTGGACAGAGATCAGCTGAATACAAGACAGAGCCACCTAGTCCCACTACACCAAGCAGGTCCCCAGAGTCTCAGGCTGCAGTACTGTATGGATCCTTTGCAAAGCTGTAGGGGAAAAGCTGCAGTCACCAGTCCTAGCTCTATGGCAAAAGGCTGGTTAACCACAACACCAGGAGCCCCCAATCCAATTTCACCTTACCTGCTCATCTAGCCAAATGGTAAAAAACAATCATGGGGCAGAATCAGTGGAAAAACTCTGATAACATGAATAATCAGAGTAAATGAACTCCCCCAAGGAATGACAAAGCAGCCACACCAGAAGATCCCATTCATAACCAAATGGCTGAGATGTCAGAAATCGAATTTAGAATTTGGATGGCAAATAAGATTAATAGAATGGAAGTAAAATTGGAACTAGAAATTCTAGAAATAATTCAAAAGTTGTCTCAAGAATTCAATGAATTTAAAGACAAAATCACCAAAGATTTTGACACATTGAGAAAAGAAGTTGCAGCCTTCCAAAATATGAGAAATACAGTAGAATCCCTCAGTAACAGAATGGAGCAGGCAGAAGAAAGGATTTCTGACATTGAAGACAAAGCTTTCGAACATTCCCAAACGCTCAAAGAGGAAGAGAAGTGGAGAGCAAAAACGGATCATTCTCTCAGAGAGCTGTGGGATAATTCCAAAAAAGCAAACATTCACCTTATAGGAATTCCTGAGGTGATGAAGTTACTTTGAAAGGCCCAGATGCTCTACTCCAAGAGATAATTGAGGAGAACTTCCCAAACATCACAAGAGATTCTGAAATCCAGATAGCAGACAGTTTCAGAACCCCAGCACAACTCAATCCAAATATATCATCTCCCAGACATATTATAATTAACTTCGCCAAAGTTAATAAGAAGGATAAAATACTGCAAGCAACCAGACATAAGAAAACCATAACCTACAAGGGGAAAATATATTAGAATGACTGCAGATCTCTCTGCTGAAACTTTTCAAGCCAGAAGAGGATGGTCATCTAACTTCGACCTCTTAAAACAAAACAATTTTCAACCCAGGATCCTGTATCAGCTAAACTGATTTCATTTATGATGGAGAAATTAAATATATATATATATATATATTTTTGTAGAGACAGAGTCTCACTTTATGGCCCTCAGTAGAGTGCCATGGCCTCACACAGCTCACAGCAACCTCCAACTCCTGGGCGCGATTCTCTTGCCTCAGCCTCCCGAGTAGCTGGGACTACAGGCACCCGCCACAATGCCCGGCTATGTTTTGGTTGCAGTTTGGCCAGGGCCAGGTTTGAACCCGTCACCCTTGGTATATGGGGCCGGCGCCTTACAGACTGAGCCACAGGCGCCGCCCAAATATTTTAATGACATTCACATGTTGAAGAAATTTGCCATAACTAAACCAACTCTCCAGGATATTTTCAGACCCATCCTCCACAATGACCAGCACAATGCTCTACCACCAAAGTAAACTCACTCAGAAACTTTTGATCAAATCCCAACTTCAGCAGTGGTGAAAGGATTAAAAATGTTCACTGGACTTTCAGAAAACTCAACACCCAAAATACTACCAGGCTTATCAATACTCTCTAATGTGAATGGCTTAAATTGTCATCTAAAGAGGCACAGTTTGGCTGACTGGATACAAAAACTCAGGCCAGATATTGGCTGCATACAAGAATCTCATCTTACCTTAAAAGATAAATATAGATTCAGGGTAAAGGGATGGTCAACTATAATTCAGGCAAATGGAAATCAGAAAAAAAACAGGTTTTGCAATTTTATTCGCAGATACAATAGGCTTTAAACCAACAAAAGTAAGGAAAGATAAGGAAGGTCACTTCATATTTGTTAAGGGAAACACTCACCATAATGAGATACCCAAGCAGAATGCTCCTCAATTTATAAGAGAGACTCTAACTGATATGAGCAACTTGATTTCCTCCAGCACTATAACAGTCAGAGATTTTTTTTTTTTTTTTTGCAGTTTTTGGCCAGGGCTGGGTTTGAACCCACCACCTCTGGCATATGGGGCCAGTGCCCTACTCCTTTGAGCCACAGGTACTGCCCAAAAATCGGAGATTTTAACACCCCTTTGGCAGTGTTGGATAGATCCTCCAATAAGAAACTAAGCAAAGAAATTTTAGACTTAAAATTAATCATTCAACAATTAGATTTAATAGACATCTACAGAACATTTCATCCTAACAAATCTGTATACACATTCTTCTCATGAGACATGGAACATCCTCCAAAATTGATCACATCTTAGGACACAAGACAGCAAATTTAAAAAAATCGAAATTATTCCTTGTATTTTCTTGGACCATCACGGAATAAAAGTTGAACTCAGTAACAACAGGAATCTGCAAACTCACACAAAGATAGGGAAACTAAAGAATCTGATGCTGAATGATAGCTGGGTTATAGATGATATCAAGAAGGAAATTACCAAATTTTTGGAACAAAATGATAATGAAGACATGAACTACCAGAACCTGTGGGATACTGAAAAGGCATTCTTAAGAGGGAAATTTATAGCATTGCAAGCCTTCCTCAAAGGAATGGAAAGAGAGGAAATCAACAATTTAATGGGACATCTCAAGCAACTGGAAAAAAGGAAGAACATTCTAACCCCAAACCTAGTAGAAGAAAAGAAATAACCACACACACACAAAAAACAAAGAACCAAAATTAGAGCAGAAGTAAATGAACTTGAAAATAAAAGAATTATACAACAGATCAATGACTTAAAAAGTTGTTTTTTTCAGTAAAATAGATAACCCTTTGGCTAACCTAAGCAGAAATAAAAGAATAAAATGTCTAATTTTATCAATCAGAAATGACAGAGATAAGATAACCACAGACTCCTCAGAAATTCAAAAAATTCTTAATTAATATTACAAAAAACTCTATTCTCAGAAATACGAAAATCTGAAGGAAATTGAACAATACTTGGAAGCACGCCACCTTCCTAGCCTTAGCCAGGAAGAAGTAGAAATGTTGAACAAGCCTATACCAAGTACTGAAATACAAAAACAAAATACAGAATACAAAATACAAAAACTCCCCAAAAAGAAAAGTCTGGGACCAGATGGCTTCACATCAGAATTCTACCAAATCTTTAAAGAGGAACTAGTACCTATATTACTTAATTTTTTCCAAAACATAGAAAAATAAGGAATACTTCCTAACACATTCTATGAAGCAAATATCACCCTGATCCCCAAACCAGGAAAAGACCAAACAAGAAAAGAAAATTATAGACCAATATCTCTAACGAATATTGATGCTTAATATTCAATAATATCCTAGCAAACAGAATCCAGCAACACATCAAATAAATTATATACCACGACCAAGTGGGTTTTATCCCAGGGCCTCAAGGCTGGTTCAATATACATAACTCTATAAATATAATACATCGCATATAAACAAATTAAAAAATAAAGACCATATATGATTCTCTCAATTTATGCAGAAAAAGCTTTTGATAATATCCAGCATCCTTTCATGATCAGAACACTTAAGAAAATAGGTATATTGGCTAGGCGCCTGTAGCTCAAGTGGTGAGGGTGCCAGCCACATACACCAGAGCTGGTGGGTTCACATCCAGCCCAGGCCCACCAAAAAATAATGACAACTATAACCAAACAATAGCCGGGCATTGTGGCGGGTGCCTGTAGTCCCAGCTACTTGGGAGGCTGAGGCAAGAGAATTGCTTAAGCCCAGGAGTTGGAAGTTGCTGTGAGCTGTGATGCCATGGCACTTTACCCAGGGCAACAGCGTGAGAGTGTCTCAAAAAAAACAAAAACAAAACAAAACAGAAGAAGAAGAAGAAAATAGGTATATTGGGTGGTGCCTGTGGCTCAGTGAGTAGAGCGCCAGCCCATATAGTGTGAGTGGCAGGTTTGAACCCAGCACTGGCCAAACGGCAAGAAAATAGCTGGGCATTGTGGTGGGCACCTGTAGTCCCAGCTACTCCGGAGGCTGAGGCAAGAGAATTGCCTAAGCCCAAGAGCTGGAGGTTGCTGTGAGCTGTGATACCAGGGCACTGTACTGAGGGCAGTAAAGTGAGAAGAAAGGAAAGAAAGAAAGGGAGGGAAAGAAGGCAGGAAGGGAGGGAGGAAGGAAGGAAGGAAAGGAAAGAAAGAAAGAAAATAGGTATAGAAGGGACATTTCTTAAGCTGATAGAGGCCATCTACAGCAAACCCACAGCCAATATTATATTGAATGGAGTAAAATTGAAAACATTTCCACTCAGATCAGGAACCAGGCAAGGTTGCCTACTGTGTCCACCGCTTTTTAACATTGTAATGGAAGTCTTAGCGATTGCAATCAGGCAAGAGAAGACAATCAAGGGTATCTATATAGGATCAGAGGAGATCAAACTTCCACTATTTGCAGATGATATGATTGTATACCTGGAAATTCCCAGGGACTCAACCACAAAACTCTTAGAAGTGATCAAGGAATACAGCACTGTCTCAGGCTACAAAATCAATACTCACAGATTAGTAGCATTCATATATACCAACAATCGTCAAGCTGCAAAAAACAGTCAAAGACTCCATTCCCTTTACAATAGTGCCAAAGAAAATGAAATATCTAGGAGTGTACCTAACAAAGGATGTGAAAGATCTCTATAAAGAGAACTATGAAACTCTGAGACAAGAAATAGCTGAAGATGTCAACAAATAGAAAAACATACCATGCTCATAGCTGGGAAGAATCAGCATTGTTAAAAAAAAAACCCAAAGCAATCTACAGATTTAATGCAATCCCTATTAAAGCATCTCTGTCATACTTTAAAGATCTGGAAAAATTAGTACTTCATTTTATATGGAAACAGAAAAAACCTCGAATAGCCAAGACATTATTCAGAAATAAAAACAAATCAGGTAGAATCACGCAACCAGACTTCAGACTATACTATAAATCTATAGTTATCAAAACAGCACGGTTCTAGCATAAAAATAGAGAGGTAGATGTATGGAACAGAATTAAGAACCAAGAGATGAAACCAGACACTTACCATCATTTGATCTTTGATAAGCCTATCAAAAATATAAATTTGGGGGCGGCGCCTGTGGCTCAGTCTGTAAGGCGCTGGCCCCATATACCGAGGGTGGCAGGTTCAAACCCAGCCCCGGCCAAACTGCAACCAAAAAATAGCTGGGCGTTGTGGCGGCGCCTGTAGTCCCAACTACTCGGGAGGCTGAGGCAAGTGAATCGCTTAAGCCCAGGAAGTTGGAGGTTGCTGTGAGCTGTGTGAGGCCATGGCGCTCTACCAAGGGCCATAAAGTGAGACTCTGTCTCTACAAAAAAAAAAAATAAATAAATAAAAATAAAATAAAATAAAAAATATAAATTTGGAGAAAGACTCCCTATTTAACAAATGGTGCTGGGTGAATTGGCTGGCATTTTATAGAAGACTAAAACTGGACCCAAACCTTTCACCTCTAACAAAATTGACTCTCACTGGATAGAAGACTTAAACTTAAGACATGAAACTATAAAGATTCTTGACAGAGTGCAGGGGAAACACTTGAAGAAATTGGCCTGGGAGGGCGGTGCCTGTGGCTCAAGGAGTAGGGCGCCAGTCCCATATGCCAGAGATGGTGGGTTCAAACCCAGCCCCGGCCAAAAAAGAAAAAAAAAGAAATTGGCCTGGGAGAAAACTTTATGAGGAGGACCCTTCTGGGCAATTGAAGTAATACCAAAAATGCATTACTGGGATCTGATGAAACTAAAAAGCTTCTGCACTGCCAAGAACACAGTAAATAAAGCAAGTAGGCAGCCCTCAGAATGGGAAAGGATATTTACGTTTCTGACAAAGGTCTGATAACCAGAATCCACAGAGAACTCAAACTTATTACTAAGAAAAGAACAAGTGATCCCATTTCATTGTGGGCAAGATAATTGAACAGAAGCTTCTCTAAAGAAGACAGGAGCATGGTCTACAGGCACATGAAAAAACGCTCATTATCTTTAATCATCAGAGAAGTGCAAATCAAAACCACTTTGAGATACCATCTAACTCCAGTAAGAGTAGCCCACATAACAAAATCCCCAAATTACAGATGTTGGCATGGATATGGAGAAAAGGGAACACTTCTGCACTGCTGGTGGGAATGCAAGCTAATACATTCCTTTTGGAAAGAAGTTTGGAGAACACTCAGAGATCTAAGTAGACCTGCTTGCTCGGTGCCTGTGGCTCAAGCAGCTAAGGCGCCAGCCACATACACCAGAGCTGGCGGATTTGAATCCAGCCCGGGCCTGCCAAACAACAATGACAACTGCAACAACAACAACAACAACAACAACAACAACAACAAAGGCCAGGAGTGGGTGGCATCTGTAGTCCCATCTCCTTGAGAGGCTGAGGCCAGAGAATCGCTTAAGCCCAGGAGTTGGAGGTTGCTATGAGCTGTGATGCCACAGGGTCTACCCAGGGTGACAGCTTGAGGCTCTGTCTTAAAAAATAATAATAATAAAATAAAATTAAAAAAAAAAAACAAACCTGTTGATCCTGCAATTTCTCTACTAGGAGTATATCCAAACGATCAAAAATCACTTTGCAACAAAGATATGTGCACCAGATTATTCAATGCAGCTCAATTCATAATTGCCAAGTCATGGAAGAAGCCCAAGTGCCCATCAACCCATGAATGGATTAATAAATTAACCCATGAATGGATTAATAAATTATGGTATATGTATACCATGGAATACTATGCAGCCTTAAAAAGATGGAGACTTTACTTTCTTTTTTTTTTTTTGGTAGAGACAGAGTCTCACTTTACTGCCCTCGGTAGAGTGCCATGGTGTCACACGGCTCACAGCAACTTCCATCTCTTGGGCTTACGTGATTCTCTTGCCTCAGCCTCCTGAGCAGCTGGGACTACAGGCGCCCGCCACAATGTCCGGCTATTTTTTTGTTGCAGTTTGGCCGGGGCTGGGTTTGAACCCGCCAACCTCGGTATATGGGGCCGGCGCCCTACTCACTGAGCCACAGGCGCCGCCTGACTTTACCTTTTTTATGTTTACATGGATGGAGCTGGAACATATTCTCCTAAGTATCACAAGAATGGAAGAAAAAATATCCAATGTACTCAGTACTTTTATGAAACCAATTTATATTTACTCACACTTTCTTATATAAGATAGATCACAACTATAGCCCAGGATCAAGGAGAGAAATGGAGTGGGAAGGGAGGGGGAGATTTGATAGAGGGAGGGTAAACAATGGGACCACACCTGTGGAGCATATTGCAAGGGTACAAGTCAAATCTATCAAATATAGAACATAAATGTTTTAACACAATAATCAAGTAAATAAGGCAAAAGGTATATTAATTGTTTTGATGTAAGCACTCCAAATTGTATAAAAAAAATCAACACATATGCATACATGTATTCATGATCTATGTGTATATGACTTAATAAAAGAAAAAGAAAAAAATAATAATAGTTCTTGCCCAAAGTCTATTTTGATGATTAATATAGCTGCCCCAGTTTAATTTTGGTTCATGACTCCATGCTATATATTTTTCCAACTTTTCCTTTTCAATCTTGTTGTTCTCTTATGTTTCAGATATTTCTCTTACAACTTGTAAGCAGCATTTCATTGCATTTTTAAAAAATATCATTCTGAAAATCTGTCTATTAATTGGCAGTCCTCGGGGGTAATACTGACTTACTTGGTTGTAAATTTACTATCTCAACATCCTTTGTGTTCGTCTATAAATTAGTGCAATGAAAGCTAGGCAGGATGGGGGCAGTGCTAGCTGCTTTGGACTCACCATCACTCCCAGAGTGCAGCCTTTAGTGTGCTGAACTAAGGCCTGCAGGACCTTCCAGGCTCGACCCAAGGTAGGTCTTAAAACTCTGATCTTTATTCCTATAACTCTGATAAGCTGTAAAAATTTTAGATAATCTTCCAAACTCCTCAGGATCAGCAAGTTCCCCCAGGGCAAAATCTGCTCCACATGCTGGGCCTCCTCTCTGCACTGGATGGCCCTTCCTCAGTGCCCTGTAGGCCCCCCGTCCTTACAAGCATATGATTGTTTACTTTGTTCAGCTTTTCTGGCAGTCCTTGGGGGAAGCTAGTCTGAATTACCCAGTTTGCTTTTACTGGCAGCATCTCTAGCGTCACCTTCACGTGCTCTGTTCAACCTCATCCCACCACTCCACAGGGAATGCTCTTGCTGAGGCTCAGCCTTGCTAGATATAATGGTCAGTTCTGTTTCCTTTCTCAACCAGTGAGGAGCACACACCCCATTCACTACTGGGTCCTTGTAACGCTTTCTGTCCTTTACTTCTGTGCTGGTCTTATTGCTGTCTTACTTGCAGCTCCTCTGGAGTCTTCTCTGTGGACTCTTCCTTTTGTTCAGAACCTCTAAACACTGGAGCGGCCCTGGCCTTGCCCTTTGGCCCCCTTCTCTGCCTATATTCATTGCATGGCCCTTTGGCGGTTAATTCTACCTCTGAGCGATGCTGATGATTTTTTACCCTGAAGCCCTCTGATTTCCAGATTTGTAGGCCAACAGCCTACTATATATGCTGACTTGGACAGGCCTCTGAAGCTGAACATGTCCCAAAAGGAATCCACCTTTCACTGTCTCCCAGACTCCCCTCTCAGTGAATGGCACCACTATTCAGTTATCTCAGTGGTTCTCTGCTGGGGCGATCCCCCAAGAGATATTTGGCAGATATTCTAGAAACATTGTTCGTCGTCACACTGGGAGCTGCTACTGACATCTACAGAGGAGATGCTCCTAAGCAGCCAGCAGTGCACATGTGCTGCAAACACTGCTCAGTGACAGAGAAATGTCCAGGCCCAATGTCAACAATGCCAGGGCTGAGAAACCTTGAATGACACAGACCAAACCTAGGAGTTATCTCTCACTCCTTTTCCTCTGATTCCTTTTTTTTTTTTTTTTTTTGAGACAGAATCTTACTATGTGGCCCTGGGTAGAGTGCCAAGGCATCAAAGCTCACAGCAACCTCAAACTCTTGGGCTTAAGCGATTCTCTTGCCTCAGTCTCCCAAGTAGCTGGGACTACAGGCGCCTGCCACAATGACTGGCTGTTGTTTTTTTTTTGTTGTTGCAGTTGAAAGACAACTTGTTTAGCAGGCCCAGACCAGGCTCGAACCTGCCACCTTTGGGTGGCGCCGTCTCACTGAGCTATGGGCACCAAGTCATTCCTCTCATTAACTTCATTTAATCAGTGGCAAGACCTAAAAGCTTCATCTCCAAACTAAATCCTGACTCTGAATACTTCCCAAGCCCACTAGTACCACACTAGTCATCTCTGGCCTGGATTCATTTTTTTTTGAGACGGAGCCTCAAGCTGTCACCTTGGGTAGAGTGCCGTGGCGTCATAGCTCACAGCAACCTCCAATTCCTGGGCTCAAGTGATTCTCTTGCCTCCGCCTCCCAAGTAGTTGGGACTACAGGTGCCTGCCACAACACCCGGCTATTTTTTTGGTTGCAGCCGTCATTGTTGTTTGGTGGGCCCGGGCTGGATTCAAACCCACCAGCTCAGGTGTATGTGGCTGGCGCCTTAGCTGCTTGAGCCACAGGCGCCGAGCCTCTGGCCTGGATTCTTAAGAAGCCTCCTAAATGGTCTTCCTGCTTCTGCCCTGCTTCCCTTATAGAACATTCTCAACACAGACCCAGAGAAATCCTTTTCTTTTTTTTCTTGAGACAGACTCTCACTCTGTCATGCGGGGTAGAGTACCGCATGGCACATTATAGCTCACAGCAACCTCAAACCCTTGGGCTCAAGAGATCTTCTTTCCTCAGCCTCCCGAGGAGCTGGGACTACAGGTACCTGTCACAATGCCTGGCTAGTTTTTCTTTTTTTTTGTAGAGACAGAGTCTCACTTTATGGCCCTCAGAAGAGTGCCGTGGCCTCACACAGCTCACAGTAACCTCCAACTCCTGGGCTTAAGCGATTCTCTTGCCTCAGCCTCCCGAGTAGCTGGGACTACAGGGGTCCGCCACAATGCCCGGCTATTTTTTTGTTGCAGTTTGGCCGGGGCTGGGTTTGAACCCGCCACCCTTGGCATATGGGGCTGGGGCCGGTGCCGTACTCACTGAGCCACAGGCGCCACCCAGTTTTTCTATTTT
Source organism: Nycticebus coucang (assembly GCF_027406575.1). Lineage (NCBI taxonomy): Eukaryota > Metazoa > Chordata > Mammalia > Primates > Lorisidae > Nycticebus > Nycticebus coucang. Next base: position 12,352,487 of record NC_069781.1, on the reverse strand, counting down.
TAGTAGAGATAGGGTTTTACTCTTGCTCAGGCTGGTCTTGGCCTCCTGAGCTCAGTCAATCCACCCATCTTGGCCTTTCAGAGTTAGGATTACAGGTGTGAGCCACTGTATTTGGCCAAGGAAAAATCCCTTTAAAATAAAACTTTCCATGTCACTTCCCTGCTGAAGACCTGCCATGGCTTTTCATTTTTTTTTTTTTTGAGACAGAGCCTCAAGCTGTCACCCTAGGTAGAGTGCTATGGCATCACAGCTTACAGCAATCTCCAACTCCTGGGCTTAAGTGAGTCTCTTACCTTAGCCTCCCAAGTAGCTGGGACCACAGGAGCCCACCACAATGCCCAGGTATTTTTTGGTTGCAGTTGTCATTGTTGTTTGGCGGGCCCGGTCTAGATTCAAACCCGTCAGCTCTGGTGTATGTAGCTGGTGCATTAGCCGCTTCAGCCACAGGTGCCGGGCCTTCTCGTGGTATTTTCTAATGCCTGCCTCCCTCCTTGCCCCTGAGCTGCACCACACTAGCCTTTCTGCTGTTCTTTGTAGATACCAAGCCTTCTTTTGCTTCAGAGCCTTTATATTCACCATTTCTTCTGTCTGGACCATTTCTTCTCAAATATCCACACTACTGCCCATCATTTTGGTGATGTTTGCTCAAACATCACGAAAGTCTTCTCCATTCTTCACATTGGAGAGCTCTTTCCTCCCTCCTGGATGTCCTTGCCCCTGTTTCTTCTTCAAAGCATTTATTACTACTTGTCACTTGGTTACTACTGTCTCTAGTTACAAGCTCCACAGGGGAAGGATATTATTATTTTGTTCATTACCACATCCTAGCACCTCCAATGGTACTTGGTACTCATAGGTACTTAAATATTTGTTGAAGGAATACATGAAAAAACATGACTCCAAAGTCCATGCTTCTCATGATGTGTCAATATAGCGTTAGTGCCTGTAATGTAGCAGAGCCGATAAATCTACAGGTGCAGGCACTCAGCTGTAGCGCTCTCAGGGAAGATCTCTGCTAAAGGGTCTGTGAGATCTTGGAGTCACGACCAACCTGGGCAAGCACTACAGTAATGATTCATCATCCAAGGGTGCTTTATAGGGGCCAGGGAAGCCTGGGGGCCTATAAGAAAGTGGCAGAATATCTTTCTCCTCTTTATCCAGTGCAGAAGGGAGAGGGGTCATGGAAAGGAAGGCCACTGGGGAGGAGCAATATGGATTCCAAAGGCATGAGAGAAGGAAGGAGATTAAAGCCTCAAGTTTATAGAAGGGGAAGGGTAACAATCCAGCAGATTATTTCTTCATTTCTGTGCATATTCCTGATACAAACAAAACAAAGGTCCTTATGATTATTTAAGGTCTTGCTTTAAGGCCTCACTGGAAAAAATCAGCTGGAGTGGTGCTCTGACAGCATTATTTTTGGCACCTGTTAATGACATGGAGGAAGGGCTGGGCCTCTGCAGTGGAGTGAAAAATCAGATTAGCACCTCCTCTAATGAACTATAGAACTTGGACACATTATTTTCACTAAAAATCTCAATGATATTAATTGCCAAATGACCACAGTCCTTCCTACTGTCCTGAATCCCTGAGAGGACTTAATGAAGTGACTATTTCTAGCCCTTGCCTAATACAACTATTGCACAAATGCTAGTCTCACTCCTTCTCCACTTGGCCACTCTAAACACACACGTAAAGGGCAGGAACGCTGTTGTGAAACTCTGACTGAATTAGATAATTACCTTCAGTTTCTTTAGTTCAAACTGGTGATGTTGTAAAGCACGTTCACATTCACTCCTGCTTTCTTTAAGGGATGTATTTTCTTGCTCTAGTTCTCTCTGCAAACAAAGCAGAACATATATAAAAAGAAAGCATCTTAACTACCATATTTACCCTGGGCATAGTCCTAGCTCTCTGACATGGTACCTTTGAAATGCCCCTTCTCTTTTTTATGGTCACTGCAGGGGTGGAAGGCGAGAATGAGGGTGAGGACACAAAGAGAGAACCACCTGGAAAACCCAGGAGGCGTCGGAGTGAGGCACATGATTCTCCAGACTGTGCAGGCGAGAGAAGCCCATGAAAAGGGAAGCCACTGTGGAGGAGCAACACGGATTCTAGAAAGACATGAGAGAACCTGAGGGGGGTGCTCAGAAAGCACCAGAAATCCCTTTAGGGCCCAAGGAAAAGGAAAACTCATCTGTACAGGGGCTTTGTAAATAGCAGCCTTTTGACATCCAGTCCCACCTGCAGGTGTCTCATTAGAAAGATAAGAGCTGTTCTCTAAAGTGGTAGAGCTGTTCTCTAAAGTGGTAGTGCAGCAAGGGGGCTGTTCTGTCAAGCATGGGGCAGACCTCACTGTGTGGACCTGGAGCTGCTGTGCTCGGCCATACCCTGCTCTTCACTCACCATCCTCTGCTCTGCAATGGCCTGCTCAGAGGCCTGTGCTCTCTCCAGGGAGGCAATCTGGGCCTCCAGGGCCTGGGCGTGCTCCATATGCTGCTTCTCCCGAGCCAGGGCCTGCTGCTGTGCATGGTTGCTCTCCTTATTGGTGGCGGCCTGCAGTGACAGCAGAGGACAGCTGGATAGAGTGACAATGGTTTTAAGGAGGGAGCCCTAGTCTGGCCTTCAGGGACCCAAAGGTGGGTGTCCAACAGAAACAACTGCCCTTCCCAATCTTTTCCTCCTTAGTTTGTTGAGGTCTCCCCTGCTGTCCTTGGTGGGCTCTGCCTGTGGCTCCTGGACCCTGGCCTGCCTTGGCGGGTAGAGCATGCATAGGTCTTGATGCTGTCACTCCAACCTCAGAGTGGGTGGAAATGGCTCCGGTCACCAGCCAGTCCTCAAACACAGGCCTTCCCCATGCTACTCAGTGTTGCCTCTGTGGCTGAGGCCTTCCCCAGGGGAGGCAAGTTTAACACAGTGATGAAGAACAAGGGCTTTGACATGAGAAAGATGTTGGTTCTGCCACTTACTGACTGTAGGGCTATGGCCCAGTGTGAGGCTGCAGCCCGGAGTGAGGCTGCGACCTAGTCACACAATGCTTCTGAGCTTGTCTCCTCTACAGGAGGAGCATGACAGTCCAGACCTCTTAGGTCCACTGTAAGAACTAAATGAAAACACACTTGAAGACTCAGCACAGTGCCTAGGAAATGGCAAACACGAAATCCACACTAGCTGCTTTGACTTCTCTACCTCCTCACTCCATGCCCAACAGGGCTGAGATGACTGGCCATGCCTCGCCATCTTCTTCCCAAAGTGTGACCTGTTCTCCACACCTCTGACCACAAGCTGAGTTTTGACTCCCAGGGGAGAAGGCACCTCGGACAGCCCCAGGACTAGGGTGAGCCTGAAGGACAGAAGTCAGGTGGAAATGAGCCAGCCCATCCCCCTTTCTGGGTCCTCAGGTCCCCCAGCAGGTCCTGACTCCCTCTTCCTGGTGCTGCCCATCTGCTCACGTGAAGCACAACCACCCTACCAAGGCAGGTCTGGACACCACTGCCCAAGCTGGGAGTTGAGTCTGGGGCATCCACAAAGGCATCAAGGGAAATCCAGGCACTCAGCAGCCACAACTGCCAGCTTACCAGCTCCCGAATGTACGCTTCCTGGGCAGCTGCGACATCCCTGCTCTGCTTCAACTGTTCCTCAGAGGCCAGCAGGGTCTGCTCTAATTCTTTCACCTGAGAAGGAAACAAGCATTTTTTCTGTTCAAAGAAGCTGAAGAATAGTAATAAATGGCAAACCAGGGGTGGTGTGGTGGCTCCCACCTGTAATCCTAGCACTCTTGGAAGCTGAGGCAAGAGGATCACTTGAGCCCAAGAGTTTCAGGTTGCTGTGAGCTATGATGCCACAGAACTCTACCAAGGGTGACAGAGTAAGATTTTGTCTCAAAAAAATAAATAAATAAAATGCAAACCACGCTGGTGCAGTGGCTCACACCTGTGATCCCATCACTTTGAGGCCAAGCCTGGTGTCTCATAGCACAATTTCATCTCTACAAAAAAAACATAAATTAGCCAGGGGTGGTGGCTTGTGCCTGTATTCCCAGCTCTTTACCTGACTGGAAGGGAATCTCCTTAATTCAGTAGATTAAATACCAAAAACCTCCTGCAAACTTTATACCAAAGGAGGAAACTGCAGACATTCCCTTTAATATTGGGTTCATAACAGTGATGCCCACTATTACTGTAATTGCTTCACACAGTACTGGAGATCCTTCCATGACATATGGCCAGAAAATAGAATAAGAGGCATAAAGACTGAAAGGAGTAAGATAAAGGCTGTCACTATTTATAGATGGTACAATTATCTGTTTAGGAAACACAAAAGAAATCACACAATATTAGAGAAAGAGAGTTTAGCAGGTGTTCAAATAACCAAGCTCAACTAGGCAAAAAAAGGGACTTCTCAGCTTAGTGCCTGTAGCTCAATGGTTAGGGCACTGGCCACATGCACCGGAGCTGGTGGGTTCAAACCCGGCCCAGGCCTGCTAAAACAAACAAAACAAAGCAAAACAGCCAGGCGATGTGGGCACCTGTAGTCCCAGCTACTAGGGAGGCTGAGGCAAGAGAATCACTTGAGCCCAAGAGTTTGAGGTTGCTGTGAGCTGTGATGCCACAGCACTCTACGAAGGGCAACACAGTGAAACTCTGTCTCAGAAAAAAGAAAAAAAAAAAGAGATTTCTCTAGAATGACCAGAAATAACTAATTAAAAATACAATTAAAACTAAGAGGCTCAGCGCCTGTACCACAGTGGTTATGGCGTCAACTACATACACCAAAGTTGGAGGGTTTGAACCCAGCCTGGACCAGCTAGGTAACAATGACAACTGCAACAACAACAACAAAATAGCCAGGCATTGTGGCAGGCGCCTGTAGTCCCAGCTACTTGGGAGGCTGAGGCAAGAGAATCGCTTAAGCCCCAAAGTTTGAGGTTGCTGTGAGCTATGACGCCACAGCACTCTACCTAGGATGAATAGTGAGACTCTATCTCAAAAGAAACACAAAACAAACAAAAAAAAGATACCATCATACCATCAACACAAACCCTAAAGTTTCTAGGAACTAATAACCAAGAAAATAAAAAATCTTTGGGAAAAATATAGAATTTTAGTAAAGAACACAGAAAATAATCTGAATAAATAGAATTATTTACATTCTTGGAAGGAATTACTTAATATTAAAGAACTGACACTTTTCCTAAATATATTTAGCCTATATATTTAGTGCATTCTCAATAAATATTCAGGTTGAATTTCTTGGAACTCAAAAACTTAAAAACTTTAAAGGTCTACAAATAGCTAAATCAGCCTTCAAGGAAAAGGATAACTTGTCTCAGCGGATACTAAGATATAGTACAGACAATACAATGTGAAGAAACACTGCAGCGATTATACCGGAGCAGATAATCACATCAGTGGATACACGTGCGGAGACAAACCCACGTGCATATGGAACCTAAGACACGATAAAGTTAACGTAAGAAATACATTCAGAAAGGACAGATTGTTTATTAAACAGTGTTAACAAAAATGGAGAAAAATAAAGTTGGATCCATACCTAACACAACACATAAAGAAAGGCTGAAAATGAATTAGAGATATATTATGTCAAGGATAAAATGATAGTTAATACAAAAAATAAGGAAAAAAAAAGGTAGATCTCTGTGACTTAAGAGCAGGAATGGATTTCTCTCTCTCTTTTTTTTTTGTTTTTGAGATGGAGATTTTTTTTTTTTTTGAGACAGAGCCTCAAGCTATGGCCCTGGATAGAGTGCCGTGGCATCACAGCTCACAGCAACCTCCAACTCTTGGGCTCAAGCGATCTCCTGCCTCCGCCTCCCAAGTAGCTGGGACTACAGGCACCCGCCACAATGCCTGGCTATTTTTCGGTTGTAGTCATCATTGTTATTTGGCAGGCCCAGGCTGGATTTGAACCCATCAGCTCAGGTGTATGTGGCTGGCACCTTAACAGCTTGAGCCACAGGTGCCGAGCCAAGATTGAGTTTTATTTTGTTGCCCTCGGTAGAGTGCTATGGCATCATAGCTTACAACAACCTCAAACTCTTGGGCTCAAGTGATTCTCTTGCCTCAGCCTCCCAAGTAGCTAGGACTATAGCTGACCCCCACAATGCCCAACTTTTTTTTAGAGATGGAGTCTTGCTCTTTCCTGCTCAGGCTGGTCTCAAATTCCTGAGCTCAGGCAATCCACTTGCCTCGGCCCCCCAGAGTGCTAGGATTACAGGCATGAGCCACCACACCCTGCAGGAATGAATTTCTTTTTTTTTTTGGCCAGGGCTAGGTTTGAACCCGCCACCTCCGGCATATGGGACCAGCGCCCCACTCCTTGAGCCACAGGCACCGCCCAGGAATGAATTTCTTAATGGAAGTGTTTGAATGGAACTTCAAACTCCACAGCAAGACTGACGAGTCTAATGACATCAAACATAAGAACTTCTGTTTGGTATGAAACAAGTTAACAGACTGGCTCAGGACTGTAACTGACAAGGATTAGGAACAAGAATATATAATAAAATCCTACAAATCAAGTAAGAGAAAATGAAATCCCTAAAGAAAAACAAGTGAAGGATGTGAATGCACAATTCCAAAAGTAGAAACCCCAAAGAATAACAAGCATACGGTTATACTAATTAATAACCACAACAATGCAAATTATAACAATGAAGTATCACTTCACATTCATTGAAATGGCAAAAATTAAAAGGCTGGGAGGCAGTGAATGGTGGCTCATGCCTATGATGGTAGCAATTTGGAAAATTAGGGCAGGAGGGTTGCTTGAGGCCAAGTTCAAGAGCAGCCTGGGCCACACAGTGAGACTCCATCTTTACAAAAAAGGAAAACAAAAAATTAGCTGGGCCTAATGTTGCATGCCTGTTGTGCAAGCTACTGAGGAAGCGAAGCCAGGAGGATCACTTGTGCCCTGGAGAGGTTGCAGTGTGCTGTGATTATGCCCTACACTCTAGTCTGAGTGACAGAGTAAGATCTTGTCTCCAAAAATAATAATAACAATAATAATAATAAAATAAAATAAAAAAAGCTGGGAAATGCCAACGTTGGAAAAGGCAGAGATGCAAATACAGGAAACCTCATGTATGCTGGAGGAGGAGAACAGGTGCAGGCTTTCTGAGAATAATCAGATTCTATTTAGTCACTTTAGGGCAGGCATCCTCAAACTGCGGCCCACGGGCCACATGAAGTAGTGTAAATTGTGTTTGTTCCCGTTTTGTTTTTTACTTCAAAATAAGATAAGTGCAGTGTATAGGAATTTGTTCATAGTTTTTTTTTTAAAACTATAGTTCAGCCCTCCAACGGTCTGAGGGACAGTGAATCGGCCCCCTGTTTAAAAAGTTTGAGGATGGGGCGGCACCTGTGGCTCAGTCGGTAAGGTGCCAGCCCCATATACCGAGGGTGGTGGGTTCAAACCTGGCCCCGGCTGAACTGCAACAAAAAAATAGCCGGGCGCTGTGGTGGGCGCCTGTAGTCCCAGCTACTTGGGAGGCTGAGGCAAGAGAATCGCTTAAGCCCAGGAGTTGGAGGTTGCTGTGAGCTGTGTGATGCCACGGCACTCTACCGAGGGCCATAAAGTGAAACTCTGTCTCTACAAAAAAAAAAAAAAAAGTTTGAGGATGCCTGCTTTAGGGTATATGCATTTTCTATCATCCTTCAGGGACAGGGACAAGGCTGTTTATTGCAATGTAAAGTGAGGTGGAAAGAAAAAGAAGGTAATCAGGATGTCTACCACACAGATAACCTAGTGGGTAGGGTGCCGGTTCCATATACCGAGGGTGGCAAGTTCAAACCCAGCCCCGGCAACAAACTGCAACAAAAAATAGCTAGGCATTGTGGCAGGTGCCTGTAGTCCCAGCTACTTGGGAGGCTGAGGCAAGAGAATCGCCTAAGCCCAAGAGCTGGAGGTTGCTGTGAGCTGTGACGCCATAGCACTCTACCGAGGGCAATAAAGTAAGACTCTGTCTCTACAAAAAAAAAAATTAAATAAAAGAAAAAAAATAGCCAGGAATTATGGCAGGAGCCTGTAGTCCCAGGTATTTGGGAGTCTGAGGCAAAAATCACTTGAGCCCAACAGTTTAAGGTTGCTGTGAGCTACAATGATGCCACAGTACTCTACACAGGGCACAGAGACTATCTCAAAAAACAATAACAACAACAACAACAAAAAAAACACATAGGCACAAAAATCAACACTACCTACTTTGAAGTTAACAAAGATCTCTCTCTCTCTCTCTCTCTCTCTATATTTTTTTTTGTAGAGACAGAGTCTCATGGCCCTCGGTAGAGTGCCGTGGCCTCACACAGCTCACATAATAACGCCCGGCTATTTTTTGGTTGTAGTTTGGCGGGGGCTGGGTATGAACCCGCCACCCTCGGTATATGGGGCCGGCGCCCTACCGACTGAGCCACAGGCGCCGCCCAACAAAGATCTATATTAACAACAATAAAAAGATCTATATTAACTCCCCTGGAATGGTTTCCTATGGGAGGGAGGCCAATGGGGATAGAAGGGAATAAGTAAACATGAGACCAACTCTGTACGAAGTCAATGATGGTGACACAGCAAGAATGATGGAAATGACTGCTCACTCCTATGTATGTAAGATCCAAAAAGTAGCACCTTTCAATGAAACCCTCTGACCCAAGGGATTCTCAGCCACATCATGTTTCATTCAGCCAAGTTACCACCCAAACATAGGAAACAGCAGGAGTAAGGTTAGTACCTGAGACTCCAGAGTGTTAATGGCCTTGGCTTGGCTGTTTCTTATTGCCAAGAGCTCCTGTCTAGTATCCTCCAAATTTTGCTCAGCAACTGTTTTCTGTAAGTTGAAAGAAGAGTAAAAGGAAATACTAATTCCTCCACTGAATATATATATATAATTTATTTATTTATTTATTTTTGTTGTTGCAGCTGTTGTTATTTGGTGGGCCCGGGCTGGATTCGAACCCGTCAGCTCAGGTGTATGTGGCTGGCACCTTAGCCTCTTGAGCCAAGGCGCCGAGCCATTGAATATACTTTTACTAATATCTACAACGTACTATGATTTGTGGTAGGATTTTTTTTTTTTTTTTGAGACTGAGTCTCACTATGTTGCCCTAGGTAGAGTGCCGGGGTGGGGGGGTGTCACAGCTCACAGCAACTTCAAACTCTTGGTCTTAAGTGATTCTCTTGCCTCCCAAGTAGCTGGGTCTACAGGTACCTGCCACAATTCCCGGCTATTTTTTTGTTGCAGTTGTCACTGTTGGTTAGCTGGCCGAGGCCAGGTTCAAACCCGCCAACTTCGGTGTATGTGGCTGGCTTTGTAACTACTGTGCTGTGGGTGCCAAGCCTGATTTCTGGTAGGAATAAGGGACACAAATACATTTAAAATAAAGGTGGCTCATGCCTGTAATCCTAGCCTTCTGGGAGGCCAAGGAGAGTCGATTGCTTGAGCTCAGGAGTTCAAGACCAGCCTTAGCAAAAGCGAGACCTCATCTCTAAATATAGCTGGGCTTTGTGGTGGGCACCTGTAGTCCCAGCTACCAGCGAGGCTTAGGCAAGAGCATTGCTTGAGACCAAGAGTTTGAGGTTGCTATAAACTATGATGCCATGGCATTCTACCAGGTGTGACAAAATAAGACTCTTGTCTTAAAATAAATAAATAAATAAATAAAATAAAAATAAAATACATTACCCAACTAACTGAAATTAATTCAAATATCATAAAGTATATACAGATAAATTTGACATAGTCCTTTGACTTTGAGGCTATAACAAAAGACTAAAACAAATTTATATAACACAGTGTATAACTGCCCCCAAATAGGGGGCACAGAGCAGGAAACACTCCCTTTATAACTCATGGGGGCCAGAACTTGGGGGAGACTCCCAGGCAGAGGAGGACCAGTGGAGATGTACACCCTGTTCCATTCAGGGAACTATAGCTCCTCAGAAGCCAAAGTGATGGGTTTACGACATGAAATGAGACTGGAAAGTTAGGCAAAAGGGCCACATCATGAGAGGCTGCTGCTTCTTCTTTTTTTTTTTTTTTTTTTTGAGACGGGGGTCTTGCTCTGTTGCCCAAGGGGCAATCAAAGCTCACTGCAACCTCCAACTCTGAGGCTTAAGCAATCCTCCTGCCTCAGCCTCTTGAGTAGTTAGGACTACGGGAGTGGGCCACCATGCCTGGCTATTCTTTTTTTTTTTTTATAGAGACAGAGTCTCATGGCCCTCGGTAGAGTGCTGTGGCCTCACACAGCTCACAGCAACCTCCAACTCCTGGGCTTAAGCGATTCTCTTGCCTCAGCCTCCCGAGTAGCTGGGACTACAGGTGCCCGCCACAACACCCGGCTATTTTTTTGGTTGCAGTTTGGCCGGGGCTGGGTTTGAACCCGCCACCCTTGGTATATGGGGCCGGTGCCCTACTGACTGAGCCACAGGCGACGCCCTGGCTATTCTTTTTTTAATAGAGATAGGGTCTTGCCATGTTGTCCAGGCTGGTCTTTAATTCCTGGCCTCAAGAGATCTTCCCTCCTTGGCCTCCCAAAATGCTGGGATTAAGACATGTGAGCCACTGTGCCCAGTCCATAAAGTGCTTTTTAATGCTGCAAAAAAGGAGTTTGAACTTTTTTCTGTAGGCAACGTTTTTAAAAGTCGGGTCTTCTGAACCCTGGCAATAGATTACCTGGGGTGCTTGTTAAAAAGAGGACTTATCATAGACCTACTGACATCAGAATTTCTGGAGGTAGGGCAAGAGATATATTCTTTAAACAAAGTCCCCAAGTAACTCCTGTGTACACTAAACTTTATAATAATGACAATTACAGTGAGAGCCACATGCACCGAAGCTGGCGGGTTTGAGCCCGGCTGGGCCCAGCTAACCAACAAGGACAACTGCAACAAAAAAATAGCCAGGTGGGCGGCACCTGTGGCTCAGCGGGTAGGGCATAAGCCCCATATACCGAGGGTGGCAGGTTCAAACCCAGTCCCGGCCAAACTGCAAACAAAAAAATAGCCAGGCGTTGTGGTGGGCACCTGTAGCCCCAGCTACTCAGGAGGCTGAGGCAAGAGAATTGCCTAAGCCCAGGAGCTGGAGGTTGCTGTGAGCTGTGATGCCATAGCACTCTACCGAGCGTGACAAAGTGAGACTCTGTCTCTACCAAAAAAAAAAAAAATAGCTGGGCATTGTGATGGGCGCCTATAGTCCCAGCTACTTGAGAGGCTGAGGCAAGAGAATTGCTTAAGCCAAGAGGTGGAGGTTGCTGTGAGCTGTGATGCCACATCACTTTACTGAGGGCAACATAGTGAGACTCTGTCTTAAAAAAAAAAAAATGATTACAATATTAATAGCTGACATATATCAAGACACTACTACGTTCCAATCTTCACACTAAGCACTTCACATATTGTAACTTTTTTAATCCTAACAACAATTCTGAGTTGGTACTATAATAAAAACAATTTTACAGGGAAGTAAACAAATACAAAGAGATTAAGTTACTTGCTCTATGTCCTAAGCTAGTGAGAGGAGGCAGGACATAAACATCGGCAGTCTGATTCAGAATTCAATTGATAAGTCGCATTGTACTCACTGCAGACTGTTTAAGGCAGTGGTTCTCGACCTGTGGGTCGCAACTCTCAGGAACTGTATTAAAGGGCTGTGGCATTAGGAAAGCTGAGAACCACTGGTTTAAGGGAACTGTAGAGACATTTAATTGAATATTATCATAAATGCTGATTAGATCAGTTTGGCAGTGAGCATGTCAGTCTGTGTCAGAGGATAAAGAAGAGAGACTGATGCTGAGTAAGCCAGCTTGGCGCCTTCTAACATAGACCAGTCTAGAGTTGCCAGAATAAAGAAGTACAGGGGCAATGGAGATAGGTAGTTGAAAGTGACTGAAGACAGAAAATAAAGGTCTAATCTAGGATGATGCCAGATGTGGTGGCTCACGTCTGTAATTCCAGCACTTTGAGAAGCTGAGGAGGGAGGACTGCTTGAAGCTCAGACCAGTCTGAGCAACATAGCATGACCTCTACAAAACACTAAAAAATTAGCTAAGCTTGGTGGGTACGTGGCTGCAGTCTCAGCTACTGGGAAATGAGGCAGGAGGATCACTTGAGTCCAGGGATTTAAACCTGCACTGAGTTATGATTGTGTCACTGCACTCCAGCCTGGGCAAGAGAGTGATAACGCTTTCTCTAACAATACTGCTGCTAATTATAATCTAAAATGAATGCTGAAGCCCCAGCTTTGTTATCTTTGTCATGGTGAGACCAATCTCTGGGACACAAAGAGAAGGAGGAGCAGAATGTGGGCAAACAATGAGCTTAAACCTGATAAGAAAGTCGACCTACCCCACTGGGCAACAGGCCCATCCACTCTGCTAATGAAAGAACATTGACCAACATAAATCTTGGTCATGCCAAAGGGCACATGGTAGCTCTTTAACTGGCCAATGGAGAGTGCAAAGGTGTGGGGAAGAGCACAGTGTGGTAAGACAAGACAGCCCAAATGGCAGAGCTCACTAGGTGCAGCTGACTGTGGTGGGAATGCTAGCTGTTCACATTTCTCTACGAAAGCTCTCCCTGTCCTGAGAAGAACACACCACACACAGGGAACACGAGGCCATTCGCAGGGTAAGCAGGACAGTGCGAAGCTAGAGAGGGCTCTCTGCTTACGGAGCTGTCTGTGTGCACTTCAGCTCTGAAACTCTGGGGTTGATGAAATCACCAGACAGCAAATTACCTCTTTCAGGAGTTCTTGAACATGCTCTTCTCCTGATAAATTCTGTTCAAGTCTCTTCTCCAAGGATGCAACCTTCTCTTGCAAATGCGTGATCACTTTCTCCTTCTCTTGAGTTTCAGCAGTGACCTACAGGTGAAGACAGAAATCACATCGTACTGTAACCCCTCTCTTTCTTCCTTATTTCCTCCTCTTGGAACATTACATTTCCATGAAATTGTTCTCAACTGCCTCTTGGAACAACACATGGGAAGGATATCACCCCTGAAAACAGGACACGGGAGACGCAAGATTAGAATCTAGTGACACCCAGGGATGCAGTTCAGACCTAGTGCAGCAAGAGGCAAACATTTCTGCCAACTTAAGGAACTGACAGTCTGAAAAGGAACAAAGCCATTACCTATTAGGTACAGGTAGCAAAGCTACTCCTACCCAAGACGCTCCCAGCCAGCCCTGCAACAACCTACAGAACAATGCTCCTGGAAGCAGTAACAATGTCAAAGTAGCTGCTGTAAGGCTAAAGGAAGATCTTCTGAAATGATGACATTCAACTTAGCTCATAGCACACCTGGCCCCAAGACAACGGCTGCTCACTTTGTTCCAGTCTATCTCTTTAGCAATGATGGGAGTAGCAGTGGTGACAGGTTGGTATTAACTTTGTTCCTTTCACTACTACTAATCTCCAAATCTTGGTCAAAGCAGAGAATCCAAGAAGCTTTGAATACACAAGTCCTTAGACCCCTTGTGGTCCCTGCATCCATGGAAGATGCCGATTCTCCCCCCTAGAAATGGTTGTATAGTATCAAAATCCCGCCCTGAAGACTTGTACCTCCTCACAGTACTCTTCCCCCTGAAATTCCCTCATCTTATGCAATAGACTTTTATGTTCAGCTTGCAACCTGACCAGTTTCTCCTCAGCATAAGATGCAGCAACCTGGGCCTGGGTTGCCATTCTGAATTCTCTCAGGTGTGACAACAGAGTTGTCAGTGATGGTACATCTGAAGACTGGATTCACAACCCCACAAGTCAACAAACTTTTATCAAGCCTAAACTCTCTGTTGTTTTCTGGGGATAAAATCAGACACAGTTCCGGGTGGTGCCTGTGGCTCAAAGAAGTAGGGCGCCGGCCCCATATACCGGAGGTGGCGGGTTCAAACCCAGCCCCGGCCAAAACTGAAAAAAAAAAAAAATTCATCCTGATGCACAGAAACCTGGAGGGTGGTGGTGTAGACAGATATACACACACTAATTATAAAATACAACCAAGTTGTAGTAGAGGAACACACAAAATGGTATGAGACGTCGGAGGCAGGAGGAATTAACGGCCTGCGAGAATCAGATTCAGGCCTCCTGAATGAGAAGGTATAGGTGGAAGAGGGTAGGAGAGGAGCAGGAAGTCTGGGTAAAGGGCAGCATGTACAAAGAGGTAACAAACAAGCCCAGCAAGACCAGGAGGCTAGGTGGAGGAAAGAGGAGGTAAACACAATTCCCAAGTCTTGGCTCAGACGCCTGGGGAACATTATGCAAAGCAGACAGCACAGGAGCAAGAGTGAGTTTAATATACACATCTTACACAAGCTATCATGTTAGGAAAATCTAAGGAGAAAAAAAGGACCAGTTGCCAAGTTCCATTTAGTCTTCTTGTGCAACTTATCAACCTGGCTAGCTGATCAACTTCAGGCTCCTGCACCTCACGGGACTACTGGAATAGCTATACGCCAAGTCATGCTTCCTGACACTATGCCCTTTTCCTAATGTTTGATCCCCCTCAGCCTACTCCCGCACCAAGTCTGAGCCTCACAATTACAGTCCTAGAAGGCAGACTGCATGAAGATTGAGTCTGATTCAAACAGACATTAGCTAAATTGTGGTACTGTGGTTTATCTGTGTGATCTTAGACAAATCATTTAGCCTCTCAGATTTCAGATGCTCATTTCTATCATCTGTAAAATGGGAAAACAAAATTTAACAGAAGGGTAGTTGTATCTGATGAGTCCTTATACATAAAGCACTTGAATACTGAGCACAGGGTAACTATTCAGCTATTTTTGTTAAATACTCACTAATGAACACGTGTGGAATTTCATGTTCACTATTTACACAAACTGGCCCCTGCATACCTCTCCAGCCTCATCTAACACCATTTCTGCATCCTCTCTGAGATGTTGCCAGGTAGCTATCCTTTTACTTCTCCCAATGTGCCTTCCCCCCTTTCACTTTAAATGTATTTATATAAGTAAAAAAAACTGACATGAATTTCATAAAAATACAGTAGAACCTCTGTAAGTAGACCATGCAAGGGACTGCAACAAACTGGTCAACATATGGAATGAGGCCTACTGTACTGATAAGTACATGTGGTCCATGTCTAGTCTATAAAAATCAAGTTGACTTAAGGAGGTGGTCAAATAGGGAGCTTTCAGCTATGGAGGTTCTACTATATTATGTTAAAACAATACAAATTAGAAAAGGCACAAATTGGGAAATGGAAAGATAATGGCTATAGCTAAGGAATTACTATCTAATGGAATAAAAAATTATAATTCTGAATACTGTGGGTTAAATAAAAACAAATGGAAAGGGGTGGCGCCTGTGGCTCAGTCGGTAAGGCGCCGGCCCCATATACCGAGGGTGGCGGGTTCAAATGCGGTCCCGGCCGAACTACAACAACAAAAAAACAGCCGGGCGTTGTGGTGGGCGCCTGTAGTCCCAGCTACTCGGGAGGCTGAGGCAAGAGAATCGCTGAAGCCCAGGAGTTGGAGGTTGCTGTGAGCTGTGTGATGCCACGGCACTCTACCGAGGGCTATAAAGTGAGACTCTGTCTCTACAAAAAAAAAAAGGAAAGAATTTAAAGTAACAACTTGTTAATTTGGCAAGAATGAACAAGAAAAAAATAGAAAATACACAATTACTACTGAGAATGAAGAGAGGATTGCAATTAAAACGAAGAGAGGCAGGGCATGGAAGCTCACGTCTGTAATCCCAGTACTTTGGGAGGCCAAGATGGGAGGATTGCCTCAGGCTGGGAATTCAAGACCAGCTTGAGAAACACATTGAGAACACATCTCTACAAAAAAAATAAACAAAACAATTAGCCAGGCATGATGGCATATGCCTATAGTCCCAGCTACTGGGAAGGTTGAAACAGGAGGACTGCTTGAGACAAGGAGTAGTTTGGGACTGCCATGAGCTAAGACGGTACCAATGCACCACAGCTTCGGTGAAAGAATGAGACCCTGTTTCGGGGGGGGGGGAAAAAAAGAAGAGACTATAAAGACTATAATGCCAAAAATATTGAACTTATTGGACATTTATGTAGAAAAATGTAAGTTAATAAAACTGTTTTAGGACAAAATATGTACAATTAGAATGATTCTATTACCATTAAAGAAATCTATTCAGTAATTTAAAATCTTCACACAAATACAAAATCCAATGTTTTCATGGAAATTTCTAGCGAACATTTAAGGACCCAAGAATCATAACCATATACAAACTATTCCAATGTACAGAAAAGAGCAAAACTCTTCCACCCTTCCATGGGGCTAACATACTTTATTTACCTTTTGCAAATCAACAGACAGCTGCTGAATGAGTGCTTGGAGCTCTTGTTCCTTCTGTTCCAGGGCTATGATCTTATATTCTGCGCCTGTCTTTGAAGCTATCACATGATCTCTTCATTGAAAAAAAGCAGACAATGAACAAATTTGAATATCTCATCTAAGACACACTCTTGCACAGGAAAAATGCAAATGATTCCTTCTATATCAGGGGTATAAGCATTACTAGCCACATGAAGATTATCAATAGAAAAAGATTCCACAGCGCTCTCTGAAGCAGAAGCTGAAAGAGAAAAAGTCTACCCAAGTTTAAGAAAGGAATCCTGGACAGGTGTGGTGGCTCCTATCATCCTAGAACAATGAGAATCCCAGATGAGAGGATCGCTTTAGCTCAAGAGTTTGAGACCAGCCAGAGTAAGATCAAGACCCCATCTCTACTAAAAATAGAAAAATTAGCCAGGCATTGTGGCAGTACCTATAGTCCCCGCTACTCAGGAGGCTGAGTCAGGAGGATCACCTGAGCCCAAGAATTTGAGGCTATAGTGATCTATGATGCCATGGCAATCTAGCCCAGGCAACAGAGTGAGACTCTGTCTCAAAATAAATAAATAAATAAAAGAAATCCTGATCTGTCTTCGCTTACTCAATAGCTTATAAACTAAAACCATACTAAGGGCGGCGCCTGTGGCTCAGTCAGTAAGGCACCGGCCCCATATACCGAGGGTGGCGGGTTCAAACCCGGCCCCGGCCAAACTGCAACCAAAAAAATAGCCGGGCGTTTGTGGCGGGCGCCTGTAGTCCCAGCTGCTGGGGAGGCTGAGGCAAGAGAATCGCCTAAGCCCAGGAGCTGGAGGTTGCTGTGAGCTGTGTGAGGCCACGGCACTCTACCGAGGGCCATAAAGTGGGACTCTGTCTCTACAAAAAATAAATAAATAAATAAAACCATACTAAATAGCTCAGCAAGGTTGAAACTATTCTGAGTGCAGGTAGGTAAATGGGAAAAAGGGTTGAGGGTAGGGTAGACCCTGAGTCCTCAGCAGGTAAAGACATGTCCAAAAGCTTTTGTTGGCCCTGGAATCAGGATTGCTGCAATGAACAATGGGAGAGGTGGGTGGACTATGGTCACAGATATACTAACACCTCTTCCCAAGGGCCCCACAGACCAAGCAAGAACCTCTGCTCTTCCAGCGTTGAGTAGTGTCTCTGCAATTCTTCTAACTTCTGGCTTAAGTCTGATGACATCCGATTTGAGGTCCTCAACTCCTCTTGGGTGTTACTAAGTTCTCTGGTTCGTGCCTCCAATTCTTGCTCCATTTTCCCCAGACTTTCTTCTTTTTTTAAAAGCTGACACAAAGATATAAAGTTTCATTGGGTTACTGCTAAGAAATATGTTTTAAAAAATTTTTTCTGGCCAGGCAGAGTGGCAGGTGCCTGAGTAGTCCCAGCTACTCAGGAGGCTGAGGCAGGAGGACTGTTTGACCTCCTGTAGTTTGGAGCTGTAGTGAGCTATGATCTGCCTCTGGACATCCACTGAACTCAAGACTGGGCAGCTTAACAAGATGCTGCATCAAAAAAAACATCTGGTCTGATGGCGCCTGTGGCTCTAAAGGGTAGGGCGCCAGCCCCATATGCTGGAGGTGGTGGGTTCAAACCCAGCCCTGGCCAAAAGCTGCAAAACAAACAAACAAACAAACAAAAAACATCTGGACCAACACGCAAACTTTTATAACATTTCCATGGACTTTTAAGGTTTTATATGCTCAGGATTTAAAAAAAAAAAAAAATAGTAACAGAAAAAATAAAAGGAAATTTTGGGTGGTGCCTGTGGCTCAAGGAGTAGGGCGCTGGTCCCATATGCCAGAGGTGGCGGGTTCAAACCCAGCCCCGGCCAAAAAAAATAAAAAATAAAAGGAAATTTTACTTTTTAAACAGAACTTTCCCATTTCAATAAATTTTAACACATACAAATATAATTACTATCAAATACTACTGGGGGATATTTATCAGTAATTAGAGGGTGATGACCATCAAAATCAGAATAAATAATTACCTGTTCAGTATTTAACTATTAAAGTCAAAACGCATACCATGTGCTTTACTTTACTCAGTTCCTGCTGCTGAAACCCCTCTAATTCATCTATTTCATCTCTCCTTTGGAAAAGATTCAAACTTTGGTTCTTTATTTCCTGTAACTGAGCTGTCACAAATCTCTTCTCCTGTGGGGAAGAAGATGACATCTAGTTAGGCTACTAAAACATTATGAATCTGTATTATGAAAGAGAAATTCTTAATAAAAGAAAATCTTTGGAAATGCTATACCAACAGACAATTAATACATTAATAACTGGAATCATTACAGTAATATGACCAATATAGCATTATTTACAAATAATTGTGAATAAGGGGAATAAGAGCAATAATTATTTAAAATTTATTATTATTTTTTTTTTTTGAGACAGTCTCATTCAGTTGCCCTGGGTAGGGTGTCATGGCATCACAGCTCACAGCAACCTCAAACTCTTAGGCTCAAGAGATCCTCTTGCCTCAGCTTCCCCAGTAGCTGGGACTACAGGCACCCACCACAACACCCAGCTCTTTTTAGAGACAGGGTCTTGCTCTTGTTCAGGCTGGTCTCGAACCTATGAGCTCTGGCGATCCGCCCATCTCAGCTTCCCAGAGTGCTGGGATTTCAGGCAAGGACTAACCCCACTGTTGCAGCTTCTAATTCTGGACTGAAAAAAAAAAAATCTCTAACAAATCAAAGTGGCTTCAAAGATCTATAGAGATGTCTTATTACTCTTTCTTGGTCTAAAAAATTTCCCCAACTTCCTTTTTTGAAAGAATGAAACAAAGAGAAAATTACCTTAGTCAACCAAAGTAGCTTTTTTTTTATTTAGTCATATACACACAGATCATGAATACATCTATGAACATTTGGAGTACAATGTGTTTTTTTTTATACAATCTGATGTGGTTACATCAAACCAATCAACAAAGCTTTCACCTCATTTACTTGATTATTGTGATAATACATTTATGTTCTACCTTTGACAGATTTGACTTGTACCCTTGCAATATGCTCCATAGGTGTGGTCCTGCCTTTTACCCTCTATCAAACCTCCCCACTCTCCTCCCTTCCTACTCCATTTCTCTTCTTCATCCTGGGCTATAGTTCTGTTCTATCTTTCATAAGAAAGTTTGAGTAAATATAAGTAGGTTTCATAGAAACCTGAGTTCATAGAGTTCATAGAAACTCTATAGAAGTACTGAGTACACTGGATACTTTCCCCTCCATTCTTGAGATACTTTACTCAGGAGAATATGTTCCAGATCCCTCCATGTAAACATAAAAGAGGTAAAGCCTCCATTTTTTTTTAAGGCTGCATAGTATTCCATGGTATACATATACCACAATGTATTAATCCATTCATGGATCAATGGGCACTTGGGCTTCTTCCATGACTTGGCTATTACAAATTGAGCTGCAATGAATAATCTGGTGCAAACACCGTTTTTGCAAAGTGATTTTTGGTCTTTTGGATATACTCCTAGTAGAGGAATTGCAGGATCCAACAGCAGGTCAATTTTTAGATCCCTGAGTGTACTCCAAACTTCTTTCCAAAAGGAATGTATTAGTTTGCATTCCCACCAGCAGTAGAGAAGTGTTCCCTTCTCCACATTCACACCAACATCGTAGTTTGCGGATTTTGTTACGTGGGCTACTCTTACTGGAGTTAGATGGCATCTCAAAGTGGTTTTGATTTGCCATTTCTCTGATTAAAGATGATGAGCATTTTTTCATGTGTCTGTAGACCATGCGTCTGTCTTCTTTGGAGAGGCTTCTGTTCAGGTCTCTTGCCCATAGTAAAATGCAATCACTTGTTCTTTTCTAATATTAGTTAAGTCTGAGTTCTCTGTGGATTCTGGTTATCAGACCTTTGACAGAAACGTAACCTGCAAATATCCTCTCCCATTCTGAGGGCAATCTACTTGCTTTACTTACTGTGTTCTTGGCAGTGCAGAAGCTTTTAAGTAGCTTTTATTTGGTTCAGTTGCATATGGATATATTTTACCATAATTTTAAAAGATAAAAAAAACAGTTCAATGGGAATTTAAACTGACCATAATTGTTAAGAGTTTCTTTCATGACAAGGAACACTTAACCTAACCCATACCTCCATCATTAACAGAATTTGTTTAGGGACTTTTTTTTTTTTTCAAGCACAAGTTTCTTTGGGACTTGACTTTTCTATAATTCTTTCCTTACAGAATAAAGATGTTAATAGATTCTGTTAGCTTCATAATGAGATTTCTACAGAACACAAAGAAAATAGCTGGTTTAACTCGGGTGTTTTATGGAAAGAATGGAGCAAAATTTAAAGTCACCTGTTTAATAAAAAGAGTTACCTAGAAGTACTCATTGACAAAAAGGAATGCATTAGGTTAACAGTCTATTATTTGGGCTGACAGCCTTGACTATTGATTATTTTAAGAGTAAAACGTTTTTGTAGTTGTAGGCTTAAAATTTCGTCTTTTGTTCATATGTGGGAGCCAGAAATACATTACTTAAGGCACCTACACGGTGTTATGCTATGGCACGAGGATAACCAATTCCCATCATCTGTGTCTAGCCAAGAGGTTCTCGTACATGCTGAGCCTTGAGAAATGCCCTCGTTCCCTGTGGCTTCATCATGAAATATTCCTAATGTTACCACAGTGCCAGCCAGAGCCCCAGAAGCAAACAAAGGCAGACTCAAATAAGATATTCTGAGGATGAATTTTAATAAATGGGCTTATCAGCACTGTGGGAGTGTAAGACAACCCAAAAGATAATGTGGTAATACCAGTTGGGCATAAAGGGGCAAAAGGATGAAGAGGTTACAAGAAACGCGCAGAGAGAGAGAGAGAGAGTCGGAGAGAGAGAGTCGGAGAGAGAGAGAGGGGGGACCAAAGGTGAAAATGAAGCTGTGATATTGGCCATGGGATGCAACTAACCCGAAGAGCCCGCAAATGGAGAAAGGAGGAGGAATAAACATTCTCACCACACTCTTCTTCCACACATGGTTCTTTCAGTGTTCTCCACTAGCTGAACTCAACCAGAGGCCAGAGGGCACTTGAGCCCTTCTGATACAGTCCCTATCAGGCTTCAGGTACACAGAGAAAAGAAAGAGAGAGTGGACAGCGTAACAGGAGGGACAGACAAAAGATACTCAGCATCTCATAGGAGCAAGGAGAAGATGTGAGCTTTCTAAGTCAGTGTCTAATCATAGACACTGCTTCTAAGAGGCGGTACAGCAATCAACATTGGTTTCTGGATAAAATGTTCTCTAAGCCCCAAAAACAAGACTAACATGAATAATGAGACACAAATAAAGATGAACTAACCTTTTCAAGCTGATCCATCTTTTCCGACCATTCCTAAAACAAAGCAATAAATTAAGTACGGTTTCCAGAGAAGAGTAATTGTAATACCAAGATTTTCACAAAACAAAACAATCTAACTATCCCAAAAGAAAATAAAACTAAAAAGCAAATTTAAAAAAACCCACGAATTTGGCTTAATATTAAGACAGGTAAGAATTCTAAAAAGAGAAAAAAATGAACTTTATATAAAATATATAAAATTCTAGAATATAAATATAAGCTTCAAAATTTTTACTAAGAAAGACACCCAAACAAAGCTGTATTTTTTTTTTTTTTTTTGAGACAGAGCCTCAAGCTGTCACCCTGGGTAGAGTGCTGTGAAATCACAGCTCACAGCAACTTCCAACTCCTGAGGTTAAGTGATTCTCTTGCCTCAGCCTCCCAAGTAGCTGGGACTACAGGCGCTCACCACAACGCCCAGCTATTTTTTGGTTGTAGTTGTCATTGCTGTTTGGCAGGCCCGGGCTGGATTTGAACCTGCCAGCTCTGGTGTATGTGGCTAGTGCCTTAGCTGCTTGAGCTACAGTGCTGAGCCTTGTTTTGTTTTTTTTGAGACAGCGTCTCACTTTGTTGCATTCCGTAGATAGCCATGGCGTGATAGCTTACAGCAACCTCCAACTCTTGGGATCAAGCAATTCTCTTGCCTCAGCCTCTCAAGTAGCTGGGACTACAGGTACCTGCCACAATGCTCAGCTGTTATTAGAGATTAGGGCTTGCTTTGGCTGAGGATGGTCTCGAACCTGTAAGTTAAGGAAATCCACCTGCCTCGACCTCCCAAGTGCTAGAATTATAGGCGTGAGCCACCGCACCCTTCCTGTTTTTTTTTTTTTTTTGAGACAGCGGTCTCACACTGTTCCCCAGGCTAGGGTACAATGGCATTATCATAGCTCACTGGCTCATTGCAACCTCCAACTCCTAGCCTCAAGAGATCCTCCTGCCTCAGTTTGCCAAGTAGCTGGGACTATAGTCATGCATTACCATGCATGGCTAATTTTTCTATTTTTTGTAGTGACAGGGTCTCACTCTTGCTCAGTCTGGTCTTGAACACCTTCCCTCAAGTGATCCTCCTGCCTTGGCCTCCCAAAGTGCTAGGATTATAGGCATGAACCACTGTGCCCAGTCTGCCTCTTTGATGTTCTTATGCAGCTTTTCAACTTATTTTTGGGAATTTTCCCATGAGTACTATCATTATTTTGGGGGAGTAGGTAACTAGGATCAGTTGAGTTGGGTAACTCTGCAATGGATGTTTAAAATTAATTTACTAAAAGTTGGGGGAGGGTCGTAGCCTGGCATGGTGGCTCATGACTGTAATCCCAGCACTCTGGGAGGCCAAGGCAGGTGGATTACCTGAGCTCACACATTTGGGACCAGCCTTAGCTAGAGTGAGACTCCGTCTCTAAAAAAAGCCTGGCCTGGTGACGGGTGAGTGTAGTCCCAGCTACTTAGGAGGCCTCATGAGGCAAGGGAATGGCTTGAGCCCAGAAGTCTGAGATTGCTGTGAGCTATGTCGCCACGGCACTCTACCCAGGCAACAGGTGAGACTCTGTCTCAAAAACAAACAAAAAATTGGTGGGGAGGATCTTTGGCAGTCTTTCACAATTATTCTCCTTCTCATCTTGATTTTAACAACCTGCTTTATGCCATCTAGCTAAGTCAAAGAAATTATGTCCCTTAACATTATTACAAAAAGATGATCAGAATCCATCAATTTTAGATAATTTGTTCCTTGATATACATTCATATCATAATTATTCATTGAGTATAAGGGGAATGATGTTTTTCTGGTCAGTAAATGTTCTAGATGATGAATAGACATAAACCAACTATCTAACCCCCTTAGCATATATAAAATACATAATATATTTCTTTCTTTTTTTGAGACAGAATCTCATTTTCTTGACCTTGGTAGAGTGACATGGTGTCATAGCTCACAGCAACCTCAAATGCTTGGTCTCAAAGTGATTCTCTTGCCTCAGCCTCCCTGGTAGCTGGGACTATAAGCACCCACCACAACCCCCAGCTATTTTTTAGAGACAGAGTCTTGCTCTTGCTTAGGCTGGTCTCCAACTACTGAGCTCAGGCAATCCACCTGCCTTGGCCTCCCAGAATGCTAGGATTACAGGAGTAAGCCACCATGCCCAGCCACATATCTCTTTTTTTTTTTTTTTTGGCCAGGGCTGGGTTTGAACCCGCCACCTCCGGCATATGGGACCGGCGCCCTACTCCTTGAGCCACAGGCGCCACCCTAGCCACATATTTCTATGTTAAATGAAACATAATCAATTGATCCTATCTTAATAAATCAGGATTATCAATTATATTATATTGATGCTTATTTTAAATTTAAAATGTCATTGATGGCTCAGAGCCCATAGCTCAGTGGTTAGGATGCTGACCACATGTACTGGGTGGGGCTGGTGGGTTCGAACCTAGCCAGGGCCTGCTAAGCAACAATGACAACAACAACAAAATAACAGCCAGGCATTGTGGCGGGCACCTGTAGTCCCAGCTACTTGGGAGGCTGAGGCAAGAGAATCACGTAAACCCAAGAGTTTGAGGTTGCTATGAGCTGTGACGCCACAACACTCTACTGAAGGTGACATAGTGAGACTCTGTCTCAAAAAAAAAAAAGTCATTGATCATCTTGAACAAAATATACTTCATAATTATTGTGATAGCTAGTGAGAGTATTATTTTCCTTTCTTGGGGTCATTCACTCAGCATCTTCCAGTGAGAGGGTGGTTCTACTGAGATTATAGGAGTTCCCCTCTGTCCAGATGGTGGGGTTGAAGAAATTTGTGAACAGAGGTGGGAAGAACTATGTAGATTATGGATTATGATTAGGTTGGTAGCATCTTCTCCACTAAAAAAGGCAAATGTTTGGAGTTAGGCTTTGAGACAGGTTTTTAGAGGACAGTGACCTTTTTTCCTTATTTGGGGGCTTGCCTCAGATTATAGATAAATTATTTCCCTTCTCAATTTTACAAAGCTTCGCAAATGGAGGGAATAATACTGTCACATGATGGATATATTTCACAGTTAAAACTGTAAAGCTTCTTGATTTTACAAGAAAAGGATAAACAAAATCTTAAAGAATTTATAACACTTTCTTTCTCCTACATTATATGTGCAAGTAATTTTTACAAGTTTATGTCATGATTTTTAAAATCAGATTGTAATTAAAATCTTTCCACCAGGGCGGCGCCTGTGGCTCAGTGAGTGGGGTGCCGGCCCCATATTCCGAGGGTGGCGGGTTCAAACCCAGCCCCAGCCAAACTGCAACAAAAAATAAAACAGCCGGGCGTTGTGGCAGGCGCCTGTAGTCCCAGCTGCTCAGGAGGCTGAGGCAAGAGAATTGCGTAAGCCCAAGAGTTAGAGGTTGCTGTGAGCCGTGTGACGCCACGGCACTCTACCCGAGGGCGGTACAGTGAGACTCTGTCTCTACAAAAAAAAAAAAAATCTTTCCACCAATTTCAGCAGTGCTGCATATGAAATACCTGATCCTTTCTGGCTAATGCCAAAGCCAGTCCTTCTGCCATTTTGGCTCTGTTGGCTTGGAATGTCTCATTCTGTTCTTGAAATTTCCGCATGGAAGCTGTTGACAAAGAAACTCTATTTGAGATATGAAAATACTTCAGAAATAACATTACAAATAACCCATGTGATACTCTGCCACTGTCACCTAATGAAAAAGGTAAAGGTCACAAAAGTGGATTATAAGACTAGGGAAGCCTGATCTCCCTTGACTTCCCAAAAGAATATTTGGCCTTTGTAACAGACCAGTTTTATTGTCAGCTTGTTTCCTTGTTTTGTTTTGTTTTTTTTGTGGTTTTTGGCCAGGGCTGGGTTTGAACCCGCCACCTCCTGCATATGGGACCGGCGCCCTACTCCTTGAATCACAGGCACAGCCCTTGTTTTGTTTTTTGTAACAGTCAAGTGTACACATTTAGGAAGATATCAAAAGGTAATTTTTTAAATGGTACAATGATAGAACACTGAGTTAGGTAGTTTGCCAGGAAACACCGTGCTATTGCTAAGTGATGGCTACTACCGCTTCATCAGAACTAAAAAACAAAAACCTTTTATTTTATTTTCCTTAAAAAACTTTTGGCATATACCCACAAAAAAATAGCTTTCTACTTCTGTTAGCATCTTTCTTGGATGATATCCAAAGCAGAGTACACAATTTAGGGTAGATTAAACAAAACGGATGCTCTATTGTGCTAGTTACCTAATATAACAGTAATGAAGCTATAGCTATTACTCATCTCCTTATCTAGATCCAAGGGGTAGGTACTAGATTCTATTAAAACCTAACGGTATCAATAAATCGGTCAAATGGATAGAGAGAAGCTAATACACAGAATGAACTCCTCTTGAGAAACATGCCCATTAAGGCATCACAGATGCAAGTTGCATACTTATAAACGCTAATACAGACAAATGCTATCAAACCTGAGTAGGACGTACACTATTTATAAAAAGATTTGAATTTTCATGAAGGGACAAACTTAACCATACACTATTGTTTCATTTCCAAAAACTAAATCCTAAAAAGATTTTGAAAAGCAGGAAAAAAATACGTACAATCCTGGTGTTTTTCTAAGGCAATTTCAAGCTTCTCTTTTATCTTCTGCAAGTTTCGGACCTGTTCAGCATAGTCTTGGGTGAGGAGGGTGACGCACATACCAAGAATGGACAAACATCAGGAAAGGAAGTTAATTAAACAAAAAATGAGTGAAAATGATGATGATTTTCTTAACCTGAAAACCATTCCTGTTAAGAAAAGCTAGGTAGACAGGCTCCCATTTACAGTGAACAACACAGGCAAACAGGTGTAGTACAAACTATCCATGGTATAAATGGTGAATACAAACAGGCAGATTTATTTAGCCTTGTTAGAAAACAAGAAATAGGTTCGGCCTGATCATCAGAAATGCCCTGCTATGAAAAATATCATATTATCTCATGACTTAATTTCAAATCTGTTTTCACTTTCCTTTCTAGCCTTAGCAGTAGGACAAATCAAAGGGAACTCACTAAACAGCTTGCTTAGAGTTATACAATTAAGAGCAGTTAGGGCAATAGCAAACATGTTAGCACAGTACTGTTTGTTTGGTGAAGGTACTTTATAGAAAAGTGAGCTCCCGGGCGGCGCCTGTGGTTCAAGGAGTAGGGTGCCGGTCCCATATGCCAGAGGTGGCGGGTTCAAACCCAGCCCCGGCCAAAAAAAAAAAACAGAAAAGTGAGCTCCCTTTCTACACAGGAACGGAGTTACCTATGCCATATTAAAGGTTAAAGTTAGAATTAAATACCTGTGTGGCCAAAGATCATATGGCATAGTGAAAAAGTAGATGGTAATTCAAATCCCAATTCTGTCAGTCCTTAGCTAAGGACCTTAAGCAAATTACTAATCCTGAGTATTCGTTTCTTCTTATATGAAATAATATTAATTGTACCTACCACAAAGGCTACTTTAGATAATGTAATGTTTTACATGGTTTATAAAGGGCTTCATACAGTATACAACAGAAGGTAGCTGCTACTGTTAGTTTTTTATTTGTTTTGGTGACAGAGGCTCACTGTTGCCAGGGCTAGAGTGCTATGGTCAGCCTACTTCACAGCAACCTCAGACTCATGGGCTGAAGTGATCTTCCTGCCTCAGCCTCCCTTGTAGCTGGGACTACAGGCACCTGCCACAATCCCTGGCTAATTTTTCTATGTTTAGTAGAGACAGGGTCTCACTCTTGCTCAGGCTGGTCTTAAACTCGAAACCCCAGGAATCTTCCTGCCTTGGCTTCCCACAGTGCTAGGATTATAGACATCAGCACTGTGCCCAGCCTGTTACTATACATCCTAAATAACATCCTGTTATTAGACATCCTAAATCTGTAGGGCAATAACCCAAGACACAAGTGGGCCCAATCAAAGTTCAGTTCTTTTCCCTGTCCCTTCTCTAACATAAGTCAAGCCCAATTATTCTTCTTTCTGTGTTGGGGATGGTATATATCATTTTGTAATTGTCTTCCCAGTGTTAAACAAAATGTAAGGTTATTTCACCTCTGTTACTGATATTATTTATGGGAAGGAGTAACAGGATGGTAACACTTGGGTTTACTTATTTTTTTTAAGAGACAGAGTCTCACTGTAGCACCCTCGGTAGAGTGCCATGGTGTCACATAGCTCACAGCAACTCCAACTCCTGGGCTTAGGTGATTCTCTTGCCTCAGCCTCCCGAGTAGCTGGGACTACAGGCGCCCGCCACAACGCCTGGCTATTTTTTGTTGCAGTTTGGCCGGGGCCGGGTTTGAACCCGCCACCCTCAGTATATGGGGCTGGCGCCCTACCCACCGAGCCACAGGCGCCACCCTAACACTTGGGTTTAAAGCAGACTGTAATTAAGAGTACGGACTCTAGTATCAATCAAATATGGGTTTGATCCCAGTTCTACCAAGAACTATCTATGTGACCTTAACCTTGCTAGACCTAGTAAGTGTATAGTGAGAAGAAAATAATTAACTGGTATTTGTGAGCTATGCTTTGGAACTTTACTGGCTATATAAATACAAATATTTCGCAACAATGTGGTGAATGGTGGTCTGCTGCTTTCACTTCAGTAAAATGGGCCAAGGCACAAATTGACACAGAAGCTATGGACCACTTCACAGGATGAAGCTTTCAAAATGTATCCACTGCCAGAAACCAAAATAAGAACTCACAAATCTATCATGACCATGCCCTGCTCAGGCCAAGGACTGTAGCTATGTAATTTGTATACTGTATACAAAAGGTGTAACGCAGAGTTACACTTTCTATGTAGGTGTTGAAGTTAGAAATGCCATTGAAAAGTGGCCTAAAGGTGGTATGAACTGTAGCAAGTGGCAACACAGCACCAAAACCCCTTTGGTGCTGATAAATCCAATAGCCATTGGCCATTCTGTATAAATACTATCCACCAGAAAGTAAGCTACACTACTGGCAGAAGATGGTCAAATATATTCCACATATATTTTATTATCTTTTATATCCATGGCTAGAAACCTCAAGAACAGAAAAACAAAGTTTTTTTTTTAAACTTTCAAACTCAATGTTGAATTTACACTATTCAGTATACTAAAAAAAAAAGAAAGAAACAAAGAGAGTACACATTGGTCCTTTCTGACTAAAGAGATCAAAATGACATGTCAAAATAACTACTAAGTTATCCTTTATCGGTGTTTTATACAGAAAAAGAGTCAGGTAAGGCAAGTTTCCTGGTGTTTACTTTTTATGAGTTCTCAGACATACCAAAAAGTCTGGCCTCTAACTTCCGGATCTGTTCATTTCTTCTCAAAAGCTGGGATGAAATATCTTCCCTGGAGCTGCTTCCATCAGAAGCCTGTTGAGATATACACAGAAGCTGTGTTTATGTGGGTTTTCAGTGGTGTGAGACCATAATACTAAGCCAGAAAGCAGTTCTTTTTTTTTTTTTTTTTTTTGAGACAGAGTCTCACTATGTCACCCTTAGTAGAGCTGTGGTATCACAGCTCACAGCAACCTCAAGTTCTTGGGATTAAGTGATATTCTTTGCCTCAGCCTCCCAAGTAGCTGGGACTACAGGCACCCACCACAAGTTGTCATTGTTATTTAGCAGTACCTGGCCAAGTCTGGTACTGCTAAATAACACTAGCAGTAGCCCCGATATATGTGGCTGGCGCCCTAACCACTGAACTATGGGGCCCAAGCTGACAATTCTTATTTAGGTTTAGTTACACTTTAATTAATTGCAATCACTGAAAAGCTTAACACAACCTGGGAGTGGAAATGACGCTATCTCCCTCTTAGAATGTGAAAGAAAGATAAAATGCTAAAAAGATCAATCATGTGTACGTGTATGCATGCTACTGAAATAAATGGGAGTAAAGAAACCCATCCTGATTACACTGCATCAAATACATAATACAAAATATATATTTGCAATGATTAAAAAAAAGAAATCACTGTATCTTTCCAAAGGTAAAGTCTTAAGGGATCAAAGGCTGCTACTACAACTAAGAATCTTTCCTGGGCGGGGCACAGTGACTCATGCTTGGAATCCTATCTAGCACTGTGGGAGGCTGAGGTGGGAGGATTGCAAGAGGCCAGGAGTTAGAGGCTGCAGGGAGCCACTGCATTCTAGCCTAGCTGACAGAACAAGATTCTACCTCTTCTACAAAATTTTTTTAAATCAGCCAGGTGTGGTGACTGTAGTTCCAGATACTTGGGAAGCTGAGATAGAAGGATTGCTCCAGCCCAGGGATTGAGCTATTATTTGGCCACTGCACTCCAGCCTAGATGACAGAGTGAGACATTGTCTTTAAAAATAGAAATATTTTTAAAAATTCAAAAAAAAAAAAGCTTTCATTGATAAAGTTTCATATCCTCATCTATAAAACCAAAGGATATGGGTGGCACCTGCACCAGCCTCATATACCGGAGGTGGTGGGTTCAAACCCAGCCCTGGCCAAAACTTGCAAAAAAAAAAAAAAAAAAAAAACAAACAAAAAACCCCAAAGGATACCAACCTAAAGCATTATATATTAATGAGACATATACATAATTTCCCCAATAATCCAGATTATTTTATTTTACTTCATTTTATTTTTTAAAATTATTTTTTGAGATGAATCTCACTCTGTTGCCCCAGGCCTAACCTAGATCACAGCAACCTCAAACTGTTAAGCTCAAGACATCCTTCTGCCTCAGCTTCCCGAGTATCTGGAACTACAGGCGCCCACCTCGACGTCTGACTAATTTTTCTATTTTTTGTAGAGATGGGATCTTGTTCTTCCTTGGGTTAGTCTTGAGCTCCTGAGCTCATAGGATCCTCCCACCTTGGTCTCCCAGAGTGCTAGGATTAGAGGTATGAGCCACGGTGCCCAGCCCCAGTCCAGATTTAAAACACATGAGTATTACTGTAACTGTACTACTATTTGCTATAGCTAATGACTCACTTTTAATAATCTTTTTACTTTTTATTATAAAATTGTTGAAAATACAGATTGGTCGGGCGTCGCCTGTGGCTCAGTGAGTAGGGCGCCGTCCCCATATGCCGAGGGTGGTGGGTTCAAACCCAGCCCTGACCAAACTGCAACAAAAAAATAGCCAGGTGTTGTGGTGGGCGCCTGTAGTCCCAGCTGCTCGGGAGGCTGAGGCAAGAGAATCACGTAAGCCCAAGAGCTGGAGGTTGCTGTGAGCCGTGTGACGCCACGGCACTTTACCGAGGGCGGTACAGTGAGACTCTGTCTCTACAAAAAAAAAAAAAAAGAAAATACAGATTGGTCTAATAAACATTCTTCATCTACTTTAACAATTGCTGACATTTTCCCATGTTTTTTCTATGAATTTTTATCTTGCTGAAGTAATTTAAACAAACCATTCTTCATAACCATTTCTAAAAATTAAGGACATTGTTTGTCATAGCTACAATACTATTTCATATCTAGTAACATTTAAAATGCTAATACCCAATCTTTAATCATTTTCCCCATTTTATTCCCACAATGTTTTTAAAGATGGTTGAATACTGGCTCATAGTACACTGGTTATGGCGCCAGCTACCCAGACTGGTACCAGGGTTTGAAACCAGCCCAGGCCAGCTAAACAACAACTGCAACAAAAAATAGCCAGGTGTTGGGTGGCGCCTGTGGCTCAGTGAGTAGGGCGCCGGCCCCATATGCCGAAGGTGGCGGGTTCAAACCCAGCCTCGGCCAAACTGCAACAAAAAAAAAAATAGCCGGGCGTTGTGGCGGGCGCCTGTAGTCCCAGCTGCTCGGGAGGCTGGGGCAAGAGAATCGCGTAAGCCCAAGAGTTAGAGGTTGCTGTGAGCCATGTGACGCCACGGCACTCTACCTGAGGGCGGTACAGTGAGACTCTGTCTCTACAAAAAAAAAAATAAAATAGCCAGGTGTTGTGGTGGGCACCCTATTCCCAGCTACTCAGGAGGTAGCATGAAAGGGGGAAGAGGCAAGAAAACCATGTAAGCCCAAGAGTTTCAGGCTGCTGTGAGCTGTGATGCTATAGCACTCTACCAAGGGCTTTGTAGTGAGACTCTGTCTCAAAAAAAAAAAAAAAGAAAAAGAAAAAAAGATGGTTTAATTCACTTTATTTATTTCCCTGTTCAACCACTTGCCCATCCAATGTTTACTGAGAGAACTGCAAACAAGTATGAAGAGTCTCTGCGGTCAGAAGACCTTAGTTCAAGTTCTAGCTTCACCACTTACAAGCTGTAAGAACTTGGGCCAATTACTCAACTTTACTGTGCATGGGTTTCCTCCTTTGCAAACTGTAATAACAAATACAATCTACCTCACAGAACTGTGATAAGAATTAAATAAATCAGTATTTGTCAAGTCCCTAAAACCGAGCCCAGAACACAATGAGTTTTAGTATGTGTCACCTATTACTACAGCAGTTCTCAACCTGTGGGTCACGACCCTTTTGGGGGTCGAATGACCCTTTTACAGGGGTCACCAAAATATATCTATCCTGCACATCAGGTATTTATATTACGATTCATAACAGTAGCAAAATTACAGTTATGAAGTAGCAATGAAAATAATTTTATGGTTGGGGGTCACCACAACATGAGGAACCTGTATTAAGGGGTCATGGCATTAGGAAGATTGAGAACCACTGTATTACTAATTGTTTTAGTCTGCTCAGGCTGCTATAACAAACTACCACAAAGTCAGTGGTTTATAAACAACAGAAAATTATTTCTTACAGATCTAGAGTCTGGGAAGTCCAAGATCAAGGCACCAGCAGATTCAGTGCCTAGTGAGGACCCACTCTCTGGTTTGTACATGGTGAAAAGGGCCAGGCAGCCCTCTTGGGCCTCTTCTATATGAGCACTAATCCTACTTGTGAGGGCTCTTCCCTCATGACCTAATCATCTCACAGAGGCTTCACCTACTAATGGCTTCACAGTGGTGATTAGGTTTCAACATAATACTTTGGGGGCAGGTGAACCAAATATTGAGACCATTATCACTAGTAGCATAAGAACTTACTTTGATTATTACTGTTAGTAAAGACATCCTAGGTCTCAGCATTGTGTTAAGCACTAGGAATTGTTGCGACACAAACGGATTCCACATAAAACAGCTGCAGCAGGCTCGGTGCCTGTAGTTCAGCAGCTATGGTGCCGGCCGCATACACTGGGGCTGGTGGGTTTGAGCCCGGCCCTGGCCTGCTAAACTACAACAACAAAAGAATAGCTGGGCATTGTGGCAGGCACCTGTAGTCCCAGCTACTTGGGAGGCTGAGGCAAGAGAATTACTTAAGCCCAAGAGTTTGAGGTTGCTGTGAGCTGTGATGTCACAGCACTCTACTGAGGGTGACATAGTAAGACTCTTGTCTCAAAACAAACAAACAAACAAACCGGCAACAGCAGGAGAAGCAACTAATTATGAAATTAGTAGAGCCTGGCACTACACTAAGTACTTTATACTTTATATACACTGCAGAAAAGAATAAACGTTGGCCAGAGACCATTCTACAAAGGCCTGCTGGTGAGGTTGGTCCGTTGTTGGCATCTAGGACAAAGAGTGGATCATGGTACCTGAACTGTGGGTGTGCAAAAATATGGTTTATGCTCAACACCTGTTTTCCTTTTGGAGTCCGGAATTTTGGTACACACTTGTACTAGGCAGAGGGTTATCTATATGACTGGCTTCCAATAAACACCATGGACACTAAGTCTTTGATGAGCTTCACGTATTGTCACAACTCACTGCTGGGGTTAGAATTAAGTGTATCCTATGTAACTCTGCTGGGAGAGGACTCTTGGAAGCTTGGACCTGGTTTCCTCCCTACTTTGCCCATGCACCTTTTCTCTTCACTAATTATGATTTGCATCTTTCATCTAAGGATAATAGTGAGTAAAACTAGATGTTGAGTCTTGTGAGTCTTTCTAGTGAATAATCAAAGCTGGGGGTGATCTTAGGAACCCCCGACACATACACTTTCATGAAGACCCCAGTTTAGTGGAAGAGACAAACATGCAAATCATCAATAATAATGCAGCATAACAAGCTATCACAGACATGAGCAAAAGGTACCAAACAACCAGGAGGGATAAAGAGTAGAGGGCTTTGAGAGAGGCAGGTTGGGTTGACAGGGCTTCCTGGGAAATAACATGTGAGCTGAGTCTTGAAGGACGCACAAGAGTCTATGAGAGAAACGTAGGCATGAAAAGAGTAGACAGGAGACATTCTAGAGAGTTTAGAGAGAAAACAGTATATGTAAACATATATAGGTATGAAAGAATGTAGTCCATTCTACAAATTGCAATAAATTCAATCTGGCTGCAGGAAAATAGAATGAGATGAAGCTGGGAAGGTGTAACAAGCTGTGACAAGACTATGACAGTTTACCATTACACTATGATAATGAGTTTGCACTTCATCCTAAATGTGATGGGGAAACTTCCGAGTTTTTAGCACTGGAGAGACATGAACAGATCTGTTTTTAGAAAGCTCATTTTGGGGAGCTATCGGAGGCAGGGAGCTTGAATGGGCTACTGTTTGTCCAAAAAGAAAGGCAGCCTGAAATAAAAGGGACGTATAGGGTGAGTATCCCTTATCCAAAAGGTATGGGACCAGAAGAGTTTCAGATTTTTTTATTTTGGAATATTTGCATATATACAATGAGATTTAATGGGGATGAGACCCAAATCTAAACATGAAATTCATTTATGTTTCTCATTTATGTTTCACATACACCTTATACACGAGGGGCAAAGGTAATTCTATATAATATGTTGTTTATTTATTTATTTATTTATTTTTGCTACAGAGTTTCACTTTGTCACCCTGGGTAGAGTGCTATGGCATCATAGCTGATAGCAACCTCAAATTCCTAGGCTCAAGTGATCCTCTTACCCCAGCTTCCCGAGTAGCTGGGACTATAGGCACCTGCTGTGAACGCCCAGCTATTTTTTTTTTTTTTTTTTTTTTTTTTTGAGACAGTCTCACTTTGTCAACCTCAGTAGAGTGCTGTAGCATCACAGCTCACAGCAACCTCCAACTCCTGGGCTTAGGTGATTCTCTTGTCTCAGCATCCCAAGTAGCTGGGACTACAGGTGCCTGTCACAACACCAGGCTATTTTTTTGTTGCAATTTGGCCAGGTCCGGGTTCGAACCCGCCACCTTCAGTATATGGGGCTGGTGCCCTACCCACTGAGCCACAGGCGCCACCCATGCCCAGCTATTTTTTAGAGAAGGGGGGTCTCACTCTTGCTCAGGCTGGTCTCGAACTCTTGAGCAACTCCACCTGCCTCGGCCTCCCAGAGTGCTAGGATTATAGATCTGACCCACTGCAACCAGCCTCTATACAATATTGTAGACAAATATTTTATGCAAGTAATTTTGTGCATGTTAAGTGCTTATGTGTGGACTTTTCCACTTGTGGTATGATGTTGGTGTTCAAAAAGTTTTGGATTTTTGCAGCGTTTCAAATTTCAAATTTTCAGATTAGGGATGCTCAATCTGTACCAATAAATATATTACTAGAAGATGTTGCAGAGAGGCACATTTGAGAGACATTTAAGAAATGGAAGCCACAACACAATGCATGTTGACTGACTGAACATCAAGAAGAGGAAGGAGGAAAGAGCCTTAAATGCTTCCAAGGTTATTAGCTGATGACTTGACAGAATGAAGATGCACATTTCAAGATGGAATCCCGTTTTGTGCATTTAGAATTTGAGCTACTGCATAGGAAAAGTATCTATACAGAGAATTATATGCAGTTGGAGATAAGGAGGATCAGGTTGTAGTAAGTTCAAACAAATTACTTGGGAAGTCTCCAAGTATTTCCTGAATTCAGGTCAATCTCTGTATCTGGTATACAGATATAGACTTTATTTAGCATGTCAGTGTGAAGGCAAAGCAGGACCTTCTGCAGAACTCAGTATTGAGCATCTACAGCTTGATGCTCAAATGTGGACTTACATTTCCTGTTAAATATAGGAACCTGTGAATCTTATTGCTCCACCCCAATAACCTAATAGTTTCTGCCACGTAATCTGACCCAGGATTCAGGTGGCAGAAGAGAGGAGGAGGAAGACTCATCTGACTATGGAAACAACTCAAATGTCTATCATCAGAAGAGAGATAAATTAGGCCTTTTTAAATGTTGGAACCTTTACAGCAATAAAAATAAATGAAGAGCAACCTCATATAACACAGATACATTTTAAAACAATGTTAAGTTAAAAGGCAAATCCAAGAAGTCTACGACATGCCATTTTTATAGGTTCAAAAATAAGCTGTATTAAACAATAAATCATTTGTGAATATATACATATCTGGTAAGATATTTTAGAAAGCAAGGAAAATGATAAACAAAAAGTGGTTATTTGGAGGAAAAAGAGGGAATTGGAAAGGAGTATATGAGTGGTTTCAACTGACAATTGTACTGACAATTCTTCAGATGGGTGATATATCTACCTTTACTTAATACTTTATATGCATATACATTACATACATTCTTATATATATCAAGCATTATAAATAATTTTTTTTTTTGAGACAGAGTCTCACTTCCTTTACCCTTAATAGAATGCCGTGGTGTCACAGTTCACTGCAACCTGAAACTCTTGGGCTCAAGTGATCTTCCTGCCTCAGCC
The DNA here is from genome assembly GCF_027406575.1 of Nycticebus coucang. Taxonomy (NCBI): domain Eukaryota; kingdom Metazoa; phylum Chordata; class Mammalia; order Primates; family Lorisidae; genus Nycticebus; species Nycticebus coucang. The sequence continues at coordinate 12,316,110 of NC_069781.1, read as the reverse complement.
TCCTGAGTAGCTGGGACTACAGGTGCCCATCACAACACCCAGCTGTTTTGTAGTGATGGAGTCTTGCGGATGCTCAAGCCAGTCTCGAACTCCTGAGCTCAAGCAATTCACCCGTCTCAGCCTTCCAAAGTGCTAGGATTATAGGCATGAGCCCCTGCACCTGGGCTTATAAATCATTTTACAATAAATCCTTAAGAGGATTCTGTTATATGCCAAAGACATGCTTTAATCATTAAACATAACATTTCCCTACTCATAGACTCTGTTAAGCAATAATGACTTCAAAGTATTATGTCAGCAAAGAAAGCAAGCTCAGACATTTTGAGAGATGAAATGTGAAAGATTTATAAGGCATACAGATAGAAAAACAGTACAAGAAGACAATGTAGAGAACATGGAAAGATATGCACAGAGAAACAATAAAGTACCTTAACATTAACAAACCAAACATTAACAAAAAGGTATCTCAGAGGAAGAAAAATCAGATGTGCAGGGCTTTGTACAAAAGGTATGAAACAATCATGCAATTTTAAAAATATTTATTGAAAAGATTCCTTGCATAATTTTAAAAACAAAGACACTTACAAAGTCATCTCCTGAGTCAGCTCCCATAGAGGCAACCGATTCCTTGCTCACTGACCGTGGAATCCTAGTAGCACCTCCTGGCCTCTGAGCAACAGCAGTCTCTTCTGCAATTTTCTTCTTTAGTTTTGCAAACATTTTTGCTGTGTGGCTATTCTGCACAAATAACCAGCTCTCAGGAGTCCTTAGGCCAGGGACCAGGGTTCAGACACAGATGCCTAAAAAGTTTCGGACATCCAAGCTAGCTGCAGTCCCACTTAAATGTGGGCCAAGGGGTTATGGCAACACAGTATCTATGAATCAGATCAAAGAAATAGCTCTGAGTTAAACACTGGAAATATTTCACATCTGAGTTGCTATGCTAAGCTTTAGGTTTCAAAATTAAGTTTCATAAGTTACACGTACACTTAATAGAACACAATTACGAAACATTTAAAACGTACTCGAGTGCTTCATGTGCACATACAGATGAGGAAATCTAGTCTCTAGGAGGTGAAATAACCTGCTAAAGATTATGTGGTTAAGTGGCAGTGCTGGTATTTGAACACCAGAAGTCTCTGATTCACAAATCCCTACTGAAAAAAAATTTTTTTTATTATACCATGTTGATGCTAATATATGACACATTTGGTATAATATCCCCAGGGCAAACATTAACATCACATATTCAAGACTTAATACTTTCAAATCCTTCCCTGTGAATTATAGCTTAGTGCCTTTTTTTTAAAGTTGAAGGCAAAAAATATATAATTCAATATGGGGGAAAAGCATAACATTCTAATGTTCCAGGATGGTTTGCACTTATCTGTCCTCTAGAAAAAACAGATAACCTAGGAAAAAAACAGGCAAGCCAAACAACTTTAATGTATAGATATCCCATATCCTTAAACTTTCCCTGGAGATGCTGTGTGGTTTGGATTCTGATAAAATTACCTATAATCACAGTTTTTCTCTCTTTTTTTTTTTTAAGAGACAGAGTTTTTTATCGAACTCGGTAGAGTGCCATGGTGTCACAGCTCACCAGCAACCTCTAACTCCTGGTCTTAGGCGATTCTCTTGCCTCAGCCTCCTGAGTAGCTGGGACTACAGGCACCTGCTACAACACCTGCTTTTTTTTTGTTGTTGCAGTTTGGCGGGCTAGTTTGAACCCTCCACTCTTGGTATATGGGGTCCGGAGCCCTACTCACTGAGCCACAAGTGCCGCCCAGTTTGTCTTCAGAATGTTTGACATTCTCATATTCAACACGAGATGCAAACACCTTTTCTTCGAATGGTGTATGAAATACTAATATTTTGAGTCCAACCTTAACTTTACATGTTTTGTGGAGGATACCTAAGCTCTGCTTTAAGATGTACAAATGACTTCAGATTATCCATTAAGACTGCACCATTCTTCAAAAACTTTACCTTCAATGTCTGTAAACCACTTACTCACCTGGCTTATCTACTAGATTTTAAACATCTTGGAGGTCAAACCATTGTGTCCTGCATGAAGACAAAGATAAAATGCGTTGGGTCTTTTCACATGTAAGGCCAAAATGGTAGTTGGAGGTACAGGACAGAAGTAGAGAAAAAGGATGAAGGGAGAATTAAGTAGGGGAAGAAAACTTGTCACTGCAGTAACTCTCCGCGAGCTCCCCTCTCGAACCCTGGTCTCCTACGAATTTGTGATTTGCCTAAGAGCTTCACTTAGCATAAAGAGCTTCACAAGGCATAAAGAATTGAATCGCTCACTGCAGTAAATGCCTAAATTTACTATCCTTGGGAGCCGTGAGCAAAACAATGTGAATGAGAGGAAGATTTCCCTGGGCCAGTATTTATTTCTCATTTGTTCTCATACTCACACACTGTTTACGTGGCCAGACTCGGGGCTGTCTGGTCACGGAGCCCTGATTCGCACTAAGTCGTTGAGAAAAAGGCAGGCAGAGTTGGGTAAAAGACAGATGCCCAACGCCCAAGAAGGCAGACAGGAACCTGCCACGGCGGTTTGGAGCTCGCTCACTCAGGTTCCCACCAGCCCCGCCTGTGTTTGGACAGTCGAAGAAAGGAAGAACACAACATCTCTCATTTGACAGCAGGGAACTAAGCACTAAAGAGAAGGAGCGACTTGTCCAAGGTCGCGCAGGAAGGAATCTTGGAACCCTAGGCTCCAGACTCCCATGCCAGGCAGCCCGCCTCCGCCCCTACAGGACCCCGGTACCGCCCCCCGCCATGGGTCTTGGGCAACCTCGTCCGGGCCGGTTTGGGGACAGACCAAGGCCAGCGGGAGAACGAGGGGCCTGCTCGCATTTCCGGAGTCCCGGCCCGCGCACCTGCCGTTCTCTGGGAAGCCGGCAGAGCCCCGCCTCCGGGGCCTCTCGTGAGCGCCCGCCCGCGTCACCAGCCCCCACTGCCAGCCGGCGAGAGGAGCAGCGACCCGGAACCGCACGTCCCCTAGCGCGCCGGAAGTGACTGCGCGCGGCGTAGGCACCTCCACGCTTATGCGCTTGCGCGCGACCTCCGCGGCGGCAGCGCGAGCGCCCTGGCGGCGGTTGGGGCGGAACGACCGGAGGGCGCGGGCGCCTGCTAGGGCGCTCCCTCAGACCGCTGGCCACGTCAGCGAGCGCCCTGGGCCGCGGATGACTACTGGGTCGCAGACGACTTTTCTTTTTTTTCCACCCTGACGGGTGTGTGCGGAGCGGGAGAAGTGGGTGGAGTCTTGGCAAAAGGGAAAGAACCCAGTCGGTGCCATGGGCCCAGGTGTGCTTTACTGGATGGAATTCTCCGGCCTATTTACACGTAGGCTGCTCCCGCGCCAAAAAAGAAAGAAAAAAGAAACCTAGGCAGCGAGTGCACAGCTTGGCGCATCCTGATCCCGCCGTCCCCTCCGCAGCCATCTTGTCCCTGTGATCGCAGCAAGTCTGTTCCTCCTCACACAGGAGCCGGCGGCTCCAGGAACAAGTACCTAACAATTTCACTGGCGCCTATGACCTACTGTAGGTTCTGTTCTCACAGCCCAGTACCCACATCGTGAACAACTGAAAGATTGCAGAAGAACATCCTCGCTACATAATGCAATCGGGGGTAATTGCATCTTAGGTAAAAACACTTTGGTGGCAGCCCGTTATATTCACTTTATGGTCCACCTAAAGGGCCACCTTTTGACAGATAAAAAAGTCCAAAGGGGAAAAACTGTCTTATTCAAAGTCGCAGCATAGGGGCCGGGCGCGGTGGCTCCTACCTGTAATCTCAGCACTTGGGAGCCCGAGGCGGGTGGATTGCCTGAGCTCACAGGCTCGAGACCAGCCTGAGCCACAGCGAGACCTCGTCTCTAAAAACAGCCGGGCGTTGTGGCGGGCGCCTGTAGTCCCAGCTATTTGAGAGGCTGAGGCAGGAGAATCGCTTAAGCCCAGGAGTTGGAGGTTGCTGTGAGCTGTGATGCCACGGCACTCTACCCAGGCGACAGCTTGAGACTCTGTCTCAAAAAAAAGCACAAAAAGGCGCATTGCAAAGTTGAAACCTAAGTCGGGTCTCTGGACTCTTCAATGCCCAGCAAGGCATTCCACGTTAAAGGAACTAAAGTTCCTTGCCACTGTGACCACAGGAAGTTTTCCTCCCTCCTCACATAAAAACCCGTGGAAAGCCTAATTCCTGACCCCAAACCCAACACCCAAAGGGTAAAATGGTTTTGCCTGATTCTTCAACAGTCCCTCTCTCTGCATGTGTTCCACTTCTGACCACCAGGACAGGGCAGGAGAAAAAATCAGGACTAAAACAAAATGTACAAACTAGAAGAATAACCATTGAATGTACAACCCCAGGACAGTTTTAAAGCCTTCCAGGTATTATCTGAAAAAAGCAAACGAGACAGTGTAACAATTTGTCAACAATGCTGAAGAAGTACCAGTAACTTTTAAGCAAATAATATTTATTTTTATATTGATGATACACTTTATACGTGGATTCAAGATACAAAATTCATTTACAAGAGTTCACACCTGATGAATGTAGTCACATTCCTAGAGAACATTTATCAATGCAAAAATTTCTTTGATACACTGACAAAATCAAGTATTTTGTAATCTTATTCAATAAACATCAAACGTTTAACTTTCTATCCTCTAGTATTCAAGTGCCTCAAGGTGGTAGGCATTGTGTAACAGAACAAAATATTGGAAAGCCTATTGACTGCGCTCTGCAGAATCACAGTGTTTACTCTGAAATTCATTTAGTGAAGTAGTGAAAGGCTTGCTATCTTTTATGACAAGTCACATATCACACAAGAGTCAGAAGTGATGAACTCAAGAGAATAAAATGTTTCAAGAACTTCTCAATTTCTAAAATCTATTAAGTATTAACCATAACAGCAGAAAAAAGGCTGCTGGAAAGGAACGAAACAAAAAAATATCTTTAAGAGAATGTATGGCTTAAGTAATTCAGAAACACAAAGGACAAGACTTTTACAATACCATGGTGTTCAAGTGAAATGATACAGATGATATAATTATCCCCCTTAGTTACTGGTAGTAAATTACCCCTTCAAAATTTATTCTACTAATGATACATACAAAAACTAATGAGTCCAAACAGTTTGCTGTCTAATAGAGCTGAGTTCATGGATTTTGTTCTAAAGTATTAACCCACAATACCCAAACTTTAATACAAATGAACAAGACTATGTTTCAAAGATTACCGTGATTTGCAAATAGCTAGGTAACCAAATAGTTTCATTATTTGCACAACAGATTAGCAGCACTTGGATAAGATTTGTTACATGAAAATTATTGTGCTTCAATCTCTTGAGGAGAGCTAATGAATATAACTCTATACTCCCTATAGTGTTACAATTCTATAACATTTGTTACAAGCACAATTTTTAAAAAAATATTTCACATCACTAGAAAATCAAGTAATTATATCTTCCAAATGTAATTACTGCTATGATTTAAACAAGTCATTTCTGCTTAATATTTGTACTGTAGACAATAAGTTCACCATTATTTTCAGGGGAAAAGGACAAAACTTATTTTAACTCCTATGTGATTATCTTAACCTTAGTGATAATTTGAATAATAAAGGAAACTCAACTTTACAATAAAAACTGCTCAGAGAAAACAATGAAGTGGCCTGAAATTACAATCTTTAGAACAAAGCAAAAATAATTTATAATTGCTTCATCTGATTCAATGATTAATGAAACCATCATTTATACTGGCCCTAGACAAGATAACCTATATGGATTCTTTCACTTATAAACTCTACTATGAAAATTTTAGGACATTGTATCTGTCTTTCCTGTTTATTTCAGACTTTGCTACCACAACTGAAAGGATCCTCCAAAATAAATGTCTCTCTGATTGTTGATTAGCAAGGGTTATTAAAATCAAATAAATGAACAGAACACAAAAACAGTTGAAGAATTAGCTATGTGGATTACGAGGCAAAAGGAATGCATCCAGGTAACTATAAAAAGCCAAAAAAATCATGTTGTAAATTATTTTACTGAACCGATAGAAGGTCTTTTTAATGATATAATAAAGAAATTAGAGTTTAAAAAAATCCTTCAGGAATTAGTAATAAAAATTCTTATTGTACTAAAACACTTTAAGTATTTTTTCCTGAATATTTTTAATACACCATGATACATACTTTTAATTTAGAAAAGCAATTAACAGCATGCAAAGGAGGGTGGGGTAAGATTTGAAAAATACAGTGGTTATTTCTCTATGGTTTGGAAGTATTTACTTTGGGATTATTACATATCATTTCACATTTTATAATGCTCACTCATTGATTTCATGTTTGAGAAAACTTATGAGGTAAACTAATGTTTACAAATCTCAAATTTTAATCATGGACAAGCAGACATTCACAATAGCTTCAAATAAGAAAAGAATATTAATGACCAAACATAAAAATTAAATATAATTTACTACAGAACTATAAGGCTAGCCATAATTCTATACCACATTCTGAAAGTGATACATTAATAACGTGGTTTATTAACTTTCATTCCATAAGCTTATGAAAAAAAGTAAAAATCTGAAACTTGAAATTACCTATTTTCAATAAATAATATTATACCTAAAAAGATGATTGTCTTAGAATATAGACTGGAATTGTCCACCAAAAATAGGAAACATATTCCCAAATTTATAGTTTGTTCTATGACCAAATTTAAGCTTGAGTAAGTGAACCTGTATTTTGTAATGTAATGTACTTGAAACTATTAAAAAATTCTGAATCTACCATTAAAATATGTTTAAAAATCACACTGCTTAGAGAAATCTGATAACTATTTAAAAAGTAATTTTAAAAACCACAAAAGAAATTTTAAAAAATCTTAAAATTAAGAAATGGTGCTTCTATTGGTGATTAAATGATAATGTTATGTAGAAATGGGATTCTTCTCAAAAGTCAGTATTATACCAAAGTAATAAGTGAAAAATACCAACTTTAGCTTAAGAAAACATTTCATATTTACAGAATTCCAAAGGAAATATTTCTATGGCACCAGCAAAATAGTTATACTTACTTTAATATGTTTATTTTTACCCAATTAAGGGCAGACCCCCCCCATCATCCTGACACCCTTCCCACTAACAGGTGATTGATTCCAGTCACACATCAACTATCTCCCCTTAAACACAAGGCATGCTTAAGTAAGTGTTTTTGTTCAAAACTCAATAGCTGGAACATAGTGTAATATTATGCTTTGAAATTCTAGTTTGAAGATGAATCACTTTTTATTCCCCTTCAAATGGTTCTGATATCTAGGAAAGACTGCAAGGTACTGTACAGATAGGTACAAAAAGTATGAATATTAAAGAGCATAGAAGGATAGGGGAGAGGGCTAGGTCTTATCATCAATTCTTTATTCAACTGTAAAGTTATTGGCTTTACAACCATCAGGATCAGAGTCTTACTGACTGCACTTTTTATTGTTGCTACTCTCCTCAAATTAATGTCCATGTGGAGCCTGAGGCAGTTGCATGAATTATAAATAGCATAATATTGGCTCTACTACTCTCAATTTGCAAGAAAATTATTTGGTTACTCAAACAACAGAAACATCTGATCCTCTGGGCATTTTCACTGATGTTTTGGAAATAATATATAACTAAATTTTAATATTTATTCAAGAAAAAAGCTATTATTTTAAAATTTAATATTGGAATTGAAAAGTTATGAATAGTTGGCAGTTTTATTAAAAAAACAATGAAGCGGCAAATGTAACATTTTGGGGGTAGTAAAACTGACTTCTCAATTTCTCTATTTAAAAAAAAATTTTTTTTTTAACAGACAAGAGTCTCACCTTATCGCCTTCGGTAGAGTGCTGTTACATCACAGCTCACAGCAACCTCCAGCTCTTGGGCTTAGGCGATTCTCTTGCCTCAGCCTCCGGAGTAGCTGGGACCACCACAAAGCCCGGCTATTTTTTTGTTGCAGTTTGGCTGGGGCTGGGTTCAAACCCGCCACCCTCCATATATGGGGCCAGCGCCCTACTCACTGAGCCACAGGTGGTGTCCAATTTCTCTATTTTAAAACAATGTTGGTTCAGATAGATTTAATCTTCTGGAGAATAAGGATGTAAAAAGTTGCTCTGCAGTTAGGTTTTATCATGCAAAAATAACCTCTTTAAAAAAGAAGTTAAAAAATGTCTGCAGTGAATGTATTCAAGCGTATATTAAACACCTCCTACACTCTTTCATGCAAATAAAAACGTCAACCAAAGACAAGAGTATCCAAACATTATACTTATTGATATTCCCTAGGTTCACAAACTACCACTGCACATATTTACTATCCTCTTATTCTCCCCAACTATATCATCTTTGGGAGAGGTTTGAAGGCCCAGATTTTTATAGCATACCATACATCTAATATGGAGAACCCTACTTCATGTGTGAATTTATCATCAACTTGCAGGACACACGTCTCATAGAGACACAGTAATGTGACTGGAGGCATTTTATTCACTAGAAGTATTTTCTCAGATGAGTATACTCATCTTTGATATGAAATTTCAGTAAGAATAATCTATGGTTGGAAATGCCAAGATGGGACTAAACTAATCATAGCTGTTCCGAATGTATAGATTAACAACCTCCTGCTCTTCATCAAATCCTACTTTACTTAGGTTAGGCCTTCCCTTAGCTAATTTCCCCTTTTCTGCCTCACAAAGACACACCGATGAACGAGGCACACTGATGAAAAAACTGTTCCAAAATTAAAATTTAGCATCAGGTATTGAAATGATACTGGGAGCATATTTCCCCCCATCTAATGGACTTTCCTATCCATTTTTAAATGTGATCAAAGCAACTTTTCCCATAGGCCCTTGATCAGGTCCCACTACAAATAACTAATTACTTAGTAATAGTACTCAAATATGGGTCAAAAAAATAAAAGACTAATAAGTATATAGCTTTAGAATCTGCTGGTGTCTCAGTTTCACATACCTAGGTTTTTCAGGTTTGTAGCACTAATTTTTAGTTTAGATAAAAATTTGCAGATGATTTTAAAGCTAAGAATGTCCAGCTTTCTGTTAAGATTTTTGTATCCTAATTTCAACTCCAAATTAGCCCATTTTATCCAAACACAAGCCCCTTAAAATAGAGGCTCATGAATGAGATACACTCACAGCCTAATTACAGCAGCGTGAACAATGCCACTAGGATGTCCTCACAGAACTTAAATAAATTCAGCCCATAATGGGTATGGGTATATAATATACACATACTGTATCATTGCATACCAATGTATTTACAAATATGTACACATATATACACAAAGTATACACAAATTGCATTTAGCATCACAAAAATATATAATACATATGCCATTACAATAAAATAAGAATTTCAAATAAATAAGGTCAACAAAAGAGCCCCGAATGAAAATAAGCCTTTATATTCTCTAAACATACACACAAGAACATATCACCAGGAGATTCATAGCATTTGTATTCATATCAATTCCTTTACTCACTTAGGGTGAGGAGGTGGTTCTGAATCACTGGCAGTGACTAAGTTAGCATACCTTGGCACCTTAGTACATTTCTAGTCCAGAATATTCTGTTTATCAGGTTGATAACAAGTCTCCATGAATATATACAAGACTTTTTCACTGGGGTCCAAACTGCTTCTCAGGATAGAATTTTACTAAATCACAAATCAGAGATTAAACTTGGAGAAGAATGCCAAAGAAATTCTATAATTAATACATAAATCTGATTTGTCTCGTCTCCCTTTACCTTGATTAAACTCAGTACAATTACCACCTAATCTGGTTCAGGGATTCTATTGCACCAAGAAAATGAAGGGCAGTAGCCAGAAGTGTGTGTGTGCAAGGGGGAACCCAGATCTATACAAGGAAAACTTCAGCCACAACTAGATTGCACTTTGTTTCTATCATCTTGAAATATTTCAATTTGGTAAAAATATAAAGGGTACAATAAATTCTGTGCTTTGAGAAGTTGTGAGAGCACCACTTTCTAGAAGAAAAACAAATACGCACACGCACACACACAAGACTTCATCCTAGCTAAAATAAAAGATAAAATAACTAACTTAATGGATTTTTATAATTAATAAATAAAAATTTGCTAGGGCTGACTGGTTCACTGGTTTCAAAATTGGATACAGAAAAAAATACCACAAACTTCTGTGCCAAAATAAAAATCTCTATTTTTTCTTATTCATTATTAAACATTTTCTTCTTTATTATAGAATAATTTCTTGTTCATTATAGGAAGCAGTGTGAGCTTTCAGGAAAGAAGACTGGGCTGATATTAGGAGATGAGAGTTTTAGTTCCAGCTTCCATCACTGTGAACAGCTTTCTGAGATTCAGCTTTCTTTTCTATAAAATAGGGAAGATGGTTGTTTTACAAACTTCAGAAATGTACAGATAATGAAAGAGAAAATTCCACTGTGCTTCATTTTGTTTTCTATATAACTGACTTCTTGCAATCTTACGCTTTTTATTTTGTTTTCAGTGATTGTGATTCTTAAGGAAGATGAGAGACTGTATCAGAATCTCCAGGGAGAATTAGTGCAATTTGAAAACAAAGGACTACTCTTTCCCATTGTTTTGCTCTATTTTTAGTTCTAATATTTAAATTTTTATGAATTCTAAACTTAAATAGATAAAGCTTAAAATTTCTATATTTATAAAGGGAGGGTTGGTATGCAGTTTAAGAAGCAAGATACTGTGTTATTGTCTCCTCCAGCACATTGATTGTCCTTTTACATTTCTCCTTTCTTGACCAAAGTAATGCCTTAAAATGCAGAAGCTGGGTGAAGGATAAAACTTTCATGACAAAAAGTAAAGAAACAAAGAAACAAAGTATTTGTGCAAATGTGACCTTTCTAATGAACTCAAACCTGATGACTCTTCTCTCTTTCTTTTTTTTTGGGGGGGGGCAAGGTCCTACTATGCTGCCCAGTCTGGCCTTAAATTCTAGGCTTAAGTGATCCTCCTATCACATGATGGCTGGGATGATAGGGCACACCACTGCATTTAACTTGATCACTCTTTCATTTATTTATTTTATTTTATTTTATTTTTTTTGAGACAGAGTCTCACTGTCACCCTTGGTAAAGTGATACAGTGTCACAGCTCACAGCAACCTCCAATTCTTGGGCTTAAGCAATTCTCTTGCCTCACCCTACCAAGTAGCTGGGACTATACTTGTCCGCCACAATACCTGGCTATTTTTGGGTTGTAGTTGTCATTGTTGTTTCGCAGGCTCCAGGCTGGGTTTGAACCCGCCAGCTCTGGTGTATGTGGCTGGAGCTCTAGCTGCTGAGCTACAGGCAACGAGTCTTGATCACTCTTTTAAACATTGTTCTTCTCTAAAACAAACAAAACAAAACAAAAACCCTAAAAGATATCCCTTACCATACTCTACATTTTTTCCATCCTACTAATCATTTTCTAACATAAATTTAATTACTTATATTTATTGCCTTATTCTTCCTACTACAATGTAAGCTTCACACTCACTAGGACTTTTAAGTCTCCTTTGTTTGCCTTACCAGTGCCAAGAGAAAATGTAGGCTATAGTGGTTATTCAATACACATTTTGTTGAAGACATAAATGAAATAATAGTTTAGAAATTTCTAGCTGTTTTCCTCTCCTTGAAGATTCAAGATCACTTCAGTCTACTAAGAAATTATACTACTATCCTAGTTGTGATTTCTAAGACCTCTAGTTCTTAACATATTTTTATTCATAAAAGCTCTAATTTTTTCAGGTGCGTCTTTCTCTGAACTAGTTAAACTAGTTTTTCTGTTTTGTTTTGTTTGAAACAGAGTCTCACTTTGTTGCCCTGGGTAGAGTGCCGTGGTGTTATACACACAGCAACATCAAACTCTTGGGCTCAAGTGATTCTCTTGCCTCAGTCTCCCAAGTAGCTGGAACTACAGGCACCCACTACAATGCCTGGCCATTTTTTAGAGATAGGGTTTTGCTCTTGCTCAGGCTGGTCTTGAACTCCAGAGCTCAGGCAATCCACCATCCTCAGCCTCCCAAGTGCTAGGATTGCAGGCATGAGCCACTGCACCTGGCCTTGAACTTGTTTCTAAAACAGCTCAGTGGGTCCTAAATATTTTCTTGAACAAAATCTAGGTAAATATGATTTAGAAAAGAAATGTGTGCCTTAACAACAGGGTAACTATTACAGTTTTCCTCGTGGCATGGGTAGAGAAATCAATACTTTTGGAAACAAGAGTCCAACTTATAGAACCACAGAATTGGAAGGACCTTAAGCCAATCCCTTCATTTTATAGATGAGAGCGCTAACAAACAGAGACATGAAGACACTTGTCTAAGAGCATAATATTGGTTAGCAGGAAAGTCAGGGCTAGAACTCAGGTCTCCTAGTTCTCAGACCAGTTTCTTTATGCTTAACAGGTAATAATAAAGCTCAGGACAATAAATGTTACTTTAAACATTAAAGAGGAAAATATGTTGGCGGGAGCATAACTGGCACAGGACTTCAGGGGAACTGAAACAAGAGGTCAGAAACTAAAGAGAATCTTTCCTGTAGTTCAGATGAACATTGTTATGGAAGGAAAGCTATGAAGTTTATTATACTGAAAAAAGGAATGCAGTCTTTATCTGAAAATGAAAGCAACCAACTAACAAAGGAACTATATGAAAAAACAAACAAATATAATTTTTAAAAGTAAATAAAACACCCCAAAGTCACTAAATCCGTGAACAACATTCAGACTTCAGATGAAAAAGCGAATGGGAATAACTTAGCCCCAAATTACTCTCTAAGCCAAAAATGAAAACCAAGATAAATATTATAAAAAATTCCCCTAGAGAATAGTAAAGAGATATCAAAAGCAATCACCTCACTTCCCCGGCACAGCCAGGGGCAGACTGCGACAATGCACAGAAAATTAGGCAGAAGGCCTTTTCATGCATACATTTCTGAATGAGAATGCTGTGCAAGCAAAATAGAGGGAAAAACAAAAAAAGCTTCATAGCTAGTAAATAAAACTGTGAAGAAACTAGGGGAAAAAACCCACAAAAATCTTTATATTACACACTGAGTCCTATTAAAAAGAATAAAAAAAGGGCGGTGCCTGTGGCTCACTGGGTAGGGCGCCGGCCCCATATACTGACGGTGGTGGGTTCAAACCCAGCCCCGGCCAGACTGCAACAAAAAATAGCCGGGCATTGTGGTGAGCACCTGTAGTCCCAGCTACTCCAGAGGCTGAGGCAAGAGAATTGCCTAAGCCCAGGAGTTGGAGGTTGCTGTGAGCTGTGACACCACAGCACTCTACTGAGAGTGATAGAGTAAGACTCTGTCTCAAAATAATAATAATAATAATAATAATAATAATAAATTTGTGCATGACTATAAAATACTAAATACAGGGAATTTTAACAAATCTTACTTCCAAATTGTCAATGCAAAATCAACTTACATTTTTGGTTTTATAACAGCAGTCATCCCGGCTAAAATTAATAAAATCTCTGACTTTTTTTGTTTGTTTTTTACACTTGATCTTAGCCAAAAAGCCAAGAAGCAATTTTTTTTGTTTGTGTTTTGAGACAGAGTCTAGCTCTGTTGCCTGGGCCAGCGTGCCATGGCCTCAGCCTAGCTCACAGCAACCTCAAACACCTGGGCTCGAGCAATCCTACTGCCTAAGCCTCTCGAGTACCTGGAGCTACACGTGTGCCACTATGCCCAAATAATTTTTGTATTTTTTAGTAAAGACAGGGTCTCACTTTCCTTGGCTGGTCTCAAACATCTGACCTCAAGCAATCTTCCCACCTCAGCTTCTCAGAGTGGTAGGATTATAGGAGTGAGACACTGTGCCTGGCCGAAAATCTCTGACTTTAAAGTCTCCTAATTTTGAACTAGGGAAAATGATTAAGAACTCTGTACTGTATGTCGGAAAGGTTAATTCTAGCCTTGAAACTTGATTTCATATATTAAGAGTTTCAATGGTATATCTTACTGAAGACATTATGAAACCAACAACCTGATTTCTTGACTGAAATACTTAAAAATGATTTCCTTTCTCATTTCCAGCATTCAAAGACAACAAGAAAACAAACAAAAAATTGCAAACAAATCTCATGAAAACACAGGACTCACACATTCCAAGTAATATTTCCCTAATATCATGTCCCTAATATCTAGCTTTCAGATACAAATCCATCTTATTAGTTTCTGAGACTTTGACCGTACAAATCAAAAATGATTTCAATCATCAAAAAGTGATTTCAAGAACTATCACAATCATGCTTCAAAGAATCACACATTTTTCTACCAACGAACCTGGAATGAATAGAATATTATGGAAGGACTCTGTTCTTGATTTAACAGTCCATGGTGGCTAGTTTTATCATTATGAATAATTACATATTTTCCAAATCCAGACTTATGTCTAAGAGTTGGATTTACTGCATTATACAAAAATACATGATTAACTATTCTCAGGGTGAGAATGGTAACTATTTGAGTGTAGGATTAGATGTTGGAGGTATGTATCCATACCTCAAAATCAAAAAAATGGAAATTTCAAGATTGCGACTTCAAAAGACCAAAAAGATTGCATTTTAAAAGTTACCCTAAAAGTCTGAACATTTTTTCAGTTTGTTTTTAAAATGGTGGTCATAAATTAAAAAATAAAAACTACGTAATACCACTGTGTGTCTATTATCACATTTAGAAAACTGCACCATTTAAAATCTGTGGAAAATGAAAAAGTGTTTCAATGAGAGGGTTTTTGTTTTAATAGTCATCTATAGTATTCTCAAAGAACACGTTCCGAACATCAAGAATGGATGCTAATTCCAAAATGTGCTTCTGGAGATGAGGATTCTCTACTGTTTCATCCCTGGGCAGTTGTGGATATGATTCTGGATAATTTCGTGTTTCCTGGTAGGCAAAAAAGAGAAAAGTCAAGTTTTGTACTCTAATAAGGGAAAATTTTATACAACATGAGCAAAGCATTAAGGAGTAACCTAACATATATATTTTTTCCTTTATATTGGTGTGATTCCTTTTTTTTTTTTTTTTTAGAGACAGAGTCTTACTTTATCACCCTCGGTAGAGTACCGTTGCGTCACAGCTCATAGCAACCTCCAACTCCTGGGTTTAGGCAATTCTCTTGCCTCAGCCTCCCAAATAGCTGGAACTGCAGGCACCCACCACAACGCCTGGCTATTTTTTTGTTGCAGTTTGGCAGGGGCTGGGTTTGAACCCACCACCCTTGTTATATGGGGCCGGCACCTTACTCACTGAGCCACAGGTGCCACCCTCTCTTTTTTTTTTTAAAGAGATGAGAGCAATGACGTCTTGTTATGTTGCCCAGGTTGGTCTAGAGCTCCTCACCTCAAGCAATCCTCCCACGACCTCAGCCTCCCAAAGCTCTAGGATTACAGGTGTGAGCCACTGGACCCAGCCTATATTGATATTATTCTTATCATTAATGTATTTGTTGAATACTGCCTTACAATATTTGACCATTCTGATTTCTAGAAGTGATAATCTCACATGGTTCAACTGAATATATTCATTTAGTGAGTTATTTCACAAATGGTACTGAGGCCTATTATTGCTAGGCATTATGCTCTGTATCATGTGGAAAATATAAAAATTCATGCTTACTGGGGGGAATCCTTGCACGTAGAAAATACCAACAATTATCTGTTAAATGAATGAATAGTTGTTGTATTAGAAAGACACAGGAAGCATTAAAAAGGACAAGTTAATGAGCCCTGGCAATTAATTATAGGAGGGGAAGGTATCAAAAATGACAGCAGGATTTCAGGAATGAACGATGACTTGAGAGAAGAGTTGTGAGTAACTGAGAGAAAAGAAAAGATAAAGGATAAGAGAGAATTTGGAGTGAATATAAGATTTCAGATTTTAGGTCTATTTTATTGAGGTAATAGGGAAATACAGATAGAGCTGTCCCTCAACCAGAATTTGAAAATTCGGACTATCTCAGAAGACAAGTTTGAATGTTATAAAAATGGGTGAGAATTCTAAGAACATAAGCAAAGACAAGGAAAAAGAGTTAAGAGGGTGCTAAAAAGGGTGACAAAAAAAAAAAAAAGGAAAAAAAAGCAAGCAAAAGAATAATTAAAAAAAAAAGTTGACATGGAAACAAAAGGAGACAGTTTTAAGAATCAAGTAATTCTCAATGGGAAACTCTTCTTCACTTGTTACATGCAAACTATAATTTTGCCTCATTTTAAAAATTTCAGACTAATATAATGGCACATATGGTATTACCCTTATTTTATATCCAATATGAAGGTACAAAGTCCGATACTTTTTAACAAAAACAACAAAATCCAGAATTTCACATCATAAAATTCACAATGTCCACACTGTAATAAAAAATTACTAGCAAGATGTAGTGATGTGTGCCTATAGTCTCAGATGTCAGGGAGGATGAAGCAAGAGGACTGATCGAAGCCAACCTGGGCAACAAAGCAAGACCCCATCTCTAAAAAAAGTTTAAAATAATGAAAATTAGTAAAGATATAAAGAACCAGGAACACAAAACTTGTAACCAGTTGAAAAAACAATATAAATAGATCTAGAAATGATAGAGAATATAGCATTAACACATAAGGATTTTTTTTTTTTTTTTGTGGTTTTTGGTCAGGGCTGGGTTTGAACCCACCACCTCCAGCATATGGGACTGGCGCCCCACTCCTTGAGCCAAGGCGCCACCCCAGATAAGGAATTTTGCTATTATACATGTATATGTTCAAAAACACAAAGGAAAACATAAATATAATAAGGAGAGAAATGGAAAAAGTACTAACTAGAACATCTAGAGATGAAAAAATTGTGACGCCTGCTATTCAACATAGTGCTGGAAGTTCTAGCCAATACAATTAGGCAAGAGAAGGAAATAAAGGGCATTCAAATGGGAGCAAAGGAGGTTAAACTCTCCCTTTTTGCTGATGATATGATCTTATACTTAGAGAACCCCAAAGACTCAACCACAAGACTCCTGGAAGTCATGAAAAAATACAGTAATGTCCCAGGATATAAAATCAATGTCCACCAGTCAGCAGCCTGTGTATACGCCAATAACAGCCAAGATGAGAGGCTAAAGACACAATTCCCTTCACCATAGCTTCAAAGAAAATGAAATACCCAGGAATATACCTAACAAAAGAGGTGAAGGACCTCTATAAAGAAAATTATGAAACCCTAAGAAAGGAAATAGCAGAGGATATTAACAAATGGAAGAACATACCATACTCATGGCTGGGAAGAATCAACATTCTTAAAATGTCTATACTTCCCAAACCCATCTACAGATTCAGTGCAATCCCTATTAAAATACCAACATTGTACTTTCAAGACTTGGAGAAAACGATTCTTCGTTTTGTATGGAACCAGAAAAAAACCCGTATAGTTAAGGCAGTTCTTAGCAATAAAAATAAAGCCGGTGGCATCAGCATACCAGACTTCAGGCTATACTACAAGGCCATATTGATCAAAACAGCATGGTACTGGCACAAAAATAGAGATACAGACATTTGGAATCAATAGTAAACCAGGAAATGAAACTACCATCTTACAACCACCTGAACTTCGATAAACCAAACAAGAACGGGTGCTTGTGGCTCAGTGGGTAGTGTGCCGGCCATGGGGTGGTGGGTTCAAACCCGGCTCCGGCCAAACTGCAACAAAAAAATAGCCAGGCATTGTGGGGGCGCCTATAGTCCCAGCTACTCGAGAGGCTGAGGCAAGAGAATCACCTAAACCCAAGAGCTAGAGGTTGCTGTGATCTGTGATGTCACGGTACTCTACCAAGGGAGACAAAGTGAGACTCTTTCTCTAAAACAAACAAACAAAAAACAAACAAGAACATACACTGGAGGAAAGACTCCCTATTCAATAAATGGTGCTGGGAGAACTGGATATCCACATGTAAAAGACTGAAACTGGACCCGCACCTTTCTCCATTCACAAAAATTGATTCAAGATAGATAAAGGACTTAAATTTAAGGCATGAAAAGATAAGAATACTCAAAGAAAACATAGGAAAACACTGGAAGATATCGGGCCTGGGGAAAGACTTTATGAAGAAGACTGCCATGGCAATTGCAACAACAACAAAAATAAACAAATGGGACTTCATTAAACTGAAAAGCTTCTGTACAGCTAAGGAGACAACAACCAAAGCAAATAGACAACCTACACAATGGGAAAGGATATTTGCATATTTTGAATCAGACAAAAGCTTGATAACTAGGATCTATACAGAATTCAAATTAACCCACATGAAAAAAGCCAACAATCCCATATATCAATGGGCAAGAGACATGAATAGAACCTTCTCTAAAGAAGACAGACGAATGGCTAGCAAACATATGAAAAAATGCTCATCATCCCTAATTTTAGAGAAATGCAAATCAAAACCACCATGAGATACCATCTAACCCAGCGAGAATGGCCCATATCACAAAATCGCAAAACTGCAGATGCTGGTGTGGGTGTGGAGAGAAGGGAACACTTTTACACTGCTGGTGGGACTGCAAACTAGTACAACCTTTTTGGAAGGAAGTATGGAGAACCCTCAAACAACTCAAGCTAGACCTCTCATTTGATCCTGCAATCCCATTACTAGGCATTTACCCAGAAGGAAAAAAATTCTTTTATCATAAGGACACTTGCACTAGACTGTTTATCACAGCTCAATTTACAATCACCAAAATGTGGCAACAGCCTAAATGCCCCCCAACCCAGGAATGGATTAACAAGCTGCGGTATATGTGCACCATGGAATACTATTCAGCCATTAAAAAAGATGGAGACTTTAAAAAGATTAATCCTTTGTATTAACCTGGATGGAAGTGGAACACATTATTCTTAGTAAAGCATCACAAGAATGGAGAAGCATGAAATCTATGTATTCAATTTTGATATGAGGACAATTAATGACCTAGTACACAGTAAGGGGTGGGGGAAGAGGAGAGCAGAGAGACAGAAAGAGAGAGGGGAGTGGGAAAAAGGAAGAGCAGAGAGAGGGAAGGAGGGAGGGGGTGGGGTCTCAGTGTGTGACACACCTCTAGGAGGCAAGACACAATTGTAAGAGGGACTTTACCTAACAAATGCAATCAGTGTAACCTGGTTTCTTGTACCCTCAATGAATCCCCAACAATAAAAGAAAAAAAATTGTAATGCCTGAAATAAAAAACTAACTCGATAAGATTGATATGGACACTGCAGAAGAATAGATTATTGAACTTAAAGACATAGCAATAGAAACTAAATTCAAACACAAAGAGAAAAAAATGACTTAAAAAAGCAAGCACATTGCCAGGCCTGGTGGCTCATGCCTGTAATCCCAGCACTGTGGGAGGCTGAAGCGGGAGCATTGCTTGAGCTCAGGAGTGCAAGGCTTGTCTGAGAGAGAGTGAGACTCCCAACTCATGAAAAAAATTGAAAAGCCCAGCTGGGCATCTTGGCGAGTGCCTGTAATCCCAGTGGCTTCAGAGGCTGAGGCAGCAGGATGCCCACAGCCCACGTCTGAGGTTGCAGTGAGCTAAAACACCATTGCACTCAGCTCAGGGCATAGGGTAGAACTGTCTTGACAGAAAGAAAGAAAGAAAAAAAAAAAGCACTTTGATAATTTTTGGAATACTGTTGTGTAATGTGCGTAATTGATGTCCAAAACGAGAAGAGGAAAAAGAAAAAGTATTTAAAGAAATAATGGCCAAAAAATTATAAAAAAAAATTTAAACTATGGATGGCGCCTGTGGCTCAAAGGAGTAGGGCGCCGGCCCTATATGCCGGAGGTGGCTGGTTCAAACCCAGCCCCAGCCAAAAACTGCAAAAAAAATTTTTAACTATAAACCACAGATCCAAGATGCCCAAGGAACTTCAAAAAGGAAAATAATAAAATAATAAAGAAAACTACATTAAGGTACGTCATAACTGGGCGGCGCCTGTGGCTCAGTGAGTAGGGCGCCGGTCCCATATGCCGGAGGTGGCAGGTTCAAACCCAGCTCTGGCCAAAAACCACAAAAAAAAAAAAAAAAAAAAAAAGGTACGTCATAATTAAATCACAAGAAAATAGTACAAAGTCTCAAAAACAGCGAAAGGACAATGAAAACACGCACATTTACAATAACTGCCAGTTACAGAGTAAGGAAACATAAAATCAGTAAGGATATAAAGAACTTGAACAATGTTATAAGCCAATGTAATCTTTTATAGGACACTTCTAACAGTAGCAAAACATTTACTGTGATAGAATACATATTGGATAATAAAATGAGTATCAATAAATTTAAAAGGATTCAAATAGCACAGAGTATCTGCTCTAACCACAAAGGAATTAAATTAGATATCCATTAACATAAAGGTATCTTGAACAGTTGCAAGAGGCTGAGTGTGGTTGCTCACGCCTGTAATCCTAGCACTTGGGAGGCTGAGGCAGGTGGATTACCTGAGCTCATGGGTTCAAGAATAGCCACAGCCACAGTGAGACTTTGTCTCTAAAAATAGCCAGGCGTTGTGGCAGGTGCCTGTAGTCTCAGGTACTTGGGAGGCTGAGGCAAGTGAATCACTTGAGCCCAAGAGTTTGAGGTTGCTGTGAGATATGATGCCATGGCACTCTACCGAGGGCAACAAAGTAAGACTCTGTCTCAAAAAAAAAAAAAGAAAAAGAAAAAGAAAATTCCCAAATGTTTGGCTATTGAACACATTTCTTCTATTTTTTTAGATGCAGGGTCTTGCTCTGTAGCCTAAGATGAAGTGCAATAATGCAGTCAGAGCTCACTGTAACTTCAAATCGCTGGTCTCAAGCCATCTTCCTGCCTCAGCCTCGGAGTAATTGGAACTATAGGAACTTGCCACCATGCACAGCCCCTAAATGACACATTTCTAAATAATTCCTGGCTCAGAAAAAAAATCAGAATGAGATAAAAACCATTTCAGATAGGGCAGGCATGGTGACTCAAACCTGTAATCCTAGCATTCTGGGAAGCCAAGGCAGATGGATTGCCTGAGCTCAGAGTTCAAGCCCAGCCTGAGCGAGAGCAAGACCCCGTCTCTTTTAGAAATAAAAAATTTAGGTCCGGCATGGTGGCTCATGCCTATAATCCTAGCACTCTGGGAGGCTGAGGCAGGAGGACTGCCCGAGCTCAAGAGTTCGAGACCAGCCTGAGCAAGAGCAAGACCTCATCTCTAAAATATAGCTGGGCATTGTGGTGGATGCCTGTAGTCCAGCTACTTAGGAGGCTGAGGCAAGAGAACCAATGAACCCAAGAGTTTGAGGTTGCTGTGAGGTATGACACCATGGCACTCTACCTAAGGTGACAGAGTATGAGAGCCTGTCTCAAAAAAAGACCATTTCAAGGCCAGACACAGTGGCTCACGTCTGTAATCCCAGCACCCTAAGAGCCTGAGGTAGGTGGGATTGCTTAAGCGCAGAAGTTTTAGACCAGCCTGAGCAAGAACAAGACCCATCTCTACTAAAAATAGAAAAACTAGCTGGGCAGGTACCTGTAGTCCCAGCTACTCCAGAGGCTGAGGTAAGAAGATTTTAGCCCACGAGTTTGAAGTTGTTGTGAGCTATGATGCCAGGCACTATACCCGGGGTGACTGAGACTCTGTCTCAATAAAAAAACAAAAACAAAAACAAAAAGCCCCCACAAATTTTCAGATAAATAAGTAATGAGAGAATTCCTCATCATCAGATCTGCCCTATAAGAAATGTTAAAGGAGGGCGGCGCCTGTGGCTCAGTCGGTAAGGCGCCGGCCCCATATACCGAGGGTGGCGGGTTCAAACCTGGCCCGGCTGAACTGCAACCAAAAAATAGCCGGGCATTGTGGCGGGCGCCTGTAGTCCCAGCTACTTGGGAGACTGAGGCAAGAGAATCGCTTAAGCCCAGGAGTTGGAGGTTGCTGTGAGCTGTGTGATGCCATGGCACTCTACCAAGGGCCATAAAGTGAGACTCTGTCTCTACAAAAAAAGAAAGAAAAAGAAGAGGGCGGCGCCTGTGGCTCAAGGAGTAGGGCACCGGTCCCATATGCCAGAGGTGGCAGGTTCAAACCCAGCCCCGGCCAAAAACCACAAAAAAAAAAAAAAAGAAAAAGAAAAAGAAGAAATGTTAAAGGAAATTCTTCTGTGGGAAAAGGAAGGATACCAGATGGAAAATGAAATCTACAGAAAGAAATAAAGAGTGCCAGAAATGTAACATATGCAGACTTTTCTTCTTCCTTTAAAAAATTTTAAGATCATTTGTTTAATGCTATGATAACCACAAAGTATCATTTATTAATAGTATATGTCATATGTTAGTATGTGAAACTCAAATATATGACAATAATAGTATTGAGTATGGGAAGGAGTAAACAGAAGTATGCTGCTATGAAATAATACATTATATGTGGAGTGATGCTAAAAAAGAATAAATGATACAGCAATAATGTTTTAAAAATGAAATTCCAGGGCGGCGCCTGTAGCTCAAAGGAGTAGGGCGCCGGTCCCATATGCCAGAGGTGGCGGGTTCAAACCCAGCCCCGGCCAAAAACTGCAAAAAAAAAAAATCAACGTAAAAAATGTCAAGGAGACAGGAGAGATGAGCACGCACACAGAAACAATCATGTCATGAGGCAACAAAAGCCAAGGAAAACGGCCTCAGAGGAAGACAATTCTGCTGGCACCTTCTTCAACTTCCAGTCTCCAAAATTGTGAGAGAATACATTTTCACTATTTCAGAAAACAAACAAATGAACAAAAAATCCCCCACTGAACTAAAAAAGGCAAGTAAAAGAGAAGGTCAAACTACACAACAAGCAGAACCTAACTAATGCTGTTGAAAGGAAATTTTTCTGGCTCAGTGCCCATAGCACAGTGGTTATGGCTCCAGCCACATATGGCACTCCACTGAGGGCGACATAGTGAGATTCTGTCTCAAAAACAAAAAAAAACAAAAAAACAAATTCTCCATATTCTTTTTATTTTTATTTTTAGACAGTCTTACTCTGCCATGGCATCACAGCTCACAGCAGCCTCAAACTCCTGGGCTCGAGCAATCCTCCTGCCTCAGCCTCCCAAGTAGCTGGGACTATAGGCAATTGCCACAATGCCCAGCTAGCTTTTTTTTTTTTTTTTTTTTTTAAGAGATGGGGTCTCGCTCTGGCTTAGGCTGGTCTTAGACTTCTGACCTCAAGCAAGCCACCTGCCTTGGCCTCCCAGAGTCCTAGGATTACAGGCATGAGCCACCATGCCCAGTCAAGAAATTCACTTTAAATACAAAGATAGACATAGGTTATTAGTAAAGGGACCAAACATCAGAGCACCTAAATATATAAAGCAAACATTGACACAATGAAGACAGAAATAGCAATACAGTAAGAGTAGAAGACTTAATACTTTACATTCAATAATGAATAGAACACCCAGATAGAAAATAAATAAGGAAACAGTAGACTAAACAAGACTACAGACCAAATGGACCTAATAGTCATATATAGAACCCTCTACCTAATAGCAGAACACACACTATTCTCAAGAGCACACCGGAGATTTTTCATGGAAGGTCATGTTAAGTCACAAAACAAGTCTTAACAAATTTAAGAAAACTGAACTTATACCAAGATGATCATCTCAACAGAGATAGGAAAAGAATTTGACAAAATTCAAAACCTTTTCATGATAAAACCGTCAATACGCTAGGAACAGTAGTAACTTATTTGAACATAATAAATGCCATATATGAAAAGTACACAGCTAATATCAAAACTAAAAGCTTTTCTCCTAAGGTGATACCTGCTGTCACCAGTTCTCTTAAACATAGTACTAGAAATCCTGGCCAGAGCAATTAGGCCAGAAAAAGAAATAAATGTCACCCAAATCAAAAAGGGAAAAAGAAAAATTATTTGTTTGTAGATTATATGATCTTATTTATTACATATATACAAATCCTAAAGATAATACCAAAAAAAGTTAGAAAAAAAAAACAAATTTAGTGGGTGCTGCCTGTAGCTCAAGTAGCTAAGGCGCCAGACACGTACACCTGAGCTGGCGGGTTAGAATCCAGCCTGGGCCTGCCAAACAACGACAACTACAACCAAAAGATAGCCAGGCATTGTGGTGGGCGCCTGTAGTCCCAGCTACCTGGGAGGCTGAGGCAAAAGAATCGCTTAAGCCCAGGAGTTTGGGGAGGTTGCTGTGAGCTGTGATGCCCCAGCACTCTACCCAGGGCGACAACTTGAAGCTCTGTCTCAAAAAAAAAACAAAAAACAAAAAACAAATTCAGTAAAATTTAAGGATATAAAATCAACATAAAAAAATCAGTTGCATTTCTATAAACTAATAATGAATCATTTAAAAAGAAAGTTAATAAGATAATTCCATTTACAATAGCACCAAAAAGAATATTTAGGAATAAACTTAAGGCAGTCAAAAACTTATTACATAAAATAACACAAAACACTGAAAGAAATTAAGGAAGTGGAAAGATAATCCTGTGGTCATGGATTACAAGAATTAATACTGTTTAAATGTTCATAGTAACAAAAGCAATCAACAGATTCAATGCAATCCCTTTCAAAATACCAATGGCATTTTTTATAGAAATAGAAAAAAACAATCCTAAAATTCATATGGGTCCAAAAGGGACTCTTTATACTTCAGACAATCTTGAGAAAGAACAAAGCTGGGGACATGTATTTCCTGACTTCAGAATCTATTACAAAGCTACAGTAATGGAAACAGTATGGTACTGGAATAAAAACAGACACATGATCCAATGTAACAGAAAAGGGAGCCCAGAAATAAATCCATCCATTTATAGTTAGCTGATCTTTGACAAGTGTGCCAAGAATACCTCATGGGGAAAGGATATTCTCTTCAACAAATGGTGCTAGGAAAACTAAATATTTAAATGTGTAAGAAGGAAACTAAACTCTTATCTTGCACCACATACAGAAATCAACTCAAATGGATTGACTTAAAGACCCAAATCTCTAAAACTCCTAGGAGAATAATAGAAAAAAAGCTTCATAACATTGTTCTTAAAAATGATTTCTTCGGGCGGTGCCTGTGGCTCAGTGAGCAGGGCACCGGCCCCATATACCGAGGGTGGTGGGTTCAAGCCCAGCCCAGGCCAAACTGCAACAAAAAAATAGCTGGCGTTGTGGCGGGCGCCTGTAGTCCCAGCTACTCGGGAGGCTGAGGCAGGAGAATCGCCTAAAAACCTAGGAGTTGGAGGTTGCTGTGAGCTGTGTGATGCCACGGCACTCTACCGAGGGCAATAAAGTGAAACTCTGTCTCTACAAAAAAAAAAAAGATTTCTTCCCTATGACATCAAAAGCATAGGCAACAGCTCAGGCATGATGGGTCATGCTTGTAATCCCAGCATTTTGGAAGGCCAAGACAGGAGAATTGCTTGAGGCCAAGAGTTCAAACTGACCTGGACAACATAGTGATACCCCATCTCTTAAAAGAATTTTAAAAATTAGCTGAATGTGGTGGCATCCCCATCCTAGCTACATGGGAGGCTGAGGCAGGAGGATCTCTTGAGCCCGGGAGTTCAAGACTGCAGAAAGCTATGATTGTGCTACTGCACTCCAGCCTGAACAACAGAGAGAGACATTGTCTCAGAAAGAAAAAGAAAAAAACACAGGCAAAAAAAGCAAAAATAGATAAATGGGACTACATCAAACTAAAAAGGTTCTGTACAATAAAAGAAATAATCAACAAAATGAAAAGGCAGCCTACAGAACAAGAGAAAATTTGTAAACTGTATTTCTAATAAGGGATTAGTAGCCAAAACAGATAAGGAATTTGTGCAACTCCACAGCAAAAAATCAAATAACCTGGGTGGTGCCTGTTGCTCAGTGGGTAGGGCAACAGCCCCACATACCGAGGGTGGTGGGTTCAAATCCAGCCCCCAGCCAAATTGCAACAAAAAAATAGCTGGGCGTTGTGGCAGGCACCTGCAGTCCCAGCTGCTCAGGAGGCTGAGGCAAGAGAATTGCCTAAGCCTAGGAGCTGGAGGTTGCTGTGACCTGTGATGCTACAGCACTCTACTGAAAGTATAAAATGAGACTCTGTCTCTACAAAAAAAAAAAAAAAAAATCCTACTTTTTTTTGGTTGTTGTTGAGATAGAGTCTCACTTTGTTGCCCTCAGTAGAGTGCTGTGGTGTCACAGCTCACAGGAACCTCAAACTCTTGGGCTCAAGCAATTCTCTTGTCTCAGACTACCGAGTAGCTGGGACAAAAGGTGCCTGCCACAACGCCCGGCTAATTTTAGATGTGAGGTCTCACTCTGGCTCAGGCTGGTCTCAAACCGGTGAGCTCAGGTGTGAGCCACTGCAAAACATCCTACTTCTTTTTTTTTTTTGTAGAGACAGAGTCTCACTTTATCACCCTCGGTAGAGTGCCGTGGCATCACACAGCTCACAGCAACCTCCAACTCCTGGGCTGAAGCGATTCTCTTGCCTCAGCTTCCTGAGTAGCTGGGACTACAGGCACCCGCCACAACGCCCAGCTAGTTTTTGGTTTGCAGTTCAGCCGGGGCCGGGTTTGAACCCGCCACCCTCGGTATATGGGGCCGGCGCCTTACTGACTGAGCCACAGGCGCCGCCCAAAACATCCTACTTCTTTTTTTTTTTTTTTTTTTGTAGAGACAGAGTCTCACTTTATGGCCCTCAGTAGAGTGCCATGGCCTCACACAGCTCACAGCAACCTCCAACTCCTGGGCTTAAGCGATTCTCTTGCCTCAGCCTCCCGAGTAGCTGGGACTACAGGCGCCCGCCACAACGCCCGGCTATTTTTTGGTTGCAGTTTGGCCGGGGCAGGGTTTGAACCCGCCACCCTCGGTATATGGGGCCGGCGCCTTACCGACTGAGCCACAGGCGCCGCCCAACATCCTACTTCTTATTCTTTTTTTTTTTTTTATTTTTGGCCGGGGCTGGGCTTGAACCTGCCACCTCCGGCATATGGGACCGGCGCCCTACCCGTTGAGCCACAGGCACCGCCCAACATCCTACTTCTTAAATAGGGTGCTAGACACTTACATGTGTCTAATACTTCACATATTCATTTGTAAACATTATTTTAGATTTATTTAAACTCTATTTAATATATGTAAAATATAATTCATGATTCTTAAATACATAAAATTGGTCTTCAATAATGTTCCTGGCCAGGCACAGTGGCTCATGCTTATAATACCAGCACTTTGGGGGGCCAAGGAGGGAAGATAGCTTGAGCCCAAGAGTTCAAGGTTACAGTGAGCTATAATCATGCCACTGCACTCTAGCCTGTATGACAGAGCAAGACCCTGTCTCCAAAAAGCAATAAATAAACAAATAATAATACTCTTTACCTACCCGAAAAATCTTGTGCATCCTCATGGTGGCTGAACAAAAGATAAATCTTGTGAGAAGCAAGCGAAGAAATTCATCTCCAAAAAACTGGAGAAATGCCTGATCTGCAAAAAAGGAGAAAGGTGACAGTAAAAGGATGCTTAAATGGAGATTACATTTAAAGAGAAGGAAATTTCAGGAAAGTCTTCTCAACTTTCCTGCCTGGGACAAATACCTTTAAAAATTCACACAATTTAAAATATGTAACCATCTTAAGCCACTATAGTACATTGTGTTAAGTGTGCAGTTAGATTAGGAGGGTACCTATTGAACGTGAATGGGTCAGTAGCTGGGCAATATCACGGTTGATTTTTCGAAGATATTCTTGACACTTTTCCCACAGGCCTCTACGCATGCTTGACAATCCAGAGACAAATAGGAAGGCCATTAGAGGATTGTTCAAAAAGAGAGTGAAGAGGCTACCTCGTTGAGATTGATCTGTAATAACAAACGTCATATATATATATATATAGACAACAGTTTTGCAAAAAATAAGGGATACATATGAGGAACATTTTAATATGCTGATAATATACAAAATTAAAAAAATTAAATTAAAAAAATTAAATTTATCATTAAATCATAATTCAACAATGTAGACTGTACACGAAGCTACCAAAAAATAAAAAAAAAAACACTAGGTATGTTGCTTTCTGCTGAACAAACGTAAGAGAGCCTCGTAAACTTAAGAGAAAGGGAAAATGCATATTCCTGTTTTTTTTTTTTTTTTACCACAAATGGACAAATCTCATCCAAATGTAGCAAGTGTTGGATTACAGACTATTGATGATGGACTTCTCTGATGTGTACTAGAATTGCCAATAGTTTTCATTTTCCTTTGTTAGTTGTTCTTTTTCTGCTTATCACTTACATATGAGTGTTATCTTTCTTTCTTTTTTTTTGCCCCTACTGATTCCTAATTCTCCCTCTGCAGTCTAGATTGAATTCCTTAGGCCTACTACAGTTGGTACTGCACACTTAAAGTGTGAGTGTAAAATAAGCACTGGATTTCAAAACCTTGGTACAAGAAGATAAATTGTAAACATTACTTGCATCTGTTTCTTTTTACGTTCTTCTTTTCCTCTCCCATTCCCCGCTTTTTACTTTAAATTTGGGCACTAGAAAATTATAAATTACAGATGTGAGGGTGGCGCCTGTGGCTCAGTGGGCAGGGCGCTGGCCCCATATACAGAGGGTGGCGAATTCAAACCCGGCCCGGGCCAAACTACAACAAAAAAATAGCTGGGCCTTGTGGCGGACAGCTGTAGTCCAAGCTACCTGGGAATCTGAGGCAAGAGAATCGCCTAAGCCCAGGAGTTGGAGGTTGCTATGAGCTGTGTGACGCCACGGCACTCTACCATGGGTGATACAGTAAAACTCTGTCTCTACAAAAAAAAAAAAAAAAAAAAAATTACAGATATGATTCACACTATATTTTTATTGTACAGCATTGCTCTAGATTACTATATTTAATCCAACTCTCAAAGACACATCAAACTCAATGAGTCAACAACTTAAATTCTTTCCCTTTTTGTTCTTTACAAATATGTGTCTCAACAAGTAGCATTTTAGCCAGAAACCTGGAAGTCTATTTCTGCACCCCATCAGTCCATCGCCATGTCCCAATGGTTCTATTAGCTTGGTATCTTTTGAAGCCAGTTACTGTCCTAGCTCCAGCCATCACCACCTATTTCCATCCATGTCCTACCCCAACTTGTTCTGCGAGAGATTAACTGAATGCTCTTCCATGCACTCCTCTGTTTAAAATCTTTTGATGGTACAAGTTAAGTATCCCTTATGTAAAATGCTTGGATCTAGAGTGTGTTAGATTCTGAATTTTGGAATATTTGCACATACATAATGAGATATCCTGGGGATAGGCCCCAAGTCTAAACATGAAATTTATTTGTCTCATATATACCTGATCTGTATTGCCTTAAAGTAATTTTATCCAATTCTTTGTGCATAAAACAAAGTTTGTATTAAATAATTATGTGTGGAATTTTCACATTTAGCAGCATATTAGCATGGAAAAAGTTTCAAATTCTGAAGGATTTCAGATTTTGGATTTTTTGATTAGGGATGTTGATCCCATACGCCATTGTCCTCCACTTAAATTGTTCAACAAATCTTAAAAGCTTTATTGTAACTCAGACACACAATTCCAAATTCAGCCTTTTACCTAGAAGGAACTACTTTAATTTTTTTCAAAAGCTCTTTTATCTCAGGACCACAGCACATGCAAATTCTCTGCAGGAACACTCCAGCTCAGTCCATTTCCCCATTTAATTCTACATGTTCTCAGAATGCACTTCGGGCATCTCCTCATCTCCTTCCATCGCCTCATATGCCGGTTAGTTCCCCAGACATGTTCCTGTGTACCTTCCTGTGAAAAACTTATAGTAACTGCCTGTAACTGTTTACCTATAAACCTATTTGACATTTCACTCTGTGAGAAACATAACTGTTTTTCAGGTCAGAGTGCTATTTCCAGTGTCTAGCACAGTACCTGACAAATGTCAAATAAATCTTTGCTGAATGAATGACCTGAGTCTTGGCTAATGAGAGAACCATAGGGTTTAGATTCCAAAAGTGCAGGAACTTTCTGTGACATTCCAGTTACTTACAGATCTGCTAGTTTTATACCCATGCGGAGGGCCAACCCCTTATGCAGAGGTGAGTAGCAAAAATGCCTAAACCCAAAATGTTTCTCACAAAAGAATCTTGAATCTGCTTATGTAATTGAATAATACATTTAATGTGTTAGAGGCCTAAGCTTTATAGCACAAAGATAGGATACTGGACTAAAAAAGGTTAAAGACATGTATTACAACTAAGCATATAGCTATAATGAAAGCACATATTGAGTACTTACTATGTACCCAGCATTACTCTAGGAGGTAGGTATTATTATTTCCATTTGATAGACGAAGAAACTGAGGCACGGAATGGCTGAGTAACTTCCCAAAGTCATACAGCTAGTAAGAGGCCAAATTGCTATTCAAATTCAGTTAGTTTGCCTCTCAAGTCTGTGTTTTTCTTCTTTATATAACAAGTCTTTTAGACCAAACAATCTTGATATTAATTCATGTGACCATGCAATTTTAAGTAAAACTCCATCACAATAGGACAGATTGATAGCAAAAAGTACTCAAGTAATTGGATAGGATTACATTCTTACAGAAATGCTAAGAAACAAGAAAACAAAATCCTCAAAGCAGGAGAATTTTACCGTTGTTTGAAGGTAAGTTCTATCTCTTAGTAATTTGACTTTTGAATACATGAACCTAATATTTCTACATATGTTTCTCTGTTGAACAGTAGAACTTACCTTAAAACAACGGTGAAAGTCTCCAGCTTCTCTCAGGCATTCAAATGCTGACCATCACTTCCTGTGTCAAACTATGTCAGCAGACAGGACTTCTGGTTGGGAAGTAGCAGTAAAATGCCATCTCCCACAGAGAGACATCAGCACTATTCACAGCCAGGGAAATAGCGAAACAGTGACAAGTACTGCTAAAACAGGGTCAAGGATTGTTTAGTATTTTACCTACTAAAATATGACTGGGAGTTAGAATTAGATTTTATATGTTACTAATTAAGGATAAATTGTTAAGACAAAAAGTCTTTCAATTCTCAGCTATTAGAAAAATGGCCAAAACACTAACCTCTCTCTCTAGAAGCCTTAGAAGAGGGTCTTTTATTTAATGAATATAGCAAGGTACAAATGTAAATAAAAGAAATCCTTTAAAGTTGTTTTAGTTAGGTTATCCTAATTTGTAGGCATAGGCCGAGAAGTTTCCGAGACTAGCAATTTATAGTCTTAAAAGATACCTAAAATATGTCACCAAATAAATATACAGGAAGGAAATCATGCTATACAGATATGACAAGCATATCAAACTCCTGTAAAACAAATTTTAAAATTTACAAATCATGTGTTCCCCTACAGCAAGGGAAAAAACAGCTCTTTCTCAAGGATGAATTATCTCAAAACCCAGTGGTAGTACATTGAGGAAGTCTGGTTGTTGGCAAGGTTTCTGGGTATTTCAGAGTGACACTTGCCATATAAATACCACAAATCCATATATGACAATTATGAGAGGGATAAACAAAGATCAGTATTATTGAAACGCAGGTAGTGTTTATCTGCAACCTACGGGTAAAATAGATAATGATTGTACATACCTTGTAAAGCCTTTGGATATGCTGTAGGAGAAAGCAAGCAGACCAGTGGCTGTCCAAACAAGTTTGTGAAATTCT
Organism: Nycticebus coucang; assembly: GCF_027406575.1. NCBI lineage: Eukaryota > Metazoa > Chordata > Mammalia > Primates > Lorisidae > Nycticebus > Nycticebus coucang. The sequence continues at coordinate 12,284,393 of NC_069781.1, read as the reverse complement.
GTAATAAATTAAGAATTTAAAACTTTTATTAAAGATTTGGCCAAAGATAGTAATTTTCCAAAGCACATCTTTGCTGTATAGATTGACCCCTTTAACTCATAAGCAGATATAGAAACATCAATAACAGCGGAAATGACTACCAGCCACACATAACTATGTGCATAATAGGCTTTCTTTCTTTCTTTGTTTTTTTTTGAGACCCAGTCTTACTTTGTTGCCCTCAGTGGAGTGCTGGTGGCATCACAGCTCATAGCAACCTCAAACTCTTAGGCTCTAGGGATTCCCTTGCCTCAGCCTCCCAATTAGCTGAGACTACAGGTGTCCGGCATAACACCCAGCTATTTGTAGAGAAAAGGTCCCATTTGGGCTCAGGCTGGTCTTGAACCTGGGTGCTCAGGCAATCCACCCGCCTCAGCCCTCCCAGAGTACTGGGATTACAGATATGAGCCACCATGCCTGGCCCATAATAGGCTTTCTTAAAGGCTCTCACTTAAAATAGTATTTATTAACTATGAATTTTTTAAAATAAAGGCATGTAAATGACTGTAGTGCTGTAGGGAGAGGTTTTGTGGAGGCCTTTCCAGGATCTAGGATCTGGCTGAGAATTAAGTTGACACTCAAACAAACTAGAGTGCTCTTTGCATAATAAAAGACATTATTTCCCTAAAGGCAGATCTACATGGGAAATAAAATCATAAACTGTCTGGCAAAGGAAAAGGAAAATGAAAACTTTTTTTGAGACAGAGTGTCACTATGTCCCCCTGGGTAGAGTGCTGTGGCATCACAGCTCACAGCAACCTCAAACTCTTGGGCTTAAGCGATTCTCTTGCCTCAGCCTCCCAAGTAGCTGAGACTACGGGCACCTGCCATAACGCCTGGCTTTTTTTTGGTTGCAGTTGTCATTGTTGTTTAGCAGGCCTGGGCTGGGTTCAAACCCGTCAGCCTCGATGTATGCAGCCAGTACCCTACTCACTGAGCTACAGATATGGAGCCAAGAAAACTATTTTTTTTTTTTTTTTGGAGACAGGGTCTCACTATGTCGCCCTGGGTAGAGTATTGTGGCGTCACAGCTCACAGCAACCTCAAACTCTTGGGCTTAAGCGATTCTCTTGCCTCAGCCTCCCAAGTAGCTGGTACTACGGGCACCTGCCACAATGCCCGGCTATGAAAACTCTTTAATAGTAAACGTAATAAATGAATAAACAAAAGTAACTTTATAATACTCTTAAGTGATAAAAATGAAGACTTGAACAAATAGAAAGACATAACTATGTTCTTAGAGATAAATTCATTCCAAAATGTTATTATACTAGGCTAGGTGCAGTGGCTCATGTGTGTAATCCCAGCAGTTGGGAGGCCAAGGCAGGTGGGTTGCCTGAGCTCACAAGTTCCAGACCAGTCTGAGCTACAATAAGACCCCCATCTCTAAAAATAGCCAGGTGTTGTGGCGGGTGCCTGTAGTCCCAGCTACTGGGGAGACTGACAGAAGAGAACTCTTGAGTCTAAGAGTTTGAGGTTGCTGTGGGCTCTGACACCACGGCTCTCTATCGGAGGTGACAAAGTGAGACCTGTCTCAAAAGATAAATAAATAAATAAAACATTATTATACTAATGTATTAAAACATAAACAAACTTGAATAAAAACAGCCACAGACTATTTTCACCTGTAAATTGAAATAGGTAATTCTAAAGTTCATATGGAAAAATTATATTAGCCACAAAACTTCTAGAAAAAAGCAAAAAAGGGAATTAGACTCATCAGATATTGAAAGATACTTTAAAACTTCAGTAATTAAAAATGCCTGGCACTGGCATAGAGTAGGCAGAAAGATGGGTATAGGATGAATTAGACTCTAAAACATTTAGGATGTCTGTGTATATATGATAAAGATGACAGCTTAAGCTCAGTGCCCGTAGCTCAGCAGTTAGGGCGCCAACCACATACACTGGGGCTGCTGGCTTGAATGGGCCCAAGCCTGCTAAACAACAATGACAACTATACAACAACAACAAAACAATAGCTGGGCATAACCAAAGAGTTAGACGTTGCTATGAGCTGTGACATCACAGCACTCTACTGAGGGCAACATAGTGAGACTCTGTCTCAAAAAAAAAGACAGCTCAAACTGGTCAAAAAACTAGGTACCCACCATGTAGGAAATAGGTGGCAGGCACCATACTTCATGCCATACACTAGGATAAATTCCATTTATATCAAAGATTTAAATTTAAAAATTAAACAACAAAAGTGGTGAAAAAAATAGATATAATAGTTATTTTTGTGACCTAGAAGACCTTCCTAACTATTATGATTACCCATAACTAATAGGTACATAAAAATTGAAAGCTTGTTCATAGCAAAAACATATAGCAAAAACAAAATCAAAAGCCAAATAAGGAACTAAGGAAAATGAAGTAGAACCTCTGTAAGTTGACTACCAAAGGGACTGTAACAACTGGTCAACATAAGGAACTGGGCCAATCACATTCATAGGTTCATGTGGTGCATGTCTAGTCTATGAAAATTAGGTCAACTTAAGGAGGTGGTCAAGGTTGGGAGGTGGTCCTCTATGGAGATTATTATATTTGAAACCTCACATTACAAAGGATTAATCTCCTTAAAACATAAAGAGCTTCTCTAAAGCAGTAAGAAAAAAACTGGGAAGGAGTGGATAAAATGGGGATGGTTAAGAGGTTTAAAAAAAATAGAATGAGTAAGATCTAGTATTTGAATTTGGTAACACAATAGGGTGACTATACTTAATAACAATATATTGTATATTTAAAAATAAAAAGTGGAATTGTAATGTTAACACAAAGAAATGTAAATATTTGAAGGGATAGAGACTCAAAATTACCCTGATTTGATTATTACACACTGTATGTCTTATATCAAAACATCATATGTATCCCAAAAATATATACAACTGTTATGCATCCATAATAAATATTTAAAATTTTTTAAGAAAAAAACTCATCGAGGGCAGTGCCCATAGTTCATTGAGTAGAGCGCTGGCTACGTATAGGGAGGCTGGTGGGTACGAACTTGGCCCGGGCCAGCTAAACAACAATGACAACTGCAATCACAAATCTCTGGGCATTGTGGCAGGCACCTGTAGTCCCAGCTGCTTAGGAGGCTGAGACAAGAGAATCGCTTAAGCCCAAGAGTTTGAGGTTACTGTCAGCTGTGACACCAGGGCATTCTACCCAGGGTCACAGCTTGAGACTCTGTCTCAAAAGAAAAAAAAAAAAAAAAGAACCCATTGACGCAATAAAAAATAGGTGGAAAATAACAGAACTCACAGAAAAAGGAATGTAATTGGTTTAAGTACATGAAAAGATGCCCAACCTTACTGATAATAAGATAAATAGAATCAAAGCCAAGCTATAATAAAACATCACTTTTAAACTTATCAGTTTAGCAAACTTTCCCAAAGTTTGAGAATATACATTGTTGACAAGAATATAGGGAAACACTGCTGTAGATGGCAGGAGTATAAATTGGCACAAACAGGCTGGGCACGATGGCTCATGCCTGTAATCCTAGCATTTTGGGAGGCTGAGGTGGGAGGTTCTCTTGAGCCCAGTAGTTTGAGATCAGCCTCAGAAACATAGTAAGACCCTGTCTCTACAAAAAAGAAAGAAAGAAAGAAAGAAAAAATTAGCCCCGCATGGTGATATACACTTATGGTCCTAATTACTTAGGAGGCTGAGGCAGAAGGATCATTTAGGCAGGAGGATCATTTTTGCAGGAGTTTCAGGTTGCAGTGAGCTATGATGATGCCATTGCATTCTAGCCTGGGAAACACAGTGAGACTCTTGTCTCAAGAAAGAAAAAGAAGAAAAAAAAACAAAAAACGCTAGGAATTTTCCCTAGCCCACGAAATAATCTAAGTCCAAAGTTATCCCTTGTAGCATTTTAGTAACAGTGAAAGAATGGAAACAACCAAATGAAAAACAATACAGGATTGGCAGAATAAATTATGCTACAGTTATAGCTCACAGTAACCTCAAAGTCTTGGGCTCAAGTGATTCTCTTGCCTTAGCCTCCCGAGTAGCTGGGATTACAGGCGCCTACCACAAGGCCCAGCTATTTTTAGAGACAGGGTCTGGCTCTGGCTCAGGCTGGTCTTGAACCTGTGAGCTTAGACAATCCACCTGCCTTGGCCTCCCAGAGTGCTAGGATTACAGGTGAGAGCCACTGCACCTAGCCAATATGTTCTTCATGAACAGATATGAAAGGTAGCCAGCATTTCTTAGGAAATGAAAAATGTTAGATATTTGTTTAGGCTTGTATAGGTATTTAAAATTTTTTTCTAGAAGGGTAAACAAGAGGCTTGGTGCCTGTAGCACAGTGGTTATGGCGCCAGCCACATACACCAAGGCTGGCGGATTCGAACCCGGTCTGGGCCAGCTAAACAATGACAACTGCAATAAAAAACAGCCGGGCGTTGTGGTGGGCACCTGTAGTCCCAGCTACTTGGGAGGCTGAGGTAAGAGAATTGCTTAAGCCCAAGAGTTTGAGGTTGCTGTGAGCTGTGATGCCACAGCATTCTACCGAGGGCGACATAATGAGACCTCTGTCTCAAGAAAAAAAAAAAATAAGGGTAAACAAGAAACACACAACAGTGACAACCCACAGGAAGAGGTGAGAACTTAGTGAATTGGGTAGGGGCAAGAGATTTCATAATATGCCTTTTTGAAATATTGATTTTGCAACTTTGTCAATGTAATACCAACATCAAAAATGTTAAACAATTGGCTCAGCCCCTGTAGCTCAGAGGTTAGGGCGCCAGCTACATACACCAGAGCTAGTGGGTTCGAATACAGTCCAGGCCTGCCAAAAAACAATGACAACTACAACCAAAATATAGCCAGGCATTGTGGCAGGGACCTATAGTCCCAGCTACTTGGGAGGCTGAGGCAAGAGAATCGCTTAAGCCCCAGGGTTTGAGGTTGCTGTGAGCTGTGATGCCATGGCACTCTACCCAGGGCGACATAGTGAGACTTTGTCTCAAAAAAATAAATGTTAAATAAGGCCAGGTGTGGTGGCTTATGCCTATAATCCTAGCACTCTGGAGGCCAAGGCAGGTGGATCACCTAAGCTCAGAAGTTCAAGTGAGACCCCGTTTCCACTAAAAATTGAAAAACTAGCCGGGCATTGTGACAGACACCTGCAGTCCCTAGCTACTAGAGAGGCTGAGGCAAGAGGATCACTTCAGACCAAGAATATGAGGTTGCTGTGAGAGATGATACCATGGCACTCTACCCAGCGGGACAGAATGAAACCATCTCAGAAAAGAAAATAAACTAATGATTAAGATAAATTAGGAAGCACTCATCGGATAAGGCAGATTGAGACATGCTTTCATAATGCAGAGATGACCTTAGGGATCTTTGGCCACGCTGACGTTGCTCATTGATGGTGTTAAAATGAACTTTATTGTTATTTATTTCCTAACTTTTTTTTTTTTTTTTTTGAGACAGTCTCACTTTGTCACCCTTGGTAGAATGCCGTGGAGTCACAACTCACAGCAACCTCCAACTCCTGGGCTTAGGCGATTCGCTTGACTCAGCTTCCAGAGTAGCTGGGACCAAAGGTGCCTGCCACAATGCCCGGCCTCGAACCTGCTACCCTCAGTATATGGGGCTGATGCCCTACCCACTGAGCCACAGGCAGTGCCCAGCTTCTCCTTTTTCTTTGCTTTCCTTGCTAACCAACTACTCTCTTCCAAATTTTTTTTTAATTAAATCATAGCTGTGTACACTAATGCAATCGTGGGATACAATGTGCTGGTTTTATATACCATTTGCAATGTTTTCATCAAACTGGTTAACATAGCCTTCACGGCATTTTTTTAGTTATTGTGTTAAGAAATTTATATTCATAGCTGGGCGTTGTGGCGGGCGCCTGTAGTCCCAGCTACTCGGGAGGCTGAGGCAAGAGAATCTCTTAAGCCCAGGAGTTGGAGGTTGCTGTGAGCTGTGTGAGGCCATGGCACTCTACCAAGGGCCATAAAGTGAGACTCTGTCTCTACAAAAAAATAAATAAATAAATTTATATTCTACACCTAGTAAGTTTCACATGTACCCTTGTAAGATGCACCGTAGGTGTGGTCTCACCAATCACTTTCCCCGCACCCATCCTCCCCCATTTTTCTTTTTTTTTTTGCTTTGTTTAAATACTGTGTAGAGATGACTGCCATCCTTTGAAAGGTCTGCTTACAAGGCTGGTCTTTGGCTGGCTTCTGGGGACACTGACTGGGGAGAGCTCCAATCATTAACAGAACTGACAAAGAGTGGCTCACTCTGCCTGTACCGCTTATGCAAACAAGATGTTTATGCTGAATACTTGCTTTCCTTCTGGGCATCTGGCATTTTGGTATGAGCCAGGCAGAGTGCCTGTGTGATCAGTTCCCAATAGAAGCCTTTATCACTGAATCCCTAATGAGCTTCCCTGGTAAACAAGATTTAATGTGAGTTGTCACAAATTGTTTGGGGAATTAAGTACATCCTTACGAGACTCCACTGGGAGAGGACCCTTGGAAATTTGCACCTGCGTTTCTCCGAGCTTCACCACACATCCCTCATTCCTCTGCTGCGTTTTGCTCTGCATCCTTTTACTGCAATAAATGTTACCAGTATGACTATAAGCTGAGTCTGTGACTCTTCCTAGCAAATCACTGAACCTGGGGGTTATCTTAGGGACCTCCAACACAGATATGTTAATACCATCTTCCAGATTATAATGAAATTTTAGACCTGGGAAATAGTTTCTTCAAGGTGCTTTACATGTCTCTGCTCTGATCCATTCAGTAATTAACTTTATAGTTCAATTCCCATAGGATAGTCTTATCATCTTTATTTGCAAGTTTTTTTTGTTAGTACTAAGTTTATTTATTGCCTCAAGGTCTGAACACTGGATCCAGTCCAGGACAGTAGGGCTGTGTGGTGCCTCTGGTGTCTGTCTCTGCCTCCTGAAGCCCTTTGCAATCTCCAGAAGGCTCAGCCTGCAGTCTCAGGAAAAGGGTAGATTCACAGAAGACTGTGGGAGAGATAAAACACTCTGTGTCATCTGCAATTTTCCACAGCTTGTAGGAAATAAATAAATAAAAGAAGCCACCATGTTCTGGCCTCAGGGAATTAACAGTGCTGCTGGTGATGATGTTCCCATTGTGTGCCTTCCACACCTTCATCTCCCTCACAGATCTGGATCCTGCTCTTGTTCTAAGGACATATCACATTCTTTTTTTTCTTCTCTGAGAATGGTATTTAGACCTTCAATTTTGAAACCAAATTGGATTCTTGACTCTAGAACCCCAATTTCTTCAGCAAGTTGTTATCTGAACTCAATCCCAGGGTAAGGGTCTTTCGCAAACACCTGGATGAGAATGTGTAACTGCATGGGACTGTAGGAGGTACGACACCGTCTGGTTTCTCCTCTTTGCTTCTCTTCTTTTTTTTTTTCTTTTTCTTTTGTAGAGACAGAGTCTCACTGTACCGCCCTCGGTAGAGTGCCGTGGCGTCACACGGCTCACAGCAACCTCTTACTCCTGGGCTTACGCGATTCTCTTGCCTCAGCCTCCCGAGCAGCTGGGACTACAGCGCCCGCCACAACGCCCGGCTATTTTTTTTTTTGTTGCAATTTGGCCGGGGCTGGGTTTGAACCTGCCACCCTCGGCATATGGGGCCGGCGCCCTACTCACTGAGCCACAGGCGCCGCCCTCTCTTTGCTTCTCTTCTGCAGGGCAAACTTCTCCTTGCAGAATTCTAAGTCTCCTCAAGTTCTGTTTTTTTTTCTCTAATCTGTGCCTGGCTCCTTGATTCTGGGAAATCAGATCAGGATTTTTGACTCATCAATGTGGGTTTCTAAAGCAAGTTTTTCTCGGTGGCATAATCTGGGTTAAGTTTTTGATTGAAGGTACTGATAAGGAATTTCAATTGATCATCTGTGAATTTGGTGAGACTGCACCTATGATTTGTTGCTCTGGTTTGGCTAGCAGAGCTGTTGAGAGCCGTGCTGGAGGGGAGATGGGAGATTCCAGACGAGAGGCCCAGAGGCCTAGAGGAGCTGAGTTCTATTTGCAAGGTTTTGAGGAATGACTCATAACTGCCCACATACATGAAGTATATGATTCAATGCTATTACGTTAAGAAAAATTATAGCAAATCATATAAATGGAATGTATACTGAAGAAATTTTCATAGGCTATAGTTTATATGTGAGATTACTATTAATTTTATTATATTCACCCCTTATCTAGCCCTCTGTTGAATTTATATCCATATTAATAGTTTTAGTTTCTGTGATTACTTTGGATTTTCTTTTTTTTTTTTTTGAGACAGAGTCTCACTATGTCGCCCTGGGTAGAGTGCCATGACATCACAGCTCACAGCAACCTCAAACTCTTGGGCATAATCGATTCTCTTGCCTTAGTCTCCCAAGTAGCTGGGACTACAGATGCCCGCCACAATGCCTGGCTATTTTTTTTGTTGTTGTTGTAGTTGTCATTGTTGTTTTGGCAGGCCTAGGCTGTACTCGAACCTGCCAACTCTGGTCTATGTGGCTTGCACCCTAGCTATTGAACTACAGGCGCCGAGCCTCCTTTGGATTTTCTAAATAAAAAATCATAACATCTGTAGCTAATGATTTATTTCCTTCCTTATTTATTTCCTTCTTTCCTTCCTTCCTTTCCCTCTTTTCATCTTTCTATCTTTCCTTTTTTTCTTCAGAGTCTCACTTTATTTCCCCAGTAGAGTGCAGTGGTGTCATAGCTCACAGTGCCCTCAGACTCCTGGGCTCAAGTGATTCTCTCCCCTTAGCCTCCAGGTGCCTGCCACAACACCCACCCAGCTACTTTTTTTTAGAGACAGAGTCTTGCTCTTAACTCAGGCTCTTCTCAAACCTATGAGCTCAGGCAATCCAATCCATTCGCCTCAGCCTCCCAAGTGCTGGGATTACAGATGTAAGCCACCTTGCACGGCTGCAGCTAATGATTTCATTTCTTTCTTTCCAATATTTAATGTTTGGGGTCCTCTTTTACTAATCTGAACAATTTTTTGTTATTGTTTCATTTGGGGTATGTTATGAATTTCTGCATGAGGCTAAATTAAGATTATCCTACAATGACTATAGTAGGCATACTCTTTTCTTGACCATTTTAATTAAAATATTTATAGTGTTTCTAGTACAAAGTTGGTTATTTATTATAGAAGCTCTTCATCATAGGTTAGTGTTTTACTTAAAAATGGCCATTGAATTTTATTAACTTTGATGAAATGACCTCTGAGAAAAGCATGTAATTTTTCTTATTTACCCTAGTGACATGGAACATAGTATGGATTGATTTTCAGATACGTACCCTTCATGCATGATTCAGATGAACTCTTCGGTAGTGTTTTACTTGAATTTTTTTACTCTGCATTGGTAAACTAGGGTATAATTTTCTTTTATATGTTTGCTATTTTTACCTGGAATTAGTGTCACTGTCATAACAACACTCATGATTTACTGAGTGTACTTGCCAGAAAAAACTATTACAGGCTTCCTATTTTATTATTTTTACTTTTATTTTATTTTGAGACAGAGGCTCACTCTGTCACCCTGGGTAGAGTGCCGTGGCATCATCATAGCTCACAGCAACCTCAAACTCTTGAGTTCAGCCTCCTGTCTTAGCCTCCCATGTAGCTGGGACTACAGGCATCCCCCATGATGCCCGGCTAGTTTTCTATTTATGGTAGAGACAGGGTCACGCTCTTGCTTAGGCTCCTGAGTTCAAGCAATTCACTGGCCTCAGCATCCCAGAGTGCTGGGATTACAAGTGTGAGCTACCAGGCCTGCCCTATTATAGCCTTTTTAGATCCTAACCTACAATGATAATAATCCTATAAAATCAGTATTGACAATCTTTTTTTTTCTTTTCGAGACACAGTCTTACTCTGTTGTCCCAGCTTGAGTACAGTGGTGTCATCATAGGTCATTGCAATTGCAAACTTATTGGCCCAACCAATCCTCTTGCCTCAGCCTCCTAAATAGCTGGGACTATAGGCCTATACAACTCTGTCTGAATAATTTTTTTTTTTTTTTTCTGAGACAGAGTCTTACTTTGTTGCCCTTGGTAGAGTGCCGTGATGTCATAGCTCATAGCAACCTCAGACTCTTGAGCTCAAGCGATCCTCTTACTTCAGCCTCCCAAGTAGCGAGGACTACTACTATAGATGCCTACCAAAATGCCTGGTTATTCTTTTCTTTTTTTAATGATATGGGGTCTTGCTCTTGCTCAGGCTGGTCTTGAACTCCTAAGCTCAAGTAATTCACCTGCCTCGGCCTCCTAGAGTGCTTGGATTACAGGTGTGAGTCACTGTGCCCAGCAATTTTTTTCTATTTTTAATATAGATGGAGTCTCACTCTTATGCAGGCTGGCCTTAAACTCCAGGACAATCTATTATAGAGAAGCAAAAAGAGGCTCAGAAAATCCCAAGGACATGTTCAAGGCCATACAAATGTCTTAGGCCTAAATGCTATGGTATGAATTGGATGGTTCCGATCTTTCTCATTGCTCTGAAACTGTGCACCTGACTCTGATTAAAAGTTGAAAAGTATTGGGTGGTGCCTGTGGCTCAAAGGAGTAGGGCGCCGGCCCCATATACCGGAGGTGGCAGTGGGGGGTTCAAACCCAGCCTTGGCCAAAAACTGCAAAAAAAAAAAAAAAAAAAAAATGTTGAAAAGTATTTAGTGGTAAACCAAGAAGGGCTAGAAACATTTCTTGTGATGAAAAGGAGATAACATTAATAACTTCCCTCCATTCATATTCAGTGATTGGGTTTTTCAGATTTCCTTCAAACAGCCATTATTTTTTTCCCCAGAAAATTATCTTTTTTTTTTTGAGACAGAGTTTCATTATGTCACTTTCAGTTGAGTATGGTGGCATCACAGCTCACAGCAACCTCAAACTCTTGGGCTAAAGTGATTCTCTTGCCTCAGCCTCCCAAGTAGCTGTGACTACAAGCGCACACCACAATGCCTGGGTATTTGTTGTTGTTGTTGTTGTCATTGTTGTTTGGCAGGCCTGGGCTGGGTTCGAACCTGCCTACCCTGGTGTAAATGGCCAGCGCCCTAGCCACTAAACTACTAATTTTCTGGAGCCCAGAAAATTATCTCTTTAACGAAGATTTTGTTTGTTTGTTTACTTATTTAGTGAAATACGTTCTTGCTCTTTGGCCCAGGAAAGAGTGCAGTGGCATCATATACTTGCCTGTAACCTCAAACTCCGGGGCTCAAGCAATCCCCTTCTTTAGCCTCCCAAATAGATGAGAGTACAAGTGCATTCCACCACACTGTCTACTTTTTCTGTTTTTTTTTGCAGAGATGAGGTCTTCCTGTGTTGCTCAGGCTGTTCTTGAACTCCTGGGCTCAAATGATCCTCCCACCTTGATCTCCCAAAGTGTTAGGATTATAGGCATAAGCCACCATGCCAGTCTGAGATTTTTTTTTTTTTTTTTTTTTTTTGGCCGGGGCTGGGCAGTCTGAGATTTTAAAATATATTTGCTGGAGTCTCACTGAACCTATTATGTTTGGGGCTGCCTGATTTTTTTCTAAAAACGTATTTGCTTTTAGCTCGGCGCCTATAGCTCAGTGGCTAGGGTGCCAGCCACATACACAGGAGCTGGCGGGTTCGAGCCCAGCCTGGGCCTGTCAAACAATAATGACAACTACAACCAAAAAAAAAACAGCCAGGCATTGTGGCAGGTGCCTATAGTCGCAGTTACTTGGGAGGTGGCTAGACACTGCTCTAGGTACCAGGGATACAACAGTAAACAAAACAGAGAGAAAAACCCCATCTTCTAAAGCTGAAATTTAGATGGAGGTGGAAGTAGTAGGTTGGAACCCACAGTAAACAGATAAGATGTGTAGTATCACAGAAGGTGGTGGCAAGGGCTCCATAAGGGAACATAGCGTGGAGTGCAGTTAACAGCACAGGCTTTGTAGTCAGACTGTGTTATTTATTTACTTATTTATTTTTTTGAGACAGAGTCTCACTTTGTTGCTCTTGGTTGAGTGCTATGGGGTTGTAGTTCACAGCAACCTCAAACTCTTGGGCTCAAGTAATCCTCTTGCCTCAGCCACCTAAGCAGCTGGGACTATAGGTGCCCACCACAACGCCCAGCTATTTATTAGAGACGGGGTCTCGCTCTTGCTTAGACTGGTCTCAAACTCCTAAGCTCAAGCAATCCACCTGCTTCAGCTTCCAGAGTGCTAGGATTACAGGTGTGAGTCACTGTGTCCAGCTCAGATTGTGTTTAAGTCCAACTTGGCCACCTACTTCTGTGTGTGACCTTGGACAAATTACCTAACCTTTCTGTGCCTTGGTTTTCTCAATAGTAAAATGGGTACTATAAAAGCAATGCATTGCTGACGGCATAGTGCCTCACACCTAAAATACAAGAATTTTAGGAGGCTGAAATGGGAGGACTGTTTGAGCCCAAAAGTTGGAGACCAGCCTGAGCAACACAAGGAGACTCCATCTCAACAAAACCCAGAAAACTTAGCCTGGCATGGTGGTGCACACCTGTTATCTCAGCTACTTGGGAGACTGAGGCAGGAGGATTGCTTGAGCTCAGCAGTCTGAGGTTCCAGTGACTATGATGATGCCACTACACTCTAGCCAGAGTGACAGAGTGAGACACTATCTAAAAAATAAATTAGGGTGGCGCCTGTGGCTCAAGGAGTAGGGCGCTGGTCCCATATGCTAGAGGTGGCAGGTTCAAACCCAGCCCCGGCCAAAAAAAAAAAATAATAATAAATAAATAAATAAATTAATTAGTTAATAAAAACAATGCATTGTGTTGTGTGAGGATTAAAAAAATATATATAAAATGCTAGGTAAGTGCATGGCACTATAGCCAGTATATAAAAGTTAACTGTATGATTATTAAAAATAATAAAGAAAGATGGATAAGGAATATTGGGGAGGCACAAACATTTAAATAGGGCAATTGAGGCTTAACAAGAGGCTGTATTTGCTCTCATACCTAAAGACAATGTTGGTATGTTTGGAAGGGATTCAAGGTAGAGGGAAAAGAATGCAAAGATTTAGAACAGAAGACTGTCTCATGTGTCTGAGGGATGGCAAGGAGGTCAGTGTGGCTGAAAAGTACTGAGAAAAGGGAGACCAGCTAGAGGTGTCAAAGATGCTTTGGGGAGAATTGGGCAGGTGAGTGTTTAAGCAGAAAGAAAAAAGCCTTTACTTGGCTCGGCGCCTGTGGCTCAAGCGGCTAAGGCGCCAGCCACATACACCTGAGCTGGCGGGTTCAAATCCAGTCCGGGTTTGCCAAACAACAATAACAGCTGCAAACCAAAAAACAGACAGGCGTTGTGGCGGGCGCCTATAGTCCCAGCTACTTGGGAGGCGGAGACAGGAGACTCGCTTGAGCCCAGGAGTTTGAGGTTGCTGTGAGCTACAATGCTACAGCACTCTACCCAGGGCAACAGCTTGAGGCTGTCTCAAAAAAAAAAAAAAAAAAAGAAAAAAACCTTTACTCTGAGTGAGATGACAAGCCTCTACTGTATGAGCAGAGAAATAAGAGATCTCACTTACAGTCACATTTTATGAGAGCAGAGGAAGAAGACTGGTTAGAAAGCTACAGCAATAATTGAGGTGAGTGATGATGGTGGCATGGGCCAGGGTGGCACATGAGGGTTAATGATATTTTGGATATACATATCAGTTAGAGTCAAAAAGATTTCCTGAAATGAACATGGAATGTGATGGAAAAGAGTCAAGTAAGAAACCAAGGATTTTGGCTGAGGCAACTATAAAAGCGTAACAGCCCTTAACCACAACGGGGAAAGCTATACATGGAAGGGGTCCAGGAATTCTGTCTTGGGCATGTTCAGTTTGCGATCTCCATTATGACAGAATTAACTAATTAGAGATGTGGAGTAGATAGATGATATTCTAGTTGAGTTCCAGACAGAGGTCGAACTTGGAGATATAAATTTGAAAGCCATCAGCACAGAGATAGTCATTAGTCACAAAACTAGATAAAGAACACCAACGGAGTAGTTGTAGCTGGAAAAAAGATGAACGAGGACCAAACTCAATGTAGACAAATCAGGAGAGAAGACAGAATAAAAGCAGACTCTAGAACTCTCTCTCCCTGAGGCAATGCAGCAACTTGAATTTAGGTTTTGAGACTTTCAAAGGGAAACAATGACAGAACTTAGAGTCTGCCCAGAATGAACTTAGGGTCTGCCCAGAATGAAAATCTAATAGAAAACTGGCTCCACCTTAGCGTAAAGAGGAACCAAAACCAAACCTGACACCTCCTCTCCTCCCTTGACTGTTCCTGATAGGATGGCAAGGAAATTTTTCCTAGTGTTAAGATGAACAAAGACTAGAAAGAAAAAAAATTAGTTCCTGAGAATTGTCAGCACAAACCAGCCCCCCTCATATTTGCGGCCCAAATTTCTATCCCCTAAGTGATCCTTAAACCTTGGTTCCAAAGTGGTAATGCCTCCAGATGTCTAGCATAAACATACGCAGGCTCTCTCTACATGAAGATACCTTCATCCTCGGGTTGCATAAACATCCCACAAATAATTTTAAGGATACTAGAAGAAAGCAGCATAGTCAAAAATAATCAGGCACACATACACACAGGGACACAAATAGCAAAATCACATTTCAAGTGTAGGAATTCTCAGACAGATAAATAATAAGAAAAGTATGCTTAAATTTAAAAAAATAAAGAGCAACCTTAAAAGTAGGAAACTACATAAAGGGCAACAGAATATCTTAACAAAAGCCATACAGAAAAGAAAAACATAACCAACACAAAAATTAATGGATATCGGTGCCTGTGGCTGAGGAAAGAGAACTGCTTAAACCCAAGAGTTTGAAGTTGCTGTAAGCTGTGATGCCATGGCACTCTGCAAGGGCAACGTAGTGAGACTTGTCTCAAAATAAATAAATTAATTAATTAATGAGCTTAAGAAGTAGTTAAGACACAGCTCAAGAGAGAATTTGAGAACTAAAGGCTAAATAAGAAGAAACTATACAAATTTCAACCAGAAAAAACTATTCTAGCTCCTAATAAAGAAGTGGAAAAAAATACTAGAAAAAAGTGAGAGAAAAAATAAAAGAGAGGTTGAGAGACATGGAAGACATAAATGTTTAATACACATATTTAATTCAGAAGATGATGAGACAGAGGCTAAAGTACTATCAATGATTTTCTTTAAGTTTTCTTTTGTTTATTTTTTTTTTGTTTTCTTGAGACAGAGTGTCACTCAGTTGTCCTGGGTAGAGTGCTGTGGAGTCATAGCTCAGAGCAACTTCAAACTCTTAGAATCAAGTGACTTTCTTGCCTCAGCCTCCAGAGTAGCTGGGACTACAGGTGCCTGCCACAACACCCGGCTAGTTTTAGAGATGGGATCTCACTCTTGCTCAGGCTGAACTTGAACTCCTAAGCTCAAGCAATCCACCAGCCTCGGCATCCCAGAGTGCTTTTTTTAAAGTTTTTTTTTGTTGCTACTCCTATCACTGACAAACCATCAATATGTGAAGAGAAAATGATTGAGAATTCCTCAAGAGTAACAAAGAACTGCAATCTACTAATTCAAGAAGTCCAATATATTCTAATAGAGTTAAATTAAAACTAGATATATGATAGTATAACTGCAGGATGTTAAAGACAGAAAGTCTTTCAAAGCAGTAAGAAAGAAATGTAATGAGAACTAGGCTGACTGGCAGATGATCTCTTACACAACTGATTCTTGTTGTGAAGCCTTAGTAGACTGCAGCAATCTGTCGACATCAGGCAAATACTTTGGGAGAAGGCTGTTTAGATAAATATGTCTATTCTGACAAATGTGTTAAAGACATTTTCACGGGCAGGGGTCCAGCTCTGTCATAAATATTTAATTGCTCAAAAGGATTTTCTTCTTCCAAGGGGAAAAAAAGCAGAACCAAAGGAGGTATTGCCCAAAATGACAGATTTTTTTTTCAACACCTACTAGTACTTTATTATCACAAATAAAGCCAGTTAACTTACCTAGCTCACCCCAATGGAAATCTAAGCATCACAATACCCACTGTACTTGTTATACAAGTGTTATTTCACTTGTTTTCCTCCTCTGATGGGAGTTTTAGGGTGGCCTGCAGAGTTCTTTTCCTAAGTATGAAAAGGACATGGATTTTGGAATGAGGAAGACTGTGCTGGGAAGAGCAGACAAGACATTCAATTTCCACAGATATTGAGCTTCAACTATAAAATAAGGAAAACAGGACCTTTATTTAATCCTTCAACATATAGTGGTTGAGAATCTTTTAATTGTTAAGCACTGGGGACATAAAGACACATGTATCTACAAACAATTCGACAGACACACACACACACACACACACACACACACACGCTTCAGGGAAAGAACACAATGCTGATCACCAGATCCTTACACTCCAGGCAGAAGAGTTATGTTTTCACTGGCAGACATGAGCAGGCCACCAAGAAAGACCTAAAGACACTGATGTTAGAGATTACCCAACTAAAAAGTCCAGCTCACTTGGAACCAGATCTACCCACCCCTTTTCTTTTTTTTTTTTTTTTTTTTTTTTTTTTTTTATTTTTGGCCGGGGCTGGGCTTGAACCCGCCACTTCCGGCATATGGGACCGGCGCCCTACCCGTTGAGCCACAGGCGCCGCCCTACCCACCCCTTTTCAACCGTTTTCAACCCGTTTAGTGGGCTCCATTCTTAAATATGAGCAAAGAAGCCAGGATTACAATATTCTTGGGAAAGTCTATAATATGAAAGACACAAGAAAAAATAAACGGAAACAAATTAACAAAAAGGAACCACATACCAGACAAGAATGATTTAAAAATGATCACTGAAGCCCAGCACTTTGGGAGGTCAAGATGGGCGGATCATCGCCTGAGCTCACAACATCGAGACTAGCCTGAGCTACAGCAAGACCCCAGCAGTAAAAAAAGCTGGGTGTTGTGGTGGGCACCTGTCCCAGCCACGTGGGACGCTGAGGCAAGAGGATCACTTGAACCCAAGAGTTAGAGGTTGCTGTTAGCTATCATACCAGGGCACTCTATCAGGGGCAACAAAGTGAGACTCTGTCTCAAAAAAAGAAAA
Source organism: Nycticebus coucang (assembly GCF_027406575.1). Taxonomy (NCBI): domain Eukaryota; kingdom Metazoa; phylum Chordata; class Mammalia; order Primates; family Lorisidae; genus Nycticebus; species Nycticebus coucang. Next base: position 12,267,246 of record NC_069781.1, on the reverse strand, counting down.
AAAAAAAAAAGATCACTGAAGCTGGGCACAGTGGCTCACAACTGTAATCCCAGCTATTAGGGAAGCTAAGGTTGAAGGATTGCTTGAGCCCAGGATTTCAAGGCTGGTGCCCCTATAATAGTGCCCCTTATACGCTAGCCTAGATGACAGATATAAACAAACAAACAAATACATAAATGCTCTCTAAGGTAAGAGGAGGTATCTCAACCATGACAAAAAGCAAGATAATTCATTGTGTATATTTACAAATGTATATATGTGTTACACACATTTATGTATCTATATACGTGAAAAGAAAATTTAGACAACTGATAAAAATATCAACGAAAGGGCTAAAAAAATAAAGGCCAGGGAATTTCTTAAAGAAAAAAAGAGCAAGGGATAGACAATAAAATACAAGAAAATTAGACTAGGCCAGAAGGTCCAACACATGAATAAAAGTTCCAAAAGACAGAATGGAAAAAAATGTAGGGAAGAAAGTCAACCAACTAACTCAAGAAAACAGGCAGAGTATCCAGACTGAAAGGATTCTCACCAAGTACATGTCAAGCACCAAGGTAAAAAGTAACTAGGGCCCGGTCTGGTGGCTCACACCTGTAATCCTAGCACTTTGAGAGGCCAAGGCAGGAAGATCACTTAAGGCCAGGAGTTTAACAACAGCCTGGCCAACATAGCAAGACCCCTATCTCAACAAAAAATGAAAAAAATTAGTAGGGTGTGGTGTTGTGGGCATGCAGTCCCAGCTATTCAGGAGGCTGAAGCAAGAAGATCACTTGAGGCCAGGAGATTTGAATGGTAATGAGTTATGAACACATCTGTGAATAACTGCTGCATTTCAGCCAGGGCAGTACAGGGAGAGTCCCATCTTTTCTTTTTTTTAGAAAGAGTCACAGCTCACAGAACCTCAAATTCCTGGGCTCAAGCAATCCTTTCGATGTAGCCTCCCTCATAACTGGGTCTACAGAAATTTGCCACAATGCCTGGCTAGTTTTTCTATTTTTCGTAGAGACAGGGTCTTACTTTGGCTCAGGCTGGTTTCAAACACCTGAGCTAAAGCAATCCACCCGCCTTGGCCTCTCGGAGTGCTAGGATTACAGGTATGAACCACCGTGCCTCACCCCGGGAAGACTCCATCTTTTAAAAAAATAAGTAAACAAAAATAACACATTGTTGAGAAATTAAAAAAGAACTAGAGACAAACAAGATTTTTATGAACTTCCAGAGACTGAAAACAAGTTATATAAAAAGAAAACAGAATGGGCAGCACCTGTGCTCAAAGGGGTAGGGTGCTGGCCCAATTTCAAACCCAGCCCTGGTCAAAAACTGCAGGAAAAAAAAAAAGAATACAAAATTAGAGGGTGGCGCCTGTGGCTCAGTGAGTAGGGCGCCAGCCCCATATGCCAAAGGTGGCGGGTTCAAACCCAGCCCCGGCCAAACTGCAACAAAAAAATAGCCGGGCATTGTGGCGGGCGCCTGTAGTCCCAGCTGCTCAGGAGGCTGAGGCAAGAGAATCATGTAAGCCAAAGAGTTAGAGGTTGCTGTGAGCTGTGTGATGCCACGGCACTCTACCTGAGGGCGGTACAGTGAGACTCTGCCTCTACAAAAAAAAATACAAAATTAGAATATATCGTACTTCTCAAGGCGGAGCAAGATGGCAGCCGAGTAACAGCTTCCTTGCATCTGGGCATCGTGAGTCTGGGGAGATAGGACTCCAGGCATCTCTGGCTGGTGGGATCTGCCTATCATCACCCCTGAGAGGATACAGGGAGTCAGCAAGAGACTTCTGGAACCCAAGAGGAGGACTAAAACAGTGGAAAACCGGCAAGCGGTCACGTGTGTTCAATCCACCTAAACCCGCCCACAACTGTAAGTTCAGTAGCAGCGAGACTGCAAACCAGAAAGGCCTTACCTGTGCACTGTTTGGACTTGGCACTCAGCTGAACTGCCTTGGGAAGAGCCTGAGCGGGAGTGCGGAGAACTTTGGCCTATGTCTAGGGTCCCAGTCTGAGCCGCTGAGCCAGATGGAGCTATTAGTGTTTGGCTCTGGGTCACAGGCAGCCATTGTGAGCGATCTGCCCCGGCAAGCTCCGCCCTCCCGGTCGCAGAGCTAGAATTGGGTGGGAGCTGGTAACCCAGTGACCAAGTAGCCTAAGGGCGGGGTCTGAGCCACCTTGCAGCCCTAACCCTCGGGGGCAGAGGAAGACCAGTTTTGGCACACAGGGTAAGTGGATAGCCACTTCAGCAGTGATTCCAGCGACAAGCACTTCCCTGGGAAAGCTTCTGCTTAGCAAGTGAACAAGTTCAAAGTGCCTTTTAAGTGGGCTGAAGAGAGATTTAGGGTGTCTACCTGCTGGGGTTTGAGAAACTAGCAGCCTCCAGTCATATCAGAACTGTGATTAACATCTCATACCCCAGAAGACCACGTGTTGCCCAGACAATATTCAATAACATATACATACTGCTTTGTTTTTGGTTTCGTTGTTTTTTTTTGTTTATTTTGATGTTGTTGATTGTTGTTTTGTTTTTTAAGTTCAACCTTTTCCATACAGATCCTTTTTCTTTCTCAATTTTTCTAGTTTAATTATAATTTCCCATTGCTGCCTATTTCAATAATTAGAACTTCATTTTTGTTAGTGTTTGTACCGCTATTATTTGGTTTTCCACCCAATTTGATCCCGTAAAGTTTTCTGTTTGCTTGTTTTGGTTTGATTTATAGCATTTTTGTCATTCCTCTCTACTTGGTGGAGGTGGGGTACTGTGTCTGATCAGGTTAGCAAAGAGCTGCTGACCTCAAGGGAACCACCCAGCTAGGCACCCCCAGAAGGTGGATTTTTTAAGGTTGTATCAAAGTACCCTATTGTACACCTGTATTGCTCTGTCTCCCTCTTTCTGTGCCTCTCTTCTTTTTGTCAATATTCCTTTTACCCACCCCCTCTCCTTTCTCTATTTTTCTTTTTTTTCTTATCACTCGGTCCTCCTTTCTTTTATCCCTTTTTTGCTCTTCAACCTTCTCACCCTTCTGGTCCTGTAACCCTTAGTCCACAGGCACGAGAACTTAAAGAGCAAGAGGAAGTGAAAGGAAAATTAGGGCAAGGAAACAGATAAAAGAAATCACTCATGAGGAAGAATCAGCAGAAAACTCCAGGCAACATGAAGAACCAGTCCAGAACAACCCCACCAAGGGACCATGAGGTAGCTACTGCAGAGGATTCCACCTATAAAGAAATGTTAGGAATGACAGAAAGGGAATTTAGAATACATATGTTGAAAACAATGAAAGAAATGATGGAAACAATGAAGGAAACTGCTAATAAAGTGGAAAATGACCAAAAGGAAATTCAAAAACAGAATCAAATAAGAGATGAACAATATGAAGAATATAAAAAAGATATAGCAGAGCTGAAGGAACTGAAACAGTCAATTAGGGAACTTAAAGATGCAATGGAAAGTATCAGCAACAGGTTAGACCATGCAGAAGAAAGAATTTCAGAGGTAGAAGACAAAGTTTTTGAGATAACTCAGATAGTAAAAGAGGCAGAAAAGAAGAGAGAGAAAGCAGAACGTTCACTGTCAGAATTATGGGACTTTATGAAGCGTTCCAACATACGAGTTATAGGAATTCCAGAAGCGGAAGAAGAATGCCCCAGAGGAATGGAAGCCGTACTAGAGAATATTATAAAAGAAAATTTCCCAAATATCACCAAAGATTCTGACACACTGCTTTCAGAGGGATATCGGACCCCAGGTCGCCTCAACTCTAACCGAGCTTCTCCAAGACACACTGTGATGAACCTGTCCAAAGTTAAAACAAAAGATTCTGCAAGCTGCCAGGAGTAAGTGCCAATTGACCTACAGGGGCAAATCCATCAGAGTGACCGCAGACTTCTCTAATGAAACTTTCCAAGCAAGAAGACAATGGTCATCTACCTTTAATCTACTTAAACAGAACAATTTCCAGCCCAGAATTCTGTACCCTGCTAAGCTAAGCTTCAAAATTGACGGAGAAATCAAATCATTTACGGATATACAAACATTGAGGAAATTCGCCACAACAAGACCAGCTCTACAGGAAATACTTCAACCTGTTCTGCACACTGACCACCACAATGGATCAGCAGCAAAGTAAAAACTCAGAAATTAAAGGACAGAACCTAACCTCCACACTGATGCAAAAGATAAAACTAAGCAATGGACTCTCACAAAATAAGACGAATAGAATACTACCACACTTATCAATTATCTCACTAAATGTTAATGGCTTGAATTCCCCACTGAAGAGACATAGATTGGTTGACTGGATTAAAAAACACAAGCCATTCATCTGCTGTCTGCAAGAAACACACCTGGCTTCAAAAGACAAATTAAAGCTCCGAGTCAAGGGTTGGAAGACAATTTTTCAGGCAAATGGAATTCAGAAGAAAAGAGGAGTTGCAATCTTATTTTCAGATACATGTGGATTTAAAGCAACTAAAGTCAAAAAAGACAAAGATGGTCACTTTATATTGGTCAAGGGAAAAATACAACAAGAAGACATTTCAATTCTAAATATTTATGCACCCAATTTAAATGCTCCCAGATTCTTGAAACAGACCTTACTCAGTCTGAGCAATATGATATCTGATAATACCATAATAACAGGGGACCTTAACACTCCTCTTACAGAGCTGGACAGATCCTCTAAACAGAAATTAAACAAAGATATAAGAGATTTAAATGAGACCCTAGAACAACTGTGCTTGATAGACGCATATAGAACACTCCACCCCAAAGATAAAGAATATACATTCTTCTCATCACCCCATGGAACATTCTCCAAAATTGATCATATCCTGGGACACAAAACAAATATCAACAGAATCAAAAGAATTGAAATTTTACCTTGTATCTTCTCAGACCATAAGGCACTAAAGGTGGAACTCAACTCTAACAAAACTGCTCGACCCCACCCAAAGGCATGGAAATTAAACAATCTTCTGTTGAATAACAGATGGGTGCAGGAAGAAATAAAACAGGAAATCATTAACTTCCTTGAGCATAACAACAATGAAGACACAAGCTACCAAAACCTGTGGGATACTGCAAAAGCAGTTTTGAGAGGAAAATTCATCGCTTTAGATGCCTACATTCGAAAAACAGAAAGAGAGAGCATCAACAATCTCACAAGAGATCTTATGGAATTGGAAAAAGAAGAACAATCTAAGCCTAAACTCAGTAGAAGAAAAGAAATATCCAAAATCAAATCAGAGATCAATGAAATTGAAAACAAAAGAATCATTCAGAAAATTAATGAAACAAGGAGTTGGTTTTTTGAAAAAATAAATAAAATAGATAAACCATTGGCCAGACTAACGAGGAATAGAAAAGGAAAATCTCTAGTAACCTCAATCAGAAATGATAAAGGGGAAATAACAACTGATCCCACAGAGATACAAGAGATCATCTCTGAATACTACCAGAAACTCTATGCCCAGAAATTTGACAATGTGAAAGAAATGGATCAATATTTGGAATCACACCCTCTCCTTAGACTCAGCCAGGAAGAAATAGAGCTCCTGAACAGACCAATTTCAAGCACTGAGATCAAAGAAACAATAAAAAAGCTTCCAACCAAAAAATGCCCTGGTCCAGATGGCTTCACTCCAGAATTCTATCAAACCTTCAAGGAAGAGCTTATTCCTGTACTGCAGAAATTATTCCAAAAAATTGAGGAAGAAGGAATCTTCCCCAACACATTCTATGAAGCAAACATCACCCTGATACCAAAACCAGGAAAAGACCCAAACAAAAAGGAGAATTTCAGACCAATCTCACTCATGAATACAGATGCAAAAATTCTCAACAAAATCCTAGCCAATAGATTACAGCTTATCATCAAAAAAGTCATTCATCATGATCAAGTAGGCTTCATCCCAGGGATGCAAGGCTGCTTTAACAAACGCAAGTCCATTAACGTTATCCACCATATTAACAGAGGCAAAAATAAAGATCACATGATCCTCTCAATAGATGCAGAAAAAGCATTTGATAAAATCCAGCATCCTTTTCTAATTAGAACACTGAAGAGTATAGGCATAGGTGGCACATTTCTAAAACTGATTGAAGCTATCTATGACAAACCCACAGCCAATATTTTACTGAATGGAGTAAAACTGAAAGCTTTTCCTCTTAGAACTGGAACCAGACAAGGTTGTCCTCTGTCACCTTTACTATTCAACATAGTGCTGGAAGTTCTAGCCAATACAATTAGGCAAGACAAGGAAATAAAGAGAATCCAAATGGGAGCAGAGGAGGTCAAACTCTCCCTCTTTGCTGACGACATGATCTTATACTTAGAGAACCCCAAAGACTCAACCACAAGACTCCTAGAAGTCATCAAAAAATACAGTAATGTTTCAGGATATAAAATCTATGTCCACAAGTCAGTAGCCTTTGTGTACACCAATAACAGTCAAGATGAGAAGCTAATTAAGGACACAACTCCCTTCACCATAGTCTCAAAGAAAATGAAATACCTAGGAATATACCTAACAAAGGAGGTGAAGGACCTCTATAAAGAAAACTATGAAATCCTCAGAAAGGAAATAGCAGAGGATATTAACAAATGGAAGAACATACCATGCTCATGGATGGGAAGAATCAACATTGTTAAAATGTCTATACTTCCCAAAGCAATCTACCTATTCAATGCCATTCCTATCAAAATACCAACATCGTACTTTCAAGATTTGGAAAAAATGATTCTGCGTTTTGTATGGAACTGGAAAAAACCCCGTATAGCTAAGGCAGTTCTCTGTAACAAAAATAAAGCTGGGGGCATCAGCATACCAGATTTTAGTCTGTACTACAAAGCCATAGTGCTCAAGACAGCATGGTACTGGCACAAAAACAGAGACATAGACACTTGGAATCGAATTGAAAACCAAGAAATGAAACTAACATTTTACAACCACCTAATCTTTGATAAACCAAACAAGAACATACTTTGGGGGAAAGACTCCCTATTCAATAAATGGTGTTGGGAGAACTGGATGTCTACATGTAAAAGACTGAAACTGGACCCACACCTTTCCCCACTCACAAAAATTGATTCGAGATGGATAAAGGACTTAAATTTAAAGCATGAAACAATAAAAATCCTCAAAGAAAGCATAGGAAAAACACTGGAAGATATTGGCCTGGGGAAAGACTTCATGAAGAAGACTGCCATGGCAATTGCAACAACAAAAAAAATAAACAAATGGGACTTCATTAAACTGAAAAGCTTCTGTACAGTTAAGGAGATAATAACCAAAGCAAAGAGACAACCTATACAATGGGAAAGGATATTTGCATATTTTGAATCAGACAAAAGCTTGATAACTAGGATCTATAGAGAACTCAAATTAATCCACATGAAAAAAGCCAACAATCCCATACATCAATGGGCAAGAGACATGAATAGAACTTTCTCTAAAGACGACAGACGAATGGCTAACAAACACATGAAAAAATGTTCATCATCTCTATATATTAGAGAAATGCAAATCAAAACAACCCTGAGATATCATCTAACCCCAGTGAGAATGGCCCACATCACAAAATCTCAAAACTGCAGATGCTGGCGTGGATGTGGAGACAAGGGAACACTTTTACACTGCTGGTGGGACTGCAAACTAGTACAACCTTTCTGGAAGAAAGTATGGAGAAACCTCAAAGCACTCAAGCTAGACCTCCCATTTGATCCTGCAATCCCATTACTGGGCATCTACCCAGAAGGAAAAAAATCCTTTTATCATAAGGACACTTGTACTAGACTGTTTATTGCAGCTCAATTTACAATCGCCAAAATGTGGAAACAGCCTAAATGCCCACCAACCCAGGAATGGATTAACAAGCTGTGGTATATGTATACCATGGAATACTATTCAGCCATTAAAAAAAATGGAGACTTTACATCCTTCGTATTAACCTGGATGGACGTGGAAGACATTATTCTTAGTAAAGCATCACAAGAATGATGTACATAGGTGTACTCAATTTTGATATGAGGACAATTAATGACAATTAGGGTTATGGGGGGGGAACAGAAAGAGGGAAGAAGGGAGGGGGGTGGGGCCTTGGTGTGTGTCACACTTTATGGGGGCAAGACATGATTGCAAGAGGGACTTTACCTAACAATTGCAATCAGTGTAACCTGGCTTATTGTACCCTCAATGAATCCCCAACAATAAAAAAAATAAATAAATAAAAATAAAATATTTAAGAAAAAAAAAAGAATATTTCGTACTTCTTAAGAAATACTGGAAGCTGGAAAGCAATGCAGCAATACCTTCCAAATGTGGGAAGGAAAATAATTTCTGACTTATACCAAAACCATCATTAAAATGTAACGGTAAATAAAAGACACTTGTAGAAGGGCATGAGCTTGTGAATTTTACCTCATATTTACCCTTTCTTAGGAAGCAACTGTAGGAGATGCTGTACCAAAACAAGAGAGCAACCAAGGAAGATGAAGACACAGGGGAAAGGGAGCAGGGAATCCAAGACAGAAGAGAAATGAAGATCTGCCAGGGTAATAATGAAAAGAGAGCCTGAGATGAGAGCTGAGCAGCATGTGGGAAGGGGACCAATTCCAAGGCTCTGGGAAATAATTCGTTATAAAAATAAAATTAATAGAAAAGCTGATAAAAGTTGAGTGACCTGAAAGGTGATGATAAGCTCAGAAAAAGACAAGAAAGACAAACAATTATTCATTATAGGAAAGGTAAAAAGTTACATAGGAAAGAAAAAGTAACCAAAGTATTTGTCTTGTTGAATGTATTTCATACTCATAATAATATAAGCACTAAATATTCAGCTAATCAAAATTATGTGGATAAAATTATCTATTTATCTCAAGAATGGAAGAAAAAGTATCCAATGTACTCAGCCCTACTATGAAACTAATTTATAGCTTTCATATGAATTATAACCTAAGAATATGGGGAAAGGGGAAAGGGAGGGGAGGATGGGTGGAGGGAGGGTGATTGGTGGGACCACACCTACGGTGCATCTTACAAGGGTACATGTGAAACTTACTAAATGTGGAATATAAGTAACACATAACTTAGAAATAACTTACTAAATGTGGAATATAAATAACACACAACTTAACACAATAACTAAGAAAATGCCAGGAAGGCTATGTTAACCAGTTTGATGAAAATATTTCAAATTGTATATAAAACCAGTGTATGGTGCCCCATGATTGCATTAATATACACAGCTATGATTTAATAAGGAAAAATTATCTATTTATGAAAATTATCCATTATGTGGCTAAAACAATGCTGAGGACAGAAATGTAAGTTGAAGACAGGAAGAGGAAAGACAGCTAAATTTCTCTTTCATGGGGGAAAGCAATACATAATGCCTAAAACTGAGGGATCAAGAAATATCAATACTAGCATATTTATAGAAAAAAGGTGATACTCAGCCCCAAACAGGCCAGGCTTGGCCAAGCGTTAAAGGAAAAAAGAAAAAGAAAAAAGGTGATAAAATACCAAAATAATCAGTTAAAAAAATTGCCTGAGGGAAGAGGCAAATAGGAAGGAGTAGCGCAAGAAAGCAGGGGAGTACTGTTCCTAGTAATGAACCTGGAGACAGTTTTTGAGTAGTTCTCTCCTGACAACACACTGGAGTTAGTCTTTTTAAATTAAATTAAATTTTTTTTTTAACTCAAGGCTGATGGAGTTAGTCTTAAAAAATACTGATAGTTGGCTCAGCACCTGTAGCTGAGTGGTTAGGGTGCCAGCCACAAACACTGAGGCTGGCAGGTTTGAGCCTGGCCCAGGCCTGCTAAATAACAATGACAACTGCAACAACAACAACAACAAAATAGCTGGGAGTTGTGGCGGGCGCCTGTAGTCCCAGCTACTTGGGAGACTGAAGCAAGAGAATGGCTTAAGCCCAAGAGTTTGAGGTTGCTGTGAGCTGTGAGGCCACAGCACTCTACCGAGGGCAACATAGTAAAACTCTGTCTCAAAAAAAAAAAAAAATACTGATAGCTGAAGTCAATGCAGGTGGTGGGACCCAGGTATTGTGGTTTTCAAAAGGGCTCTGAATGTTTCTGATGCACAAGAAGAACTGAAAACTATGGTCTTTAACTATACGTATGAGTTATTTTCATAAATATAAACAATATTCAAATGAAGAAATATACACGAAACTTTGTACTTAAGTGAAGAAACATATAGGAAACACATAAAATACTCATCTATATGAAACATATATAGCAAAGTATGCACTCAAGAAATAATACATCAGTTACCCAGTTCTCTTTTGTCATCAAAAACTTACAAAATGTTGCTTAGAAGGATCACAAGTAATAGAAAAATGAAAGCTTGCAAAATGGTAGTTTAAGACTTCTTACAGGGGGGCGGCGCCTGTGGCTCAAAGGAGTAGGGCGCCAACCCCATATGCCGGAAGTGGCAGGTTCAAACCCAGCCCTGGCCCAAAAAAACCTGAAAAAAAAAAAAAAAAAGACTTCTTTACAAATGTTTTTGTCAGCCAGACAAGGTGGCTCACATCTGTAATCTCTGTCTCAAAATAAATAAATATAAATTAAATAATACAAATGCTTTTGTAGGGAAAGTAAATATCAGATATCTTCATATTATCATGGAAAACTGCATGCTTAAATTAAAAGCATTAAGTAATACTAATTTTTAAAAAGACCAGATTGTTCTATACCCTGGTCTGATTTGCCTACTACCCATGGGGCCATTTCATTTCTAAATATCATCAGTATGTTCCAAACCATTTAATTCTTTAGAGTACTAACACTGCATGTGCATTCAAAAGAAAACACACAAAAAACACTTTCTTTCTTTCTTCTTTTTTTTTTCTTGAGACAGAGTCTTACTTGGTCACGCTCAGTAGAGTGCCATGGTGTCTTAGCTCACAGCAACCTCAAACTCTTGAGCTCAAGTGATCCTCTTGCCTCAGCCTCCCAAGTAGCTGGGACTACAGGCACCTGCCACAATGCCCAGCTATTGTTTTAGAGATGGAGTCTTGCTCTGGCTCAGGCTGGTATTGAACTTGTGAGGTCAGGCAATCCACCCACCTTGGCCTCCCAAGTGCTGAGATTATAGGCATGAGCACGGCCAAAAAACACTATTAATCTACAATTGTCTTGGGCATCTATAATTAAAATATGATGTATAATTGAGAAAATACATTTCTAATTATGCACTTTTTTTTTTTTATTTTTTTGAGACAGAGTCTCACTGTGTTGTCCTCAGTAGAGTGTCATGGCATCACAGCTCACATCAACCTCAAACTCTTGGGCTTAAGCAATTCTCTTGCCTCAGCCTCCCTAGTAGCTGGGACTACAGGTGGCCATCACAACACCCGGCTATTTTTTTGTTGCAGTTGTCACTGCTGTTTTAGCTGGCCCAAAGCCAGGTTCGAACCCACCAGCTTTGGTGTATTTGGCTGGTGCCTGAGCTACCAGCACTGCCGCACAAAGATAGTTTTAAAACTCAGGCTAAACGACGACAACAACAACAAGAAAAAAATAGCCTGGCTCGGTGTCCATAGCTCAGTGAGTAGGGCGCCGGCTGGCAGGTTCGAGCCCGGCCTGGGCCTGGGCCTGGTGAGGAACAATGACAACTGCAACCAAAAAATAGCTGGGTGTTGTGGCAGGCACCTGTAGTCCCAGCTACTCAGGAGGCTGAGGCAAGAGAATCACTTAAGTCCAAGAGTTTGAGGTTGTTGTGAGCTGGGATGCCACAGCGCTCTACTGAGGGCAATATAGTGAAACTCTGTCTCAAAAAAAAAAAAAAAAAGTCAGCATCCAATATTCATTCTATATCTGAGCAGTGCTCTGGAAATAGCAAGCATATACAATGAATGACATTCTTGAGATTATAAGAGGCAGATCCAACAATGTCCGATTTAATTGAAAGACATTAATAGATTTCTATTATAAAATACTCCAAATGCATGCTAGGTCATGTTAGACAGTACACTTGACCTGGTATATCAACACATTCTGTCACATCGTCAAATTGTAGCAACGGATTCATTTTTATTGCCAAAGACACAAATGCTTTTTTCAAATTCTGTGAAGATATGAAATTCTGGTTTTATAAGTTGAATTGGGACAGCCAATAAACCTTTTCCTTTAGCAGTCTCTAACACTTTCATACCTTACACAACACCACACACAGAGCAAACTTTCCTAAAAAGCAAAAGTAGTAATTAAACTGTTAAAAGGATAGCAGGAAATGTGCTAAAAAATTTAGAATGAGTTGGATGCTCTTGGAATCCAGAATTTAAAAAGTGAAACTAAATAGAAAACATATACTTGGCTACCAGACATTTCCATTGCTCTCCTGAAATAAACCTATAAATGTTTGCTTCTTTATCTGACTGCAAGTATAAACATTCACAATAGAAATGGCTTAAAGTGGCAGATCTATGCACCCAGCATATTTCTGAACATATTTTTCAATAATGAAACTTTCCAAGTAGGTACAAGCATAGTAAAGATTATTTTCATTTTCCAATAAATTATTACATTTTGAATTCTAAAATCTAATTTTAAAGTGCTCGCTGCTGGCATTTCTTTTAGAATCACTGGAAAACATTGCTTCAGTAGCAAAATAAAAAACAAAGGATATTCAAGTTAGATCCTATCATTTTTTTTTCAGCATTCAGGGCCAGGTTTTGTTCTAATGGTCATAAATTTTTAAAAAATGAAGTATGTGTAAAACAATGCTAATATTCAAAGACTATAACTGAATACACGGGATAAAAGCAGATCAGTGTGTAGGTAGAAGGGGAAAACATTCAAAAACTAGAAAATAAAATCCACCCTTATATTCTACCTCTATTAAAAAAATTATTCTGGGTTATAAAACAAAAATAAACCTCCCACCAGAGATCTTGGAAATCTTGAATTTTTTTTCCTGCAGGAGGATTTATTATTTTCCACTGAGTGTGTCCATTCATGCGTTTTCTTCTTGTTTCTATTCATAGCACCACATCCTGACTAGCATGCACAACCTCAAAAGAAAAGAAACACTAAATACAAACTGTGTAAAATAAAATAAAATTAAATTAAACAAAATTAATAAACACACATTAAGAGTGGGTACCCTTGGGTTGGTTCCGTAATGTCTAACGTGTGCAACAGCCATCAGGGAGCTCACCTTGTATGCAACGCTATTGGAGGAATCCACAATGATAAACAGGGGCTTCCTGGTGAAAGGATAGAGGTCTCCAGGATGAAGGCTGGAAAACAACAGAAACGATAATGAAGAACTGTATAACTGTGTCAGCTAAGTCTTAGAAATCTTATTCTTCAGTTTGAACTGTTCGTATCTCCTTTTCCATCCTAGCACTGGGGAAAAAAACAACAAAGATTTATTAAACAAAGGACAAAAAATATCCCTACTTACTGGGATAACCAAGTCAGTTTTATTTTAAACAAAAAGTTCAAACATCATTTTTATTGAAGAATAGCTAAGCTAAAAACAAGCCTATATATTTAAAGCTGACTAAACATACAGAATGAAAATCTCAGAGGCCAGGAGACAGGTATTTGTTTTATATTTAAAAGCTTCTTCTCAAGGAAAAATAGGTATTTAGAGATGAACAGTCTGCCATTTTTCCTCCTTTGCTGGCAAAGTGATACATTTCTTTCCTTCTTACTCTTTTTTTTTAGCTTTCTTCCCACCAGAACACAAACCAACATACTTTGGAGTGGGGGAGGAAGGGAAACAGTCTAGGATGCAGCTCACTGAGGGAGGGGGAGGATGAAATGACAAAGCCTCACCCTACTGCTTGTGTAGCTGAGATAAAGTCATAACTCTTATAAATAGCTCATTGTATTAAACATATTTCCAGGGCCCACCTGGCTCTGCTCCTGCACAGATAGTCAACCTTTGTGATACAAAGGGTGGTGGGGACAGGCAAAAATTTGGAGGGCTGGAGGTTGGAAAACTGGAAGGGAGACAAGCCAATGTATAACTAAGGCCCTCCAAAACATCCAGAACAGAGGGGCCAGGGGGCCTGTCAGAGGTGGAGAAGTGTACTTGGAGGTTCTCTCACTGCTGTCCTCAATCCCTGGAGTGATCTGCCCTTTTAGACACCTCCTGTGAGGGCCCACTATCAGAGTCTATTCTTTCTTCCCCACCTAATTCAGCTCACTAACCAAATATTGGCGTCCCCTATTGCTGAGGCCTCTGAGGTCAGCTCCTTTAAATCACAGCCCTTTCTCTAAATAGGAAGCATAAGTAGAGCTGGAGGCTCTTCCTGGGAGGAGGATGTTCTGGAGATCAGCCAGTCTTGTGGTCCCCCTTCATTTCCTAACCAGGCAGTAAATGTGGTGCTGGGTCCCATGTTCACTGGTGGAGATCTCAGAAAGAGGTGGTACACAGAAGCAATTCCTGGTGTCTCTATCACCACCTGGGAGATGGTGAAGTTCTCGAGGATGCTGTTCATCATGTATCACTCATGCAGCTGCTGCAACTTGTGCAGGAAATTCATCAGGTACTTGCACTTGGACAAGGGCAGCAGGCAGTACACAATTCTCCAGCCTCCAGCTGGGCCTGCTCCTTCTCCACTTTCTCCACCACCTGCTTGCCAAACAAGCAGCCCTTGGAGGTCATGTGCTCCAGGTTCTCATACTGGCTGCTCGCTCTGTAGAAGCAGCTGCTGCCACTGCTGCTGCTGTAGCTGCCACTGCCAGCCCTTGCCTCCTCACCACTTGGGCTTCAGTTCAGGTCCACCCAGAGCTTGACCAGGAAAAAGGTGTGGGGTGGCTCATGATCACATAGCTCTTGCAGACAACCCTTTTTTCTCAGAGAATTTGTCATAGATCTGGCAGACATCCACACTCTAAAGGGAGGGGTGCTCTGGAGCTGGGGCAGTGCTGGCTGACGTGTACAAACAGGTGTCTCTGGTATGAGTCAACTGCATCTGGCAGTTCCACAAAGGCACAGATCTCTATCAGGTACAATGAGGCAGAGCCCAGGGCCCAGGCCTGCCAGGCTGGGGGTGATGGGGCTGGTGGGGGCAGGGGTGAGAGGGGTTGGGAGGACTTATACCCTGGGAGGTCAGTAGATGGGGCAGTCAGTGACAAGAACAGTGTCTGTGAAAATGGCTTCACATCTGGAACATTCCAGAGGGTCAGAGTCCTCCTGACCAAAACTAGAAAAGCTCAGAGGCCTGAGGACCAGCAGGACCCAGTTTGGCCTAGAGGAAAGGTACAGAGATGAGCTGGGCTGAGGACATGGTAGCCATGGTCTGGAAAGCCTTGTCCTTGGAAACCTAGTCCTTCAGCTTGGACTGGATTTCCCTTGATCTCCTTCGAGTCAAAATCTGGATATGGGGCGGTGCCTGTGGCTCAGCGGGTAGGGCACCGATCCCATATGCCAGAGGTGGCGGGTTCAAACCCAGCCCCGGCTAAGAAAAACCACAAAAAAAAAAAAAAAAAAAGAAGAAGAAAAAAAAAATCTGGATATGACTAGGGACCTCTTTGGGGTCTTCGCCATTCTCAGCTTGATGTAGCAGGCAATAAGTTCATTCTGACCATTCATCTTGCCTTTATCAGGCAGTATGATTTTCCAGTGGCCACAGGGTGGGTAGATGGCCAAGGCCTCCTAGCAGCTCTGCTCGGTGTCTGGGCTCCAGACGCCCTCTGCATCTGGGCTCCCGTCCCCCCCACTGCCCCTGCCGCCCTCCTCACTGCCCCTGGTGCCCTCCTCATTGCTGTCCTCACTGCCTGTCCAGCTGCTGCCATCACGGGGTGGGGTGGGGCCAAATTGGGGTTCCCCCATCTGGGCCTCCCAGCCTGAGGCTGGGAAACCCCCCAAAACCACTTATTCTTATTTATTTATTTATTTATTCTTTCTTTCTTTTTTTTGATGCAGCCTCAAGAACAAGTATTGAACTTTTTTTATTAAGTCATATACACATAGATCATGAATACATTTATAAATATTAAACTTTCAATAACCGATTTTGGCGTTCCCCGGGTGGGCTTACTGGTTTCCTGATGGAAGGACACCTGCTGAAGAAGCAGGGAGCAGCCCTGGTCAGAGCCCTGGGTCTGCACCAGAAGGAATGGCTTCTTTCGAGGAGGGAGGAGAATATGGGACGGTCCCAGCAGCTGCCGGCATGTTTTAGCTCTGGGGAACAACCATCTCTATCTTCCTGAAGCAGATGCAGCTTCTTGCAAGCTGAACCGAGTTGAGGAGAAGGAAACAAACTTGCAAAGTTTGCAAAGGGGCTGAACACCAGGCCTTTTGTTGGTAAGTTCCCCTACATGCATGAGACCATGATTCTACCCACATGGGGGGTGGGGGTTCAGACCTTCTTGTTGGTTTTTTGTTTTTTTGAGACAGAGTCTATGTCACCCTTGGTAGAGCGCTGTGGTGTCACAGCTCACAGCAACCTCCATCTCTTGGGCTTAAGCGATTCTCTTGCCTCAGCCTCCTGAGTAGCTGGGACCACAGGTGCCTGCCACAACGCCCAGCTATATTTTGGTTGCAGTTGTCATTGGTGTTAGGCAGGCCCAAGCCGGGCTCAAACCCGCAACCTTCAGTGTATGTGGCTGGCAGCCTACTCACTGAGCTATGGGCACTGAGCCCTTCTTGCTGGTTTTGTTTGTTTTGAGGTGCCTTTAGGGGTGGAAGTCATGAGGTTTGAGTAGAACCAGGAAACCAGATGCAATGAGGCAGAGCCCAAGGCCCAGGCCTGCCAGGCTGGGGGTGATGGGGCAGGTGGGAGCAGGGGTGAGAGGGGTTGCTGCAGCAGCAGCAGTGGCTTCTACAGAGTGAGCAGCCAGTATGGCTGGAATTCAGAGCTTATTGGAAGTTCCCAGGGAACGGGGAGACTAGGCCATAATTTGGAAAGCATTTACTTTCCAACCCTATAGGGCATTTGGGAAACAGGCTCAGGTGCCATTTGGGGTGGCATTTTGTCCTCTTCGGATTCCTATTTGTTTGATAGGCCCGGGCATTTTGTTGTTCAGTATTCTCTGTATTGTCCGTGTTTGTTATTTGTGGGTTCTGATGTAACATAGAAAAGTTCCATCCGGGTGGCACCTATGGCTCAAAGGGGTAGGGCGCCGGCCCCATACACCAGAGGTGGTGGGTTCAAACCCAGCCCTGGCCAAAAACTGCAAAAAAAGAAAAGTTCCTTCCAAAAGACCCTTGGGCAGAATTGTCTGTGAATGGTCAACTTATAGATATGAACCTCTGTTTAAGGAGAATGGTTTTACTGTATTTTTTTTTTTATTTTTTATTTATTTTATTATTATTATTATTTTTTTATTGTTGGGGATTCATTGAGGGTACGATAAGCCAGTTACACTGATTGCAATTGTTAGGTAAAGTCCCTCTTGCAATCATGTCTTGCCCCCATAAAGTGTGACACACACTAAGGCCCCACCCCCCTCCCTCCATCCCTCTTTCTGCTTCCCCCCCCATAACCTTAATTGTCATTAATTGTCCTCATATCAAGATTGAGTACATAGGATTCATGCTTCTCCATTCTTGTGATGCTTTACTAAGAATAATGTCTTCCACTTCCATCCAGGTTAATACGAAGGATATAAAGTCTCCATTTTTTTTAATGGCTGAATAGTATTCCATGGTATACATATACCACAGCTTGTTAATCCATTCCTGGATTGGTGGGCATTTAGGCTGTTTCCACATTTTGGCGATTATAAATTGAGCTGCAATAAACAGTCTAGTACAAGTGTCCTTATGATAAAAGGATTTCTTTCCTTCTGGGTAGATGCCCAGTAATGGGATTGCAGGATCGAATGGGAGGTCTAGCTTGAGTGCTTTGAGGTTTCTCCATACTTCCTTCCAGAAAGGTTGTACTAGTTTGCAGTCCCACCAGCAGTGTAAAAGTGTTCCCTTGTCTCCACATCCACGCCAGCATCTGCAGTTTTGAGATTTTGTGATGTGGGCCATTCTCACTGGGGTTAGATGATATCTCAGGGTTGTTTTGATTTGCATTTCTCTAATATATAGAGATGATGAACATTTTTTCATGTGTTTGTTAGCCATTCGTCTGTTATTATTATTATTATTTTTTTTGTAGAGACAGAGTCTCACTGTACCGCCCTCAGGTAGAGTGCCATGGCATCACACGGCTCACAGCAACCTCTAACTGTTGGGCTTACGCGATTCTCTTGCCTCAGCCTCCCGAGCAGCTGGGACCACAGGCGCCCGCCACAACGCCCAGCTATTTTTTGGTTGCAGTTTGGCCAGGGCTGGGTTTGAACCCGCCACCCTCAGCATATGGGGCCGGCGCCCTACTCACTGAGCCACAGGCGCCGCCTGGTTTTACTATATTCTAATATATGTGCTGGGATGTGGGGAATAGTGGCTGTTGAATGGAATCTTGAAGTGCAACTTAATCTTATAGACATCAAGAAAAATTCAGAGCTCAAATGGTCAACCTGCCACCACAGAGTTAAAATGCTAAATCTCTCAAGTGCTCACTCTTTTCCTTGCTAACTTTTCTTATTAATGCTGAAATAAACTTATTGTGTATGGAATTTGTGATACTATCTTGCGGCTAGAGTTCTAAAGTAAAATCTATAGAGAGTTTAAAAATAAATAAATAAATAAATGAATAAAGCTCCGCCTCAAAATACATTTTTAAAATGAGATGCAATAACACAATCAGATTTGTCTGTCAACGAATCTCCAAAATTTCTATTTTAAAGATTTTTAATATTTCAAGTAACATCTTAATATTATAATACCAACATTAATATGGGCGACAATAAGTAGGGAACTCTTTTTTACTACCCTTTGTGTTTCTTCTGGACGTTTGCCTCAGGATCAATCACAAGGATACCTGCCAAATAAGCAGAATCACTGGCCCACAGAACATCTATGGAACCCAAAGCCTGAAATTCAGGAACACGTGTTTGAGAGCCACTGCTGGCATGCTCTTTTTCCCAAGGCTTAGTAGATAATCTGTATATGTGTATAGATATTAATGTAAATGTAAATATATAAAATGTTTCAATGACAAAGATTATCAAACCTCAATATATTTCGAATATAATTTTTCTTTCTTTTATTAATAAATTAAAAGTATATATATATTAAAGGTGTACAACATGATGAGACGTACGCACACACTGTGTAGTGATTACCATGATCTACTAATCAACACATCACCCCCACACATTGCTACCCTTTGTATGTGTCTGTGTATGTGGATAGTGAGAACATTTAAGATCAATTCTTTTAGCAAATTTTGAGTAAGTAATGCAGTATTAACTACAATCACCATGCTGTACTTTAGATCTTACTCATTTTACTTATTTTTATTTATTTACTTTTTGGGGGGCGGGAGGGACAGAGTAACAAGCTGTTTCCCTAGGTAGAATGCAGTGGCATCATCATAGCTCACAGTAACCTCCAACTCTTGGGCTCAAGTGATCCTCTTGCCTTTTTTCTACTTTTAGTAGAAATGGGATCTTGCTCTTGCTCAGGTTGGTCTCGAACTTGTGAGCTCAAGCAATCTACCCATATCTGCCTCCCAGAGTATTAGGATTACAGTCACCATGCCCGGCCCTTATTCATTTTATAACTTAAAGTTGTATCCTTTGACCAATATTGCCTCATTTCTCCTAAGCCTCAGGCCCTGGCAACCACCTTTCTACTGTGTCCTATAAGTACAACTTTTATATTCCACAGGTAAGTAAGATCATGCAGTACAGGTTCAGCATCTGTAACCAAAAATCTAAAATGCAAAAATTTCCAAAATCCAAAACTTTTACAGAGCTGATGTAACACCACAAAAGCAGAAAATTATATACCTGACCTCATGTGACAGGTCACAGTCAAACCACATGCACCCGGTCAGGTGCCATAGATCACGCCTATAATCCTAGTACTCTGGGAGGCCAAGGTAGGAGGATTGCTTGAGCTTAGGAGTTTGAGACAGCCAGGGCAAGAGTAAGATACTCACTACTAAAAACAGAAAAAACTAGCTGAGTTTTCCCTACAGTCCCAGCTACTTGGGAAGCTGAGGCAGGAGGACTATTTGAACCCAGAAGTCTAAGGTTGGAGTAAGCTACAATGATGCTGCTGCACTCCACCTCTGGTGATAGAGATAGACTCTCATGTCAGAAACAAACAAGCAGGCTCCACGCCTGTAGCACAGTGGTTACCACGCCAGCCACATGCACCAAGGGTGACAGGTCCGAACCCGGCCTGGGCCAGCTAAACAACAATGGCAATTGCAACCAAAAAACAGCCAGGTGTTGCGGCGGATGCCTGTAGTCCCAGCTACTTGAGAGGCTAAGGCAAGAGAATCTCTTAAGCCCCAGAATTTGAGGTTGCTATGAGCTATGACACTACAGCACTCTACATAGTGAGACTGTCTCCAAAAAACAAAAAACAAACAAACAAAAAACCACATAACACACAGTTTATTTAGCATCCCAAAGGGAAAAATAAAATTATCTATAGGCAGGCCAGGAACAGTTGCAGACGCCTGTAATTCTAGCATTCTGGGAGGCTGAGGCAGGTGGATTGCTTGAGTTCAAAAGTTTGAGACCAGCCTGAACAACAGTGAAACCTTATCTCTAAAAATAGGCAGACATTGTGGCAGGTGCCCACAGACCCAGCTACTTGGGAAGCTGAGGCAAGAGGGTTGGTCAAGCCCAGGAGTTTGAGGTTGCTGTGAGCTATGATGCCACAGCACTCTACCAAGGGTAACAAAGTGAGACTCTGTCTCAAAAAAAAAAAAAAGAAAAAATATCTGTAGGCTATGTGTATGAAGTGTATATGAAACCTAAATGAATTGCATGTTTAGACTTGGGTCCTGTTCCCAAAATATCTCATTATGTATATGCTAATATTTCAAAATCTGAAAAATATCCAAAACCTGAAATTTTTTTTTTTTTAAGACAGAATTTCACTCTGTTGCCCTCTCTAGAGTGCCATGGTGTGATAGCTCACAGTAACCTCAAATTCCTGTGCTCGAGCAATCCTCTTGCCTCAGCCTCCCAAGTAGCTGGGACTATAGGCACCTGCCACAATGCCTGGATATTTTTAGAGATGGGGTTGCACTCTTGCTCAGGCTGGTCTCCAACTCCTGAGCTCAAGGGATCCACCCCCTAGGCCTCCAGAGAACCTGAAATATTTCTGGTCCCAAGCATTTTAGATAAGGGATATTTAATCTGTTGAAATTATATAATTAAGTTCCTTTGTGCTATATCAAATGAACAAAACCGTGTATAAAGTTCATACTGATGTTAAAATGTATCACATCCTGACAATATTTATGTATATATGTACTCTCCTGCTAGAATGAGATTTTCTTCATTGACATATTCCCTAAGATTAACAGTGCCTGATACATAATAGATATTCAATAAAATATTTGTTAAATGAATAAATAGCAACCAAAAATACTCATTTCCCAGGATAGTCAGAACCTGAACTATTGCTGGAATTAAAATAAGTGTTATTAATAATAATCCAAGTGAACCTTTTTAATACTTGAAAAAAGTCCCACTTCATTTAATATTTATTATTTTTTTTTTTTGTGGTTTTTGGTGGGGCTGGGTTTGAACCCACCATCTCTGGCACATGGGGCCGGTGCCCTACTCCTTTCAGCCACAGGCGCCGCCCCTAATATTTTTTACATTTATAGACAGAGCAATAATTTTTGACAGGCAGAAACGCCAGAATACATACCAGTGCATTTCCTTGTGGGACTGATTTCGTTTGTGGATGGCATCTCCATTTATAATATCCCGGTTACTATTAGTAAGTACACCTCCAAAATCATAAGGACCTATAAAACAAAGGGAAGAATCCTAGACTTCAATTGCAGAGTTTCATTGATCTGATGTTCAAATACATGTGAATCTCTCATTGATATAAGGAAGATAATTACAAAACATTTTAATTATTATTATTTTTTTTTGTGTGTGTGTGTGTGAGACAGAGTCTCACTTTGTTGCCTCAGTAAGTGCTATGGAATCATAGATCACAGGAATTTCAAACTCTTGAGCTCTAGAGATTCTCTTGCCTCAGCCTCCCGAGTAGCTAGGACTACAGGCGCCCATCACAATGCCCAGCTATTTTTAGAGACGGGGTCTCACCCTTGCTCAGGCTGGTCTTGAACTCCTGAGCTCAGGCAATCCACCTGCATTAGCCTCCCAGCCTGCTAGGATTACAGGTGTGAGCCACAGTGTGTGGCCCATTTTAATTATTTTAAAATTAAACATTTTAACGTAATGTAGTATTTAAATTATTTCAGTATGTTGTCTGTTTGAACATTTTATTTCATTTTTTTTTTTTGGCCGGGGCTGGGTTTGAACCTGCCACCTCTGGCATATGGGGCCAGCGCCCTACTCCTTTGAGCCACAGGCCTGGCCTGTTTCAACATTTAAAAAAATCATTAGAGGCGGTGCCTGTGGCTCAGTGAGTAGGGCGCCGGCCCCATATGCCGAGGGTGGCGGGTTCAAACCCAGCCCCGGCCAAACTGCAACAAAAAAATAGCCGGGCATTGTGGCGGGTGCCTGTAGTCCCAGCTGCTGGGGAGGCTGAGGCAAGAGAATCGCGTAAGCCCAAGAGTAGAGGTTGCTGTGAGCCGTGTGATGCCACGGCACTCTACGGAGGGTGGTACAGTGAGACTCTGTCTCTACAAAAAAAAAAAAAAAAAAATCATTAATTACTTATCAGTTCTTCAAACAGAATATAATGGGAAACAAAACAAGAATCTATCAGATCCCATCATTAAGGGGTAGAGATCAAGGATGTTCAAAATGACCTTTATATTTCAAGTAAAATTTAAATCTTAGGTTTAACAAAATTATTATAAAAAAAGTTGTAGAATGAAATCCTATTCTCCTTAAGTAACTATATAATTAAGTGGCTACTAATTATAAAATTTAGAGACAAATTGATAGAATTTGAAAATTCTCTTTAGAAAAAACTTCATTTTTTAAGAAAAGTACTGCAAAATTTTAGTGTGAGGAAAATCCATCATTATTACTCTTAACTACTTTATTTCTGGTTTTGAAGTTAGCCTTTCCCCACTATATTCATATGAGTTATCTGAACTCTTATTTAAATGGAATAGCACCTCTCTCAAAGGATTACTGTATTATTACCTTTTGTACTTCGAAAAAAGTAAAGTAAGTGGTCAATATGTTAAGCAGCAACACAGAAAACCTGCTTTAACATTATAAAAGACACAGAAATAATTATTTACAAATAAAGTTACTAACTTTATTACAAGAAAAACTAGCTTCAAGATTTTGCGTCACTTTCAATGTTAAGTGTTATATTTTATCCCTTAAAAAATCACTTCCATGAAAAGACTAAAGGGATTTGCTTTCTTTTTAACATTTAAGAAAATTTGTAGGTCATGCACGGAAGATGGCAAGGAGAGGCATGCACTGTATAAAGGAATGCAAATTTCAACAAACAGATGAGGAGGAAAATGTTAAGAATGTTAAAAGAATTTTTTTTTTTTTTTTTGCCCAGACAGATATTTAATTATCTTATTTACATCCAAATTACTCATCTATTGTGATCAATTTCTGGACTTATATTCTGGACAGTTTAAAGTTTTTATTCTGAAACAGCATCCCAATATTCTACAGATTGAAACCATAAAACAAAATAAAGGACAGAATACAAAATCATGACAAGGGCTTGAACTCTCACAGTTACAAAAGTACACTGATTTCTACAAAGACTTTCAGCCATAATGTAGCCATTGACCAAATTCCCTAATGTAGTAAAGACTGAGAAGAATTTATTTGCATGAAGTAGATAATTAGGCTTACTTAATCCTTTCAATTTCAAAACATCAAACTCCTTATATGGATATATCTACATATACTTATATATTATGGTTTCAGAAAATTTGATATTGAAGCAAGCAGTGAATATGTAAATTTACCAATGACTTATGAGAAAATTGATGAGGTTCACTGCATAATATTTCAGGAAACAGAATAGACTGAGGTAGCTACAAGATAGCCAATTCAACCAATATAGCAGGTTTCAAATCTGACAGCCTTTCTAGAAAGTGTGAGATGGTCTATGGGCTACCGGCCATCATCTTGTAGAAAATAAAGAGAATTCGAGCCCTGCTCACGACAGAAAGCATTCCTTTATTATACCTTCACTATCAGAACGACCTGTGGGGAAAACACCAGTGGCTGACAGGTAAATCAGAAGCACACTATTGGCAGGCAGCTCCTGAAATGAAAGAAAATCACACATACAAAACAACAAACAGGAAAAAAAAATACGGTTTTATTTAAAGTTTATGACATTTTTAAATTTTGAGGAAAACAAGAACCTAATTTAACATACTGTTGGCTTTTCTGAGAGAAGAGTCACTCTTATTGGTTCTGACTAAAAACTACACACACAGCAAAGATTCCTTATTAATCTCTATAACGATTGCCAAAAGTTGTGAAAACATTCTCTGATTCAAAAACCACATCGTGTAGAGAATCCTCTCTGAAAACATGAAATGGAGCAGTAAAGATCTTAATTAAAAAAGACAAACTTCCTTCCACAGATTTTTCTATATTATCTTTGAGAAGAACTCTCCCATTTCTCATAGTTCTCTCAGATGATCAAAACATTTCACACAGCTGCCTAAATATAAAAAACACCTAGACACCCTGCTCGTTTGTCAATTGAATAAAAATAAAATCTGGAGAAAGGAGAATGATGACTAAACTATATTCTTTTTTTTTTTTTTTTTGTGGAGACAAGAGTCTCACTTTATGGCCCTCGGTAGGGTGCCGTGGCCTCACACAGCTCACAGCAACCTCCAACTCCTGGGCTTAAGCGATTCTCTTGCCTCAGCCTCCCGAGTAGCTGGGACTACCACAACGCCCGGCTAGACTAATCTATATTCTAATTAATTATTCTAATAATTAGAAATATTCCCAACATCATAAGAAATTTTCATTCCAGGGCGGCACCTGTGGCTCAGTGAGCAGGGCGCCGGCCCCATATGCCAAGGGTGGCGGGTTCAAACCCGGCCCCGGCCAAACTGCAACAAAAAAATAGCTGGGCATTGTGGCAGGTGCCTGTAGTCCCAGCTGCTCGGGAGGATGAGGCAAGAGAATCGCGTAAACCCAAGAGTTAGAGGTTTCTGTGAGCTGTATGACGCCACGGCACTCTACCAAGGGCGATAAAGTGAAACTCTGTCTCTACAAAAAAAAAAAAGAAATTTTCATTCCAAAAAAAAGCTATCATTAGGATCATTATTTTAGAGGAGTTTCAAAGAAAAGAGTGACTCTCAGATTTCATTTAGGGCATACTTTCCCCATGTAGTGAAACGTGTTGGATCACTCGTACCTTAAAAGATGCTGCTAAGAATGTGTACAGTTGGCTGAAGGTTGGCTTGTAAAGCAGATACTTGTGAGGGTTTTCTCGTCTGGTAGGCTTGTCAGCTGATTCCTGCATTTACACACAGAAAACAATATATAGCCACCCTATGCTTAACAGATGAATTGTCAACGCCTATTTTCACTATCTTCTTTATCAAATGTTCTTTTTACTCAGTGTTACTATAATTATGCTCATCTCTTTCTCTCCCTGTTTCATCAATAGAATTCTTTTTTCTTCTTTTTGAGACAGTCTCACTCTGCCGCCCTGGGTAGAGCACTCTGGCATCACAGCTCACAGCAACCTTAAACTCTTGGGTTCAAAAGATCCTCCTGCCTCAGCTCCCAAGTAGCTGGGACTACAGGCACTCGCCACAATACCCAGCTAGTTTTTCTATTTTTAGTAGAGATGGGGTCTTGCTCTTGCTCAGACTGGTCTCGAACTCCTAAGCTCAAGTGATCCACCCGCCCCAGCTTCCCAAAGTGCTAGAATTATAGTCATAAGCCACCACACCCAGCTTTTCATCAGTAGAATTCTTGTTCACATTTGTAGCATCAGTTGAATAATGGGCTGCAATCCATGAGGGGCAGAAGCAGCCAGAGAATTACCCAATTTGCATATATAGGGAGAAGATCACCTGCATTCCTGGTTTATTCATCTGGGAAGCTAAATTCATTGGCTCCCTTTCCAGGGCTTGCAACATCCGAAACATATCAACAGTTAGTTCGCTGAACTTAACCTGCAAGAAAAGTAAACCTGGCCATTAATGCAGCACACAGACCTCAAAGTCTTTCCTCACATTATTACTCTTGACTTGTGTGTGTGCTTAAGGACCCTGGCCATCTTATTCTTTATTACTTCACCATGAAAATTTTCAAAAGACAAAAAGTTTACAAGAAGGGCGCATTGTCTCTATCTTACAGTTAACATTTTCATATTTGTTTTTTACCACATATCTACCCATCTATCCATTCCTTTACTGATCCATTAATTGCCTCAGATATTTTTAAAAATAAAAAACACAAAGTTACCAAAATATAGAGACTGTCTGAAGTCCTACAAAACATGCTAACTTTTGGCAAATAAGCTAGGCTAAAGAATATCTGTGATCCATATTTTATAAACTCTTATACATTTTGGTATCATAAAATATTTAAGACACTATCACTTTTTTGTTTTGTTTTCTTTTGTTCTCACTCTGTGGCCCTGGTTATTACCATGGCTCATAGCAACCTCAAACTCCTGGGCTGGAGAGATCCTCTTGCCTCAGTCTCCCAAATAGTTGGAACTACAGGTGACCAACACAAAGCCCAACTAGTTGTCCTATTTTTTTTTGAGAGTCTCACTTTGTCACCCTTGGTAGCATGCCGTGGCGTCACAGCTCATGTTTGCTCACGTTGCTCACATTGCTCAGGTTTGAAGCAACCTCAAACTCTTGGGCTCAAGAGATTCTCTTGCCTCAGTCTCCTGAGTAGCTGGACTACAGGCGCCCACCACAATGCCCAGCTTTTTTTAGAGATGGGGTCTCGGTCTTGCTCAGGCTGGTCTCCAACCTTTGAGCTCAGGCAATCCACCTACCTCAGCCTCCCAGAGTGCTAGGGTCACAGGCATTAGCCATCATGCCTGGCCTTAGTTATCCTATTTTTTGTAGATTGGAGTCTCACTCTTGCTCAGGGTAGATCTTTTTTCATTTTTAATAATACTTATAAAGAACTTCAAGTAGGCACATGAGAATAAAACAAAGAGATAGGAATTTTCTTTCTTTTTTTTTTTTTTTTTTGTGGTTTTTGGCCGGAGCTGGGTTTGAACCTGCCACCTCCGGCATATGGGACTGGTGCCCTACTCCTTGAGCCATAGGCGCCACCCAAGAGATAGGAATTTTCAAAAGTATCTGTTTCTATGAAAAAATATTAAGAGGAATTATTTAAGGTGAAAATCAGTTTATCAGATTATTTGCTAGATTTTCTTTTCTTTTTTATTTTTATTTTTGTAGAGACAGAGTTTCACTGTACCGCCCTCGGGTAGAGTGCCATGGCGTCACATGGCTCACAGCAACCTCTAACTCTTGGGCTTACGCGATTCTCTTGCCTCAGCCTCCCGAGCAGCTGGGACTACAGGCGCCCGCCACAACGCCCGGCTATTTTTTTTGTTGTTGTTGTTGCAGTTTGGCCGGGGCCGGGTTTGAACCCGCTACCCTCGGCATAAGGGGCCGGCGCCCTACTCACTGAGCCACAGGCGCCGCCCTATTTGCTAGATTTTCAAACACTTAACTCATTTAATATATTTTTAAACAAACTAAGTAAAAAAATAAATTCTCCTTAACCAAAATTTCAAAAAGCTAAATCTTTCACAAAGATGGGATTTTCTGACCATGCTTAATGTCTCAGCGAAGCATTACTTGAGTTTTCTGAAATGTGAGCAAACTATCCTTAAGTTTTTCACATATTCACCACCAACTCCCTCTCTCCAAGAAGATGAAACAAAGCCCTCTAGCCCAAAATTTAAAGATAATAACCTGACTCATCCATCTTGTACTTTGTCTAAAATGAAGTTCATAAGTGAGAACACATGTTCTAGAGTATAACTAATACCTCTGGTTGCATGAAGGTTTTAAGGATCAAATTCTATACATAGGATGTTTACAGATCCCTGTTTTAACCTGATAATAGCTACCTCCCTTAAACCAGATTATTTTCATGCCAAAAAAGTACATCACACTTTATACTTCAAGCTTTATGATCCTTATCTGACATCTCATGCCAGACATCACTTGAACTTCTCCATTCCCTATTCCTAACATTGGGGTCAAATTCCTTTAGTCCTTCAGCTCCACACTCTCGGTCCCTTTAATTATCCTTCTCTATATTCTCCTTTGCAGGTAAGTTTCTTACATTGCAAACCATAAAATCAAGTTCAGTAACTGATACCCTAAACAACAAACCAGAAACCTAGAAGTCATCTCTGACATCTGTTCTTTGCTTACTTAACATCAAATTCTATCAGTTGAACCTTCTAAATATCTCTTGAAGCTAACTCCATTGCTCCATTATCACCACTTCCCCTTTAGGGAAGATATTATCATCACACACCAAGATTATGACAACAATTTCCCAACTGCTCTGCCACCCCCATTTGGGCTCTAATTTGTTCTCCACCAATGTTACTAAAATGAACTTTTCAAAACACAGGTCTCTGTCATGTTCCTCCCTTTGCATCAAACCCTTTGCTAGTTTTCCAATGCACTTAGGATACAAAGTATGGAACATTCACTACAGGCCTATGAGAGACAGGTTGAGCTTTACCAAACAGCAGCACTACTCTGCCTCAGTTCAGATCCTGACTGAATGTAGGTGATTATCACTTTGCCCACCAGAAGGAAGGGCAAAACCTTGTTGTACATAGATAATCTTATGTGAACTCTATAATTTTTCTGTACATTGCTAGGGATTTAGTCATGAATTAGCATATAAGCACTCTGAGAAGATGAGGCAGATGGATTACCTAAGCTCAACAGTTTGAGACCAGCCTGAGCAAGAGCGAGACCCTGTCTCTACTAAAGAAAAACTAGCGAGGCACTGTGGTGGGGTGTCTATGGTATCAACTATTTGGAAGGCTGAGGAAGGAAGACTGCTTGAGCCCAAGAGTTTGAGGTTGCTGTGAGCTATGACACCATGGCATTCTACCAAAGGCTACAGAATGAGACTCTGTCTCAAAAAAAAAAAAAAAAAGTGATGAACAACCAATAGAACAGACCCACACACCTGTAGTTACTGTATATTTAGAAGAAAAGGAACTGATAATGTGATCAATAAATGAGAAAGACATGGTAAAACACAAATGGAAAGATAAGGAATTATGCTACAGAATTAAGATGTATTAAAAAAAGAAACGAGTGGAAAAATCTACAACTAAGAAAGGTAATATATGAAATGTGAAACTTAATAAAAAGTTTAATAAAAGATTGGACACAAAAGAAGACACAATTAATGAATCAAGAGAGGAAAAAATGATGGAAAATACAGAAAAGAGTATAACAGATACAGGGACACCATAAAAGGATCTGCAGACAAGTAACTGGAACTCCATAAGCAAAGGAGAGAAAGAATGGAGGAAAAACAGTGTTCAGAGAAAGAATAACTATGTTTCAAAAGAAATGAAAGATATAAATCCACAGGTTCAAGAAACTCTGTGAGCCTCAAACAGGGTAAGTACAGAAAACTACACCTGGATAAACCACAGTAAAACTGGCAAGAATCAAAGAAAATGAGAAAATCTGAAAGGGAGACAGAAGAAAGAAATATTTCCTTAAATGGAGCATAATATGTGAGGAATAATAAATCTAACAGACTACATGTCAACAGAAATGCAAGATAAGAAGACATAACAATTATCAAACTCCAGGTGGGCATGTGCAATACACTATTGCAGGAGTCAAAAAAGAAATGACAAGAAACTAGAAGATATTTTGAACGGAAAGAAAATTAAAAACATAAAATATAAAGATCTGTGGGATGCAGTTCAAACAATGCTTAAAGGGAATTTTATAGCTTTAAATGTTTACATTAGAAGAGGAAAAAGACTGCCTGTAGCACAAAGGCGCCAGCCACATTCACTGAAGGTGGTGGATTGGAACCAGGCCCAGGCCAGCTAAACAACTGTAACAACAAAAAGTAGCCCGGCGTTGTGGCAGGTGCCTGTAGTCCCAGCCACTCGGGAGGCTGATGCAAGAGAATCGCTTAAGCCCAAGAGTTTGAGGTTGCTATGAGCTGTGATGCTACAGCACTCTACCAAGGGTAACATATTAAGACTCTGTCTCCCCCCCAAAAAAATAATAATAAAATTAAAAAATAAAAGAGGAAAAAGTCCTAAACTCAATTATCTAAGCAAATTCAATTCAAAGAAAGAGGAAAAAAATAGCAAAAATAACATCAAGAATCAACAAGAGAAAACAAAGATTAGAGAAAATAAATATTTCATTTACTACAGTAACATTCGTATTTTGAGGCCTATTACAATGCCAAAATAATGAAGTCAATCTGGTATTAGTATAACATACACATCAAAGAAAAAAATTCAGATTGAAACATATTCAGACACCAGATTTATAATGAAAATGACACTAGAGTGTTATGAGGAAAAGATAATCATTTCAGTCAATGGTGCTGGGACTGCTGGAAATCTGAATGGAAAACGTGACCCATGCTTCACCCAAAACAAAAATAAATTCCAGATAGACTGTAGATATAAATGTGAAAGGTAAAGTAATAAAGGTTTTAGAAAAAACAATAAAAGAAAATTATCTTCATGACCATGTCAAGGCAAGGATTTCTCAAAATAGAGCTCTTACCAGAAAGAAAAAAATATATATATAAATTGGACAATAAAATTAAAGACTTATGTTCACCAGAAGCCCAGTATTGGGAGCAGGGTCTAGCACAAAGCAGGTGCTCAATAAATATTTTATTTTTTTCAGGGTAACAAAGAGAGATTTTTTTTCTTTGCAGTTTTTGGCCAGAGCTGGGTTTGAACCTGCCACCTCCAACATATGGGGCCGGCACCCTACTCCTTTGAGCCACAGGCACTGCCTACAAAGAGAGATTTTATTTAGGAATAACAAAGAGAAAGTTTGGAGTACTTCCCAAGAAAGTTGGAAGTGGGTCCTTCTCATGAAGGCAAGAAGGAGAGACAGACCCTGATAAATATTTTAATTAACGTATTTAAAAGAGAGGGAGACAGACAGGAGACACGTGAGGAGTATAAAAGGCACAGCGTAGGCCAGGCGCCATGACTCACACCTGTAATCCTACCACTCTGGGAGGCTCAGGCAGATGGATTTTCCAGAGCTCAGGAGTTCAAGACCAGCCTAAGCCTACTAGCCAAGCGTTGTGGCGGGCGCCTGTAGTCCCAGTTACTTGGGAGGCTAAGGCAAGAGAATCGCTTGAGCCCAAGAGTTTGAGGTTGTTTTAAGCTATGATACCATGGCAGTCTACCAAGGGTGACAAAGTGAGACTGCTTCCAAAAAAAAAAAGGCACAGAGTAGAAGATATTTCAATATATAAATCTGACAAAGGCCTTTCATGCAAAATATATTACAAAGTCCTACAAATTATTAGAAGAAATATGGGAACTCCTGGGTCGTAGGGTTTGCACATATTTGGTTGTACTGCATAATGCCTGATACTTTTCTAAAGTGGATGTTCAAATTTACACTTCTACTAACAAAGTATGAGATATCTAATTTTGGGGTGGGTGATATCTCATTTGGTTGGTTATTTATTTATTTATCATAGAGTCAGGGTCTTGCTATATTGCCCAGGCTAATCTTAAACTTCTGGGCTCAAGTGATCCTCTTACCCAAGTATTTCAACTAGCTAGGACCACAGGTATATGTCACTGTGCCTAGTTCATTTGGCTTTAATTTTTTCTGTCCAGCCAGGGTCTTACTCTGTTGCCTAGGATAGAACGCAATAGCTGGACCATAGAAACTTCCTAGAAACTTCAAATTCCCAGACTCAAGCAATCCTCCTGTTTCGCCCTTCCAAGTTCCTGAGATCACAGAAGCATACCACAATATCCAACTAATGTTTAAATTTTTTGTAGAGGCGGAGTCTTACTATGTTGCTCAGGCTTATTTCAAACTCCTGGCCTCTAGCAATCCTCTTGCTCTGGCTTCCCAAAGTGCTAGGATTGCAGGCATGAGCCATCACACCTGGCCTCAAAAAGTTTTAAGGTATAAACTTGCAAAAATAGTGGCTATAAAAGCCAAAAATGGCTTAGAATGGGATTCAAAATAAAAACTTGAATAAATAACACATGTAGAAAAATGTTTCCATTGATGTCTTTTCTAACATCAAATACATTCCAGTAAATTATATTTCTAGTACATTAAATCCTCAGCATTTTGGGACTATTCGATCATGAAAAAATATTTGAAGTTCACTTTTGACAAATGTACTCAAAAACAAGTCCTTCCTTCTTTCTACACAAATGGAAAAGTAACATAGAAATTTTGGAAACCTTAGAAAGCTGTACAAAGGAAATAAAAGTCACCCAAAATTCTGCTATTCAGAAATAAATCTTTTAGATATTCATAAATTATTTCCTAGTCTTATTCCTGTGCATATATATAGACATTCTAACATACATTAAATAATATTTTTTACACAACTCCCTAGCAAATTTATTTATTTACCATACCATAAGTTTCCCATATTAAAAATCCTTTCTAAGCCATTTAAATGCCTGTAATGTACTCCTTATATATTCAATTAACCATTTCCTCAAAGATGAATGTCAATATATTTATAAGGAAATAAATATCCTTATTATCCTTGCTGAGATAATCAAGATTTTTCAAAGCAAATTTTAAGCATAATTCCTTCACAATTCTTTACCTGATTATTACAATTACCAATAATGAGTGCATCAGCCAGAGACAGCTGTCCCACAATCATGCCCTGTTCCAGCAACGGGGCTCCTGTTTCAGCCAGGCGATTAGATGTGATGACAATGGTATTATCATCATTCAGTATCATTACAGGGTCCGCCTAACGAAAAAAGCAATAAG
This sequence comes from Nycticebus coucang, assembly GCF_027406575.1. NCBI lineage: Eukaryota > Metazoa > Chordata > Mammalia > Primates > Lorisidae > Nycticebus > Nycticebus coucang. Next base: position 12,234,297 of record NC_069781.1, on the reverse strand, counting down.
AAGTTAATGGCCAAGAGAAAATATCAATATGCTACTGCTTCTTTATTTTACCTTATTTATTTATTTATTTACTTATTTATTTGAGACAGAGTCTCATTTTGGCATCCTCGGTACAGTGCCATCTCGACGTAGCTCACAGCAACCTCAAACCCTTGGGCTAAAGTGATTTTCTTGCCTCAGCCTCCCGAGCAGCTAGGATTACAAGTGCTTGCCACAACACCAGGCTATTTTTAAAGACAGGGTCTCAGTCTTGCTAAGGCTGGTCTCGAACTTCTGAGCTCAAGCAACCCACTGCCTCAGCCTCCCAGAGTGCTAGGATTACAGGCATGAACCAGCACACCTGGCCTTACTGCTTCTTCTTGACATATACACACACGAAAAACATAAACCACATAGCCATTTATTTGTTCATAATTATGATCCTTCTTGTCAAAAACTGACCTCGATGAAAGCTGCTACTTCTTGAAGTACCAAGTTCCACTCTACTTGATCTTCAGTATTAAAGCGGTGAGTATAATCTTCAATTTCATCTGATAATTCCTGATTTTAAAATATCACAAAGAAAAAGTGTTACTAAAAATTCCATAAAAATAGATATTATGGTGTTATTATGGAACACTGTCAGTAACTGATAAGGAGTTTGATTATTATCAATACACAGTCCCAGTATAACTGAAAACAAAGAATGAAAGCTAAATGAACTTGCTTCAAAATCTCAGACTCCAGAATGATATTCAAATAAGATATTTACAGGGATCCATTTCCTACTCAGTGCTATATCAGCAATACACTTATTAACAGAGAAGTCAGAAAAAAATTCATAAACATTTTTAAAAATTGAATACTTCCTAATTATCTTTGGGCTTATACTATGTTCTGGAAATAGTCTTACTAGTAGCTATGGATAGAGGAAGACAGAAAAGCACAACACAAAACTGCTCCTGTTGGACTTGTCAAACTGGCAAGCTACCCTTGACAGAACCATCAAGAAGTATGCCGACAGAACTACTGAGTACAAGAGGGTAACCAGAATTTAGTATGCAGAAGTTCATATGCAGATATTAAGTGGATCTGGAAAATAGTTAACTCTTAATTATCTCAGTTAATGAAAGAGAGAGTGATATAGCCTCTGTAAAGTGATAGAAAAACTGCCATTCATATATACCTTCATACAACATTATATACTTTTTCTTGACCTTGACTTTCAATTATTTTCTCTTAAATTAAACATTGTTTTCCATTTGCATTTCCCAGCCATCCATTCCTAGGCTGTGAAATATAAAAATTGCTGAAGGTATAAAAGGAAGGAATTAAGATAACTATCTTGGAAAAGTATAAATGTATCATAATATGAAGAGAGTTGAAAATACTTTCTATCATTACCTATGTCGGAATTCATACTTTGAATGCTGTAATTATTTAGATGATCTGTTTTTCAGAAATGAAATTATCCACATACAATTAGAGATTAGGATTCTAACAACTTTCAAGTATATTACCTTTACCAGATCCTTCACAACATCCATTTTGTTGAGAAGAAGACAAACGACTATAAATCTTGCATAGTACCGTAGCTTCTTAACTACCAACTCAGGTCTGTGACAGATAAATACAAAATAACACGTTAGGTTAAAAAAAGAAGATATGCTTTTTTGATTTTTCCAATTTTTTGATGGCTTTTAAAATTATTTCCATTTTTTTGCAGTTACAATTCCACACATCAAAAATAAGTCTTTTTGACATATTTCTTTTTTTTAATTAAATCATAGCTGTGTGACATATTTCTTATTGATTCATTAAGTTGTTCATTCATGTCTTCAAACAGCAAATACATATTGGAGAACTCAGGGATATCAAGCACTAGGCTAAATGCTAACAGTATGATTTGTTAAAATTCGACATACATGGTCCCTTTTTCACAGATCTTACAGACAGAGAAGTACTTAAAATATACAGGAGATACATAAATACTTAAAACATGGTGGAATAAATGTATAAACAGGAGAAATAAACAATGCTATTTGAGTCAACAGAACTGGATCTTGGATGAGAAAAGGCTTTCTAGAGAAAGTGATAAATGTTTAAGATAGCAAGGAAGGGTAAGAAACTACACAGGAAAATACAAGATGAAATTCCAGGAAGAACATTCTTTGTCTTGAAATCTCATTTCTTGATATTAATAATCCAGCCAGATTATTCATGCTTAGTGTATGTCATAAATTTTTTCATCCTACTATTTTCTTTCTTTCTTTTTTTTTTGGGGGGGGGTTTAATTTTTCTTTCAAAAGCTTGGATAGCTTCAATATCCAGGTCATGGCAAAATCAGGACATACCTTGCAATATATTAGATTCCCAAAAGGTACCAAAAAGTACAGTAAAATTAACACTTCCATTACAGGAAATGTGTGACACAAATAATATAAAATTAAAAGGTGAAAAAAAGGTGACACTGGTTTCCTAAACTACAGTTTACTCTTTACAACCAGGGTCCGCAGGTCCCGGCTGCAGAGCGGCAGCGGGAAGCAGACCCTCCAGCCTGGTTCTGGGTTAACCTGGTTATAAAATCAGCCCGTAATGCCGCTCTGGCCTCTGAGACACGGCACGCTGCCTAAGACAACTAGAGCTCTGGAAATAGTAAACAGGAGAGTGATTTCCAGGGGGGAAATTTTTTTTTTTTGTAGTTTTTGGCCGGGGCTGGGTTTGAACCCGCCACCTCCAGCATATGGGGCTGGTGCCCTACTCCTTTGAGCCACGAAATTTTAAATAAGATGCACATGGGACAGGCCATAGAAAGTTTGTCAAGTTAAATTTGGTACATAATTGTCTGCGTTCACTCCATATCCAAACAAAGCCTGTGCGGTCAGTCAGTGGCTCACTTCTGCCGCTGCCTCAGTATGGCTTGTAATTATTCTGATGGCCACCACATCGCTGGCTCTTGCCGTAGTTTGTACTGTCCCGACTGCAGCCGTAACAGCCATAGGGCGAGCAGTCGTAGCCGCCGTAGCCGGCCCGTAGCCCTGGCCCCAGCAGCGGCCGTAGCCTCCCCACGTCCTCCTCGTTCTTGTGGAGTTGATCTGGTCACCCTCGGTGCCGTCCTGATTCCCGCTGGGGGGCGCTGCGGTCCCGCCTCCAGCCCCCGCAGGCGACTCGCTTTCGGGGGCTGCCTCGTGTTCGTTCTCGGTGGCGCCCGTCACCTCCATGGGCTGTTCCTCACGCCTTTATTTTATTTTATTTTTTTGAGACAGTCTATGGGCTACTATGTTGCCCTCGGTAGAGAACTGTGTTGTCACAGCTCACAGCAACCTCAAACTCTTGGGTTTCACCAATTCTCCTGCCTCAGCCTCCCAAGTAGCTGGGACTACAGGCGCCCGCCACACGCCCAGCTATTTTTTGGTTGTAGTTGTCACTGTTGTTTGGCAGGCCTGGGCTAGATTAAAACCCACCAGCTCCAGTGTATGTGGCTGGCACCCTAGCCACTGAGATACAGGTGCAGAGCCCATCCTTCTACTTTCAAATATCCAAATTTTTATTTTTTTAGAGACAATGTCTCTCTCTGTTCCCCAGGCTGTAAAGCAGTGGTACAATCATAGCTCACTGCAATCTTGAATCCTCAGCTCTAGCAATCCTCCCATTTCAGGTTACCAACTAGCCAGGATTAGGGTATGTGCCACTAGGCAGAATTTTTTATTTAATTTTTAAAATAATAAAAAGGTTTTTATTTCTTTCATAACTTTTTTTTTTTTGAGACAGTCTCACTTTGTCACCCTCTGAAGAGTGCCATGGTATTTCAAAGCCCACAGCAATCTCAAACTCTCGGGCTCAAGTGATTCTCTTGCCTAAGCCTCCCACAATACCCAGCTATTTTTAGAGATGGGGTCTCATTCTGGCTCAGGATGGTCTTGAACGCCTAAGCTATGGCAATCCACCACCTGCCTTGGCCTCCCAGAGTGCCAGGATTACAGGTGTGAGCCACCGCACCTAACCCTTTTTATTTAATTTTTACTTTCAAAGATAGGGTCTTGCTGTGTCGTGCAGGCTGGTCTTAAACTTCGGACTTCAATGATCCTCCTGCCTCAGCCTAGCATTATGATTACAGGCATGAACCTTGATGCCAGCCTACTGTCTTTTTATTTAAATTCGTCTTTTGAAGACAGTATATCATTAAATCTTGCTTTTTCTTTTTTTTTTTAGAGACAGAGTTTTACTTTATCACCCTTGGTAGAGTGCTGTAGCGTCACAGCTCACAGCAACCTCCAACTCCTCAGCTTAGGTAATTCTGTTGCCTCAGCCTCCCAAGTAGCTGGGACTACAGGCGCCCATCACAATGGCCGGCTATTTTTTGTTGCAATTTGGCCAGAGCCGGGTTCAAACCCTCCACCCTCGATACCTGGGGCCGGTGCCCTACCCATTGAACCACAAGCACCACCCCCTAAATCTTGCTTTTTCTAAAATCTACTTTGACAATCCCTGTCTTGTACATTTGTGTTTGTTTCCTATTTGCCCATTCTCTTTCTCTTATTCCTCTTTTGTTCCTTTCTTATTTTCGTTTTAGTTAATCAAATACTTTTTAAGGTTCCATTTTACATCATCTTTTAGCTTCTTAGTCATACCTATTGTTATTGTTCTTTCAGTTGTCACTAAGATTACGAATATGCATCCTCAACTTGCATCCATCAAATGCCATTTACAATCAGTATTGTACCTGTTCACCTGACACTTTACACGTACACCTTATCAATTCAAAACTAACATCTTCAACTTCCGCTTCCTGCTTTCTGCATCACATCACAACTATAAGGCCTGTCTAAGTTCATGAACGTGCCACCATGTGCTCATGTTGCAATACTGTACAAACAACTCAATAAGGTTTCATAGCATTGGTATAGCAGTGTCTTACAGCTGTGGTCAAGTCCATGTGTCAGTGTCATGCTGAGTGGTATTCATTACTATCAGTGGGTGCTTTTGTGTGTCACTGCAAGAATGTCAGAGCTTAAATTAGAGCAATGAACAAGCATTCGTAAATTTCTTCTTAAACTTGGCAAGAGTGGAAGTGAAATCAGGGACACGTTAGTCCAAGTTTATGGGAATAATGCCATGAGGAAAATGACAGTGTACAAATGGATTAAACGTTTTTCTGAAGAGAGAGAAAGGGTCACTGATGAGGAGAGGTTGGGCAGCCAGCAATGAGCAGAACTGAAAAAAGAATTGTAAAAGTTCATTGAATTGTGCATCAAAATCATTGGTTGACCATGAGAAGCATACCAGAACAAGTAAACATCAATAGAGAATCAGAAAAATCTCAACTGAAAATACTGGCCAACAATTCATAGCAATGCACTGACTCATACAGCATTGGCTGTGAGGGAGTTTTGTTTTGTTTTTTTTTTTTGTAGAGACAGAGTCTCCACTTTATGGCCCTCAGTAGAGTGCCATGGCATCACACAGCTCACAGCAACCTCCAACTCCTGGGCTTCAGCGATTCTCTTGCCTCAGCCTCCCAAGTAGCTGGGACTACAGGCGCCCGCCACAATGCTCAGCTATTTTTTGGTTGCAGTTCAGCCGGGGCCGGGTTTGAACCCGCCACCCTCGGTATATGGGGCCGGCGCCTTACCAACTGAGCCACAGGCGCCGCCCTGTGAGGGAGTTTTTAAGCCAGTAAACGAATAACCATATTGGAACACCCCTCCATAGAAGGGTGTTCTTACCTGGCTCCTAATAACCCTTTTCTTTACCTGAAGATAAAGAAAATATTGAAAACAAGACAATTTTGATGACATTCAGGACATCAAGGCTAATACAATGACAACTCTGATGGCCATTCCAGAAAAAGAGTTCCAAAATTGCTTTGAAGGGTGGACTTAGCTTTCCAAGCGAAGTACTTCAAAGGTGACCATAGTGATTATTCAGCAATGACGTATGTAAGCACTTTTTCTAGGACAAGTTCGTGCACTTAATTATCAGACCTTGTACTTTACAACAATATATTTTTTTTACGTAAATCTGACATTTTCCATAATAATAATTTTTATTTTTGGAGACAAAATCTCACTTTTTCACCCTCAGTAGAGTGCCATGGCGCCATAGCTCACAGCAACCTCAAACTTTTGGGCTCAAGCTATTCTCTTGCTTCAGCCTCCTGAGCAGCTAGGACTACAGGCACCTGCCACAACATTCAGCTATTTTTAGAGATGGGCATTTTGTGCTTGCTCAGGCTAGTCTCAAACTCATGAGCTCAAGCAATCCACCCTCCTGGGTCTCTCAGAGTGCTGGGATTACAGGTGTGAGCCACCATGTCCAGCCTAAGAGCAAGTTTTTTTTTGTGTGTGTGTGTGGTTTTTTTTTGGCCGGGGCTGGGTTTGAACCCGCCACCTTCGGCATATGGGACCAGCGCCCTACTCCTTGAGCCACAGGCGCCGCCCCTAAGAGCAAGTTTTTAATTGCTACTTATATCTTATGATTTCTTGTCTTCTTGATATATAGGGTATTAAATACAGTATTGCAAAAATTCCCACATAAATTAGGTCATTTATGAATTTCTCCATTTTTTGCTTTATTATAATGCTACATTATTGGTCACATATAAGTTTAGTTCCATTTTCCTTAATTGTTCCTTTTGTCATTATAAACTATTCCTCTATCCTTAATAATCCTTTCTGCCCTATATAAAAATAATATACACTAGCACTTTTTCCCTCTTAGTATCTGCCTCTTTCATCTTATGTATCTTATATTTTTGAAGGGTATGTTACTAAGTTTTCCTTTAAAAGGCAAACTGATAACCTCTGTCTTTCAATGGAAAATTTGTATCACTTTCACTTACTGTGATTACCACATTTGGACTTGTTTTACTTTATTATCGTGTGCAATTTATACTTTTTGTGCTGTATTTTCCTTCCCAGCCTTCCAAAACATTCTACCTGTTTTGAAATTATACATTGTCCATATATATACATGTTTGTATATGTATATACAAAAATATATATATTTATTTTATTATTATTATTTTTTTAGGAGAGACAGAGTCTCACTCTGTTGTACCTCAAACTCCTGGGTTCAAGCAATTCTCCTGCCTCAGCCTCCCAAGTAGCTGGGACTACAGTCACCCACCACCACTCCTGGCTAGTTTTTTCTGTTTTTAGTAGAGACAGGGGTCTCACTCTTGTTCAGGCTAGTCATGAACTCCTGAGCTCAAGCAATCCACCTGCCTCAGCCTCCCAGAGTGCTGAGATTATAGGCATGAGTCACAATGCCCAGCTCTCCTTAGATTCTTTAAAATATTCTTCTTAGAATATTAACAAGCAAACTTATTCTATGCTTTTTCTGAACAATAAATAGATCTTATTAGAATGACTTAATTCTTTATCCTCTTTCTTCTCTCATGTTATTGTTATCTAGGATTTGGCCCCATTTTATCTTAATAACCTTGATTATCATTATTACTATCTCATAAAGTATGTGACTTAGGATACAAGGGGCTACTTTTTTCTTATCAAAATCCTTCTTATACATCACCCTTCCTTCTAGTTTTAATTTTCCTCTTCATTGTTCTTTTATGTCACCAAAACCAACCATTCCCCTGCTAGGTCATCATGACAATGAAGAAATAACTTTCTTGACACCTAAGCTGCCCATTTAAAGGGATGACTGTTCTATTTTATCTAACATTTCTAGATTTTTTTTTTTTATTATTTGTTTTTTTGAGATGGAGTCTCACTATGTCATCCTTGGTAGAATGTCATGGCATCACAGCTCACAGCAACCTATAACTCTTGGGCTTAAGAGATTCTCTTGCCTCAGTCTACCAAGTAGCTGGGACTACAGGCACCCCCCACAATGCCAGGCTATTTTTTTTAATTACAGTTGTCTTTTTTTTTTTGGTTTTTGGCCGGGGCTAGGTTTGAACCCGCCACCTCTGGCATATGGGACCGGCGCCCTACTCCTTGAGCCACAGGCGCCACCCAATTACAGTTGTCTTTGTTGTTTAGCAGGCCCTGGCTGGGTTCAAACCCGCCTGCCTCATTGTATGTGGCTGGGGCCCTAACTATTGGGCTACGGGCACAGAGCCCATTTCTAGATGTTTTGGAACTGATTATTTAGGTTATTTAAACTACCACATTGTCAGAAGTGGAATTCAAAACAGAAATAAAATTAGTGGGATAATGGGAATTCATTCCTGAAATATGAATGATTTAATTCCATTTTTTTTTGATAAAACAGGTTCTATGAATCTATAGATCATGGATTAAGTGGCAAATTTTCTATAAAGGACTATATAGTAAATATTTTAAGCTCTGCAGATCAAATTTGGTGCCTATAGCATATATTTATCTTTTCCTTTTTCATAATCCTTTGAAAATATAAGAACAATGGTAAGCTGTCAGCCAGTACAAAAACAGGCCATGGGCCCAATTTTGTATGCAGGCCATAGTTTGCCTATCTTTGTAGTAAATAAACATTGCATATAAAACATTTCAAGAATGGAATGCCATAGCCTATTGGCTGATTCCATATTAAACTGCACAAGAAGTGGTATGACTCTCACTGGAAGGGCCTCATCAAGCCCTCATTATCCATACCTCCACTGTAAACTCCCAAAGCCTTCAATTTCAGATTCATATTTCCCACATTAAAAATAAAAACTTCAATACTGTCAGCACTAAAGTTGACATTATGATGCTCTTGACAAACTCTGGGCTCCAGAATTCTACCTTGGCCAACCTACCAGGCCCACTACTTATAAGACACTGGCTCTTTACTACCCATTTGCTGGGAAACTTGTTTCTTCCCAGTGGCAAACTGCAACATGTCTCTATACCTCTTGTGTACTAGAAATGTCACCTTCTCTGTATCTACCTCTGATTAGGTTCAGCCTTGGCCACCTACAACAGAGTTGGGGTTTGTAGCTCCTAGGATAAGTGGGTGTATGGTAACACTTTTCCTAAGCTGGTTAGGCCCATGGAATGAGATGTTCTAAGAAAGTTGACTGCTTAGTGACAGGTAGTCATCTTGGTGATTGCAATAGCATACCCTTCCTCCGGGCTTCCACAAAATCCTTAGGTGGTAAGTTAGTGTAGAGAGAACTTGTTCTTTTGAGAAGGTTTTTGGCTTTTAAACTGTAAAAATGTTTATTTTCTTTCTTAATCTATTGCTTGTTAATTTTAGCAGCTGTTGCTGATTGCTACCCTGACTGACCCCCTTGCCCTGTGAGAACTAAAAGACAACCTACCTATTGAACAAAGCCTTTGCTAAGCACATACAGCAAGGTCAAGGTTTTACACACTAAATTGTCCTTTGATTCTGACTGGCTCAATGCAAGACATTTTGTCATCCTGATTCCAGATAATCTTACTTTTGTTCTACTTCTATTAAACTGCCCTAGTCTAGGAGATAACACAAGAAAACAATTCAAATGTGGTGTCTGCTATTAAGCCAGAAAGTAACTGCAATGGATCAAACTGTTACATTTTAGGCCAAGGGGCCCAAGACCAATTTCCCCTTCAACAAATCACAAAATGCAGAAAAGTGAATTATACAAGATATTTTCCTATTGCCTAAAATCGTTCTCTGCTTACATGTATTTTTAATGCTGCTAAAATATTACATAGCCCTTTAAAATTTTTTTAGATATAATTTATCACATCAAAAATTAAGACAAATAGTATAACATAAATTAAAAAAAATTAGGGTTGGTAGAAATATATCAGTAATGAAAATATGTGTAGCAAACTATAGAAAAACCTTAGGGAAAATAACTGGTGGAAATTCTGATGGAAGGATGAAGTAAAGGGCTAACAAAAAGACATGAATGGAAAATGTGATACTTCATTCACACCAAGCAAACTAACTCCTTGAGACAAGTCTAAACAAGAAACACACAGGAACGATGGGGATTTAGCGTGGGACTTTTCCACAAAATGTGGCTATTCAACTGGAAATGGTTATAGTAGTCAACCATAAAGTGTTCTCCAGAAAAACATATCAAAACTGCTTCCTTTTGCTGCTAAGAGAATATAATCCTTCACTATAAAACAACTAAGAGTTCTGTGGCTGGGAGAAGGGAAAACGTTCAAATATTCTATGCCTAAACTTTCTCTTTCAACAATGCTCAGAATGCTAGCAAGAAAGATTCTTCATGGCTGGGCGCCCGTAGCTCAGTGGCTAAGGCACCAGCCACATACACCGGAGCTGGCGGGTTCGAACCCAGCTTGGGTCTGCCAAACAACGACAACTACAACCAAAAAATAGCAGGGCGTTGTGGCGGGCGCCTGTAGTCCCAGCTACTCGGAAGACTGAGGCAAGAGAATCGCCTAAGCCCAGGAGTTGGAGGTTGTTGTGAGCTGTGACGCCATAGCACTCTACCGATAACGACAAAGTGAGGCTCTGTCTCTAAAAAGAAAAGAAAGATTCTTCAGCCGATCCCTGATTTCTTCCACAATCCCACACTCATCTGGAATTAATAAAGTTCAATCTACTAGTACCCCAAACATATCTGCAACCCCCCCATTAGAAAATAATCTTCTGGAGGGAACTAGCACCCTTTCTTTTCTTTTTTCCTCTTTCATTTAAGCACCTGCTACAGTGCCAGGTACGTATTCAGTAGATTTCTATTGGAAATGAATGAATTCTACATGTTTTCTTTTTCCAACAGTAGAGCTAGAGTTATATAACTCGAAAATAGTACTGGGTTTATTAAAAAATGTTCCAACAGCATTAGCAGGCTTTTCTCTAATCCTACATTACAGCGATCAAAAGGCATTTGAAGATATGAATTAAGATTACACAGCCAAAAAAGAACAAATGGTATTTGCTAAGCTTCATGTTGAAGTCTTTTTTATTTATTTTTATTTATTTATTTTTTTTTGTAGAGACAGAGTCTCACTTTATGGCCCTCGGTAGAGTGCCATGGCATCACACAGCTCACAGCAACCTCCAACTCCTGGGCTTCAGCGATTCTCTTGCCTCAGCCTCCCAAGTAGCTGGGACTACAGGAGCCCACCACAACACCCAGCTATTTTTTGGTTGCAGTTCAGCCGGGGCCGGGTTTGAACCCGCCACCCTCGGCATATGGGGCCGGCGCCTTACCGACTGAGCCACAGGCGCTGCCCATCTTTTTTATTTTTTTATTTTTTATTTTTTAAGAGACAGAGTCTCACTTTATCGCCATGGCGTCATAGCTCACACCACCTCCAGCTCCCGGGCTTAGGGGATTCTCTTGCCTCAGTCTCCCGAGTAGCTGGGACTACAGGAGCCCGCCACAATGCCCGGCTATTTTTTGTTGCAGTTTGGCTGGGTCCAGGTTCAAACCTGCCACCCTTGGTATATGGGGCCGGTGCCCTATTCACTGAGCCGCAGGTGATGCCCAAGTCTTTTTTATTTTGAGACACAGTCTCACTCTGTTTTCCTGGATAGAGTGCCATGGCATCATCGTATCTCACAGCAACCTCAAACCTTTGATCTTAGCAATCCTCTTGCCTAAGCCTCCCAAGTAGCTGTGACTATAGGTGCCCACCGAAAGGTCCAGCTAGTTTTTTCTATTTTTAGTAGAGACAGGGTCTCACTCTTGCTCAAGCTGGTCTCAAATTCCTGTGCTCAAGCAATCCACCCACCTCCGCCTCCCAAAGTACTAGGATTACAGATGTGAGCCACAGTGCCTGGCCTGAAGTCATGTTTTTTTCTGTGAAACATATATGACCCCAATATCTTCTAAAGCAATAACTCTAACCCTCCTTTAGTAACATGACATCTGTAAGAACAGCTATAATTTTTTCTTTTGAGACAGGGTTTTGATCCGTTGTCTACACTGCAGAGCAGTGGCCTCATCATAGCTCACCACAGACTCAAACTCCTAGCATCAAGCAATCTTCCTGCCTCTGTTTCCAGTACCTGAGACTATAAGGCGTGCACTACTATGCCTAGCTAATTTTTCTTTTTTTTTTTTTTTTTGAGACAGAGTCTCAAGCTATTGCCCTGAGTAGAGTGCTGTGGCGTCACAGCTCACAGCAACCTCAAACTCTCGGGCTCAAGCGATTCTCTTGCCTCAGCCTCCCAAGTAACTGGGACCAGGCGCCCACTACAACACCCAGCTATTTTTTTTGTTGTTGTTGTAGTTGTCATTGTTGTTTAGCTGGCCCAGCCCGGGTTTAAACCCGCCAGCCTCGGTGAATGTGGCCGGCACTCTACCCACTGACCTACAGGTGCCGCCCTTCTTCTTTTTTTTGTTTTTTTTTTTTACATATACATGTGTTTAGTAGGTTTCCACTTTTTGCCTTCTTCTTCTTTTTTTTTTTTTTTTTTGGTAGATCTCAATCTTGCTCAGGCTGGTGTCAAACTCCTGGCCTCACATGATCCTCCCACCTTGGCCTCTCAAAGTGTGGAGAATACAGGTGTGAGCTACCATGCCTGGCCAACAGCTACAATATTTACTGCTCTTAGATAACATGTATACCAGGCACTCAATAAATTTAATGAATAGAAGTTATAAACAAATATGTACTTTTCTGCACAATTTCCACATAGACTAAACAGTTGGCGTGTGTGCTAATTGTCATCTTTTTAAAAACAAATAGATGCCTACCTGTCTTCTTTATTGACTTGAGAGTAATATGATCTTTGTCTGATTGCAGAATAGAAGGAGAAAGCCTCGTTCAGATAGCTGGTCTCAGATGTACGTAAGCTATGAGAAAAAAACTCTTTTAATACAACTGTGTTAGAAACTTTTAACCATGATAAATACTATATACTTGTTCCATATTTCTCTATTCCCCTACATGAGAGGATAGGAATGGCTGTTGTAAATTTTTATCAGCAAGGCAGTAATCATAAACCCTTAAAATCTATAAAAAGGGTACAGCAATAAAAGCAATACCTCCCCAGTGCTCCCAAATCAACTCTCCAAATACCATGGTACCTGATGAAATCTTTCCCTCCCAGGACCAAACCTAACCTGCCCTTTCCCAAATTTATAAAGTCACTTGTCCTTTGGCCCACTTCTTTGGATTTTTCCTCACAGAACTCAGAAATGAACTAAACCATAGTAATCTTCAAGGACGTTAATGAGTTATGCTCTCTGTTTAACACTCTAGTTTTACAAGGGACTTTTAAAGAAAATATTCTACACAAGAGAGTAATTTTAATGGTGGAAATTTGATGGCATGACAAAATGTAGGAAGAGAAAAGTTTTCTTGCCTTGTAAGTTACCAATGGTACAACACCCCCCCCCCCTTAAACATTATGCTGTAAGAAATTAGTCCAAGCCCTTTTCTTTTTGAGGAAGGTTTTGCATTATGGGGCATGCTAGAGTGGGTTTTGCATTATGGGGCATAGTTCACTGCAACCTCAAACTACTGGGCTCGAGTGATCCCCCTGCCTCAGCCTCCCGAGTAGCTGGGACTATAGACCTGTACCACAACACCCAGCTAATTTTTTTATAGACATGGTGTCTCATTGTGCTGCTCATTCTGGTCTTGAACTCAAGCCCTCAAGTGATCCTCCTGCCTTGGCCTCGAAAAGTGCTAGGTATTAACCATCATGCCCAGAATCAAGCCTTTTTTATTATATACCTGACATTTTTTTCATGATAATGAGATTTAGATTCCTAAAGGGAACTCTCTTCTTTCCTTGACTCAAGAGTCAAGGAAGCCATAAGAACCATAAATTCATCTTTATTAATCATTTATCTAAAGTGAAAATTAAAACTCCTTTCAGTTGTAAATGACTCTGATGAAATGAATGTTTAGAAGGTGAACCTTTGAACCAAATGATATTACTTTGATTATGGAAAGTCATTTCATGTGTTGTCTTTTTTTCCCCTACAGATAGATTCATGCTGTATTAGCCAGGTTAGTTTCAAACTCCTGACCTCAAGGAATTCTCCCACCTTATCCTCCAAGTAGTTAGGACTATAGGCACAAGACACCATGCTCACCTAATTATTATTACTGTTATTTTTTTTTTGAGATAGAGTCTCACTGTGTCATCCTCAGTAGAGTGCTGTGACATCACAGCTCACAGCTCACAGCAACCATAAATTCTTGGGCTTAAGCAATTCTCTTGCCTCAGCCTCCCAAGTAGCTGGGACTACAGACACCCGCCACAATGCCCAGCTATTTTTTTGTTGTTTCTGTCACTGTTTAGTAGGCCCAGGCCAGGTTCAAACCCACCAGCTACGGTTTATGTGGCCAGCGCCCTAACCACCGAGCTATGGGCGCCGAGCCATCCATCTAATTATTATATTTGAAAATATTTTTTTAGACATCAGATCTCACTATGTTCCCCAGGATGGTCTCAAACTCCTGGCCTCGAGAGATCCTCCTGCCTCAGCCTCCCAAGTAGCTGGGAAGATAGGAGTGGCTTGCTTAATGAAGCTGTCTTGATCAACTTGTTCTGAACTATTACGATTTCATTTGTAACTCATAATTTTCATGCCTAACAAGTGAATATTACCACACATACTTCTGCATGATGTGTTTTAATCAGGACAACACCTTACTCTTTCCTCATATAGTTCACTTACTAATAATGGTAGTATAGCTGCCCAATCTTGGAAGCAATTTCCCCTATTTGCCACCGCTTCAAGCCGTACCGATTATCCAAGACTTGTCTGTTTTATAAAAGAGATGAGAAATCAAAAGTAAGAGACGAGAAATTTCAAAAATAACCAATCTATAAATTCAGTAGGATAAAATACCATCGATTCTGCAAAGCTGATAAATTTTTCATGATATTTTGATATAATCATTCATTTAAATTCAAAAAGTACTTATTAAATGTCTATTTAAGTAAGTTCAAATATAAAAAGAAACTGCTCTCAGTTATGTCCTTGAAAATTAGAACCGGGCGGTGCCTGTGGCTCAGTGAGCAGGGTGCCAGCCCCATATACCAAGGGTGGCGGGTTCAAACCCAGCCCCGGCCAAACTGCAACAAAAAAAAAAAAAAAAGAAAATTAGAACCAACACCCCCCTACACGCACACTCAATTGCTTTGACTGATAAAGAACAGGTATTTTAGAATGAAAGCATGAATTATCCCACTTATGTTAGAGTTAATCTGAACCATTCCAAATACAAAATCATCTGAAGAAGTAAGACAAAAATACTGTATTTAAAAATCTTAAATAAGAAAAAATAAATTTGTTTTTATTTGGGTAATAAAGATAAACTATTTATTATTATTTTTTTTTTTTGTAGTTTTTGGCCAGGGCTGGGTTTGAACCCACCACCTCCGGCATATGGGGCCAGCGCCCTACTCCGTTGAGCCACAGGCACCACCCACTATGTATTATTTTAAAAGACCAAAATAAAAAACACTGGCATACTAAAGATCAAAACTGTGACTAACATAACGGGTCTTCACTCTCCCTTAACTATAAAATTTCTTTACCGATGCTGCTGCTGGAACTTCCAGAGTTTGGTGTAAACATCAAAAGTTCTTCCAAAATAGGATTGCCATTGCTTCTGTCCATATTGTGGCAAATCTCTGTAATAATAAATAAGGATATATTAACTTTATATCTCTTATGCTGTTTGGAAATTAAGTCTCATGATGGTATAAACCAGATAAATATAAATAAATACACATAATACAAAATTCAAAGAGGACAAAAGGTGTCTACAGAGTAAAAAGAAAGTCTCCCCTACTTTTGCTCCTAGTGACATAGTTCTCCATTGTGGAGAACTCCTCATTTATTTACAAACATAGAATTATTCATATATATATATATATATACACACATACATATACACATACACACATATACTTTGGGAAATAAATTTAAAATAAGCATATCAATAAAAAAGTGAAAAAGAAGAATCCTATGACCTAACCAATTACAATTAACATTTTAGCGTGTTTTCTAGTCACATTCATTTTGTTGCTTTAAATAAAGAAATTGTATTCCTATTTCACTGACTGTCCAAACCTATTAGTAACCTAACTGCCTAAGGAAAGGATTTTATGGAGGAATTTCTTGTAACAAATTTGAAAGCTATCAAAATAAGATTCAAATGAAAGCATTTGTTTGTCAAGCATCACTAAAACTAAGATTTTCCAGTGTGGCTAGTTCAACTTGGTAGGTTTTACTACAACATTTTTATTATGATTAATTGGGTGCACTGTACATGGTTAATCACGAAACCTGGAAGACCATGACATTCTAATTTATGACTATCTTTTTAGCTGTTATTTCTAATACACAGCTGTGTATCTTCAAACAATTTTTCCCCAAAACCAGCATGTTTCTGAATATGCCCTCTTGACCTATTTACCTAGACATTTCCAAATGCTACAAATGCTTCCTTACTTTTTCTATTCCAATTTTTCTGGTTTCTCCATCAAAAATATTGGTATTCCTTTAGCAGCAGCATCTACATTGTCTTGATTACATGCTTATCATTTTCTTTTTGAATACTGAGCTCATCTCCAATTCTTCCTGAACATCACTAATTCCTCATGATGGTATAAACCAGATAAATATAAATAAATACACATAATATTTATTTGTATTTTTTTACAAATACACATATCCTTTGTACATATTTGTGTACAAATACACAAATACACAAATCACATATCCCTACAGTTTGGTTCTCTGACCCCATGTACCAGTGGATATATGTAAAAATCTACCATGTTTCTAAGTAATATCAGTTCTACTCTAATTGTCTTTGATGTGAATTTTAAGCCTGATACCACATTTTTGCTTTTCTGAAAGTCCTTGTGGCCTTTAATCTTAACCTGCTCCCTCCTTAAACCTTTATGCTCTTTTCATAGATGCTATGATTGGAGGCACTTTATTGTAGAAGACAAATGATATTCCAGAATTTTCTTATCATTTCTATTACAGATAATTTTTAGAAGTCTAAGCCTTAAGGAAGATATTTTCATTCCCTTGGGGGGGCATATATAGGGGTTAGGAGAGAGTGATTACATTTATTTTTGGAATAAGGTCTTTTAGGGATGTGATTGATCCTTCCTAGAATAAGGTCTGGTTATGGTTTACCCAGTCTCTATGCTTGCCAATTCTGCTTCCTAGAGTATGTCCATTGTGTGAGGGGAAAGGATAAATGAAATCGCTATCTCAGAGCTTGCATATGGATTGGAGATCCCAGCATAATTACTTGAGCAGGTTGGTATCAATTAGTATCAAATCAGCTGGATAAATCACATATCCCTACAGTTTGGTTCTCTGACCCCATGTACCAGTGGATATATGTAAAAATCTACCAATTGTCAATGAATTCTTCATGTCTGTCCCAACAAATTATGCTGCACTCATGAGTTTTACAGCTCCCAGTATGTACATTGTGGCAGGGACAATGCTTCTTCCCTCCATACCTTCTGCTTATACTAATTTTTAGGAATGGTAATCTGGCTATCTCCTAAAGGAGTAAAAATGTAGAAGAGCAGGTGCTGATGTTATGATGGAGCCTCCATTTCTGCTGCAAGATACACTGCCTCAAAAATTAGCTGCTTAAAATGAAAACTACTTATTCAATGATGATTTGATGATTTTATGAGTTAACGAGATGAGTCGGGCTCAGCCAGATCGTTCTACTGGTCTCAGGCAGACCTCACTCAAGCAGCTCTGACAGTTGGGGATCACTGGCTTCCCTCAAATGTCTGGCAGTTGAGTGCTTAGTCACATGTTTCTCATCATCCAGCTGGATAGCCTGGGTTTGTCCACGTGAGAATTGGTTACAAGGATACCACAAGCAGTAAGACAAAGGGCAAGCTCTAACGTGCACTTTCCTTTTCAAGTCTTAACATCATATTTGCCACTGTCCCATGGGTCAAAGCAAATCTCACAGCCAAGACCCAAGGTTAGTGTGGGAGGGACTATTCACAAGCAGACAGAGAAAAAGGAACCTTTTTTTTTTTTTTGACAGTCTCACTATGTCGTCCTTGGTAGAGTGCCATGGTGTCACAACTCACAACAACCTCAAACTCTTGGGCTTAAGTGATTCTCTTTGCTCAGCCTTCCAAGTAGCTGGGGCAACATGCGCCTGCCAAAACGTTGCAGTTGTCGTCATTTAGCTGGCCCAGGTCAGGTTTGAACCCACCAGCCTCAATGTATGTGGCTGGTGCTGTAACCGCTGTGATACGGGCACCGAGCCAGAAAAGGGAATCATTTTATAAACAGTCTATCACAGAGACCTTGCGTCCTTCTTGTTTCTGTTTTTTTTTTTTTTTTGTAGAGACAGAGTCTCACTGTACTGCCCTCGGGTAGAGTGCCATGGCATCACACGGCTGACAGCAACCTCTAACTCTTGGGCTTACGCGATTGTCTTGCCTCAGCCTCCAGAGCAGCTGGGACTACAGGCGCCCACCACAACGCCCGGCTATTTTTTGGTTGCAGTTTGGCCGGGGCTGGGTTTAAACCCGCCACCCTCACATATGGGGCCGGCGCCCTACTCCACAGGCACTGCCCTTGTTTCTGTTTTGAAGAAATATAAGACTCTTAGAAAACAAAAGTACTACAAAATATAAAGCAAGGCCAGGCACGGTGGCTCACGCCTGTAATCCTACCATTCTGGGAGGCGGAGGTGGGTAGATTGCCTGAGTTTACAAGTTCGAGACCAGCCTGAGCCAGAGTGAGACCTTGTCTCAGAATAGTTGGGCACAGTGGCAGGTGCCTGTAGTACCAGCTACTTGGGAGGCTGAGGCAAAGAATCATTTGAGCCCAAGAGTTTGAGGTTGCTGTGAGCTATGACACTAGGGCACTCTACTGAGGGTGACAAAGTGAAACTCTGTCTCAATTAAAAAAAAAAAAGGAACTTCCTAGGCCTTATGCATGCAGAAGGAGTCACCTGGACCTTAGAAAGCTGCAGGTGGATAACAAAAGTCAGACAATGGCCAAGAACAAATTAAGAAGGCAGAGGTCCAGAAATGTATTTCACATAGCCAGCCAAAAAAAATTGAAGACTAAAAACAAAGCAAAACCAGTTACCACTAATCTTATGAAGATGAACATTATGAATGATGAAAAAGTTAACAGAATGAATAAAGCTTTTGTAAATATAAAAGGAACTTGCACACTTCTCAATAGGCCTTTCCCTTGAACCTGTACAGAAAGAATTGATTCCTTAGCAGCATCATGGAAGTGGACTAATGTTGATGAAGCTACAAGACTAATGGCTCAGTCATAATACAGGGGTGATGCCTCTAATTAACCCCAAAAGACCAATAAATTAAATGTTTTGTACAAAAAAAGTTACGTGACATCAATGAAAGGTAAACTTTTGTAGACAAAATTAAAGAGTGAAAAAAATCTGCAGTTCTGTACTAGATGTTAAGACAATGGATATTTTCTTACCTGAAACTTTCAGGCAGACATAACAAAGAGCTAGTAACTGCATTTTTAAAAGTCCATTTCAAGTATCACAGTAGCAGAAATTCATTTCAGATTACAGAAACAGATTAACTATAGATAACAGTTTCCCACATTTATTACAAGTTTTCATCTTTTGTGTCCCCATGGATCTCTAATGAAAGGTTGAATTAGGAAGATAGATCTCATCAGACATTTTAAAATAAAAGTTGCTGCCAAAATCTTTTAAACACTCATATGAAGCAGCTGCTGTTAGGAAGACTATGCTATGATATAAAAGCATTTGTCAGCTCAGCGTCTGTGGCTCAAGTGGTTAAGGCACCAGCCACATACACCTGAGCTGGCGGGTTCGAATCCAGCCTGGGCTCGCCGAACAACAATGACAGCTGCAACCAAAAAAATAGCCCAGCATTGTGGCGGGCGCCTGTAGTCCCAGCTACTTGGGAGGCAGAGGCAGGAGAATTGCTTGAGCCCAGGAGTTGGAGGTTGCTGTGAGCTGTGATGTCACAGCACTCTACCCAGGGTGAGAGCTTGAGGCTCTGTCTCAAAAAAAAAAAGCATTTGTTGACAACATCAACTTTGTGACAATTACCGGGTGCTTCTTTGAAGATACTATGTAAAACCTTTAGCACAGTGGTTATGTGCCAGCCACATGCATGGGAGGCCAGCTAACCAACAATGACAACTACAACAAAAAAACAGCTGGGCATGTGGCGGGCACCTGTAGCCCCAGCTACTTGGGAGGCTGAGGCAAGAGACTCCTGCTTGAGCCCAAGAGTTTGAGGTTGTTGTAAGCTGAGACGCCATGGCACTCTACCGAGGGCAACATAGATTCTGTCTCAAAAAAATAAAATAAAATAAGGACACTATGTAAAACCTTTAGGCAAACTTCCAAGTAAGTTTTTAAGTTTCTTTGAATTTACAAAACTGAAAAATTTAACAAATCTCAGTAATATATCCTGTTAAGGGAGAAAACAGAACTAGAATCCAGCATTTTATTCCAACTGTGTAATTTCAGGTATTCGGTAGAAAGTGGCAAGGAATTTGTACGAGGGCTAAAAGTACAACGAAGGTGATCTAAAAAGGCTACAGCCATGTTGCTAATGGTAAGTTGTAAAATAAGTGTTTTCAGATTTATAGCTATGAACAAAGTGGGGTAAATTCTATATTTTTTTCTGTAAAAGAATGCAGAACATCTGCTACTACAAAGAATCAGTTGGAAGACACCAATTTATTTTTCAAAATAGAACTTTAAAAATGTCCTAAATTTGCTACTGGATAAGTCCTATGATCACCCTTCTCCTAATGAGACATATCATAGCAACAAATACGCAAACCATTATAATATGATTAGAGTCTAAAATTAACTAAGGTACTTCATAAAGAGTTTAAGATAAATTCCTCTACTGTTCAGAGGTTGACTCTGGTTTTAAACTCTGAATATATCATTTGGTCATTATTACAGTGACTAGAAATTGGAAATTAATGGTCCATAGTATTAAATTAAATTAAACCCTGTGAATTACCCCGTACATTAAATGACCTTATTATATTTCATATTTTGCAAAGATATGTTATAAATAGACTGTTCATATTCTTGTTTCCAAGGCTGGAGTGGAAAATAAAAATATGACACTAATTTTTCTTTTTATAAATCTTCAATTGACAAAAGTCAGGAGACAATGGTAGGAAGAAATGCAGTGGAAATGATTAAATGTGATTCTCAGAGATGTTTCGATTTTAACACTGGGATGCCAAAATTCAGGAAATTTCCTGCCACTTTCTATAAACCTACCATTGTTACTAAACAGAGATCACTGATGCCTACCTACACCTAAAGTCCAAGTCCAATGGGCACTTTTCAGTCCTTATATCAGCATCCCCTATGGCATTATAGTGTTCACCACTTCCTTGTCATCTTGTAACTTGGTCTTCCTTCCTTTTTTTTTTTTTATTTGAGACAGAGTCTTACTTT